>NC_080179.1:38120907-38720907 GCF_950295315.1 Erinaceus europaeus
CTTCAGGCAGGAGAGTCTTTTTGTATAACCATTA
Organism: Erinaceus europaeus; assembly: GCF_950295315.1. Lineage (NCBI taxonomy): Eukaryota > Metazoa > Chordata > Mammalia > Eulipotyphla > Erinaceidae > Erinaceus > Erinaceus europaeus. The sequence continues at coordinate 38,120,942 of NC_080179.1, forward strand.
TGAGAGTCATTTGTGTAACCATTTTCATAACTTTTCTACAAGCCCACCACAGGTCTGCTCTTGGACCTGCCTGAACAGGGGCACTCTTACTTCACAAAAATTAAAAATTTACCCTTCCCCCACATGCATCTTGACATTCTCAGTGGGTCTCAGAGCATCCACACTGTGTTATCAGTCCCCCTCAAGTGTTATCTCCTCCTATAGAACACGTCAGGGCACACAGCTGAGGACTAGTTCAAGCTCGAGTGGGGGGTGGATAGAGAATGATCATGAAAAGACTTTCATCCATGTCTAAAGTTCCAGAGTTACAAGTTCAGTCCTACACACTACTGTAAGCCAGAGCTAATCAGTGCCTCTGAAAATAAAATAAAATAAATAAAATGTAGGCAAGCTTGAATGAACAGATAAATGAGTGACATCATTAAACTATCAAGCTAGATGCCATGGAGCCAAAATCCCACTGTCTTTTCCAAATTCCCACTGTCTTTCCTGCCCATTCCTCCTGCTCTTCCTCTTTACCAAGGGGACGGACCTCTTTGGGGCAGAGGTAAGGTCATGCAGCATGTCTCTGAAGCAGGGTCAGGACCTGGCTTGGATGGGGACATGTCCCTTCTAGACCCCAGTGACATGAAGCCAGAACTCAAGAGCAGGATACTGCCCTTGTCCTCGGCTGGCATCTGTCTTGATATTATTACTATTTTTAATGACCCCAGTACCACCAAAGGCCTCTCTGCTAGGATCCATATCTCAAAGAGCTCTACTTCATCCTTCTCGGCTTGCCTCAGAAAACAGTCACTGAAAGCTAGGGTAGCTCAGACCCTGGCAATCCAATGAGTGAGCAGGTATGAAAAAAAAAAAAAAAGGAAAAGAAGAAGAAGAAAAAAGGAAACTTGGAAGGACTTTGTAGGGTAGATAGATCCTTGTCAGATGCAGATGAGCTGGTGCCCTTGGGGAAGGTGTTTGCAACGGAACAGAAGCCCCTATGTCACACCAGCCACGCAGGAATGCTGGTCAGGAACGGCTGGGAAGAAGAGATGCCCCCTCCATTGATCTTGGTGGGGGAGGGGGGTGCCTGGCCCTGCTGGCACTGCAGGAGTGTGGAGAGTCTGAACCCCACCTAATAATGCAGCACTGGTCCTTCTTATTCTTCTTCATGTTGAAATAGCAGTTGTCGGCGATGGCGAAGACATGGGGCGGCAGCTCCCCCACATGCCGCTTGTAGTACAGGTGCACCTGCTCCAGGGTATAGAGGGGCAGCGCCTGGAATGGGTTCACGGCCACCAGGATGGAGCCTGTGTACGTCTGCGGAAGGGAGCAAGTGGTGAGTGCTTCCCACCCTACTGTCAGCACTGCCTGCTCCTGGCCCTGACCTGGATTTGGAGACGATTCCTAAGGGCCACCTGGACAGGCTGACTCCAGGGGAGAAGTGGACTCAGTAGGCTCATGGAATCTAATTCCAGGCCACAGAGATAAGGCGCCCTGTTGCTCCGATTCCTCCTCATGGTGACATTCTTCACCAAAAGATCCTGAGGACAAGGGATTGAATTCACAGGAAGAGTCAACTGGCAAGTTGTGGAATATTTAGCATCTTGCCTGGTTCTTAGAAGAGGCTCAATAAGAAATGGATTGAACATATGAAGATCCTACCCCAGGAGGCAGTCAGCCATAGCTCTCACCAAGGCCTTGTGGGACACTGGCTAGGTGGAACAGGGGTGGCCACCTCCACAAGTCATCTTATTTTAGTTTTCTTTTAGGAACCAAGGGAAAAACCTCTATCTCCAAGGGCTATTAAAAAGGGCTATTTTTTTTTTTAGATTTAATTATGAAGGGTCAGGCAGTGGCACACCTGGTTAAGCGCACGTAGTACTATGCTCAAGGATCCAGGTTCGAACCCCTGGCTCCCCACCTGCACTTCACAGTCAGTGAAGCAGGTCTGCAGGTGTCTCTCTTTCTCTCTCCCTCTTCCCTCCCCTTTTCCTCTCCAGTTCCCTCTGTCCTTTCAAATAAAATGGAAGGAAAAGGGAAAGAAAAAAATGGTCGCCAGGAGTCATGGATGCATAGTCCTGGCGCCAAGCCCCAGAGAGGGAAAAGAAATGCAAGCATGGGACCAGGTGGTTGTGAACCCAAATGAGTGCACACACTACCATGCATGAGGACATGGGCTCAAGCCCCCAGTCCCCACCTGCAGGAGTGAAGTTTCACAAGTGCTGGAGCACTGCTGCTGGTACCCGTCCTTTCTGTTTCTTTCTCCCTCACTGTTTCTCTCACCTCTCACCCTCTATCAAACAAACAAACAAACAAACAAAAATGGCTACAAGTCCCAGTGATAGCCCTGGTGGCAATAAACCAAAAAGAACGCAAGCATAAGACTTCTGGAAAGAAGAACATACAGTCAGTCTAGCTTGTTGCTTTTCAGTCTGAAGGGCTTTGACAGTTGGACTCATGCTGATCCATATCCCTCACAGAATCCCTTCCTTCTCCTCTCCCAGCTCTCCCTCTGTTCAGTGTCCCCAGATAACTCCCCCACTCCTGTGAACACCCCCCAAAGAAGAGTCAGTGAATGCCGAGCCGTCACCCTTCCCCTACAAGAGGCAGACAGGGCTTCCCCCAAACCGCACCACCGAGAGTGAGGCTGACTTTCATTCTGGACTGCCACCTTACAAGGGAAAATCTGCAGACAGAGGCCAGACTTCAGCTGATGAGAAACCTCCATCCATTGCTAGGCATTGTGGGAAGTAGCTGTATCTACCTGTTGTTGGAGAATGGGGCCCACTGTCCGGGGAAGTCCAGCCGTTGTTTCCATGAGGTTCAAGCGGGCTGACCCCCCAACTCTCCCTTCAGGTCAAGACGAGGGCAGGTTCCCCTGAACTCCTGAACTAATGATGGATGGCTTCTCTGGAAAGGGGGCTACCTTTCTACACATGCCTCTCCTTTCCCCTTAAAACAAAGGCCATGAATTACTGTACATTGTGTTTGGCCTAACTTGAAAGCCACCACATACGTTCTTGTTCAGCTGCCCCCTCCTCCTCCCTCTTCCTCTGAAATGCCTGTAATTTACCCTGAGATGCCTGTAATTTACCCCTGAGGAAATATGCATTGTGAAGCTTGTGATCAAACCTTGTATGGGAATTCTTCATTTGTGATCAAATAGTTTATAGGCCAACATGCGGCTATGCCGTTATGTTGCTCTGTGCTTGGGTTAATGATTTCCTTGACCTTCTACCTGGGCAATGGGTATATGCACTTGCTTTTTCTCTCAAATAAACGAATTGCCCTCCGAGGCTTTTCCCAGGGCTGACTGCTTGTCTCCCTATGCACATCACCCTCGAAACACTGAGCTGCTCCGGACCCGCAGGGTCCACTCTTGACCTCTGTCTCCCAACGGCAGAGGAGATGAGTGGACCCAGGAGTGAGCCTGCAATCTATACAGTCCACCTGGCCCACACTGCACAAGGAGGGCAGTGGTTTGCTGCCTCGAGAGCCTGTCTCCTCAACAGTCCTGGGAAGGAGCCAGGCAGAAGGCCTGTGCTGCCACCCTACACCTTAACTTACTGTGACTCTAAGAGCAATCACCCTGCTTCTTCCCAGTCAGAATGTAGGGAAAGGTTAAGCCCTCTAATGGCTTCACATGGTGTGAGAGTACAAGGATTGAGCCAAGAGAATCTGGCTCCAAAAGCCCTTCTGCAGTGTTTTGTCTCCACCAAGGGACCAGCACGTGCAGGCAGAGCCTCTGTGGGACCCCCTGCCTTGCCCCAAGCCCCGGTGCGCACAGGCACTCACATAGATCTTGTGCTGTTGGTAGCGGATCAGAAGGTTGTGCACCATGCCTGCCTCATTCAGGTCCCCCAGGCGGATCATGTCATCCACACCCTGGGCGGAGTTGGGGTGCATGTGGCTGAGGGCACCAAGGTTGTCTGCGTGGATCCAGTGTTCCTAGAACAGAGTGCATGAGCTTCCCTGAGAGGTAGCCTCCTCCTGGGCCAGCCTTCCCCACCTTCCTCCAAGTTCTCAGATCAACTGACCTGGCGGCTGGTCTTAGGGAAGGGTCAGCCTGGGGGTTAAGGTTAAAGGGAATCAGGCCAGGACCAGGACAGTCTGTGACTGACATGAACACATGTCTAGGGCCAGGGCTCAAAGTGTAGCCAGCTTGAGTTTCAGACTAGGATGAAAGAAGCTCATCAGTTCTGCCACTGACTTGAGCCATTTGGAGCTGAGGTCCTCAAAGACTGCTGAGAGGAGAATGTGCACATGTTTTTCAAGCTGTCTAACCTGACTTTGGGAGTAACAAAATGTCACTGCTGATATGTTACTGGCTCACGGCCAGAATAGGGAGCTTCCAAGCCAGTCTTGAAACCTCTTCTTGGACATCATGTCTCCTCAAGCCTGCTTTGTCCAGCAAAGAGGAAGAATTAAGTGATTTGCTGAAGCTATATATCCTCCCCCCTACAAACTGTCTTTGGGGATGCCTCCTTAGCCCCGGTGACTGGCTGGTCCCTGTCACCTCAGCTTCCCAGCTCTCTCTAGACTGTACCGTTTTGCTCTGTGTGAAAAGAGACCAGCAGTCCCTTCCTGCTCACATTCCAGGGCCATAAGAAGTCTTCCCTCAGCTTTCCCTCTGCCTCGTGCCTTCCCTCTGTCACAGGCCAGCTTTCCTCCTGTCTCTTTTCTCTGCCGTAGCCCCTTCCCATAATCCCTCCTGTTCCTCTGACTGCTCTAGTTTTCCTCCTTGCCTTTCACTATAGAAATATTCCCAGAGACAGGCAGGCACTTGTGTTCACTGTGGCAAAGCTCAACACTCCTCAGTCCTGCTAAGTTAGTGTCCCAGCATTGGCTGTGGAACCCCCACATGAGAATAATGGAAAGCAGCCTTGGAGACAGGGGCTTAGGGAGCTCGGGGGCGGGGGGGGGGGGACAGGGAATGGCCCAGCCTCTGGGAGAATGCAGCCACACTGACCTTGCCTTCATCATCTTCCACCAAGATCTTGCTGGGCTTTGTGTTTTTGACAATGCCACCGATGGCCACATTGGTCTTGTTGACGTAGGGGGCTTCCAGCCACACATGGTCACCCTGGAGTCAGAAAGAAGTTGCTTCTCAGTTCCTGGCTCCATCCTTCCCTTTCTGGTCAAGACATCCCTTTCCTAGGAACTGTCCCTTCCAACTAAAAGTCCCCAATAAGCCTACTGAGCACCACAAAGACACACTTCCTGATTCTTGCAACCAAGGTAGGCCAGGGAAGCTCCTGCTGCTACCTTCTGTTACCATCCTGGCAAGAGGTGGAGAGAAAGGAAGGAAAAAAAAAAGGTTTTCTGGGGTAGAGTTTCAGTTTGACGAGATGAAGTTTTCAGAACTATTGCACAACCACGTGAATCTACATTCTACTGAACTACATGCTTTTAAATAGTTAAGATGGTGTTTCTCTCCTCTCCTCTCAACTAGGAGACTCCAGGTCAGCTAGAAATACCAAAGGAGATCATCTGGGACCGCAACAAGGCAGGACTAGAATGATTACAGGAACCCACCAAATCACCAGTGAGTGTAAACACATGTAGCTCATGGACAGAGAGGAGCCTAGAGAGAGATTAAGTGGCTGGTAACAGTCTGGCAGTTTACCAGTTGAGATATCACCTCCATTCTATTTCACCAACAAAAAGGCAGCTTAAGGGAGAAGAGGACTCCCCTAAGACTCACCAAATGCAACTGTGAATCTCCATTGCTGCTGCCCTCAGAATCTGGAGCAGCAGTAGGGAGGACCTATGCTGACACCAGGGGACAAAGACCTAACCTGAAAACTCAGGAGAAGATATATACCTCAGGGGCCTAGCAGTGGGACTGTGAGAGTCTCTTTGTACAACCACTGGATTATCTCTGCCCCACCCTGCTTTATCTCTTCATCAGGAGTAAGAGTAAGCTTATTATGCTAAGAAGGCAACTTAAAGTTTAAAAGCCCTCAAGCTCCCATAGCCTGCAGGGAAGAAAAAAAACAAAAGAGGCTCTTAAGCCACTGAGCTCCAACTGAGGAATTAAAATAATATTGTAACAACTGTCAATTTCCACAACTGTGAACCCTTTACTTACCTTACTTAGATACAAGTCAATCTAGGCAAGAGAGATCAGTAACTTGAAGAGTACTGAGAGAGGGACCTCATAACATACTATATAGAATAATTAAACCAACAAGAAGAAATATTGGAGAAATAAACCAGGACAAGAATTCAGCTAAAAGTCCCCCAAAGGTTGAAGCACAAAATAATGACGTCAACATCCAAACACTAGTTAAGGAAATAATCACAGGAGTGAGTAAAGAGTTTGAAAGAATTGTCAAAAAAAATGCAGGAACAACAGATGAGACTCTGGAAGAAAACACTAACTATCTCAAGAATGTTAGAGAGCTAAAAGCTGAAATAGCTGAGCTAAGAACACAACTAGCTGAACAAGCTAAAAAAATATCAGAACAGGGTAACAAAACAGATGGACTCCAGAAAACAGTAGAGGGCAGAGAGAATAGAATAAGGCTGAAGACAGACTTAGCAAGACCGAGGATGAATTAAAGACAACTAAAAAAGGAGTAAGAGATCTCAAAAAGAGATTAAGAAATACTGAAAACAACAAGAGACCTATGGGATGACTTCAAAAGAATTAATATAAGAATTATTGGCTTAACAGAGGAAGAAAGAGAGGGAGAGAAAGAAAGCGTTCTTCAGGAGATAATAGCTGAAAACTTCTCTAGTCTGGACAACATAAAAGACATAAAGGTTCAAGAAGCCCAGAGGGTCCCAAACAAAATTAACCCAGACTTAAAGACACCAAGACACATCCTATTTAGAATGGAAAGGAATAAGGATAAAGAAAGGATCTTGAAGGCTGCAAGAGAAAAAAAAAGAGTCACCTACAGAGGAAAACCCATAAGATTAACAGCAGACTTTTCCACAAAAACACTACAGGACAGAAGAGAATGGCAAGATATCTATTGATTGTTCAATGAGAAAGGCTTTCAACCAAGACTACCATATCCTGCTAGACTGTCATTCAGACTAGATGGAGGCATAAAAACCTTCTCAGGCAAGCAACAGTTGAAAGAACAAACTATCACCTAGCCTGCCATGAAAGAAGTTCTGAAAGGTCTATGAACAGTCAGACCACCATAAATAGGCCATGTATAAGAACACTCTAAAAGTTCTACAAGAATGGTGTTAAAATATCTTCAATCTTTGATATCAATAAATGTCAATGGCCTGAATTCACCTATTAAAAGGCACAGAGTAGGAAGATGGATCAGAAAACACAACCCAACAATATGCTGTCTACAGGAAACCCACGTAACTCAACAAGACAAACACAGACTCAAAGTGAAAGGATGAAAAACTATCATATAAGCCAATGGCCCACAAAAAAGGACAGGAACAGCTATTCTCATATCTGACACGGTAGATTTTAAAATCAATAAAATTTAAAAAGATAGGGATGGACACTACTTAATGCTCAGAGAATCAGTCAATCAAGAGGACTTAACAATTATTAACGTCTATGCACCCAACGAGAAGCCATCTAAATACATCAAACATCTACTGAAAGAGCTATAGCAATATATTAGCAGCAACACAGTCATATTAGGGGACTCCACACCCTACTCTTTCAACTTGACAGATCATCCAGGCAGAAAATCATTAAAGGCATGAGGGAACTAAATGAGGAGATAGATAAAATAGAACTATTGGACATTTTCAGAGGCATTCATCCAAAGAAACTGGAATACACATTTTACTCAAGTCCACATATGTCATTCTCAAGGATAGACCATATGTTAGGCCACAAAGACAGCATTAGCAAATTCAAAAGCAATGAAATCACCCCAAGCATCTTCTCAGACCACAGTGGAATTAAACTAACACTTAACAATCAACTAAAGATTAGTAATAGTCCCAAAATGTGGAAGCTCAACAGTACACTCCTTAACTACTGGGTCAAAGAGAAAATAAAGGAAGAAACCAAAATGTTTTGAGAATTCAATGAAAATGAAGACACAAGTTATCAAAATATTTAGGACACAGCTAAGGCAGTACTGAGAGGAAAGTTCATAGCCATACAAGCACACATTAGGAAACAAGAAAAAGCACAAATAAATAGCCTGATTGCACATCTCAAAGACCCAGAAGAAGAAGAAGAAGAAGAAGAGGAAGAACAACAACAACAACAACAACAACAACAACAATAACAACGGAACCCTAAAGCAACCAGAAGGACAGAAATAACTAAAGTTAGGGCAGAAATAAGTAACGTTGAAAATAAGAAAACCATACAAAAGATCAATGAAAGTAAATGTTGGTTCTTCGAAAGACTGAACAAAATCAACAAAACTTTATCCAGACTCAAAGAACAAAAAAGAGAGAAGACCCAAATAAATCAGATCATAAATGAAAGAGGAGATATCACAACAGACACATCAGAAATTCAGCATATCATGTGAGACTTCTATGAACAACTACATGCCACCAAGCTAGAGAACCTGGAAGAAATGGATGATTTCCTAGATACCTACAAACTTCCAAAATTAAGTAAAGAGGAAGTAGATAACATGAACAGGACCGTCACAGCTAATGAAATTGAAACAGTTATCAAAAACCTTCCCAAAAATAAAAGTCCTGGACCAGATGGTTTTACAAATGAATTCTACAAAACCTTCAAAGAAGAACAAATACCTCTACTTTTAAAAGTCTTCCAGAAGACTGAAGACACTGGAATACTCCCTTCCAGCATCTGTGAAGCCAACATCACTTTGATACCAAAAGCAGACAAGGACATAACCAAAAAAGAAAACTACAGACCAATATCTCTGATCAACACAGGTGCTAAAATATTGAACAAAATTCTAGCCAACCGGATACAGCAGTCTATTAAAAAGATTGTTCATCATGACCAAGTGAGGTTTATCCCAGGGATGCAAGGTTGGTTTAATATATGTAAATCAATCAACGTGATCCACCACATCAATAAAAGCAAGACCAAAAACCACATGGTAATATCAATAGATGCAGAGAAAGCCTTTGACAAAATCCAGCAACCCTTTATGATCAAAGCACTACAAAAAATGGGAATAGATGGAAAATTCCTGAAGACAGTGGAGTCTATATATAGCAAACCTACAGCCAACATCATACTCAATGTTGAAAAACTGAAAGTGTTTCCCCTCAGATCAGGTACTAGACAGGGCTGCCCACTACCACCATTACTATTCAACATAGTGTTGGAAGTTCTTGCCATAGCAATCAGGCAGGAGCAAGGAATTAAAGGGATACAGATTGAAAGAGAAGAAGTAAAACTCTCCCTATTTGCAGATGACATGACAGTATACACAGAAAAACCTAAGGAATCCAGCAAGAAGCTTTTGGAAATCATCAGGCATTACAGTAAGGGAGACTATAAAATTAACATTCAAAAGTAAGTGGCATTCCTCTATGCAAACACTAAGTTAGAAGGAGAATAAATCTATAAGTCAATTCCTTTTACTATAGCAACAAAAACAATAAAATATATAGGAGTAAACCTAACCAAAGAAGTGAAAGACTTGTATACTGAAAATTATGACTCACTACTCAAGGAAATTAAAAAAGATACAAATAAGTGGAAAGATATTCCAGGTTCATGGGTTGGAAGAATTAACATCATCAAAATAAATATACTGCCCAGAGCCACATACAAATTTAATGCTATCCCCATCAAGATCCCAACCACATTTTTTATAAGAATAGAACAAATGTTACAAATGTTTATCTGGAACCAGAAAAGACCTAAATTGCTAAAACAATTTTGAGAAGAAAGAACAGAACTGGAGGCATCACACCACCAGTTCTCAAATTGTATTATAGGGCCATTGTCATCAAAACTACTTGGTACTGGAACATGAATAGACATACTGACCAGTGGAATAAAATTGAGAGCCCAGAAGTAAGCCCCCCACCTATGGACATCTAATCTTTGACAAAGGTGCCCAGACTATTAAATGGGGAATCAGAGTCTCTTCAACAAATGGTGTTGGATACAATGGGTTGAAACATGCAGAAGAATTAAACTGAACCACTGTATTTCACCAAATACAAAAGTAAATTCCAAGGGGATCAAGGACTTGAATGTTAGACCACAAACTATCAGATACTTAGAGGAAAATATTGGCAGAACTCTTTTCCACATAAATTCTAAAGACATCGTCAATGAAACTAATTCAATTACAAAGAAGACTAAGGCAAGTATAAACCTTTGGGACTACATCAAATTAAAAAGCTTCTGCACAGCTATAGAAACCACTACCCAAACCAAGAGACCCATAACAGAATGGGAGAAGATCTTTATATGCCATACATCAGATAAGAGGCTAATAACCAGAATATATAAAGAACTTGCAAATCTCAACAACAAGAAAACAAATAACCCCATCCAAAAATGGGGGCAGGACATGGACAGAATATTCACCACAGAAGAGATCCAAAAGGCTGAGAAACACATGAAAAAAATGCTCTAAGTCTTTGATTGTCAGAGAAAGGCAAATAAAGACAACAATAAGATACCACTTCACTCCTGTGAGAATGTCATACATCAGAAAAGGTAACAGCAGCAAATGCTGGAGAGGGTGTGGGGTCAAAGGAACCCTCCTGCACTGCTGGTGGGAATGTCAATTGGTCCAGCCTCTGTGGAGAACAGTCTGGAGAACTCTCAGAAGGCTAGAAATGGACCTACCCTATGATCCTGCAATTCCTCTCCTGGAGATACATCCTAAGGAACCCAACACACCCATCCAAAAAGATCTGTGTACACATATGTTCATAGCAGCACAATTTGTAATAGCCTAAACCTGGAAGCCACCCAGGTGTCCAACAATAGATGAGTGGTTGAGCAAGTTGTGGTACATATACACAATGGAATACTACTCAGCTATAAAAAATGGCAACTTCACTGTTTTCAGCCGATTTTGGGTGGACCTTGAAAAAATCATGTTAAGTATAATAAGTCAGAAACAGTAGGATGAATATGGGATGATCTCACTCTCAGGCAGAAGTTGAAAAACAAGATCAGAAGAGAAAACACAAGTAGAACCTGAAATGGAATTGGCGTATTGCACCAAAGTAAAAGACTCTGGGGTGGGTTTGGGGGGGGGGGGTGAACACAGGTCCAAATAGAATGACAGAGGACCTAGTGTGGGTTGTATTGTTATATGGAAAACTGGAAAATGTTATGCATGTACAAACTATTGTATTTACTGTCGAATGTAAAACATTAATTCCCCAATAAAGAAATTTAAAAAAAAAAAGTCATTTCCCCTCCTCAAGATAGTGGAGTCCATATATAGCAAACCTACAGCCAACATCATACTCAATGGACAAAAGCTGAAGCCATTCCCCTTCAGATCAGGGACTAGGCTGGGCTGTTCTTTATCACCATTACTCTTCAACATAGTATTAGAAGTTCTTGCCATAGTAATGAGGCAAGAGAAAGACATCAAATGAATATAGATTGGAAGGGAATAAGTCAAACTCTATTTGCAGATGATATGATAGTATACATAGAAAAAACAAAAAAAAATAGCTAATATGATGAACTCAATGTTACATTCTTTACCATGATTAGATTTGAAAAGAAGTCTTGTAAATTTTACCCAAACAATGTGATAAATAAAAATGGAATTACTTGAACCCCGGCTCCCCACCTGCAGGGGAGTCGCTTCACAGGCGGTGAAGCAGGTCTGCAGGTGTCTATCTTTCTCTCCTCCTCTCTGTCTTCCCCTCCTCTCTCCATTTCTCTCTGTCCTATCCAACAACGACGACAACAACAATAATAACTACAACAATAAAAAAAAACAAGGGCAACAAAAGGGAATAAATAAATAAAATAAATATTTAAAAAAATGGAATTAATTTATGACCCAGTAATGCTACTCTCAGTCATTTATCCAGTGGACGCTCAAGCAGTAATTAGAAGAGACACATGCACCCCTGTGTTCATAGTTGCATTATTCACAACAGCCAAAGAGTGGAAGCAGCCTAAATGCCCATAATCAAATGACTGGTTAAAGAAGTTATGGGATATATATTCCATGGAATACTACTCTGCAGTCAAAAAAGATGATATTGTATACTTTGGGATAAAATGGATGGAACTGGAGGTGTTTATGCTTAGTGAAATAAGTAAAAAACGATGAAAGATGGGGCTGGGTGGTGGTGCATCTGATTGAGCACACATGTTACAATGCACAAGGACCTAAGTTTGAGCCCCCAGTCCCCACCTGCAGGGAGAAAGCTTTGCAAGTGGTGAAGCACAGCTTCAGATGTCTCTCTGTCTCTCTTCCCCTCTGTCTCCCCTTCCCTCTCAATTTCTGACTGTCTCTGTCCAATAAATAAAGATAATAAAAAAAGTATTAGGGGGCAAGTGGTGGTGCACCTAGTTGAGTGCACATGCTACAGTGTGCAAGGACCTGGGTTCAACCCCCAGCCCCCACCTGCATAGGGAAAGCTTCACAGGTGGTGAAGCAGTGCTGCAACTGTCTCTTTGTCTCTCTCCCTCTCTATCTCCCCTGTCCTCTCAATTTCTGTCTCTTTCCAATAAGCAAATAAAGATAATAAAAATTAATCTTAAAAAAATAGAGATGAAAGACAACTACCAGATGGTTTCACTCATATGTGGAATCTAGAGATCTGATTTACATAAACTTGCCAAAGGAAAAAAATATAAACAAAACAGACACAAGCAAACTATTTGTAAGATTTGAGAGAACTACGGTGATTCTCTTTGGGAGGTGGGAGGGTGGGAATATGGAACTTTGGCGGTGGGTGTGGTGTAGAACTATACTTGATACTCTTATAATCTTGTAACAAACTATTAATGACAAATAAGAATGGGGGAAGTTTGTAATAGAAAACTAAGCAGAAAGGTCAGTGAAAATAGCCCGCTTGGACAGCATGCTGCTTTGCCAAGTCTGTAACCAGACTCCAGTCTGGGCCCCACTGCACTGAAGGAAGCTGGTGTTGTGGCCCCTTTCGCTCTCTCTGCCAGCAGATAGGGAGAAAGGACAACTTAGTCTAGACAGGAAAGCATGAATACTAGTGGCACGGCCTGGGTCATTAGAGAGTCACCCTTACTTAGCTAACTAAGTAAAGAGCATGTAGATCTGATCAGAATAAGGCTTTGACAATACCATAATGGCAGAGACAGGATGGTATGTGTGAGTGCTAGGGCAAAGTCAATCACAGTTGATGGTGCCTGAAACTAAAAAAAAAAAAAAAAAAAATCAAAGACCACTGTAACACGTTCCTTAGAGACATCAAGGAAAAATCAGAAAAATCTCCTAGAAGGGCCAACAGAGGTGACATCTGAGGAGCTGTGAGGGCTCCTTAGATGGAACTACATAACTTTATACAAGTTACAACTGAGCTCAAAAGAATAGCAAGAAACAGCTGCTACAGGATGCAGAAGACCAGCATGAAGAATAGATCGTGCTCAAGGAACAATCCCATCACACACCTCGGGAGCCTAGAACTCCTCTTATGGGGGTGAAATGTCAGTGTAGGTCAGAGCAGTAGGCAGTGAAGCCCCTGGCAGATGACCCAAACAAGAAGATTCAAAGTCAGAGAGAGACCGCAGACCTCTTAGAGCAAAATTAATACCCACCAGAAATGAGAGAAAAGGAGAAAGAGAGAGAGAGAGAGAGAAAGGACTCCCAGTCCAGACTGAGTGATATAGTGTCATCTTGACATGAACTGATTTAATAAATGAAAAGCACACAACAGCTTTTGTTCCCTATAAACAGTCAAATATTGACTAGCAAGCACGCAGCAGAAATAGAAATATTCCATGAACTCTTGCAGCGAAAGAAAAAAAAAAGTTCATTTAAGAGAAGACAAAATGAAGGTCCAGAAACTGGACAAATCTGGTCAAGGTGACACAGTAAGAGAACATCAGAGCTCACTGGGGATGGAGCCAGCCTTTTGCCACTGGACAGACAGACATCCTTTCACTCCTGGTCTGGCTCCTGGTCTGGCACATACATATCAAGTGTGACAATCTAACTTCTCCAACTCAGAGACAGATTCAATTAGACTAACACAATTCACTATGAATGGGGAGGGTGAAACATTGTCAACTGTTTTGTTTTGTTTTGTTTTGTTTTTTAATATAAAATGTACCTACTCAAGGGCCAGGCGGTAGCACAGTGGGTTAGGCGCAAGTGGTACAAAGCACAAGGACCTGTGTGAGGATCCCGGTTCAAGCCCCGGCTCCACACCTGCAGGGAGGTCACTTCACAGGCAGTTGTTGGTATGTTTCTAAAAACCCCTTCTGTTTCATTTGGTTTAATCCCCCTGCTTAACACTGCATTCTATTTACATAACCACTTCATTCTATTTACATAACCTCTGTTAACAAGCACCACCTTCCCTCCAGGGCATTGGTGGTTTAGTGGTAGAATTCTCACCTGCTCCGCCCCCTCTCCTTGTCATACCCTGATTTTCACCAGTCATTTTTCTCTCCACCCTCTCTGCGTAGCATCCTGTTCCCACCCTACTGGGCTAGTATATTTATAAAGACAAGATTGTTTGTAGTTAGTTAGTTAGTTTAGCTTAGCTTGGTATAGATTGCGCTGCATCCTGCATGAATAAAGAGATACTGCCTACAGCTCAACCATGAGGCCCTGGTCATCTGTTACCCGCCCGTGAAGCCAGCCGGCGAAAACAACAGGCAGTGAAGCAGGTCTTCAGGTGTCTATCTTTCTCTCCCCCTGTGTCTTCCTCTCCTCTCTCCATTTCTTTCTGTCCTATCCAACAACAATGACATCAATGACAACAATAATAATGACAACAACAAGGGTAACAACAAGGGCAACAAAATGGGAAAAATGGCCTCTAGGAGCAGTGGATTCATAGTACAGGCACTGAGCCCCAGCAATAACCCTGGAGGCAAAAAATAAAAAAAAGAGATGTACCTATTCAACAAGTTTATACTTCTTTTTTTATTACTTTGATTTATTTATTGGCTGGAGATAGCCAGAAATCAAGAGGGAAAGGGGAGATAGAGAGGGAAAGAGACAAGGACACACCTGAAGCCCTGATTCACATGAAGTTTTCCCCCTGCAGATAGGGACCCAGGAGGCTCAAACCAGGTCCTTACACATTGTAACAGGTGCACTCAATCAGATGTGCCACCACCTGGTCCCCTATATTTTCTTAACAATAGATACTAGAGTGAAAATTAAAGCCTGAAGGGCTAGGCAGCAGCTCAGCCAGTAGAACACAGTTCTATCACATACAAGAATGCCAGATTCAAGCCCCTGGTCCCCAACTGCAAGGAGGAAGCTTTACTGGTCTTAGAGAGGGCTGCATGTGTCTTTACTGGTCTTAGAAAGGGCTGCATGTGTCTCCTCTTCCCTCCTGTGTCTCTTTCCCCCTGCAGGTGGGGACCAGGGACTTGAACCTGGGTCCTTGCACCCTGTGGTGAGGGCAGTTAACAAGATGCAATACCACCTGGACCCTGGTATTTTCTTTTCTTTTTATTTTTTTTTCTAATGATTTACAAAATTATAAGCTAACAGGGGTACAATTCATACTATTCCCACCACCAGAATTCTGTGTCCCCATCCCCTCCACTGGAAACTACAGTAGATCTCCAAAGGTCATATATATATGTAAATCTACCTTTCTATCTATATCTTTTTAATTCCCCATTTTTTAATATTTATTTATTATTAGAGAGGGACAGAGAGAACTAGAGAGGGGTGAGAGAAATAGGTAAAGAGATGCCTGAAGCCCTGTTTCACTAGTTGTAAAGTTTTCCCTTTGCAGGTGGGGACACTGGCCTTGAACCTGGGTCCTTGAGCACTGTAATATGTGTGCTTAGCCAGGCATGCTTCTCTTGATCCATACCATTTGATACTGCATCAGCTGAGTTCAACCAAATCAATGCAGCCAGTACCACCTTAACATGTTTCATCTCAAATTGTGTCCAGAGATGCCAGGCATGGAATGTCAACCCTTCAGCCCAGTACTCTGCCACCAAGTAGCAGATGTTACCATGAAGCCAACCTGACTTCACTGAATGGATGACCTCATCTATGTGCCCTGCAACCCCACCTCTCCAGAGCCCTGCCCCACTAGGGAAAGACAGAAACAGTCTGGGGGTATGGATTCACCTACCAATGTCCATGTCCAGCAGAGAAGCAATTACAGAAGCCAGAACTCCCATCTACGGCACCCCATAATGATCCTGGGTCCATACTCCCAGAGGGATAAAAAAAACAGGAAAACTTCCAATGGAGGGGATAGAATACAGAACCAAGGTCTGGTGGTAGGAACTGCATGGAATTGTCCTATGGCCTTGTTGATAATTATTAGATCAATTAAAAAAAAAAAGATTCCTGGTAACAGATGTTCCGGCTCCTGGTGGGATTGGCATGCAGAGTCCTCTGGTCCTCTTGCCCTGTCACTTCCTCACTTTGGGAGTATGGATGAAAAGGGCATCAATCTTTGCATGGGAGTGATTTAACTAAGTCTTTAGAAACTTGTCTAACTGCCTCTAGATGAGACAGAAGCAGTTCTTACCAGCCTGAAGACCGACATCCTGTGGCAGCAGCAGCTCCCAGTCTGTGTGCAGAGAGAAAGAGGAGTGTCAGTCCTCAGACCCTGAAAGGAACCCTAGTCCAGAGCTGCATGTGCTCACTGTACATCCAAGTGCCTGGTGTGTGGCCATTTCTGTTCAAGAAGTGAGTCTTGAATCAATAGACAGGTAAATTGCAGCCCTGTCCCAAGTAAGGAAAAGCTCTCCCTTCCTCCCTTCCTCCCTGTTTTGTACTTAGCACTGGGTTAAACATAGTGAGTAAGGTGGTTCTGTTATTATTATGTTGTTGTTCAATTTATCATCATCATCATCATCATCATCATATCAGAGACCTGCTCAGTTCTGGCTTACGGTGGTACTGGGAATTTAACCTGGGACCTCAGACCCACAGGCATAAAAGTCTTTTACAGAACCATTATGCTGTCTTCCCAGCCCTAACTATTTTATTTCGGAGAGAGAGAAAGGTACAGAGAGAAAACCAGAGCCCTGTTCAGCACTGGCTTATAGTGGTGCTGGGGATTGAACCTGGGACCTCAGAGCCACAGACACAATAGTCTTACAGACAGATCAATAAACAAATAAATCCTTTACTTTAAAAAAATGTGAAAAAAAAACAGCTTTTTGAAAAGCCCCTAACAGAATCCTACCTCCCTGGCAGCATTTTTTAAAATTATTATTATTATTTTATTGGCTAGGACAGAGAGAAATTGAGAGGGGAGGAGGAGATAGAGGAAAAGATTGACACCTGTAGACCTGTAACAATTCCACCCCCTACAGGTGGAGACCCAGGGCTGGAACCAGAATCCTTTCAC
Source organism: Erinaceus europaeus (assembly GCF_950295315.1). Classification (NCBI taxonomy): domain Eukaryota; kingdom Metazoa; phylum Chordata; class Mammalia; order Eulipotyphla; family Erinaceidae; genus Erinaceus; species Erinaceus europaeus. The sequence goes on from NC_080179.1 coordinate 38,138,345, forward strand.
TGGTCCTTGAGCTTCGCACTACATGAGCTTAACACAGTGTGCCAATGCCCAGCCCCTCCTGGCAGCTCTTTCAAGGGGAGGTGGTGGCAGGAAAAGTTGCTAAGGGACACTGCCCTGCTGCTGCTGCTCCACTCCAAGTAGAAACTCAAGACTCAGGGGCCAGGCAGTGGCACATATGTTATAGTGCACAAAGACCCAGGTTCAATCCCCTGGTCCCCACTTGCAGGGGGAAAGCTTCACAAGTGGTGAAGCAAGGTTGCAGGTATCTCTCTGTCTCTTTTCCCCTCTACTCCCCCCTCCCTTCTCAATTTCTCTCTGTCTCTATCCAATAATAAATACAAATATAAAAATAACAATAAAGAAATTCAATACTCATGGAGCCTAACTCCATCTCCTTTTAGCCCCTCACTTATGAACTCTGACCTCCATACATGTGGGGCTATGTGTAAGCTTGACAGATCTTAGGGAGAACTTCCCCCATCCTTGGATAGAGGTCTGAGAAGATACCCTCTTGTGAGTCTCTCTCAACCAAGGTGAGCAAAGGAGGAAAACCGTCTCTCAGACTAAGTTCTTCCCTTCTTGACTCTCAAGCACACAGAAACCTCAAACTGCAGGCCACATGGCCGCCTACTTTAAGATTCATTCACTCAAAGTTCACGCATTCCACCTCACCTTTTGATCACAAAGGAAGAGCACATCCTGTCACACACTCCTAACACCAGACAAGTGAGAAGCCCCCAAGACCTTATTTCCTGTAGCCCTTTTGATGTCTTTGCAGCCTTGTTCTTCCTTCTCTATCTCACCCCTATTCTTCTGTCAAATGCCTTTAGATAATTAAATGCCTCCATCAGGAGATTAATTGTATTGATCTTTATGTATCAACTCTTGTCATACCAACCCCTGCCATCAGGGCATGCTGAACTTTAAGAAACCTGTGAATTCTGACATATGTGAAAACTGTTCTTTGTCTAGCCTTCTATATCAACCCAACCCTCCCCCCAATAAACGAGTGTGTTCATACCAGAATCCTCCCCGAGTTTCTTTCTTTTCATGCAGTCTCTTGAACTGATGATGGAAATTCGGTAGTTTACCTTTCTAGCTGAGAGACCACCCACACGAGCTCCAACACACACACATCGTCACCCCTTCCCAGGCTCTATCTCACAGGGGTCCTCTGCCAGTTCCCCACCCTCCCAAAGACCTGCCACCTGTCCCAGATGCCACTCCACTGATGCACAGACTTAGCTTCCTGCATCTGACACTGGTCTCGTGTCCCAGGACTGCTCAGCTCAAAAGACAAGTCACAGCCTCCAGCCAGGGCTCCAGCCACACCACCATCCAGCATCATGACCTACCCACCCCCAACCCTCCACCCCCCACCCCCGCGCGCCCCAACCCCTTAAGAAACTGCTTACTAGGAACCTCCCACTTCCTCTATAGAGCCTGTATTTCCCTCAGTCCTGAAACCTATAGGGTGGGGCTCACTTTCCTGAATGCTTTTCTCAATTCATACCAAATGATACTGCATCTGCTAATCCCAACCTAATCAACGCAATGAGTACCACCTCAGCATGCTTCACTTTAGACTGTGCCCAGAGATGTCAGGTGTGGAATGTCAATCCTTCAGCTTCATTACTCAGGTGAGACCTCTCCTTTCATAGGATTCTCTAATTCCATTTCAGGTGGTTCACTTCCTAACAAAGTCCCAAAACCTAGATTATAGACCAGGTCCCATAAGATAGGGCATATGTTCACATAAATTAGGGCAAAATATATACCTGAAAGCAAAAGTACACAACAGTCTGCATTGAGTCAGTATATGCAGCAAGCAAGTAGAAAGACCTAAAAAGAAACCATAAAGTTCCTAATGAGACACACATGAGAATGTCTTCTGCTGCATCATGGTTTCTTTTTGCAGCTTCATCACTCTGTGCCTAGTCCTCAGGACAGGATTGGGACTCCAAGGTCAGACATGTGGTTCTACTTGACAGATGAAGGAACTGAGGCTTATGATACCCTACTTGGTGGGTAGCCAAGACAGGATTTGAACCCGTGTGTGTTTGGCTCCAAAGCCCACATTTATCCCATTTCTCAGACTAAGATCTTACTCACTTGCTTTCCAGAGATATGCTGGCAGAGTAGCCATTAGCCACCCTGCCATCAGCTACTTAATTCATTTTTAGTTGAAACAAAATTTGGGGCCAGGCAGTGGTGCACCAGTTAAGGGCACATAGTATGAAGTGCAAGGACCACGCAAAGATCCTGGTTCAAACTCCTGACTCCTCAAAGCAGGGGGTGGGGAGGGGATTGCTTCACACGTGGTGAAGCAGGTCTGCAGATGTCTATCTTTCTCTCCCTCTCTCTCTCTATCTACCTTTCCCTCTCAATTTCTCCATGTCCAAATATATATATCCTCCAGGAGCAATGGATTTGTAGTGCCAGCACTGAGCCCCAATGATAACCCTGGAGGCAAAAAAGAAACATAAAATTTAGTTCTCTAGCTTCTTTGTCATGTGTGGCTAGTGAGGACTGCCCTGGACCATGCAGCAGAAAACGTCCACCAGGCTGGAAAGACGATCTCCTCTTGCCCCGCTATGGATGTACTCAGCTCTGGGCAGGGACCACCAGTATTCGAGATAGACATGAACTTTCCTCTGGATCTTAGTGATGTCATTATGTTAGTCCAGAACATCCCTGCTTCTCTGCCATTGTCATCAAGACATCCTCCCCCTCCCAGCCTGCAGAACTCTCCCCCTCCTCTGTCATTCTTCCTCCTCTCTCTATGACCTCTTCTGAAGTCTCCTCTCTCCTCTTTTGGGTCACTTTTCCTTTGCTCAGCCTCACCTCACTCCCGCCAAGGGGAAGGAAAAGGACTCATGTTGCTTGGTTACTTAAGGAAGCAAACAAGAGAGTCTAATGACCCTGGACTTTAGTCCTACTTTTACTTCTGCCACTAACTGCTCCATTTTTATTAATTCAACATACACTTTCCAAGTTCCTGGTCTGTGCCTCATCCCTGGTGGATGAAGTGGCCATGGATGGTGTGAGAAGCTCCAGCCTCTGCCCACAAGCTGCTCCCATTCAGTGACCAGGAAGGCACTTAACCCTCTCAGTTCCATGTCCTCTTGTATGAAAAAAAACACTCAAATTCCTGCTCTTTATATGCAAAAGACATGGAAATGCTAATTCAAAAGGTGGCCTTGGAAGTGGCACTGAGGATAAAGTATTGAACCCTTAATCATGAGGTTGAGTTTGATCCCCACCATCATGTGACAGAGTGATGTTCTGGTTCTCGCTCTTCTCTCTCTCTCTCTCATTGATCAGTCAGTAGTTTTTTAATAGGGTATAAGAAGCCCCATATTGGAAAACTGATTGTATATCTCAGACTCTTAAAACACAGACTGAATCTTTTTAATACATAGGCTGAGTCTTCGATATGTTGACTCTCTCAAAAGCCTAGACCAGGGAGAACAGAAGCAACCAGTGGCACAGCTATATACAAGATGTTGGGTATTGTACAGCGAATCCTAACAAAAGGACTTTTCAAAGTTAACCCAATTACCAAATAATGTGATGATAACAATAACTATCCATTGTCTTTTTGAACCCTAAGACAGCAGGAACCTCACATTTCCACTATAGAGCCTGTATTTCCCCCGGTCCTGGAACCTTAGGGTGGGGTGCACTTTCCTGAATGCTTCTCTCAATTCATATCAAATAATATTGCATCCGCTGATCACAACCTAATCAACACAACGAGTGCCACCTCAGTATGCTTCACTTCAGACTGTTTCCAGAGACTTCAGGTGTAGAATGACAGCCCTTCAGCTTCATTACTCAGGTGAGACCCCTCCTTTCATAGGATTCTCTAATTCCATTCCAGGTGGTTCACTTCCTAACAAAGTCTCAAAACCTAGATATAGACCAGGCCCCCTGAGATAGAGCATATGTTCACACATATCCATAAACTAGGGCAAAATATATACCTGAAAGCAAAAGTACACAATAGTCTGCAGTGAGTACCCCCCCACAACACTTCATCTGCACTATTCCAGCCTTTAGGTCCATAATTGTTCAACAATTTGTTTGGCTTTGTATGTTAACTCTCTTTTCAGCCACCAGGTTCCAAATGTCAGCAGGATGCCAACCAGATTTCCCTGGACAGACGACCCCACCAGTGTGTCCTGGAGCTCTGCTTCCCCAGAGACCCACCCTACTAGGGAAAGAGAGAGGCAGACTGGGAGTATGGATCAGCCTGCCAACACCCATAGTTAGCGGGGAAGCAATTTCAGAAACCAGACCTTCCACCTTCTGCATCCCACAATGACCTTGGGTCCACACTCCCAGAGGGATAAAGAATAGGAAAGCTCTCAGGGAAGGGGATGGAATATAGAGGTCTGGTGGTGGGAATTGTGTGGAGTTGTACCCCTCCTATCCTACGGTTTTGTTAATGTCTCCTTTTTAAAATAAATAAATAAATAAATAAGAAACTGTTTCATTAGGTACAAAAAAAAAAAGCCCCATATTCATGATGGTACTATTTGCAATAGCCAAAATAAGGAGGTATCCTAAATGCCCAACAGCAGATAACTGCATAAATAACTTGTGGTATATATAAAAATATTCAATGCAGCATTACTTTATAATAAACACAGGTGAGGTTGCATGATTTGGAATAACTGGATGAAACTGGAGATGATGGTGCTAAGTAAGATAAATCCAAAGGTGAAGGGCAATTAGCAGATGGTTTTGTTCCCATGTGGAACATGTGCAACTAAAGCAAACCAACTTGCAAAAGCCAGGGCAACCAGACTGGTTTCGTGAGCACGGTGGCCTTGATGGTGGGGGTGCTACATGGTGACTTAGACTGACTGCAGTTGTGAAATTTTGCCCTTGAGATCTTATAAGGTTGTATAACTCTATCACTCATAAGGAGAAAAAATATAAAAATTTTACAAAAGGAGCCCTGCACGTGTCATGTGGGCTGAGTAAGAATGTGGGTGCAGTGATCGACATCTGAGCCATGCAAAGCATGAAGTTGTGTAAGCACATCAGGTAGCTGAGAGTTGACCATATGCTGTGTTGCTCCCTAGAGTCCCTGCCCAACACTGAACTGAGGATGTGACACAACCCAAGACAGACACGCGTGGAAGAACTCTGAGGAAGGCACCCAAGGTACAGCAAGGTGCCCAGGGACCCATCAACATGGGAATTTTTCTTGTGAAAAATATTATGGTATGGGGCCAAGTGGTGGCAGACCCGGTTAAACGCCCACATTACAGTGTGAAAGGACCAGGGTTCAAGTCCCTGATCCCCACCTGCAGGGGAAAAGCTTCACATGTGGTGAAGCAGGTGTCTCTCTGTCTCTCTCCCTATCTTTCCCTTCCCTTTCAATTTCTCTTTGTCTCTATCCAATAATTAAAGAGAGAGAATAAAAAAGAAATAAAATACTATGGCATTAAGTGAATTTTTCAATTTATTTTCCCTTTTGTTGCTCTTGTTTTTTATTGTTATTGCAGTTATTGTTGTTATTGATATTGTTGTTGTTGGATAGGACAGAGAGAAATGGAGAGAGGAGGGGAAGACAGAGAGGGGGAGTGAAAGATAAACACCTGCAGACCTGCTTCACCACCTGTGAAGCAACTCCCCTGCAGGTGGAGAGCCAGGGGCTCAAACCCGGTCCTTGTGCTTTGCACCATGTGTGCTTAACCCGCTTTTGCTACCACCTGATTCTCCATTAAGTGATTCTTAACCAAGACTCCTAGTGGAAGTATATCCCATGCTCAGAGAGCAGTACCTACTTAATTTTTTTGTTTGTTTTTTTTTTTTGCCCAGCACATTGCTCAGCTCTGGCTTATGGTGGTGCTGGGGATTGAACCCAAGACTTTTGGTACCTCCAGCTTGGGTGTCTTTTTGATAATTATGATGCTGTCTCCCCAGCCCTAATTTAAATCTTAAATGGAGTTCAGGATGGTAATAAATTAGAACCTAATTCAAGCCTAGAACTCAGAGGGGAGCCTAAAAAGAGACTTAATCATGGGGCAGAAAAGCACCCGATTGAGGCCTGGGGTGGGGCCCCCACACCTACCAGCTTCCTGCCTGGGCCAGTCCCTTCTCCTGCCTGTGCCTTAGAGCAGTGCCTTCTCCTGCCTGTGCCTTAGAGCAGTGCCTTCTCCTGCCTGTGCCTTAGAGCAGTGCCTTCTCCTGCCTGTGCCTCCCCTGTGAAATGAGACAGCGTCCGCCACATTAACAGCTCACAGAAGCCCACATTGGAGTGCCCCCCCCCCCAGCTACCTCTTTCCCTGGCTTTGGAGCAGGCAGGGTCCCTCCTCACCCAAGGGGCTGGGCCTTCCAGAGGTGGCAAGAGCAAATGTCCACAGTGCCTGAGGAAGCAGCCAGGCTTTCCATTCAGGTCTCAACTCCTCTGCTTCATACACACACCTCAGCCTCCAGGCTCCTGTCTCCTTGCCCATAAAATGGAGACAGCAGGACAACCCTACCAACGTGTCCTGGAACCTACCCTCCCTAGAGCCCTGCCCCAGAAGGGAAAGATAGAAACAGGCTGGGGGGTGTGTGGATTCACCTGCCAACACCCATGTCCAGTAGAGAAGCAATTATAGAAACCAGAACGCCCACCTTCTTCACCCCATTAAAGAATTTTGGTTCATACTCCTAGAGAGATAAAGAATAGGGAAGCTTCCAATGGAGGGGATGGGACACAGAACTCTGGTGGTGGGAACTGTGTGGCATGTTGTACCCCTGTTATCTTACAATCTTGTTATTTAATAATTATTAAATCACTAATAAAACATTTAAAAAAGGAAAAAAATGGAAACAAGTCAAGCAGTGAGGCAGTGAGGTGGCACACATGGCACAGTCAGTGGAGACAGGCGACTTTCACCCCTCACCACTCCCCCAGCAGGCTACCAGAGGAGGCTACCCAGCCTGCTTGATGGGACAGCTCCAGCATTAGCCTTGAGCCAGATTCTTGCCCCTGGACAGCTCCCCCTCCCCCTCCACAACCCGATGGGCTAAGCCATCTGGAATTCCTGGTTTCCAGGCTCTGGAAGGGAAGCCCCATTTTCTACAGTACCTTCACAGCTTCTTTCCCAGTGAACCCAGCAGCCCTTCCCCAGCTCTGCTCCTCCAGAGCCTCCTGCTGCCCAAAGACCCACCTCCCCAGAGGTGACTCAACCCTCCTGGAGGCTGGCACAATGTAGGCCAGGCACACCTGGTGCACGTGCAGCAGCCCCGGCACCCATTACCTCGTTAGTACAGGGCCTAGCCAACTCCGTTCCCCTCCACTCTGGAAGAGCAGGGACTGAGGTTCCAGGCAGCAGGTGAGTGAGGGAGAGAAGGCGGAAGAGCTCTAGGAGGAAGTGGCTGAGCACTCTGGACCCACGTAATTTATTACAGGACTTTGTCCCTAGGCTCCAGACACATCCACTCCCACACAGCTCCCACTGTTGCAGTGAGCAAGGCCTCAGAGTTGTCTGACCTTCAACCCAGGCCCCTTCCACAGAGAGTCCTTGAGGCCACCAGGGTCTGTGTTCCACATACCTGTTGCTGGCAACCAGTCACCTCCCATGGTGACAATCAGCAGGTCACCAGGTCAGCTCAACATTTTGCCAGGCACTGTAGGGTCTCAGAAGCTCTGGGCAGGAGCTCTGGCCCTAAGCACTGTACATTCTGTTGAGGGTGGGGGGCACATCCAGAAGAGATGCCAGGGCAGCCAAAGTGTATGCGCCACAGAGCAGCATGATTGCCAGAAGGGCTCCCAGAAGCAGGGGGGCTGGATAAGGGGGAAGTTGTGGCAAGGAAGAAAATGCAAACCTTCTGAGGAGGAGGGCACCTGGCAGAGCCTGGGAAGAAGCCAATCTAGGAGGGAAAGAAGACTCTGGAAGTAGTGTGAGTGAGCCTTACGGGGAACTGTTTGTGATCAACTATGAACATGGTGGGTAATGCAAAATACCTGCTCATTGCAGCTCTTCTTCTCTTCTCTTTTCCCCTTCTCTTCCCTTCCCTTCTCCTCTTTCCTTTTCTTCTCCCCTCCCCTCTTCCTCCCCTCCTTTTCTCTTAGCCCCTTCCCTTCTCCTCTTCCCTTCTCTTCTCCGCTCCCCTCCTCTTCCTCCCCCTCCTTTTCTCTTAGCCCCTTCTCTTTTCTCTTCTCCCCTTCCCTTCTCTTCTCCCCTCCCCTCCCCTTTTCTCCTCTCTTCTCTTCTCCCCTTCCCTCCCCTTTCCTTCTCTTCCTTTCTCCTCTCCCCCTCTGCATAAGTCTTTTATTGTATTTTCATACATATCATTCCAGGAATACACAGAGAAAGAAGAGCTCCAATAGCCCAGGCTCCTTCCCATTAGTCTCAGTCTCTGACTTTATTTCTCATCATTTTCCTTCATACATTTCAAGAAACTCAGGGGGGCTGGGTGGTGGTGCAGCTAGTTATGCGCAATTACAGTGCACAAGGACCAGGGTGCTGCAAGTGTCTTTCTCTCTTCCTTACTATCTTCCCCTTTTATCTCAATTTCTGCCTATCTCTACCCAATAAATAAAGCTAATAAATTTTAAAATAAAAGAATTTTTGTAAACAGGAATTCTCTCATTCTAGGGAGCTTAATAAGCTCAGTAGGGGTGTTCATTTCCTTGTTAAGAATCTGTCTTCCCTTGTTTTTTACAGAGTGGGCAGCATGCTGGACCACAGTGGAATCTCTTCCACTTCTGTCATGCTGACATATGTGAGGCATCCTTTTTAAAAAAAAAAAAACAGCATCCATTCCCTTCCTGCACCAATCATCACTTTTTTTTTTTTTTTTGCCTCCAGGTTTATTGCTGGAACTCAGTGCCTGTATCATGAATCCACTGCTCCTGGAGGCCTTTTTTCCCCATTTTTGTTGCCCTTGTTGTTGTTATTGTTATTGCTGCTGTTGCTGTTGTTGGATATGACAGAAAGAAATGGAGAGAGGAGGGGAGGCCAAAGAGGGGAAAAGACAGACACCTGCAGACCTACTTCACCACCTGTGAAGCAACCCCCCCTGCAGGTGGGGAGCCAGGGGCTGGAACCGTGATCCATAAACCGGTCCTTGCGCTTCACACCACGTGTGCTTAAGCCGCCGCACTACTGCCTGGTCCCCAACATCACCTTTCTTACAACTCTGCACTTTTGTGGCCAAGAGAGTGACTCTGCTTTCTAAGAGGTCCAGGGAACATATAGCAGCCCCCTGCCTTCTCTCCCTGTCTTAGTCTTGTGACAGCTTATCAGAAGGGGGCAAGTGGCTCCAACCAAAGGGAAGGGCTATGGCCCTGCCTTTCCACTGGATCCTTAGTGCTGCTCCAGCCAGAGCCAGTTGAGTTACTTCCCTCTCCCAAACCCTGGGAAGGAGCTGAGCTGGCAGGCATCTCTTAGATAAAGTTGAAGCCACAGCAAGGCAGCAACCCTGACTTTGGGCCTCTCTGCAGAAAAGAAGCTAAGAGCTGGCTTGTAGAAAGGGCAGAGCAGATGATCAGAGAGCCAAGACTGTCTGCGGAGAAGGGCCAGGCCTGAGGCTGCCTCTGCATTAGGTAGCATTCATTAGGCAGTCCCCTGCTAACTGCTCCTTTTGTGGAGACAGCTTGAAGGCGCTTCTGATTCTTATAGCCAGTCTGGCCTGTCAAAGACAGGAAGCCATCTTGAACCCTAAGACAGCAGGAACCTCATATTTCCACTATAGAGCCTGTATTTCCCCCAGTCCTGGAACCTTAGGGTGGGGCGCACTTTCCTGCATGCTTCTCTTAATTCATACCAAATAATATAGCATCAGCCGATCCCAACCTAATCAACGCGAGAGCCACCTCAGCATGCTTCACTTCAGACTGTTTCCAGAGACTTCAGGAGTGAAATGACAACCCTTCAGCTTCATTACTCGGGTGAGACCTTTCCTTTCATAGGATTCTCTAATTCCATTCCAGGTGGTTCACTTCCTAACAAAGTCCCAAAACCTAGATATAGACCAGGCCCCCTGAGATAGAGCATATGTTCACACATATCCATAAACTAGGGCAAAATATATACCTGAAAGCAAAAGTACACAATAGTTTGCAGTGAGTACCCCCCCCAACACTTCATCTGCACTATTCCAGCCTTTAGGTCCATAATTGTTCAACAATTTGTTTGGCTTTGTATGTTAACTCTCTTTTCAGCCACCAGGTTCCAGATGCCAGCAGGATGCCAACCAGATTTCCCTGGACAGACGACCCCACCAGTGTGTCCTGGAGCTCTGCTTCCCCAGAGACCCACCCTACTAGGGAAAGAGAGAGGCAGACTGGGAGTATGGATAGACCAGTCAAAGCCCATGTTCAGCGGGGTAAGCAATTACAGAAGCCAGACCTTCTACCTTCTGCATCCCACAATGACCTTGGGTCCATACTCCCAGAAGGATAAATAGGAAATCTATCAGGGGAGGGGGTGGGATAGGGAGATCTGGTGGTGAGAATTGTGTGGAGTTGTACCCCTCTTGTCCTATGGTTTTGTTAATGTCTCTTTTTTAAAATAAATAATAAAGACAGGAAGCCAGTTGGAGCTGCTTCAGTGAGAGACTTTTTGGAGGAAACAGGATGCTCTGCACTCCCCCAGCTTAACCCCAGTGGCCCCCATTCTAGTGCTCCACTGTCCCCCTAGGCTCCAAAGATCCCCAGTGACCCACACCCAGTGCCCCGCTGCCCCCCCCCAGGCTCCAGCTGATCCCCAGTGACCCCCATCCCCGGTGCTCCCCTGTCCCCCCAGGCTCTGCCACCCAACAACCTTGCCCAGCTTCTAGGTCAACACTAGCTGTGGAGGTACTTCACAGAAAATGTGGCTTCTCTAGTCTAGAAAGACACCACTTCACTCTAACAGCACCGCACTGCAGCTCCAGGACTCACAGCACCAGACTTCATCTTCCTTGGTCCTCTCCCACTGCACTCTTGTGAAAAAGTTAATAAATCAGTACTAGTGACTCAGAACATTTATAGAGAATAATGTGATGGATAGCTCTGTCCAAAACCTGTCAGACACAAGCTTTGATACAGATGCATCTTAGATATTTTTAAACTCATACTTCCCACACTTTTTGTACATTCAACATTATATCATAAACACTTCTTACACTATTCCAAACCTTAACCACCAATCTTTAAGGCGGTGGTTAGTCCATTCCGGAATTCTTACCTCCACTGTGCTACCTCACCTTCTCAGATATTTATGTAAACCATTAATCCCCACCCCAATTAAAAAAAGAAATGTTTAAACCTTTGGCCAATTAGAATATATTCTTGGTTCAGCAAGTAACATGATTTTACTTTTAAAATACTTCTTAGTTAACAACATTTATTTATTTAACCAAACTAACAGACATTTTAAACTTAAACTTTGGGATAAAACCAGGTCACCATTAGAAAGTAAACAACATGGGTGTCAGGCAGTGGTGCACCCAGTTACGCTCACATACTACTAAGCATAAGGGCCCGAGTTCGAGCCCCTGCTCCCCCACTTGTAGGGGGACACTTCACAGTGGTGAAGCAGGTCTGCCGATGTCTGACTTTCTCTCTCCTTCTCTATCTCCCCTCCTCTCTCAATTTTTCTCTGACCTGTCCAATAAAATGGAAAAAATGGCTGCCAGGAACAAGATTTGTAGTGCCTCCAGCAATAACTCTGGAGGCAAAAAAAATGATATATAATAAACAAAAGAATATTCATTGCAGCATATAACCCTGGAGGGAAAAAAAAAAAAGGAAAAAGAGAGGAGAGGAGAAAGGGGGGGCAGTGGTGACACACCTGGTTGAGTGCAAGTTACAATGCACAAGGACCTGAGTTCGAGCCCCCAGTCCCCACTTGTAGGGGAATATCTTTGCAAGTGGTAAAGCAGGGCTGCAGGTATCTATCTCTCTCCTTCTATTACCTCCTTCCCTCTCGATTTCTGGCTGTCTCTATCCAACAAATAAAGATTTTTTAAAAATTAAAAAAAAGTAAAACAGAGGGAGAGAAAGAAAAGAACATTTTATGTGACAGTATTTCTCATTCACATCAGGTGTCAGAGACTGTGGCCTGGCCCTATGGCATCAGGAGTTTCATTCGGTTCCATCAGCATCTGAGGAGTTATGGTGTTTTCGCTGGTCATGCAGAATAATTAGGCCAGGAGTTATCCAAACCTGGGACCAGTACAAACCTGACATGTTGAGATATTTTTTCTGCTTTCCTCCACATTCATGGACCTGGGAGCTATCAAGACTGGGTGAAAGAAGAGGTGGGCAAGGACCAGAATGGAGTGTCCTTCCAGAAGAGGTGACCTCAAGGTCAGCCTGCCTAAACAGCAGAACTCTATCAAGGGTTCAGGGCAGTGGCATTGGACTGGGGCTCTAGCAACAGTCTTGATCCTGACACATCATGGCAATAATTGCATCAGAAAAACTCTAGCACTTCACCCCACACCTTCCTTGAACTAGCAACTAGGAAATAGACATTTCTAGACTGGGTAGAGCAGAGATCCAAAGTCCTGATGATCTAGTGAAGTATCAATCTCAGCCCAGGAGAAAATGACTCATTTTTATTATGTTTTATCACCAGAACAAATCCAGAAACCCTTTCAGAGGTCTGTCCAAGGCAAAAGGAAGTGAAGCTTAGGAAGAGAAAATGTAAGAGGGATTTTGTCCCAGTTTGAAGAATTTCAAGCAGCAGAATAAATAAATCTCAGTCGTGGACCACAGCATTAATTCCTAGGCCACTAGTCATGAACAGGGGACCTCTGGCCCATGACTAATGCAGGTGGCATCCTCGTGACTAATGTGATCACTGTAGGGAGGCTGAGGTGGTAGGGAAGCAAAGCTTGACTGTGGCAACGCAATAAACTAGGCAGATGAGGCTAATTACATGATGATACTAAGACTCTAGTTCTCAAACTAGTTTGAAAATGAGACATTGCTCAGAGCTTCTGGGGGTGCGGGGAAGGCACTAGGACTGGTTGCTTATCCCTGGTTAGAATGATCTGTATGTACGAAGATCTATTTCTTTTTCTCCTGGTTCCATGGCTGAGATACTTTCTCCACCTGTATTCAGTTAGATGCGTCCGTAAATGGGGCTAAATCATGAGCACCCTATCAATCCTGACCTGCTGCAGTCTTCTGTGTTCTAGTACACTGTCTTCTCTCCTCTACTTCTACCATGCAGAGCAACCAACAGGACATCCTGAGACCTAAGAAAATGGTGAAGCTACAATTTGGAAAAAGCCTAAGTCTCAGGGTCAGAGGGATAACATAATGGTTGTATGAACAACTTTAGTACCTGAGGTTTTGAGACTCAGGTTCAAACCCTGGCATTAGCATAAGCTGGAACCAAGCAGTGTTCTGGTTAAATTTTAAAAAAGAAGAAGAAAGAAAAGAAAAAGGAGGAGGAGGAAGAGGCTGATAGCACACATATTACCATGCACAAAGACCAGGCTTTAAGTTCCTGGTCCCCACCTCCAAAAAAAAAAGGAAAAAAAAGAGCCTCACAAGTAGTGAAGTAGGTCTGCAGGTGTTTCTCTTTCTCTCCCTATGTCCACCTTCCCCTCAGCTATCTCTGTCCAAAATAAGTAAATATTAATTTTTATGTTTTTTTTAAAACTTTTAATGCCCTTGTTGTTTTATTGTTCTAGTTATTACTGTTGTTATTGATGTCGGCATCCTTGGATAGGACAGAGAGAAATGGAGAGAGGAGGGGAAGAGAAAGACAGACACCTGCAGACCTGCTTCACTGCCTGTGAAGCAACCCCCCTGCAGGTGGGGAGCTGGGGGCTTGAACCAGTAATGCCAGTCCTTACGCCAGTCCTCATGCACTTATACCGCCCGACCCCCTTTTTAAAGTTTTTTTTTTAATTAGTTATTTAATAATCATTGACAAGATTGTGAGATAAGAGGGATACAATTCCAAATTCTCACCACTAGAGTTCCATATCCCCTTCTCTCTATTGGAAGTTTTCCTATTATTTATCCCTCTAGGTGTATGGACCAAAGATATTTTATTTATTTATTTATTTATAAAATGGAAGTATTGACAAGACCATAGGATAAGAGGGGTACATTTCCGTATAATTCCCACCACCAGAACTCCATATACAATCCCATCCCTTGGATACTGCATCTGCTTATCTCAACCCAATCAATGCAACCAGTACCACCTCAGCATGTATCATTTCAGACTGCAACCAGAGACGTCAGGTGTGGAATGTCAACTCTTCAGCTTCATTACTCTGGTGAGACTTTCCTAGCTCACAGGACTCCTTAATTCCATTTCAGGTGGTCCACTTCTTAACCTCAAAACCTAGATATAGACCAGGACTCATCAGATAGGGCATATGTACATGTATCCGTAAGTTAGGGGAAAACCTTAAAGCAAAAGCGCACAATAGTTTGCAGTGAGTCAACAGATGTAGCAAGCAAGCAGAAAGACGTAAAAAGACATCAAAGTGTCCCTAATGAAATAGTTTCTTAGACCTAGATACCTTCTTCATCTACATCCTATTCCATGTCCCTTAATCACTCCAAAACTAACCTTGTCATACAAAATAAGGACTACAAAAGCTGTACATGGGCAAAAGACTGGAAAACTTTAATAATGACTCTTTAGTCACTATCAGGTCATCCCATCACCTGGGGCCCTGGCCAGGGAGCCCAGGGGTTCCCACACAGTGGGCCTAGACCTCTAGTGGATCTATCTCACCACTGTCACTGGTCATCTCCATCAGGAACAACATAATGGACCCCTTTGTGAGCCCCATAGGACCTTGCCCTCAATGTGGATAAGCAAGGGTAGGGAATGTTCCATTCTCCAACGGGAGTTTGGATAACATACTCTACCTTTCACCCAAGGATGATGGGTCCTGAAATTAGTGCAGCCTGGAATGTTGCTAGCCATGACCACAGAATGCCAGCTCAGACCTGCAGGGATGCAGAGGTTACAGAGGTTCCTGTGCTGACTATGGGCCTCAGATCAAATCTATGGGGTTTACAGTTAACAACATTTATATACTTTTCCCATACTTGGGAGCTACTCTCTTCCCTGATCCAGCTTTCTAGTTCTTTCCTTTCCAACTATGTCACCATCTCCCCAGACAATAACTTAGGTCACCTGCATGTTAGATGTAAAGCTCAGACAAAAACTAGTAAGGTCATGGGCCCCTTGGAATATAGCTAAAATAGACTTACTAGCTTTTTCCAAAGAGGAGACCCAAAATCTTCATCTGCAATATTCTTGTCTTTAGGTTCACGATTAGTCAACAATTTGTTCCGCCTTATATCTTAATTCTTTTTCAGCCACCAGGTTCCAGACACTATCATGATGCCAACCTGACTTGCCTGGACAGATGACCCCACCAATATGTCCTGGGACCCTGCTTCCCCAAAGCCCCACCCCACTAGGTAAAGAGAGAGACAGGCTGGGAGCATGGATCCACCTGCCAATGCCCATGTTCAGTGAGGAAGCAATTACAGAAGACAGACCTTCCACCTCCTGAACCCCATAATGTCCTTGGGTCCATACTCCCAGAGGGACAAAGAATAGGAAATCTTTCAAGGGAGGGGATTGGATATGGAGATAAATATTATTTTTTCACAAGAAAGAAAAGAAAAACAGACTCTCCCAGAGAGTTAAAGAATAGGAAAGCTATCAGGGGAAGGGATGGGATACAGAGGTCTGGTGGTGGGAATTGTGCCAAGTTGTATCCCTCTTATCCTATGGCTTTGTCAATATTTCCTTTTTATAAATAAAAAAACTATTTTTAATTGAAAATTTTTTGGTTCACACTCACAGAGGGTGAGAAATGTTAGGGGAAGATGACCAGAGGGTTCTGAACTCCAACTCCATCAGGATCTGGAGAGAGAAAAGGAAAGAGGGACATTTGGATGCAGTAGTGGGTATAGTGTGACTTGGAAAGGAAGAGAAGATGGTACCATGGGGGATAAAAGGGCAAATATATAGACAGATGATTGTAGAAATAATATTAACCCACATCTGCAGCCTTAGGATAACTGCTGTAACTTCCAATGGAAGGACTGGGGATATGGAACTCTGATGGTGGGGACAGTGTGGAATTGTACGTTATCCTGTCGTTTTGTAAATGAATATTAAATCACTAACAGAAATTAAAAATAGGGGAGGGGTAGATAGCATATTGGTCATGCAAACAGACTCTCATGCCTGAGGCTCCAAAGTTCCAGGTTCAGCCGCCCCCCACACACACACACAAGAGCTTGAAAATAGATGAGCACAGAGTGCACACTCTCCTGATTCACCCTATGTAGGTATTTTAATCTATATGTCTGTTGGAGATCTGTATTTCCTCTGTGATGTAGGGACATACAGCCTAAGTCTGTCTTTCCTCTGTGCCTGCTGGGCCTCACAGCCATCAGTGACTGCAGCTGCCTTACCTCCTCCCTCCACCTTCCTAAGCGGGACAGCCAGGGCGGAACCCAGCCTAGCGGAGGAGACAAGACCCCCGATCCAAGAGTACCAGGGCCAAGACCATGTGCCTGCAGCGTGCGGTGTCTGCAATCTCTATGGAACCAAGATGCAAACTCTGTGTGAACAGTGCTGCTTCTCTGTCCTGGGGCAGACAACTTCCTGGAGATCCAGATCTCTCGCCCACCGGTGTATTAAACCTCTCTGTTCACCACATCCGGCTCTGGTCTCGTGTTTGGGAATGATTTGTGCAACAAGTTGAGCAGTTCTCTGGTAGGAAAAAATAAATAAAATAAAATAAAAACAAATAAAACCAAAGGAGGTTGCCTGGATGGCGTGGGCAATAAGGTAGCAAGGCTGCCGGGTCACACTGCAAGCCCGAGAGCCCTGTGCTCCCCCAGGCGCCTCTTCGCGCGGCGGCACCGCCGGTGTCTCCGGATGGCAAGGGGTCTTCGTACCTCTCGGCTTGTCCAAAAGCCCCTCAAAGGCTGCTCGAGTAAGGCGCGAATCCGCAACCGAGAAGCAGCAAGCCCATCTCCAGACGGGCAGGCGCGGGTTCCCCAAGGGCAGTTACAAGTTAACGAGATCAGGACCCAACTTCCCAGCAGCCCCCACTTCCGTCGCGCAGTGGTGAGTCACGGCCACTGCCTCTTTTCATTGGCCCGGTTAAAGGTGACGGCGCCTGCGCGCTGCGCCTCTTTGAGGGTCGCGGGCCAGCGCCATTTTGGTCCTTGAGGTGCCGGTGGGAAGTAGTTCACCGCCCGCACGCTCAGCAGCCTGTCCGCCGGCGGGTCACGGCCTCTTCTGCCGGGGCTTGGTGGTCGACTCGTCTGTGTCTCCGCTGTTGTCGTCTTGGCCCTCGCGCCCCCCAAGTTCTTTCGTGTCGGGGGGTGGGGAGGAGGGCCGCGGGCCGTGTCTTTGCGGGGGGGTCACTCGGCCGGGAAGGAGGTGACGGGGCGGCGCGGGGCGTGGACACTCCCCGCCGGGATCCCGCCTGCCATGGACTCGGAGTATTACGGCGGCGACCAGTCAGGTGGAGCGGGGACTGGGGACGGGTCGCGGGGGTGGGGTCCCTGGGTGCCGGGTCGGGGGGTGTCCCTGGTGCCGGGGAGAGGGTCCCTGGGCGGCGGGCCTACTCCGGGGAGGGGATGGGGGTCTCAGTCGGCAGAGGCTTTGCTAAGCGCCCCCTACGTAGGTCCCGGGAGGTCCTGCCGCTGCTCGCCGGGCCCCTTTTGTTGTGTTTTGTCTCCCCAGTTGAGAGTGGGGTGTTACCTAGGTTTTCTCGGTTTTTTTTTTTTAATACACTTATTTATGATTGGACAGAGACAGAAATTGAGAGGGGGCTGGGAGGAACAGACGGACATCTGCAGCCCTGCTTCACCATTCGGGAAGCTTTCCCCCTGCAGCTGGGGAAACGCGGCTCGAACCCGGATCCTTGTGCACTGTAATGTGAGCGCTAAACCAGGTGCGCTGCCTGGCCCCTACACACTTTTTTAAATTTTGTTATTAGTGATTTAATAATGATTAACAAGATTGTGGGATGAAGGGGCACAACTCCACACAATTCCCACCACCAGAGTTCCGTGTCCTATCCCCTCCATTGGAAGCTTCCCTAGTCTTCATCCCTCTGGGAATATGGACCCAAATTCTTTATGAGGTGCAGAAGGTGGAAGGTCTGGCTTCTGTAATTGCTTCTCTGCTGGACGTGGGTGTTGGCAGGTGGATCCATACCCCCAGCCTGTCTCTCTCTTTCCCTAGTGGGGCAGGGCTCTGGAGAGGCGGGGCTCCAGGACACATTGGTGGAGTCCTCTGCCCCTTAGGAAAGTTTTTCATTGCAGTTCAAGTTGTTTTCGCCTTGTCTGCAACACTGATTATTGATTTCTCAGCGCTCAGAGAAAAAGCCCTTGTCAGAGCAGTCGTGAGCATTTTGGAGCTGGGCGGCTCTTCAGGCACTTCTTGTGTCTCCCTCCCTCCCTTCCCTTCCTCCCAAGATATGTCCTCTTTCTCCTCTTTGACGGCTACTCTTGGCAGTAAACCTCTCTGGGGCCCCCCACTTTGCCAGCTGGTGTTCCCGGGGCACAGAGATGAGAGAGTCAACACCTGCTTGGGGAGGGAAATAGCTCCGTTGCTCTGCTCTCCTTTCGTAGTCTGTAAAAAACAGTGATCTGAATGTTAACCTCCCTTCTGTTCTTTTGAGTTTGCTTCAGTGGGATGGACTGCGAGCGTTTTTCCAAGCACGAACTGCCACACTGCTTAAAATGTTTTATATTGTTTGCAAGGTTTTTCGATTTGTGTTTTAAATAAGTAGTCTGCATATACAAAGGTTAAGTGCTAAAAGACGGGGTTGGGGGTGGTGGTGGTGTAAGTCCTGAAGTCTTGATTCTTCTAGGCATTTTGTCTACATTTACCTCTGAATTCCCATTTGACATTATCCCTCATTGCATTATCTTTAAGCATGATTCCGGACGACCTAGGAAAAGACTGATTTTTTTTGTGTGCCCTTTTCTCCCCCACACTTGCACTGTTGCAGCATGGTTGTTAAATTTGATTTTTTTTTTCTTATCATTCTATAAATTCATTCAACTTCTAGCCAAGTCTTCCCATGTCCTCTAACAGTCTGAAATTTCTTACAGTACAATTTCACTTTACATTTTGGTTAAAGAGGTCCAGGCGGTGGGTAGCACACGTCACAGTGCTCAAGGACCCAGGTTCAAGCCCCCGGTCCCCACCTGCAGGGGGAAAGCTTCCCGAGTGGTAAAGCAGGGCTTCGGGTGTCTCTCTGTCTTGTCTCCTCTATCTTCCCCTCCCCTCTCAGTTTCTCTATCTCTATCCAATAATAAATATAAGTATTCTAAAGATTTAAAGAATACATTGGCTGAGGAGTCGGGTGGTAGCACAGCGGGTTAAGCGCATGTGGCGAGAAGTGCGGGACCAGCATAAGGATTCTGGTTGGAGCCTCTGGCTCCCCACCTGCAGGGGAGTTGCTTCACAGGCGGTGAAGTAGGTCTGCAGGTGTCTGTCTTTCTCTCCCCCTCTCTGTCTTCCCCTCCTCTCTCCATTTCTATCCAACAACGACATCAATAACAACAATGATAACTATAGTGATAAAACAACAAGGGCAACAAAAGGGTGTAAATAAATATTTTAAAATTTTAAGAAAGAATACATTGGCTGGGAGTCAGGTGGTAGTGCAGCGGGTTAAGCGCATGTGGTGCAAAGCGCAAGGACCGGTTAGGATCCCGGTTCGAGCCCCTGGCTCCCCACCAGCAGGGGAGTTGCTTCACAGGCAGTGAAGCAGGTCTGCAGGCATCTCTCTGTCTCTCTTCCTCTCTATCTTTCCCTTCTCTCAATTTCTGTCTCTATCCAATAACAAATAAATTTTAAAAAATAAAATAAAAAGAATACATTGGCTAGAGGTCGCCAGCATTTCATTTCTCACTATATTGTGCTTTGCTCTAAAGTATTCACACTCCTGGACTGGAGCTCCTTGTGCTCCATTCCTCACTCATAAACAATTAATAGACAGGCACTGTGTACCAAACAGTTATCTGGCTTCCAGGGATTCAGCAGTGAGCCCAAATACCTGCTCTCTTAGCACTTGCATTTATGTGAAGACAGACCCACAGCAAACAGAACATCTTGGAAAGTCATGTAGGCGGTAAGTGCATGTTGGAGAGAGAGAGAGGATATGTGCAGTGTTGAACGTCAAGTCCAGAGACTTTGACAGCGCCCTGTCATTTCCAACTTGTTGCCTTGGTCCTTGGTGAAGTTTCCTGGGCTTCACCTTCCTTCTCCAGCATATTTTTGTTGCTATATGTCACAGTGCGTATTGTGGTCATTGGTGCTCATTCATTCTGTCCTGTCCTGTGCACACTTGCATCAGTAGTTCTGTCTCATTGGTGGGTGCTTTGGATGTGGCGTGATTCTTGACTCACTGTGTTCATTTCAGCTGTAGGTGTCATCCATCTTACACCTTAAGTGGGTTTTTGTTTTATTTTTAAGCAGATGATGGTGGCGCTACCCCAGTACAGGATGAACGGGATTCAGGGTCAGACGTTGAGGATGATGTAAATGAACAGCACTCTGGATCAGACACTGGAAGTGTAGAACGCCACTCAGAGGTATTGGATGGACATGCGGGGGAGGCTTTTCCTTGACTTTATGACGCCTGTTCTCTTTCGTAGCTGTTAAGGCCCTGTCACAGGTTTGGGCTAAAGACTTATAACTTAATAGAGAACTGCTTAGCAAAGTAAGTAGATAGGGAGTGGGACGAGATAAAGGGGTAGACTCTCAAACATGAGGGCCTAAGTTTGATCTCCATCATCAAATATGCCAAAGTGATGCTCTGATTCTCCTCTTACTCTCAGCTAAATAAATAAATGGCTCTTTTTAAAAATAAAATAAAATAAGGGGCTGGGCGGTGGCACACCTGGTTGAGCATACACATTACCATGCCCATGGACCCGGGTTTGAAACCCTGCTCCTTACCTGCAGGTGTCTCTTTCTGTCTCCCTCCCTGTCTCCTCCTATCCCCCCTCGATTTCTCTCTCTGTGTCCTATCAAATAAAATAGAGGGGGGGGTGGTGGCTGCCAAGAGCTGTGATTACTTATGAAATCACAGGCTCGCAAGTTCCAACTAAGTCACATTTCAGGTAGTAGGCAATTTTCAGTTATATGTGTTGATTCAGAAGAATCACGCCCGGACATTTGATATTTGTTCTCTGCCAGAGCTTTTATACCTGCACACAATCCTGCTGTTCCAGACAGACTCTTCTCTTCTTTTTCATTTTAATACCAGATAGGGAGAGCAAAGGAAAGACACTATACCATCAGTCTGCAAATATCTACCTTTCACTCTCCCTCTCTGTAAACCCCTCACCTCTCAGTTTCTTTCTGTCCAATTCAATAAAATTTCGAAAAAGGGAAAAGTGGCCACCAGTAGCAGTGGATTCATAGCACTGGCACCAAGTCCCAGCAGTAACCTTGGTGGCAATAGAAATAAATACTGTTTTTCCATAATAACATAGTCTGATATTTCAACATATTTAATCCCATGCAAAACTATTTGATTTGCTCCCCAGATTACAGTTAATAGTTCAAAATGTTAACCAGTTAAATTGTGACTCTTCAGTAAGTCTTCTCTAGGTCTTTGATTAGCACAAACTGAAACACAGCAATAATAAAGACCACCAGACTTTTGTAGAAGAATCTCATATAACAAACATTTTAATAAGAATTTCACATGCCAGGTTTTACTTGATTAGATATGCACAGAGAACTGCCCAACTTTAAGCAGTAGATAAATTATGAATGGTCATATTGTTGGCTCTACCTTTCGACAATGACCTTAGTGTCTTCATACAGCCAGCAGATACTTCCTGAGCTCCTGCTCTGTGCCAGGACTTTTGCTGCATCAACTATAAGATGTCCCACCACCATCAGAACCCTTCCTTTTTTGGAATTACTCCCCACTAGGGAGAGAAATATATTAATATATATTACGTTGAGTTTCTTAGTGTTAGAAGATGATAAATGCTATGGAGAAGAGCTAGAGTAAAGGATACTAGCATGAAAGGCAAATTCACTCTGATTTTTGTGCACTGACTTTGAAACTAAACCTGCTAAGCAGGCAGAAAGCATCTGGCGGCTTCCATGGTGGGGTCTGAAGCCTCACAGTTGGGGAGCAGCTTTAGAATATCAGCTTAGCACCTCACTGTTCACTTGGAATGTGATACATGATACTGACTTCCCTTTTGACACATCAGTTACCATTTCTGTGATGAACTCAGTTCTAAATAAGGAGGGATATTCCAGTTTACTAAAATACCAACATTTTGAGAGAACCAGTTTGTCCCAATAAGCATTGGGTTCTGTATTAATACTCATTCCCTATTTAAAATTACTTCCTGAGGAGGAATTGATTATTGTTCTCTCATTAAAAATATTTTCTAGAGGGGCTAGGCAGATGCACACCTGGATAAGAACACACATCTCAGTGCTCAAGGACCCAAGTTCAAGCCCCCGGTCCCCACCTGCTGGGGGAAAAACTTCACAAGTAGTGAAGCAGGGCTGCAGGTGTCTTTCTATCCCTCTCCCTCTCGATTTCTCTGTCTCTAATAATAAAATAAAATGATTAATATGTATATGTTTTCTAGACATGAACAGGATCTTGGGGGATAAGGTTGTGTGAGGTAGAAAAGTGCAGATTGCAGGCACAAACCCCTAAGTAACTATGTTTCTAGTAATAAAATACTAGTTTGCCTTTGTTGTCAAAGACACAAATTTAAGACTTGGGACCACAGAGGATTTTTACTTTACCATTCTAGAGCCCAGAAGTGCAAAATAGGTCTCTGTGGGTCAAATCCAAGGTGCCACTAGGGCTACCTTAGTGGAGGCTATTTCCTCCCCACGCAGTTGCACAGCCCCAACAGTCCTTGACTTTAGGCGGCTTTCTCTATTTCAGGGCTCTGACTTGTTTCTCTTATCACAGCTGTGTGTCTTGCCTATGACTCCCCTCCCTCTCTCCTATAAGACTTGTAGTTTTGTTGGGCCTATTCAGGTAATCCAGGACCATGTGTTTTCTCTCAAGACTCTTAGTTATATCTGCATATTCACAGGTTCCACGGACTATGATGTTGAGAAGGGGAGGGATGCATTATTTATTTGTTTATTTCACCTATAATGTTCACTGTGCATATGTCTCTTTAGATCAATAAGAAATACACATACTGTCTGGTCAGTATTGAAAATGCTGATAATGTTAGAGACCAGTAGTTCTTACAAATGTTTATTTCATTGGGTTTTCTGTATTTGTTTTGTTTTTGCTTTTTATCATTTTACTGGTATAGGGAGTATGGTTAATGGTTTACAATATAGTTTTTGACACATGGGTACAATTTCTCATCTTGTCATAGGTGTCTGCAGAACATTCTCACCCCTTTCGTACAACCTACTTCAGTTACTGGGAGGGAAATACAAGGTGGTTGGATTTATAATTTTAAAAAGAAGAAGGGCAGGGGTAGATAGCATAATGGTTATGCAAAGAAACTCTCATGTCTGAGTCTCTGAAGTCCCAGGTTCAATCCCCCACACCACCATAAGCCAGAGCTGAGCAGTGCTCTGGTATTTCTCACTGTCTTTCTCTCTGTGCATCTCTCTCAAAAATATAAATAAATAAAAGTTTTTTTTTATAAAAGAAGCCTTTTTTTCTATAATTTCTAATATAAAAATAGGCCTTCCATCAGACTATTTTTGCTAATAGCATCTGTTTCTTCTATGTTTGACTTTTGAACTTTGAAGAAGCTCAAGATAATGCTTTAAAATATTGATGCAGAAAGTCTAAGCAAAACATTGTGATCTTAACATTAGGCTCTGCAGTCTTGTTGTGCCATCCATATTGGAGTATGAGCAAAAGGAGCAATTATTCACCCATTTTTCCTATAAGAAAACTTTCTCCTCTTTAGAAAAATCAAACTTTGTGTTGATTGTGAATTCTATTGAATTAACTTTGTCTTAAAAAATAGCTTCAAATGGGGGCTGGGTGGTAGTGCAGCCGGTTAAGTGCACATGGCACAAAGCGCAGGTACCAGCCTAAGGATCCCGGTTCGAACCCCAGCTCCCCACCTACAGAGGGGTCATTTCACAAGCGGTGAAGCAGGTCTGCAGGTGTCTTATCTTTCTCTCCCCCTCTCTGTCTTCCCCGCCTCTCTACATTTCTCTCTGTCCTATCCAACAACAGTTATAACAACCACAAAGGCAACAAAATGGGAAAAATAGCCTCCAGTAGTAGTGGATTTGTAGTGCTGGCACCAAGCACCATCGAGAACCCTGGAGACAATAAATAAATAATAATAAAATTAATTACCTTAGTGTACACAGTATATAAAGTACATAGTTTACATAGTGTACTCCCCCCTTCCCTAATGTACTGAGAGATTTGAAGTCTGTCGTTTTAATTTGGGCTTTCTACTTGCCTTGTGTACTTTATTGTTGCCACTTCTACTTTACTTTTCCTTTAGTGAATACCTCATAATGTAGCCTTTTTTTTTTCTTGTTATTTCTTTATCGGGGGGATTAATGGTTTACAGTCAATAGTAAAATACAATAGTTTGTACATGAATAATATTTCCCAGTTTTCCACATACCAGTACAAGCCCCCACTAGGTCCCCCTCTGCTGTCATGTTCCAGGACCTGAACCCTTCCCTCCTTCTTTGAGACCAGTACTCTTGTTATGAATACAGTGAACAGTTTTGGATAGATTGGGGCAGTTTGGTTTGGTTGTTAAATCTAATTAGGCAGTCATTTTATACCATTGTGCCCTTTGGACAGTCGAGCCCAATGGAGGCGGGGATCCAGCACATCAATACACTTTTTTTGCTAAGGGAAAACAGACAAAAATGTAAGGTTTCTAAGATGTAGACTTTGTAAAAGGCTTCCTCCCAACTGGCTTCACTGTACATTTATTTCCTTGCATATTTGATCTTGGTGAATATTTAGTTTTTCTTTCTAGGCAGATTTTAATTTCGTAATACCTTGTTATCAACCAAAATCACTATGTTATCCACTAGTTCCCAAGACCATGTATAGTCATTGAAAGTTTGTTCCTTTAATTCACTACCACCAATCCTGCCTTGCAAGAATTACTGAAAGGAGAACTTTATGAGAAGAAGCAAACAAACACCAACTCTGAATGAGTTCATGAATGGTAGAGTAGAATTGGGAACACAACAGAAACAGACATTGAAAAAGGGAGGACAAAAATGGACAGCGATAGGAGCAGATTGGTGAGCAAGACAGTGAAGGAGAACACGGGATGGGCCTAGGTCTGGAGGTGGAGCATTGCGCCAAACCGAGGAGCTCTGGGGAAGGAAGGAAAAGGGGGCTTGGGGCCGAGGTTGCGGTTAAGAGTACTTGACAGACACCCGTGTTGCAGAGCTAGGATGGAGCCCGTGGGTAGACAGCTGCGCTGTAAGCAATCAGCCTATTAGTAAAATGGGGATATTCATTGAATTCAGTGGAGAAAAAAAGCACCTTTTTGTCAGCCTCTCCTATTTCTCATCCCCTACACTGGGTCAGTACTTTTCTACTCTGTTTCTCTGAATTTGATTTTTTTTTTTTTTTTAATTCCAAATAAGTGTAATACAGTACTTGTCTTTCTCTGGCTTCTCTCATTTGGCATAATACCTTTAAGATCCATCTAAGTTGTTAAAAACGGCTGGATGTCTTCATTTCCGGTGGCCAAATGTGTTTGTGCGTTTCATCTCTTCTGCGTCACCCACCACCCACCCATTTGTTGGCAGATGTTTGGCTGTTACAAATAGTAATGCTACGGTAAACACAGTGCAGAGACTCTCCCCAACATTCTGTCTGCTGCTGTGTACTCGCTAAAGAAAAGACGGGCTGTGTCCTCCAGTGCTTACCATGGACTTTCCCTCCAGAAGGATACCAGGTTCCCCTGTTCTCTGTATGCTTGCAAGAATCTGTTAGTACCCGTCTTGTTGTGGTATTGATGTAGCTGGTGTGTGGTAATGTCTCTGGGTGTTTTGACTTATGTTCCTCAGCCGACTGGCTGTGCAGACACCTTTCTGTATGCCTCTGGACCACTCATATATCTTCTTTGGGGAAATTCCCATTCAGCTCCTCTATCAATTTTTTCAAATCAGATTGTCGTTGTTGCTCTTGAGTTGTATAAATTGGCAAGATATTTTAAGTATCTCAACAGATGGTGGGGGGAGATGTCAATATTTTCTCTACTTTTGATTGCCTTTTCATATTATGGCTGGTTTTCTTTGCTATGCATAATCTTTAGTTTCATATTGTCCTGCTTATTTTATCTCTTTTTGTCTTTGCTCTTGGTGTCAAATCAAAAAAGTAAGTTATTGCTGAGACCAGTGTCAAGGAATGTACTGCCTATATCAGGCATTTTAGTTTCAGTTTCTTTTGGGGGAAGGTGGGGGTTTTTTGTTTGTTTGTTTGTTTTGTTTTTTGTTTTGTTTGCCAGAGCACTGCTCAGCTCTGGCTTATTGCAGTGATGGGGGTTGAAATTGGGACATAGGAGCCTCAGGCATGAGAGTGTTTACGTAACTATTTTCATAACCCTCGTGGTCTTGAATTTAAGTCTTCAGTCCACTTTGAGTCCATTTGTATGTTTAAGACAGGGAATCCAGTTTCATTCAGTGTCCCACTGCCATTTACTGAGGAGAAAAGCTTTTCCCTATTGTATATTCAATATAAAAACAACTTGAAGCCAAGAAATATGGGGTGTCTGTGGCTTTGTTTTCCTTTCTCAGAATTACTGTCTACACATGGCCTTTTGTGATTCCATAAACATTTTTGTATTCTGTTTTTGTGAAAAATGCCTTTAGAATTTTGACAGGAATTGCACTGAATCTATAAATTACTTTGAATAGTATGGACATTTTAAGAGTATTATTTCAGTTCATGAGCTTGGTATAATCTCTTTCCATCTTTATCTTCAGTTTATTTCATCTGTGTCTTGTTACTTCTGGTACAGATCTTTTACCTCAAGTTTACTGAGAAAAATTTTGATGTACTATACATAAAATTGTTTCATTAACTTCTGCCTGATAACTTGTTAGTGTATCTAGAACACAGATTCCTGTATATTGATTCTCTATAGGCAACTTTCCTGAATCTGTTTATTCTGACACTTTGGGTGGAGTCATTCAGGGACAGATACAGATATGTACATTTGCAAATAATGGTGATTTTTTTTACCCCTTACCAGTTTGGATGTATTTATTTTTCTGCCCAATTGCTCTTGGCTAGGTCATGGGACAGGGTAAGTAGGCATTCTTTTTCCTGATCTTAGAAGAAAAGTGGTATATTCTTACTAGTATAGTGTTACTTGAAGGTTTGTTATCTGTCACCTTTATTGTGTTTGAGGTATTTTATTGTTGGCCTCTTTTAGAGACTTTGTTTTGACCAAATGTTGATCTATTAAATGCTTTTATGAATTTATTGGATTAACTGTTGCCTTTTATCATTTATTTTGCCAGTGTGGTATATCACATTGGTTTCTAGATGTTGAACCATCTTTACAAATACCCTGGGTTCTAATACATTTCTTTCTTTTTCTGTTTAATTTGATAGGACAGAAAACTCGCGGGGGGGGGGGGGAACAGGGAGATACACCTTCAGCACTGTTCCACCACTTGTGGAGCTTCCTCCTGTAGGCAGGGACTGGGGACTTGTACCCAGGTCCTTGGGCATGGTAACAAGTGCACTTTGCACTTAACCGGGTATGCCACCACCCGGCCCCTTTTGGTACATTTCTTATTCATACTTTGGTTTGTTGCATTTTGTATTCTCTGCATCTTTTCAAAGATGGTAGTAAATCATATGTCCTATTTTTGTACTCAGTAGCACGTGTTTTTGTATCACTTCATTTCATTGCTTATATTCTCTCTGAACACTTATTTACTGTGTGAGGGCTGCTGTATGTGTGACCAAAACTGCTCTTGCATGCCAGCTATCCTACCAGGGCAGGGAGAGCCCTGTTGTGAGGAGTGGGTGGCATGCCAGCAGTGAGCTCAGCACGGCAAGTGGTAGCCACAACTCACCTTACTTCCTTAGGTTCACTTGAAAGAATGTACCTTGCATGTGTATCCTCACACACTGCTTCACTGAAAATTTCTTTCAGTGAAGCCTGTAGCCATTAAAGAAACGTCCACAAATGGTAGCAGTTCTTTTCCTTAAAGTAATTACAGCCATACCAAGAGTGTTAAGAATGTTCATTTAAAAGAATTTGAGTGCATGTTTGCTTGTATTTCTTTGAAAAATATATTAGGGACTAGAACAGTGTGAGACTAGGCCTCTCTATCTCTCTCTCTCTCTCTCTCTCTCTCTCACTCCCTCTTTCTCTCTCTCTTTTCCTTTTAATTAAACTTTTTCTAAGGTCCTTTATAACTTGTTTTGGCAGGTGGTGGTTACTTTCACCCTGTTAGGGATCCCTTTCACAGACAGAGCTTTTCTTTAAGCTGATGATCCTGTAAGTCTAGGACAGGAAGTCTGGATTTAAGAGTGCACATTCCTAAATCTGAAAACGTTGTTGAAGTTTTCTAAAATTCAGCTGCCAAGCATATATTCACACTTTCCCCCACCTTTATTTTTCAGAATGAACCTAGTGATCGAGAAGATGTCCTCAACAAAAGGCAGGCAACAGACTCAGAGAACGAAGAGCCTTCCAACCTCAATGCCAGTGACTCTGAGAGCGAGGAGCTGCACAGGCAGAAGGACAGTGACTCTGACTCTGAGGGACATGCAGAGCCTCCTGCGAGCGACTCTGACAACGAGGACGTCAACCATCGTGGGAGCGACTCCGAGAGCGAGGAGAACAGGAAGCAGCCTGCCAGTGACTCTGACAACGAGGATGGCAACCATCATGGGAGCGACTCCGAGAGTGAGGATGTCAGGAAGCAACCTGCCAGCGATTCGGAGGCTGAAGAGCTGCATAAAAGCCCCGCCAGTGACTCTGAGCCGGAGGGTGCTGTGAAACCTCAAGCCAGTGACTCCGAGAGCGAGGAGCCTCCCCGGCACCATGCCAGCGACTCGGAGAACGAGGAGCTCCCCAAGCCCCGAGTCAGCGACTCCGAGAGCGAGGAACCTCAGAGAACTCAGGCCAGTGACTCGGAGAACGAGGAGCTCCCCAAGCCCCAAGTCAGCGACTCCGAGAGCGAGGAACCCCCCCGGCACCAGGCCAGCGACTCGGAGAACGAGGAGCTCCCCAAGCCCCAAGTCAGCGATTCCGAGAGCGAGGAGCCCCCGAGGCACCAGGCCAGCGACTCGGAGAACGAGGAGCTCCCCAAGCCCCGAGTCAGCGACTCAGAAAGTGAGGAACCTCAGAGAACTCAGGCCAGTGACTCGGAGAACGAGGAGCTCCCCAAGCCCCACATCAGCGACTCTGAGAGTGAAGGGGCTCAGAAGGGACCTGCCAGCGACTCGGATACCGAGGCCACCTCCACACACAAACAGAAGCCCCGGGCAGACGATGACAGCGATAGGGGGAATAAGAGAGAGGGCGCAGAAGTGCAGGATGACTCCTCCCGTCCTGACAGCCACGCAGACAGAAAACAGCTTCACAGCTCTGACAGTGAGGAAGAAGAACACAAAAGACCAAAGATCGACAGTGATGAAGATGAAGAAAAAGAGGGGGAGGAGGACACAGTGATGAAGAGAAAAGCGGCTGTGCTTTCTGATAGTGACGACGAGAAAGCATGTGAGGACATGTGGCTGTTCACTCATGCTACCACTGTCTCTGCTCCCACTGGTAGTCAGCTAGCCCTACCTGCTCTCCTCGGGCTTCAGGCTCTGAATTCATCACTAAGACACAACACCCCCACACCCACCCCCAATTTTTTTTTTATGATTTAATATTGATTAAGATAATAGGTATAGTTCCGCACCATTCCCACCACCAGAGTTCTGGGTCTCCATTCCCTCCATTGGAAACTGCAGTGGTTCTCCTATGATCAAAGACATGGGCTGACTATTATTTTTCTATCTGTATATATGAATTATATCTGCCCATATTTTCTTTCTTTTTTTTTTTCCCCTCTATTGGGGATTAGTGGTTTGTAGTCAACAGTAAAATAGAGTAGTTGGTCCGTGTGTAGCATTTCTCAGTTTTTCACATAGCAATTTAACCCCCACTAGGTCCTCTGCCATCATGTTGCAGGACCTGAAACCCCCCCCAACCCCAGAGTCTTTTACTCTGGTGCAGTACACCAACTCCAGTCCAAGTTCTGCTTAGTGTTTTCTTATTTTTCAGCTTCTTTTTTATTAGTGATTTAATAATGACTGACAGGATTGGATAAGAGGTGTCTATTTCTGTGCAGTTCCCACCACCAAAGTGCCGTTTCCCATCCCCTCCATTGGAAGCTTCCCTATTCTTTATCCCTCTGGGAGTATGGACCCAGGATCATTATGGGGAGCAGAAGCTGGGGGTCTGGCTTCTGTAATTGCTTCTCGGCTGGACATCCTCCCCATCTTAACGTTAATTTTCTTTGGGTTGCTCCAGCAGCATTTGCTAAGTTCTGGCTACCTCCCAATGATAGTAGGCTTTCAGTGAGGCTACCAAAGACTTAGTTTTTCTATCCTGTCTAGTGACTGCAAAGTGTAACACCTTAAAGAAATAATTTTGAGGGGGCTGGGTGATGGTGCACCTGGTTGAGCGCATGTATTAACAATGCGCAAGGATGCAGGTTTGAGCCCCCGGTCCCCACCTGCAGGGGGAAAGCTTTGTGAGTGGTGAAGCAGTCCGGCAGGTGTCTGTCTCTCTCACTCTTTATCATCCCCTTCCCTCTTGATTTCTGGCTGTCCTTATCCAATAAATAAAATTTTAAAGAAATAATTTTGCAAAATCTGACTTCACTCAGTTAACTGGGAGTCTTTTTGACAGTTATGATTTATCAACTCTCAAGAGTTCCCACAGCTATTTCTCTTCATTTTAATTGTTAAATATCCAAATTTGAGGAAGTATTTGAGGAAAAGTAAAAACTCTGCATCTCTACAGAGTATTCTAGTCTTCACTACCTGAGACCCTGTTTTCATGGAGTATAATTACAATCTGATTGCTTTTCTTATGACACTTGGTTGGGGGGGCAGTGGCACATCCTGTTGTGCACGTTACAATGTGCGGTGACCCAAGCTAAGTCAGGCCCTGGTCCCCACCTGCTCCCCATGAGCTATAAGGCAGTGCTGCAGGCACATCTCTATCTCCTTACTTCTTCACTCCTCTCAATTACTTCCTGCCCTACAAAACAGAAGAAAAAAGGAAAGAATGACCAGTGGTGGTGGATTCCTCCTATAGACAACAGCCCCCAGTAATAACCTTGGTAACAAAAAAGGAAAACAATTTGGCGGGGTATCTATTATGAGCAGCCAATTCCTCTGGGAGAAGGAAACAGTACCAAACACTTGCCAGTTTACTAAGGGAGTGACCATTCCTGCATGGAGATTCCACAAGAGCTGAAGCAGGTCACGTAAGTTCTGCAGATGCTAGGTGGCCTGCTCATAGTGGATTTTGGTTTTGCACATCAGCATAGTCTTCATTTTTTTCTCTTGCCCAAAGGAAAAGTAGCAGTTGATGGCCAACTTTTATGATTTTTTTTCTTTTGATTACTTTTTTTTTTCTAAACAATGGAAGATTAATTTTAGATTACTGTGTTTGCCAGAGCCCTGCTCAGCTCTAGGCTTATGATGGTGTGGGGCGTTGAGCCTGGGAAGCCTGAGGCCCAGGAGGCTCTCTGCATAACCATTATGCTGTCTCCCTGCCCAGGTGACTCTGACTCTTAGTCTCTTATCTCAGGTCACAAGCCTTTGCATTTTGCTGCGTGTTTCCATTGTAAAGTGCTTGCTGTACTTGGGAACTAATAGCCAACATAATAAGGTCAATGGTGATTTTCTCTTTCAGCAACAGCAAAGAAGAGTCGTGTTGTGTCAGATGCAGACGACTCTGACAGCGACGTCACAACAGACAAACCGGGCAAAAGAGAGAAGACCCTAGCATCTGACAGTGAGGAAGAAGTGGGGAAAGAGGAGGCATCTGACAAGAAGAATGAAGAGAAGGATCTGTTTGGGAGCGATAGTGAGTCAGGCAATGAAGAAGAGTAAGTGACTATGGGGTGAGCTCGCGGGGCTCGTGATTGAGGGGGCTTGGCTTTTGAGTGTTCAGGACTCTCATTCAAGTCTGTTGGCATGTGTATAGTGTGTCAGTCCCACCTGATTGCATCTCTGGCAAAAGCACCGGGATTGAATTTTCTCAGTGGATGCCCCATACTACACAACATATGGGCGACTCAGAAATGTGTCAGGTGAAAGATAGAGGCGTGTTGTCTCGTGAGAATAGAGCACAGCTATTTATGGCGATGGGTGTCAAAGTGCTGACTGCCTGTACAGTGCTCATCTGAGGGACTGACTAGAATGGCCCCAGAGGAACTGGTTTAAAAGATTTATTCGGGAGTCAGGCTGTAGCGCAGTGGTTAAACACAGGTGGCATAAAGCGCAAGGACCAGAGTAAGGATCCCAGTTTGAGCCCTGGCTCCCCACCTGCAAGGGGAGTTGCTTCACAGGCGGTGAAGCAGGTCTGCAGGTGTCTATCTTTCTCTCCCCCTCTCAGTCTTCCCCTCCTTTCTCCAATTCACTCTGTCCTATCCAACAATGACAACAATAATAATAACCACAACAATAAAACAAGGGCAACAAAAGGGAATAAATAAATACTTTTTTTAAAAAAAGATTTATTCAATTTTCATTTGTTTTTATTGGGATTAATGGTTTACAATAAATAGACTTGTTGGTACATGTGTAAATTCCTCAGTTTTGTGCAAGAAATTCTAACCCCCCACCTAGGTCCTCCTCTATCTTTGTGCACCAGGACCTGAAAGCCCCTGTGTCTCCCCCCCGTAGCCCTTTGGTGCAGCACATAAAACCAGGGGAACTTTTAGGAAGACAGAATTGTCCTACACTTTGAGGTGATGGTAACATGACCATGCATTTTTGTCAGAATCAGTTGATATTGATATGCATGTTTAAATAAGTATAAACTATACTCTTATTAAAATATCTTATGGGGAGTCGGGCAGTAGCGCAGCGGGTTAAGCGCACATAGAGCGAAGCGCAAGGACCGGTGGAAGGATCCCGGTTCGAGCCCCCAGCTCCCTGGGGAGTCGCTTCACAGGCAGTGAAGCAGGTCTGCAGGTGTCTGTCTTTCTCTCCCTCTCTCTGTCTTCCCCTCCTCTCTCCATTTCTCTCTATCCTATCTAACAATGACGACATCGATAACAGTAATAACTACCACAATGAAAAACAAGAGCAACAAAATGGAAAAATAAATAAATAAATATAAAAAATTAAAAATATATTTTTTATGGTTCCTTTGCAAATGAACAAAAAAATAAAAGTTGTATGTATTTGCTTTTTTATTTTCTTTCCAGGAATCTTATTGCAGACATATTTGGAGAATCTGGTGATGAAGAGGAAGAAGAATTTACAGTAAGCATACAATATAAATAAATAGCTATAATGTATTCAGTGGGAAAACCCAGACCTGACTGAGGAGATGGTACATACAGCTCTTAGGACATAGGACTTACATGCCTAAGGCTCCCAGTTCAATCTCTAGGGCTACAAGTACTAATATAGTGCTCTGATTTCTCTCCTATTCACATGAAATCTCTCTTTATATGATTCAACTAATAAAAAGAAAGATGCACCTTGACTTTAAAACCTTTCAAGAGTAATATAAAGTGGCCAGGAAGAAACCATTGAGGCACAAGACTTAGTCATCCAGTCATAGCTTGGAGCCCCTGTGATAACTTCTCTTTCCTGAGAACGGCACAGTTACGTGTGTGAGACCCAGAGCTGCAGGGAAGATGTGGAACATAGGACCTTACGAAGTGGAGTCTGCTGAACGGTGTGCTGCACCAGTGTGTCAGAAGCCCTGTTTGTATAATAAAAGGTGGTGACACATCTGTATGGAAGAGTTTGCCCAAAACCATAGGCCCTTTCTGGAGCAAGATTCAGGAAGCCTTGTAACACTCACAGCTGGGGTAGAAGAATGTGTTCTGTTACCTATTTTTAAAGCCTATTTAAATATTATTATAGGTGTGTCCCTTTAAGACACAAAGTCTTGGTCTCCAGGCAGGGAAAAGACAGGCACTTTCAGAAGAGTGGAAGGGAGGGAAAGAGAGGGCAGAATAATAAGAGCAGTGATGCACAAGAAGATCTGTGAGGAGACTTCGGTGAATGGCCTATTTACAAAAATCCTGCCTCTAGGGCTTCAACCAAGAAGATTTAGAAGAGGAAAAAAATGAAACACAAGTAAAAGAAGCGGAAGATTCAGATTCTGATGACAACATCAAGAGAGGAAAACAGTAAGTCTTATTTTGCTAAAAAGACTTTGTTAAAAAAATTATAAAATGTGGTTTGGGAGGTGGCACAGTGGATAAGGCATTGGATTCTCAACCATGAGGTCCCGAGTTCAATCCCCAGCAGCACGTGTACCAGAGTGATGTCTGGTTCTTTCTCTCCTGTCTCTCTCATGAATAAATAAATAAAAGAATTTATAAAATAAAAGTCGAGGGAGTCAGCAGGTTAAGCACACGGCGCAAAGCGCAAGGGCCGGCTTAAGGATCCAGGTTTGAGCCCCTGGCTCCCCACTTGGCAGGAGGTCGCTTCGCAAGCAGTGAAGCAGGTCTGCAAGTGTCTCTTTTCTCCTCTCTGTCTTCCCTTCCTCTCTCCATTTCTCTCTGTCCTATCCAACAACAACAACAGCTATGACAATAACTACTACACCAAGCACAACAACAAGGGCAACAAAATGGGAAAAAATAGCCTCCAGGAGCAGTGGATTCGTAGTGCAGGCACCAAGCCCCAGCAATAGCCCTGGAGGCAAAAAAAGAAATAAATAAAAGTCGAGATTACCAAACTTTTGCTTTTTCTTACTTGGTTCTTTGTTAAGTATAAGAAACTATTCCATTTTTTTTTTTCTTCTCTATTTCTCTATACCTTCCCATCTGGAAATATTTTCCTTTCACCAGTCCTGTGTTCAGTCCTCTTAGTTTGTGAAGTTGCAGGCTTTTGTGTTTACATGTAAGCTCTTGTGAAAATGTGTCTTATAAACACTTTTGATATTGAGAGATTGGGGAACCACAGCTGCGCCTCCTCTGCAGGGGAGGCTCCAGGACTTGAACCTGGGTCACTGCACATGGCTGTGTGCATGTACCTTTTTTTTTTTCTTTTCTTTTTAATGAAAAGCTGGTTTAGGGTCTCCTAAGAGCAGTAAAGCCAATCTCTACTACAAACTGTATTTTGTGTGCTTTTCCTGATGTAGGTAGGCAGGTGGGTGGTATCTTGAGGGGGTGGGGTGCCAGGCCCAGAATGATTAATTAGTTACTATTTATAGTCACAAGAAAGACTGCTTTTAAAAAATTACTATTTTTAATTCCTACTGATATGCAAGTTAAACTGAATAATTTTACTAATACTTTTAGAAATCAAATAATTTATATGATAGTGACAGAGTAAAATAACCTTTTATTCTGATAATAACTATAAAGGTTTGAGACTTGCCCAGTCTGTAGATTTTAATCTTTTTTTTTTAGTCAGGTTAAACTTTTGAGAGTTATATTTCTTGTCACTGTAACGTGAGTTTGTTCTCTTTATGAGTTTCTTTTTTATTCTTAAGGGAAAAAATTAGTATTTGAACCCCAAAAAGCAGTGCAGT
Organism: Erinaceus europaeus; assembly: GCF_950295315.1. Taxonomy (NCBI): domain Eukaryota; kingdom Metazoa; phylum Chordata; class Mammalia; order Eulipotyphla; family Erinaceidae; genus Erinaceus; species Erinaceus europaeus. The sequence continues at coordinate 38,174,034 of NC_080179.1, forward strand.
GGAAACTTTTATTTTTATTTATAAAATGGAAATATTGGCAAGACCATAGGATATGAGGGGTACACTTCCACACAGTTCCCACCTCCAGAGTTCCATATCCCACCCCCTCCATTAGAAGTTTTCCTGTTCTTTATCCTGCTGTGAGTATGGACCTAGGATAATTATGGGGTGCAGAAGGTGGAAGTTCTGGCTTCTGTAATTGCTTCTCCACTGGACATGGGCGTTGGCAGGTCGATCCATACTCCCAGGCTGTCTCTCTTAAGGAGACTGAATCAGAGTTGAAGGCAATCCTCTGAATGAGAGCTTGACATTTACAGAGTGCTCCTTCCAGGCTGGTAAACAGACACAAGTGTGAAGATACTGGGTAAGTGGTTGAAAGCTATTAGTGTGAGAGGTGACAGCTGGTGTAGCAGAGGCTGAGCATGAACTCTAGCGTTCCCTCTCCTACAGGCAGACGAGAAGGGCTTGCACTTGAGAGTCAGAACTAGGGAAGCTGGTTTTACTGAACTGGTGGAAGCGAGCACTTTATGAAGGCATCTCTCCTTTTGTTAGCATGGACTTCCTATCGGACTTCGAGATGATGCTGCAGCGGAAGAAAAGCATGAGCGGCAAACGCAGGCGGAACCGCGATGGCGGCACTTTCATCAGTGACGCGGATGACGTGGTGAGCGCCATGATCGTCAGGATGAACGAGGCTGCAGAGGTGAGGGGCCACTCCGCCTCTGAGGCATCGCCTCTACGGTCAGACCACCTGGGGGCAGGGCAGGGTGGGTGCCAAGACAGCATCCTCCCTGTACTGCTCTTTCTCAGATGTCTGTCACACGGCTTTGCTTCTGCTTGGTTATATGATTTTTTTCCCCAAATGTGATCCTTAAACTGCAAGTATAGAAGTTGCTTAACTTTGGTGGTAGCATGTTTAGGGAAAAAGTGAAAAGGTTTAGTATTAAGTAAAATGAGCTTACTTAGCTAAATAACTTTTTTTAGTTTGTTGGAGAATAATCTTATTCCCAGGTTTAGTTTTTTTTACCACAGAGTTTGTGTCTTCATATATCAAGTTTTGTTGTTGTTTGTTTGTTTGTCTAGGTTTGTTTTGTTTTTACCAGAGCACAGCTCACCAGAACACTGCCCAGCTCTGGCCCCCAGTGTTGCTGGGGATTGGGCCTGTGAGTCCAGAGCCCCAGACACAGGAAGTCTTTCGAAGCAGAACCACTACACTGTCTCCCCAGCCCATAATTTTTTTTAGATTCATTGTGTCAAGGGGACTGCACAGTGGTTATTCAGAATACTCCCTAAGGCTCTGAGGTTCCAGGCCCAGTCACCTGACACCATACCACGTCAGAGCTGAGCAGGGTAGAGCTCCACACACACCCACAACCAAAATTCTGTGCAACCGCTCACCTTTTCACCTGTCAAAGATGGCCACCACAGGCATCACAAGTTTGCTTGCTTCTGATTTTTTTTTCTTTTTCCAAATTTGTGTGTTCCCCTATTTTTTTATTTTTGATTGAACAGGGGTCTCCAGCATGTGAGATTTCACCCTTTGACTGTTTTTTCAGGCAGAAGAGAGACCACAGCACCAGTGCTTCCTCTGTAACAACAGCACCTCCCGTGGGATGCTGGGGCCATGCAGTGAGATATTTCTGGCTCCTTGTTTTTAAAATTGTAAATAAAAGTTGGGGGGTGCTGGGGAGATGGCTTAATGGTGTACAAAGAGACTGTCTATGCCTCAGGCTTTGAAGTCCCAGGTTCAGTTCCCAGCACCACCATAAACCAGAGCTGAGCAGAAAAGAATTCTGGAGCCAGGTGGTAGCCCATCTGGTTGAGTGCAGACATTCCCATGCCCAGGGACCTGGCTTCAAGGCCCGGGGCTCCACCAGTATGGCAAGGCATCACAGAGCATTGAAGCAGTGCTGCAGGTCTCTCTCCCTCTTCTCCCCCTCTTCTCTATCTGCCTTTCCCCTCTCAATTTCTCTTTATCCTACTTGATTTAAAAAATCCTATTTTAACAACACAATTATACTCTGTGCACATTTTAACAACTACACATATAAGGCTAATCTTGGTTGTTGCATCTAGCTGCTTTTCCTTCACTTTTGACATTTTTTTGAAACAAATTCTGCAGTCCTATTTTGGATTAATAAGTATTTCACCAAATGTCTCTAAATGATCAAAATGTATATTGCAGTACAGTACTTGCCAACATGTTTGTTTATAAACAGAAGCCTGCACCTGAAGCAGTTAGGGAAATGGGCCCAGGAGGTGGAGTAGTGGATATGACATTGACCTCAATCTAATAAATGTGTGGGCTCGATCATAGGCAGATATAGAAATAATGGATGTAAAAAAGATATTTTCTTGCAGGGAAAATTGTTTCTCAGAGAAATTAATGTTTTTTTTAAAGTTTAGAATTATAGTGAGTGTAGCTCATTTTTCACAAGTAGTACTGGTTTTTTAAAATTCTTCTTTCTTTCTGGGTAGGAAGACAGACAGTTGAACAATCAGAAAAAGCCAGCATTGAAAAAGTTAACATTACTACCTACCGTGGTCATGCACCTTAAGAAGTAAGTATTCTATTTTCTTTAAAAAGTTTCTTCCTTTTAATGGAATATTCAAACTATGTGGTGATGTTGTAGCAGCATTAAAAATGATGTCCTGGGGACTGGGCAGTAGTGCAGCGGGTTAAGCTCACATGGTGCAAAGTGCAAGGACTGGTATAAGGATCCCAGTTCAAGCCCCCAGGTCCCCACCTGCAGGGGGGTTGCTTCACAAATGGTGAAGCAGGTTTGTAGTTGTCTTATCTTTCTCCCTCTGTCTTCCCCTCCTCTCTTGACTTCTCTCTGTCCTATCCAACAGTGACAGCAATAACAACAACAATGAAAAAAAAAAAATGGCAACAAAAGTGAAAAAATAGCCTCCAGGAGCAGTGGGTTCGTAGTGCAGGTACTGAGCCCCAGCAATAACCCAGGAGGCAAAATAAATAAATAAATAAAAATGATTTCCTTTTACTGACACACTCGTGGTTACAGGTTAATTCCCCAGCACTGCCATAGGGCAGAGCTAAACAATACTCTGGCTTCTTTCTATGATGAAAATAAAGTCTTTTTATTTAAAAAAAAAAAGACATGTTAAAAACTATTTCTTCTTTATCAAAGCTTAGAACTTCATGTGTAATATTACTTGCTCACACTTTTTGTTTTTTCCCTAATACCTGGTGCAAGCAGCAGACTGATGATAAAAATACAAACCTTGCAGATCAGTGACTTGGTTTTCTGTAGACTGTCTTTAAATCTCATAAAATTACATCTGTTTCCTCGGTGTGATTGAGATATATAACAAATCTTGGAGCACATACACAGGACTTGATCTGTTATGTCATGAACGACACAGAAGACCCTTGTTAAAAATGCTCTGGGGGCGGGAGGCGGGGGCCCAGGTGTCCCTGCAGCCAGTTAAGCACACATACATCACCAAACACAAGAGCCGGGGCTCAAGCTGAGAGGGGGGATCTTTCACAAGCAAGTACTGCAGGTATCTCTCCCTCTCTATCTCTGTCTCCTCTCTCACTTTCTCCCTGTCCTATCCAATAAAGAAAAAAAGTTGAGTGGTCCAGGAAGTGGCGAAATGGATAAAGCACTGGACGCTCGAGCATGAGGTCCTGCGTTCAATCCCCAGCATAACATGTACCAGAGTGATATCTGGTTCTTTCTCTCCTCCTATCTTTCTCATTAATTAATAAGTAAAGTCTTTTTTTAAAAAAAGTTGCCACTGGGAACAGTGGATTCATTGTGCAGGCACCTAGAGCCCCAATGAAACCTTTGTGACAGAAATAAATTAAATAAAAATATATACACACACATATAATAAAAATAAAGAATATTTCCATTGGTTTGCCTGAATTCCTGAGCAACTTTGGATTTTCCTTGAGCCTAGCCATAGCCTGCCTTTGATAGCTGAAAACAAACATAGATTCATAGTGCAGAATGTAAGATGGTAGTAGTAAGGGGTACAGACAACCATCGTGAGATAGAACAACTAATGCATTGTAAATTACTGCTTCCCTCTATAGTGAATTAATGTAATTAAATAAATCTAGCCACTGTGCACTAAAAAAAAAATAGGAATCTGGTGGTCCAGGAGGTGGCACAGTGGATAAAGCGTTGGACTCTCAAGTGTGAGGTCCTGAGTTTGATCCCCGGCTGGAGTGATGTCTGGTTCTTTCTCCTATCCTTCTCATTAATAAGTAAAATATTTTTTAAAAAATTTTTTAAAGAGATTAAACCTGGACCTTTGGTGCCCAAGGTATGGAAATATATTTTTTTAAATAGGAATCTGTTCAATTTAGGATCTATATAAAATTTATATGATTTAATTAAAAATACAAAAAATAATAAAGCATTGGTTCATCAGTGAACCAACATCATAGTCTACACTTGGTAGATAAGTATCTTAGGCACAACAGGTGAAATTATCTGTGGTAAGTTTCATGGGGAGACACACACACACATATCTGTATATGACATTGTTTTCCACTCACAGTTGATTTTATCACTTAGTACAGTTGAGAATCAGTATTTTGAGAAACATTTTTTAATTGTAATGACTTTTATTCTTACCTGTATTGTCTTCATTTGAGGATTAGCTTAAGTGTAATTTGAGTTTGTTAACAGATGATACTTACCTACCAAATTTGCTACTCGTAAACAAGAGTTAAATGTCATATTTGAAACTTATGAATTAGGTACCTAGTAAATTCTGAATATATGTGAAAGCAATTTGGAGGACCATTGCTAAATATGTAAGAAAATCCAAGTAAAACTGCAGTAGAACTAAGGTTTAGAGATTTGATTTGTTGTTACAGGGAGGAGTTATTACTATCATGTATTATTATAGGCAGGACCTTAAAGAAACATTCATCGACAGTGGCGTGATGTCTGCCATCAAAGAGTGGCTATCACCTTTACCAGACAGGAGTCTGCCAGCACTAAAGATCCGGGAGGAACTGCTGAAGATTCTGCAAGAGGTTAGATGATCTGTTTGCTCTTCGTTACTTACTATGTGGTTTGTATTACTGCAGCCTTTGTATTTACCATGACTTACACATTCTCTCTGCCAGTACCTTACGGAAGAGGAATTGCATTAGGGACACTTAATAGACACATATGAGAGGACTTTCTATTGAAGGGAAAACACCCCTTAGGGTAACTGTGGTTTACCTGAGCAGCTGACACAGTAGAGGGGGCATAGTCTACACAGGTACTTGAGTTAGAATGAGCACCAGCTTGGGAGTCAGGTAAACTTAGCTTTGAGTCTTGACTGGGCCACCGTGTGTACCTGTGACACTGTGGGCAAGTGTTCTAGGTGTGTGTTGAGTCTCATGTGAAGCTGCTAAGCTCTGAATGAATGTGTCTGTGTTTTCTGGCATTGTTGTGGTTCACTTTAACTCACTAAGAATACTGGACTGTCTGCTTTTGATGTGAGCAGTATCTTTGTGTTCAGTGTTTATGTATGAGTCCTGAAAATGGAAGTCTTAATTCTGCTGTGAGTGATCCACATGTAAGCGGTCCTCTAAAACACTTTCCTGGAATTGGAAGATTGTGAGTGGCTGATATTCCTGTATGTGTTTGTGTCCCCAGCTACCTAGTGTGAGCCAGGAGACCCTGAAGCACAGTGGGATTGGACGAGCAGTGATGTACCTCTATAAGCACCCCAAGGAGTCGAGACCTAATAAGGACATGGCAGGGAAGTTAATCAGTATGTACATTTTGCTTTTTGCTTGTTGTATAGAGAGACGTGTACACTTCAAGACTCCATTTTACCAACATTCGATTAAAATTAAGTAGAATAGAAAGGACTGTGGTAACTTTTTTCAGGCACCACCAGACTGTGAATTCAGTGTACTATCCAGTAAAAAAGCATACAAATTCATGCATCTTATAATTGTGTGTCAAGAGGTTTAGGGGTTGGGGGAGATAGCATAATGGTTCTGCAAAGAGACTCATACCTGAGGCTTCAAAGCCCCAGGTTCAGTCCCCCAACACTACCATCAGCCAGAGCTGAGCAGGGCTCTGGAGAGAGAGAGATGGGGGTGGAGGGAGAGAGTGAAAGGGAAGGAGGATTTGAGTATACAAGCTCTTGGCTCAGTCACAGCTGCTTAAGTCCTAGAGTCACCGCTTACCTCAGCACATACCTTGCGGCTCCTGACTGAAGCAGCGAGCCTTGATTTCCTCCAAGTTGGCATAGTGGCCAAAGGGGAAGGTGCATGTAAGCAGAGGGCTAACAGACAGCCTTTGACTCCACTGTCACTTTCCTAATGACCTCACTAGCCTGCTTGATGATATGAGAACTCTTCCATTCTTGTCTTGATGATAATATGAAGTGCCTCCATTAGCTACAGAGGATTGAGAATAGAAACATTAGCTGAACTCTGGCCTCTAGATTTTCATTGACTCAACAGTGGGCACCTGGACTTTATTTCATGATCACCTAGGCAGATTGCTTTGACTAACCAAAGATCCTATAACTGCACTGTTAAAATGGTAAATTTCTTTCCATCCTTTTGAACAGAGCACTGTTCAGTTCTGGCTTATAGTGTTGCCAAGGATTGAGCCTGTTAAACTCCAAGCTTTGAGCTGAAAATTGTTGCTTAAGCTACAGCAGTATCTCCCCACCCCAAAATATGAAACTTTAAAGATTTGCTGTTAAACCCAAGTGCTTGTTTTTCACTAAGATAAGATTAAGGTTGAATTTCAGGATTTTAATTTTCAGCAAATCTAGACATTAAGGTGTTTGAAGAACTATCAGAGTGAGTCCAGTGTTAATGTCTGGTGGTGATAAGCTTAAAATGATCTTATTACACTAAATAATTACCTAATTATTACACTGATATTACACAGTGTTGGTCCTAAAAATGGTCCTGAAGTAATATCTTTAAAGAAAAGACATACTAAATGCCTGGCATATGTGGTGATTATTTTAAGGACTGGTAAGAGAATAGTTTCTCCTTGTCACAGATGAATGGTCTCGGCCTATCTTTGGTCTCACCTCAAACTACAAAGGGATGACCAGGGAAGAAAGAGAACAGAGAGACCTAGAGCAGATGCCTCAACGACGAAGAATGAACAGGTATGAGGAAGTGGAATAAATATTCCTGAGTGAAGCTCAAGGTTCAGTAAGTAAATCAGTAGGAAGCCCACAAGATGACAGCAATGTTTCTCCTGTCAGTTCTTTCAGTGTAAGTCGTGGCAGCACCTGTTGGGTATTTTATTGGGTATATATCACCAGTATACAAGGATAACCTGGACCCCACCCCCTCCCACACTTTTCTGGTTCAGGGTAGGGATAGTAGCCTCTGCCACAGTGCTGCAAATCTTCAGAGCAATTGGTTTTACTCTGGAACACTCGGAGAAATCTTTTTTCTATACCAATTTTAAGTATTATATGAAAAAACTAAATGTTATTGATTCCTTTTATCGCTAAATTGAATACACTTACATCTGGGGTGGCAAAGTTGTTACTAAGTCTCATGTTTCTCTTTATTCACTGTCTTTTTGTTCATATATATAGTTTTTTCTTCTTCTTTTACCAGAGCACTGCTTAGCTCTGATGTTAGTGGTGCCAGAGGTCAAACCTTAGTGCCTTGGTCCAGAGACACTAAGTCTATAGGGTAAACCACTGTGTTGTCTCCCTGACCCCCACTCACTATTTCATAGGCACAGGGTCCCAACATTGCTAGTGTCTTACTGATTTTTTTTTTCTTCCAGCACTGGTGGTCAGACACCACGAAGAGACCTGGAAAAGGTGCTGACCGGAGAAGAGAAGTAAGCTTTTTGTGTTCATTTTTCTTCATAGACTATAGCAAAAATATTTTGCCTTCTATTTTGTTTTAAGAAAAATATCAGCTGAATGAAGTAATGGTTGTATTCCACTAGAGGGTGGTTTTCAGTTTCGCATTTAGTGACTGTTTATAAAGCATTGGGTATTTAGGAGGATATAAAGAAGCTTGAAAACAACAGTTTATAGTACTAGCGTTCTGTGAGATGCACTGGATTTTCTTAAGCTCTGAGATCTCAAAATCAAGTTTAAAATAGTCTGTGCTGGGAGTCCAGCGGTAGCGCAGCAGGTTAAGTGCAGGTGGCGCAAGGCCTGGTGTAAGAATCCTGGTTAGAGCCCCCGGCTCCCCACCTGCAGGGGAGTCGCTTCACAAGCAGTGAAGCAGATCTGCAGGTGTCTGTCTTTCTCTCCCCCTCTCTGTCTTCCTCTCCTCTCTCCATTTCTCTCTGTCCTATCCAGTGACGACGACAATAAGAATAACTACAACAATAAAACAACAAGGGCAACAAAAGGGAATAAATATTAAAAATTTTTTCTGAAAAAAAATTGTGCTGGGAGTCAGGCGATAGCGCAGCGGGTTAAGCGCATGTGGCGCAAAGCGCAAAGACTGGCATAAGGATCCCAGTTCGAACTCCTGGATCCCCACATGCAGGAATGTCACTTCACAGGCTGTGAAGCAGGTCTGCAGGTGTCTGCCTTTCTCTCCCCCTCTGTCTTCTCCATTTCTCTCTCCATTTCTCTCTGTCCTATCCAATAACAACTACAACAATAAAAAAACAAGGGCAACAAAAGGGAATAAATAAATAAATATTTAAAAAATAGCCTGTGCTTAAGTCTTCTCATCTACAAGGCAACTGATGAGATATGTGCACAAAGTCTGTGTTAGAAACAGGGAGTCGGGCGGTATCTCAATGGGTTAAGCGCACATGGCGCAAAGTGCAAGGACTGGCGTGAGGATCCTGGTTTGCACCCCCAGCTCCCCACCTGCAGGGGAGTCGCTTCACAGGCGGTGAAGCAGGTCTGCGGGTGTCTGTCTTTCTCTCCCCCTCTTTTTCTCCCCCGCCTCTCTCCATTTCTCTCTGTTCTATCCAACAACATCATCAATAGCGATAATAACTATAACAATAAAACAACAAGAGCAACAAAAAAGAATAAATAAATATATATTTTTTTGAAGAATAAATGTGGAGACAGGGCAGGTGAAAAAGCTCACTTGGATAGTGCACGGCCCATGTTCGAGCTTGGTTCCTAACTTCATTAAAGAAAGCTTTGATACTGTCATATCTCTCTCTCTCTGTCTCTCTGTCTCTCTCTCTCCCTCTCTCCTTCCATCTGGGAAAAAAAAAAAAAAAACGAAGTGTTAGAAACAAATAAGCTGGAGCCGGGCGGTGGCACAGCGGGTTCAGCACACGTGGTGCAAAGCACAAGGACTGACATAAGGATCCCGGTTCAAGCTCCCGGCTCCCCACCTGCAAGGGAGTCGCTTCACAGGCGGTGAAGCAGGTCTGCAGGTGTCTGTCTTTCTCTCCCCATCTCTCTCTTACCTTCCTCTCACCGTTTCTCTCTGTCCTATCCAACAACAATGACAACAGTAATAACTATAACAATAAAACAAGGGTGACAAAAGGAAATAAATAAATATTAAAAAGAAAAAAGCTGAAAGTATTGGGCAGCAGTGTGGTGCCTGAAATGGTAAATCAAGGCCTAGAATTGCAGGTGTCAAAACAACTTTGTGGAGAAGTGAGATGGAGGGGAGAATTTTTTTGCTGCTTTGTGATCCCAAAGGAAGTTTTTCAGCATAAACTCAGAAAATCTGTCTGTAGTTCAGATCCTGGGGGGGTATGGAGTACAGTGGGTTCTAGACCACAGGAAATGAAGGCAGTGGCCGAGGGAGACGGCATCATGGTTTTGGAAACAGACTCTCACGCCTGAGTCTCTGAGGTCCCACGTTCAATCCCCCTTCAGATACTAGTGCTGAGTGATACTCTGATTTAAAAAAAAAAAAAAAAAGAAAGAAAAGAAAAGAAAGGGAAACAGCATCTTGAGGCATTAGAATTAGAGAACAGAAAACAAATGAGTGGTTACTAGGGGCGGATGGCACAGCAGTGGATGTCTTCATGGAAAATGATCCTTGTGGACACACAAAGTGTAAAACCTGGGGTGAGATTGCTGAGGGTCAGCATTGCTGTCCTGCTTGTATGGTCCTTTTGCATGGTGTTTTCAGTGGGAGCGGTCTATATCTATTATTTCTTAACAGCTGTCTGACTACAGCTCACAAAGTTCTTTAATAAAAGACAGTGGTCAGCTGTATGAGTTGCAGATACAAAGCTTTGTAAACTACCTGGGCGTCACACTTGATCCTCATGACTAATTCTGACTGCCTGGTTTCTCACCTCACGAGTGAAAACACGAGTGATTCTGCTATACATAAAGATGAGGGTTCAGTAACAGTTTTGAACTGGGAGGAGTTGGTTATATTGAAAGGTGAAGAGACTTGAGAAGAAATGACAATTGTGTGGAGGAGGTTGGCTTTGGGAGAAAAGTTGAGGAAGCCAACAGTAGTATGAGTGATGCAGCTGAGCTGTGTGGCCTTGGTGACCACGGGGGTTTCAAGGAGGATGCAGTTCTGGGGGCACAGATGGAGCTGCTCACATCAGCAAGTGCTCTTTTCCTCATTCTCAGGGCTCTAAGACCTGGTGATCCTGGATTCTGTGCTCGGGCGAGGGTCCCAATGCCATCCAACAAGGACTATGTTGTCAGACCCAAGTGGAATGTGGAGATGGAGTCATCCCGGGTAAGCAGGCAGGGAGCCAGCAAGGTGCCTACTTACCTCTTGGTGCAGGTTACCCTTAAGCAGCATACAAGGTGGGGTATGTCTGACTGAAGGACAGCAGCTTGGGGTCTCTTACCTGACCAGAGTCCCCACTGCTGCTGCTTGGGCCTCTAACAACATTCATTATCAAGGTGGGGGTTCTGATTAACCCTTTTATTTCACTTGAATCTTAAGCCTAGCGTGTTCTGATGCAGTCACTATTTTAAAACCATGAAACACAGAACTCCTGTTTTGGCGGTGTCTCCTATTCTCTTGACCTGTTTGGGTAATTATGTTGTGAAGAATTTACATGGATACTTCCTCTGCCATCACTGTAAATGCTACTCATGAATCTTACATTTCACTACTCACACTCCTCTTTCTAGCCTGGTGTTCTTAAAAAGGGCTTAAGCCGATTGGAAAAGCATAAAAGGCGATTTGCAGAACAGAAACGACTCAGCAAAGTACACCGAGCAGTCAAGTTCAGCATCGAAGGCAACAGAATGCCCCTGTAGGCCCGTGTATTGGAGAGGTAGCACCAAGGAAGCATGCTGAGTGCATGAGCTAGAGTGGGAACAAGTGAGTCTGCTGACTAATCATAGAAGGCTTGGCCCATTTTTAGTGTCTGAAATACCAACTCTAACAAGCACTAAGTGGCCAGTTTAAGTTCTCTTCACTGAAAAGTTGACTTGGACTTTGTCAGGATGTACCCCAGAAACTTTCCTCTGTCTATCCGGTCTTCCTGCCTAGTCAGTGATGTACATTAGGAGTTCTGTAGTGGAGGGGAGACAACTCCTTTTTCCTGTCGTTAAGTGTCTGAGCAGTATGCACTTGGACTCATTGACTGAAGCACTACACTTAGTAATTGGGAGGTAAAGCTGTCTCACACAGTCAGCACACGTAGCAAATGGAGAAGACTTTAGAACATCCATACAGCCAGACTCCCTGACTCCTGTGCTTTGAGGTCTGTGGCTTGTCGCTGTTGCAGTGTGCTCTTTAGAATGTGTGTTGACTAACCTCCGCCAGCTATGGAAGATATTTCCACAGGCTGCATTCACCTTCCTATCACTTCAGTGCCTGAGTCACCTTGTCATACAGTCTTCCCCTCTTGGTCTCATATTCATTCATACCCGTCCGTGTTTCGTAACAACTCTCTTCCCCTATTACCACCATTTTTTCCCAGTTTTCTTTCTCCACTCTTGACATCTCTTTCACAATATTTTTCTGTCTGCTGGTGCTGTTGTTTCTGATCCCGCTCTCACAGTCAAACCTTTAAACATAAAGGCAGGGAGAGGTACAAAAAGTAGCAAATCCCTTGCTTGGGTCAAGAGACTTAATTTGCTTGTGTACTTAACCTGAATCTAGTTGATTGCAAAGTTGTCATGTAATAATAGTAATGGCTAGTATTTGTTTTGAGTTCTGTGTCTTAGCCACTGTGCCTGCATTTGACATTATTATCTCACTTTTCCCAGTAGTGCAATCTGGGAACAACTTGGGGGGTGGGGGCTACAGTTGTTGTTGAGACTACAACTCCAGCACATAGTGAGTTGGCTTTGCTGTCCTCTGGTTTCCACAGTCACTGTGCCAAGGCTTTTCTCCAGTGACTTCAGATATCCTCGAGGGTCACTGTTCATTGGGCCCTGCTGGCCAGCTTCAGTCAGAGTTGAATTGGAGGGAGCATAGTTTTTATTATGCCGCCTTGCTTTTACCTAGGAAGTTTTCATGGACTGAAACAAGACCTTTGTCTCTTCTGAATTTAATGTTTGACACTGTCTGCAGCTCCACTGATCCTGGGGTCACTATGTGTCCCAGTTATTCTAGAGATTGGAATTGTTCTATTAACAGCAAGATAAAAATTCACTGCATCTGTGTCTTCCAGTGACTTATTCTTTCCTTGCTTACCTCACTCTTAGTTCCAGGGATCCTCCAAGAAGGGCATCAGTCGGCTGGATAAGCAGATGAGAAAGTTCACAGATATCAGGAAGAAGAGCAGGTCTGCACATGCCGTGAAAATTAGCATCGAGGGCAACAAGATGCCATTGTGACCTTCCTGGCGCGTCCCCATCTCAGGAACACGCAATGGACTCTTTTAGGAAAGATGATTTTTGTTTGTTTGTTTGTTTGTTTGTTTTTAGTGTATCTGTAAATGTTTCTGCTTGTATCAAATGTTGTCATAGGATTCACATTTCTCAACCATATTTAAAATTGTTGCGTTCTTTGTACAGAGGAGTACCGGTGATACTTCTATAAACTTTACACAATAAAATTCCACTATGGTTTTGAGGGGCTGTCTCTTCATTGTCTTCCACAGGCAGTAACTGGCTCTGTGGTAAGTGGGGAAAGACATTCTTACCAAGTCCAGTGTGGATGACCCTTCAGAATTCAACCCTAATTAACTGGTAGAAGACATTTGTCTGGTCTGAGTTTCTGGCAAGGAATTTCCAAAACCCTTGGTGCTGGTAGTGTTTTTATGTTGGTGAGGTCGCTCGTGATAAGGCCCTGGAGAGCTAGCTCTGATTTGGGTGTTGGCTTCTGGCCAGAAACAGCTGCTATGGAGTTGGAGTCTGAAGGTCTGGACTAAATCACTGGGCCAGTGGTTGAATCCTAGGCTTCAATGGTGAGGCCCCAGTTAGAAGCTGTGGGCACTGAAGCTCTGACACTTGGTGAGAGCTGATGTGCTCAAATAAGTCACACCTCTGCGCTACAGAGGCACAAGAGCTGGCTGTCTCCTCCCAGATTGTATCCAGTCTCTCCACTTGGCCAGACCTCTGACTTGGAGTCCTTTATAATAAAACTCAGTATAGTGTCTTCCTTCATTTCCAAGTCCTCCTAGCAACTTACTGAATCCAAAAGCATCATGGAAGCAGAGAAGTTGGAAGTGATGCCGGCACCCAAAATGCCAGTCCTCTGGAGGACTGACTAAACCCACGTGGTTGGTGCCAAACAGCAGATTGATTTGCAGTGACCAAATTGAGATTGAAACAAAATACCAAAAAATTATTTCTTAACCTTCTTGGATAAATTTTACTTATCTGATTTATATTTGTCTAGATATGTGGGGATGGGTGCTGGGATGGAAGAAAAAACTACTCTCAGAGGAAACATGAATATAATTAGGAGCCCTATGTTTGTCATTCATAGCAGCTGGGATAAAGGAAAAGTGAAAGCTGGTTAAGCGCACACGTTACCATATGCAAGGACCTAGGTTCGAACCCCCACACCCCATCTGCAAAAGAGGACCCTTCACCAGCTGTGAAGGTATCTCCCTCCTGCTCCATGTCCCCTCCCCTCTCAGATTCTCTATCCTGTCAAATTGACCACCAGGAGAAGTGGATTTAAAAAAATCTTTGGTTAAGATTACAAGAAATTCAGTAGTGATTCATTTTCATGGTAGATTTCCTACCTAGTACAAATTGAGAGCGAGTATTTGGCAAAAAGCCTTCGAGTCACCAGAAGTAGCAGGAGATGTATGTACTTGACTCAGGAAAGTCTGTCCACATCTCCAGCAAACTTGAATGGATTGTGAGTTGTGAAAAATATACTTGAAGACATCCTTTGACCACTAGACGGAGAGGGAAAAACAACATAGTGGCAGTTTCCTTGTACTGACACATACCTGCCCTTGAAAACAGCTGTAAAAAGCACAGACATCTGAAACAGCTGTTGTCCCTGACCCTTAACATTTATAAGCAAGAAAGTTCAGGGAGGAATACTTTGAAAGGTACTAATAACAGCATTGTATAATATATATGTGATATATACCACTTAATGACATAAGTTCCAACTATCTGAAGATTTTGTCTATATAGGGTGAAACCTGTGATGGCTCCAGGTATTTAAAATGATACTTATATCTGAATTTCAAAATGCTTAAGATTTTTATTCTTTTAAGAAATGGCTACTTTCTGTATAAGTGATCCTTGGTGCATGGTTTGCTTTACTTTTTTAAAGATCTTACAGAGATTTAGATAGGGCTTTTAAAACGAGGTTTGCTTAGTGAGAATCAGAATTTCGCTCGTACGTGTGCTGCTAGAGACTGAGCTCGGGACCCACGCCCTGTCTGCCCACCACCTCCTGGGCAGCCATTCAGATGGTTTCTTTTAGAACAGTGAAGACACAGCCGAACTGAATTCCCTTTTTAAAAATTTGGAACTATTTACAATTTACAATGATATTAAAAGAATAACAGAAGAGGGGAAAAGGGATTTGGAAGTAGCTATAGGTGGTATGACTTAGAAAAAGACAGGACCACAAAAAAAGGGGGGGGGCAAATATAGACAGAATTGTCAACACTTATCTGTGACCTTGGGAGAACTGCAGTTTCCAGTGGAGGGATGGGGTCACAGCTCTGGTGGTGGGAACAGTGTGGAGTTGTACCCCTGTTAACCTTGTGATCTTGTAAGTCAATATTAAATCACTAAAGAAAAAAATAATAAAGCCTTGTGAGGGGCACCCTGTCATTTTTTTTTTCTTGAAGGAGTTTTATCCCTTTTTTATTTGATTAGAAATAAAACGAGAGAGGGAGAGGGAGAGAGAGATACTGGCAGCCCTGCTTCACCACTGGTGAAGCTTTCTCCCTGCAAGTGGGGGCTATGGGCTTGAACCTGAGTCCATTGTGGTATGTTTATTTAACCAAGTTTGCCACCACCTGGCCCAAGACAAAAATCTTTTTAAATATTTCCTCAATAAAAGAAATAAGGGGCCAGGTGGTAGCACACCTAGCTGAGTGCAAATATTACAATAAACAAGGACCCGGATTCAAGCCCCCAACCTCCACATGGGGGGGGGGGGAAGCTTCACAAGTGAAGCAGGGCTACAGGTGTCTCTGACTCCCTCTCTATCTCCCCACTGCTCTCTCAGTTTCTCTCTGTCTCTACCCAAATAATTTTAAAAAGAAATAACAGTAAGACTCCATGCACTTTTCCCCTGTATTTCCAAGTGCTGATATGTCTCCATGTTCCTTCATGAATAACTTGCTAACAAGCTCCCTTTTCACCCTGAATACTTCAGTTTATTTCTGGAACAAAGACTTCGATATTCCAGAGTTTCATAACTTATCACTTGAATAGTGTGACATAAAGCCACATTTGTTTTAGAACATTTTAATTACAGGCTGGATTTTATGATTTAATCAATTAATACTAGTGTATTGCATGTATGTACGCATGTTGTGTCACCCATGCATCTTTTGATGGGTCTGTGGGACCCTTTCACTTACTGGAAGCACTACTGTCATGAACACTGACATGCAAATATTAGAGACTATCGGGATTCAGGCGGTAGCGCCTCAGCTTAAGCACAGGTGGTGCAAAGCACAAGGACCAACGTAAGGATCCAGGTTCGACCCCCTGGGCTCCCCACCTGCAGGGGAGTCACTTCACAAGCGGTGAAGCCGGTCTACAGGTGTCTTTCTCTCCCCCTCTGTCTTCCCCTCCTCTCTCCATTTCTCTCTGTCCTATCCAACAACGACAGCATCAATAACAACAATAATAACTACAACAACAATAAAATATATATATTATTAGAGACTATCTTATGCTTTTTTAACTACTTTGAGCAAGTGCCCAGAAATAGAATTACTCAATCAGAATGTATTTTTTTTTTAGGAATCACCATGCTGTTTTTCATAATATCTCCATAATTTTTACACTCCCATCAACACTGCAAAAAGGTCTGCATTTACTTACTGGGAAATTGTGCAGATGCAGTCACATCTGCCATGTTGACCACTCAGTCTATTGCTAGTTCCCGCAAGAGTTGGGACACTCTCAGAGCACCTGTTCCACCATGTTTTGCCCTCAGGACATTGTCTATTCCCCCGCAATGGTTGCGGTGCTCTGGTTACTCCTCCCCCTTCCCATTGAGAGTTGTTATCCTACCGTGGAGTGCTGTGGTTACTCCTCCCCCGTCCCATTCTCTTGAGAGCTACTCCCATAAAAGCCCTTCTTCCGCACCTCTCTCTCTTGCCGGCACCTCACTTCGGTGTTTAGACGCAGGAAAGGTTACTGCGTGAGGCGGCCATTTTCGCTACCTCCACGTGGCCCAACCTGTTTCTCTTGCACCCAACTCTGAGGTGCCAGCGCAAATAAAGATTTGTATTTCCTCTTCGCTCCGGATCTCCTCTCTCCTCCGTGGTGCAGCCCGACACCTGGCCCAACGTGTCCCGCACTCACGCCCTGCTGGGTGGCCCGGCCTAAGGTCCAGAAAAGTCACCCAGACACAGGTAAGTGGCAGCCGCCTGACTCTGCGGCCCCGCGTTTCCCCCCACCATGGGATTTTTTTCTGCCTTACGAGGAGATGTCCCAGACATATCCTTCTCTCATGGGACAGGCTCTCAATCTCAGAGACACTTTAATAGGAGCTACACCGTGGGTTCTCTTGACTATATTTGCAACTTTCAGGATATGTACAAGGAGTCCTGCCAAAAGGTTAATAGACCTTGAGGCTGAGATACAAGATTTAAAGGATATGTTCTCGGTGCTTAATCCCTCTAAGCCTTCTGCAGCTTCCACTTCCGTGACTCCTCCCCCCGCTGATACCTCATCATTAAGAGACCTTGAGGCTGAGTTACAAGAGTTAAAGGATATGTTCTCGGTGCTTAAACACCCTAAGCCTTCTGCAGTCTGCCCTGAGAGTTCTGCTCCCGCAGATGTGTTCGGTTTCTCCTGCGGCAGCTTCCGCTTCCATGACTCCTCCCCTCACTGATACCTTATCATTAAGAGACCTTGAGGCTGAGATACAAAAGTTAAAAGAGATGTTCTCATCACTTAACCACCCTAATTCCTCTACAGTTTGCCCCTAGAGTTCTCTTCGGCAGCTCTGAGAGCCGCTACCCTAGCAGCTCCCACTTCCGTGACTCCTTCCCCCACGTCATCAAACCAAGTCCTCACCTTCCCGGTAAATGTGGCCCCCAATAGACAAAACCCTCAGGTGTGGCATCCATACTCCTCCAAAGAACACAGGGAACTCAGGCAGGCAGTGAAGGAGGACGGGTTTCAGGCCCCATGGACCAAGTCCATTTTATGAAACTTTTTCCAGCACCTTAATACCCCACAAGACTGGAAAGACTTAACTCATGCTGCGCTCCCAGACCCCCTCTACCTGCAATGGGAGGCATGCTTTCGTGATGAATGCTCTAGACAATCCCAGTAAAATAGTCACAAACAACTAGAATGGAATTTTGATGCATTGTTTGGAGCGGGAGAGTTTGAAACTGGAACTCAGCAGGCAGAAGCCAAGTTTCCAACTGGTTATTTTGAACAGGTACGCATCTGCGCAACACAAGCATGGGAAAGGTTAACCCCATCCACAAGAGAGGCCTCAGTCCCCATTAACTCCCTTCACCAAAAACCGATGAATCCTTAGCGGACTTCATTTCCAGGGTGCGGTCAACCTTAGAGAGAAAGATTTATAATCTTGAAGTCCATTCTCTCCTCCTGAGTTCCATTGTCTGGGATGGCATGATTCCAGAATTCCATCAGGCATGCCTTAGTCTTAAACACCAACACCCAGATAATTGGATTTTAGCGACACAGGAACTTAGATCAGGCTCTTATGAGGCATCCATTATGACACAGGCTTATGCAGTTACCCCACGTAATCAAAACCGGGCCTGCTTTCAGTGCGGTCGCCAAGGGCATTGGCATAACCAATGTCCAGATAAGCTCCAGTCAGGGAAACCACACCTCCAGTCAGGGCAACCATGCCTCCAGACGGGGCAACCATGCCTCCAGTTAGAGCAACCACGCCTCCAGTCAGGGCAACCCTGCCTTCAGTCAGGGAGCCAGAAGCCACAAGCACTTTGTCCCAGATGTCGGAAAGGTTTTCATTGGAAGAGAGATTGTTGGTCCAAATTTCATGAAGATGGCACGCCCCTGAATGGTACAAATTCGCGGCCTGAGATTTTGTGGATCACTCCTGTTTTAGAACGAGGTCATTCTACTATGACAATAAGGATTGGCAATATTCCTTTTAATATTTTGATTGACACGGGTCAGAAAAGACAATTTTAAGGCAAGCAGAAGTTCCCCCAAATTGGGAACTCCTCCCAGGACCCCATATACACGGAGTTGGAGGGATGACCCAAGCCTTTCTCACAAGAGATTTGCTCATGTGGGAAGACTCTGAAGGGAATACCGGACACTTCCGCCCTTTGGTAGCTGATATTAGCACCAACCTACTGGGCATGGATCTTCTGGAATGTCTTTATGTTAGGATATCCACAGATGACTCTGCAGAGCGTAACACCCAATCCTGTGAGACTAGATCTAATCAGCACCCCCAATACTAACTGCCACTGTTCGTAACCAAACTCCCTGCTTAGTCAGACATTCTTTTTTTTTTTTAATTTTTTATTTAAGAAAGGATCAGTGAACAAAAACATAAGGTAGAAGGGGCACAACTCCACACAATTCCCACCACCCAATCCCCATAATCCCCCCCCTCCCATGGTAGCCCTCCCATTCTCTAGCCCTCTGGGAGCATGGACCCAGGGTCGCTGAGGGTTGCAGAAGGTAGAAGGTCTGGCTTCTGCAATTGCTTCCCCACTGAACATGGGCATCGACCGGTCGGTCCACACTCCCAGTCAGTCAGACATTCTAATGAGCCTGTATGGGTGGAACAGTGGCTTTTGCCTAGGGATAAGTTAGAAATTTTAAAAGAGCTTGTCCGAGAGCAGTTGTCCTTGGGACACATTTGTCATTCTTGAAGCCCATGGAATACTCCTGTCTTTGTGATTAAAAAGCACTCAGGAAAATGGCACCTTCTCCAAGATCTCCATGCGGTAAATAAAACCATGCAGGTCTGGGGCTCCCCCCAAAGGGTTTTGCTTCTTGCTTCTGCAATTCCCACAGGAATTCCAATTATAGCCATTGATATACAAGATTGTTTTTTCTCTATTCCCTTGCATCTGCAAGATTGTAAATGTTTTGCCTTCTCTGTTCCTTCTATTAATAATGCCAGCCCTGCTGATAGATTTGAATGGGTGGTGCTGCCCCAGGGCATGGCCAATAGTCCTACAATTTGTCAAGAGTCTGTTAAATCTGCCCTTTTCCATATATTCATAAGGGCCTTAATGTTTTTCACTACATGGATGATGTATTAATATGGGGAGAATTAGATACAGATCTCTGTGCCCTACGTGATTTTCTCATTCCTTCCTGTCTTAAAGAAAAGCGGCCTTAATGTAGCTCCTGAGAAGATACAGGTAATTCCTCCAATATCTTTCTTAGGTTCAGAGATTTCTCTAATGCAAATTCGTCCCTTAAAACCTAGTGTTACTTTTCCTTCTAACCTTACTCTTGCATCTTAACAAAGTTTTCTTGGAAATTTAAATTGGCTTAGGCAGTATCTTTATCTGCCTACTAGCTGCCTCCAACCACTGTTTGACCTGTTAAGAGGAAACAAACAGCCCTCCTCAAAACATATGTTAACTCCTGAGGCCTCATTGGCACTGGAAAGAGTTAACCAGGCCCTCCAGGACATGCACCTTGTTCAATTCTCCCCCTCATCTTCGATAAACCTTCTAATCTTTAACTCCACCCCCACAGTAGTAGGGGCATTGTGGCAGAACCATGGGGTTCTCGAGTGGCTTCACACACCAGTAGGCGGAGCTCCAAGACTCCTCACTGAAATAGACGTGTTAGCATTCATGGTTCGCCAAGGAAGAAATAGGTCTGTGCAGGTCTTGGGGAAAGAACCAGATTTAATTATTCTTCCCTTTTCTCTCACAGATACAGAGTGGCTCATATGCCATCATTCCCGTTTTGCCATAAGCTTCGTAGGGTTTACAGGAAAATAGACAACCATTTTCCTTCTAATACATTGATAACTTCTTTACCTCTTCTGCCTCTACTAGCACCTAAACATTTCTCTCGAGATCCCATCCCTTCTGCTCCTACAGTCTTTACTGATGGTGGAAAAAAGGGAGTGGCTGCCCTTATATATTACCCAGACAAACAATCCCCTAAACTTCTCTTTACTGAGCTTCCTGAGAATTCCCCTCAGTACAAAGAACTTTATGCTGTTTTCCTTGCATTAAAAGCTGTACCAGATCCAGGCCATAATAGCTGAAAATTTCTCTAGTCTAGACAACACCAAAGACATAAATATTCAAGAAGCCCAGAGGGTCCCGAACAGAATTAACCCAGACCTAAAGACACCAAGACATGTCATACTTAGATTGGAAAGGAATAAGGATAAAGAAAAGATCCTCAAGGCTGCAAGAGAAAAACAAAGAGTCACCTACAAAGGAAAACCCATAAGATTAGCAGCAGACTTCTCCATACAAACACTACAGACCAGAAGAGAATGGCAAGATATCTATCGAGTGCTCAATGAGAAAGGCTTTCAGCCAAGAATACTATATCCTGCTAGACTGTCATTCAGACTAGATGGAAGCATCAAAACCTTCTCAGACAAGCAACAGTTGAAGGAAGCAACCATCACCAAGCCTGCCCTGAAAGAAGTTCTGAAAGGTCTCCTATAAACAACCAGACCACCACAAATAGGACATATATCAAAACACTCTAAAACTCTACAAGAATGGCGTTAAAATATCTTCAATCTTTGATATCAATAAATGTCAATGGCCTGAATTCACCTATTAAAAGACACAGAGTAGGAAGATGGATCAGAAAACACAACCCAACAATATGTTGTCTACAGGAAACTCACCTAACTCTACAAGACAAACACAGACTTAAAGTGAAAGGATGGAAAACTATCATACAAGCCAATGGCCCACAAAAAAGGGCAGAAACAGCTATTCTCATATCTGACATGATAGACTTTAAAATAGATAAGATTAAAAAAGATAGGAATGGACACTACTTAATACTCAGAGGATCAGTCAATCAAGAGGACTTAACAATTATTAATATCTATGCACCCAATGAGAAGCCATCTAAATACATCAAGCTTCTACTGAAAGAGCTACAGCAATATATTAACAGTAACACAATCATAGTAGGGGACTTCAAAACCCCACTCTCTCAACTTGACAGATCATCCAGGCAGAAAATCAGTAAAGACATAAGGGAGCTAAATGAAGAGATAGATAAACTAGAACTATTGGACATTTTCAGAGTCATTCATCCCAAGAAACTGGAATACATTCATCCCAAGAAACTGGATATTTTACTCAAATCCACATGGATCATTCTCAAGGATAGACCATATGTTAGGCCACAAAGACAGCATCAGCAAATTCAAGAGCACTGAAATCATCCCAAGCATCTTCTCAGACCACAGTGGAATTAAACTAACACTTAACAATCAACAAAAGATTAGTAACAGTCCCAAAATGTGGAAGCTCAACAGTACACTTCTTAACAACTTCTGGGTCAAAGAGGAAATCAAGGAAGAAATCAAAATGTTTCGAGAGTTCAATGAAAATGAAGACACACGCTATCAAAATATTTGGGACACAGCTAAAGCAGTCCTAAGAGGGAAGTTCATAGCTATACAAGCACACATTAGGAAACAAGAAAAGGCACAAATAAACAGCCTGATTGCACATCTTAAAGACCTAGAAGAAGAACAACAAAGGAATCCTAAAGCAACCAGAAGGACAGAAATCACTAAAGTTAGGGCAGAAATAAATAACATTGAGAATAGGAAAACCATACAAAAGATAAGTAAATGTTGGTTCTTCGAAAGACTGAACAAAATCGACAAACCTTTAGCCAGACTCACAAAACAAAAAAGGGAGGAGACCCAAATAAATCGGATAGTAAATGAAAGAGGAGATATTACAACAGACATTGCAGAAATTCAACATATCATGCAAGGCTTCTATGAACAACTATATGCCGCCAAGCTAGAGAACCTGGAAGAAATGAATGATTTCCTAGATACCTATCAACTTCCAAAACTAAATAAAGAGGAAGTGGATAACATGAACAGGCCCATCACAGCTAATGAAATTGAAACAGTTATCAAAACTCTTCCCAAAAATAAAAGTCCTGGACCAGATGGTTTTACAAATGAATTCTACAAAACCTTCAAAGAAGAACTAATACCTCTACTTTTAAAAGTCTTCCAGAAGATTGAAGACACTGGAATACTCCCTGCCAGCTTCTATGAAGCCAACATCACCCTGATACCAAAAGCAGACAGGGACACAACCAAAAAAGAAAACTACAGACCAATATCTCTGATGAACATAGATGTGAAAATATTGAACAAATTCTAGCCAACCGGATACAGCAGTATATCAAAAAGATTGTTCATCATGACCAAGTGGGGTTTAACCCAGGCATGCAAGGTTGGTTTAATATACGCAAATCAATCAATGTGATCCACCACATCAACAAAAGCAAGACCAAAAACCACATGGTCATATCAATAGATGCAGAGAAAGCCTTTGACAAAATACAAAATCCCTTTATGATCAAAACACTACAAAAAAATGGGAATAGATGGAAAATTCCTGAAGATAGTGGAGTCTATATATAGCAAACCTACAGCCAACATCATACTCAATGGTGAAAAACTGGAAGCATTTCCCCTCAGATCAGGTACTAGACAGGGCTGCCCACTATCACCATTACTATTCAACATAGTGTTGGAAGTTCTTGCCATAGCAATCAGGCAGGAGCAAGGAATTAAAGGCATACAGATTGGAAGAGAAGAACTCAAACTCTCCTTATTTGCAGATGACATGATAGTATACATGGAAAAACCTAAGGAATCCAGCAAGAAGCTTTTGGAAATCAACAGGCAATACAGTAAGGTGTCAGGCTATAAAATTAACATTCAAAAGTCAGTGGCATTCCTCTATGCAAACACTAAGAAGAAATTGAAATCCAGAAATCAGTTCCTTTTTCTATAGCAACAAAAACAATAAAATATCCAGGAGTAAACCTAACCAAAGAAGTGAAAGACTTGTATACTGAAAATTATGAGTCACTACTCAAAGAAATTGAAAAAGACACAAAGAAGTGGAAAGATATTCCATGTTCATGGGTTGGAAGAATTAACATCATCAAAATGAATATATTACCCAGAGCCATCTACAAATTTAATGCTATCCCTATCAAGATCCCAAGCACATTTTTTAGGAGAATAGAAAAAATGCTACAAATGTTTATCTGGAACCAGAAAAGACCTAGAATTGCCAAAACAATCTTGAGAAAAAAGAACAGAACCGGAGGCATCACACTGCCAGATCTCAAACTGTATTATAGGGCCATTGTCATCAAAACTGCTTGATACTGGAACATGAACAGACTCACTGACCAGTGGAATAGAATTGAGAGCCCAGAAATGAGGCCCCACACGTATGGACATCTAATCTTTGACAAAGGGGGCCAGACTATTACATGGGGAAAGCAGAGTCTCTTCAACAAATGATGTTGGGAACAATGGGTTGAAACATGCAGAAGAATGAAACTGAATCACTGTATTTCACCAAATACAAAAGTAAATTCCAAGTGGATCAAGGACTTGGATGTTAGACCACAAACTATCAGATACTTAGAGGAAAATATTGGCAGAACTTTTTTCCACATAAATTTTAAAGACATCTTCAATGAAACAAATCCAATTACAAGGAAGACTAAGGCAAGTATAAACCTATGGGACTACATCAAATTAAAAAGCTTCTTCACAGCAAAAGAAACCACTACCCAAACCAAGAGACCCCTCACAGAATGGGAGAAGATCTTTACATGCCATACATCAGATAAGAGTTTAATAACCAACATATATAAAGAGCTTGCCAGACTCAACAACAAGACAACAAATAACCCCATCCAAAAATGGGGGGGAGGACATGGACAGAATATTCACCACAGAAGAGATCCAAAAGGCCGAGAAACACATGAAAAAATGCTCCAAGTCTCTGATTGTCAGAGAAAGGCAAATAAAGACAACAATGAGATATCACTTCACTCCTGTGAGAATGTCATACATCAGAAAAGGTAACAGCAGCAAATGCTGGAGAGGGTGTGGGGTCAAAGGAACCCTCCTGCACTGCTGGTGGGAATGTCAGTTGGTCCAACCTCTGTGGAGAACAGTCTGGAGAACTCTCAGAAGGCTAGAAATGGACCTACCCTATGACCCTGCAATTCCCCTCCTGGGGATATATCCTAAGGAACACAACACACCCATCCAAAAAGATCTGTGTACACATATGTTCATAGCAGCACAATTTGTAATAGCCTAAACCTGGAAGCAACCCAGGTGTCCAACAACAGATGAGTGGCTGAGCAAGTTGTGGTATATATACACAATGGAATACTACTCAGCTGTAAAAAATGGTGACTTCACCGTTTTCAGCCGATCTTGGATGGACCTTGAAAAAATCATGTTGAGTGAAATAAGTCAGAAACAGAAGGATGAATATGGGATGATCTCACTCTCAGGCCGAAGTTGAAAAACAAGATTAGAAAAGAAAACACAAGTCGAACCTGAAATGGAATTGGAGTATTACACCAAAGTAAAAGACTCTGGGGTGGGTGGGTAGGTGGGGAGAATACAGGTCCATGAAAAATGATGAATGAAATAGTGGGGGTTGTATTGTTAAATGGGAATCTGGGGAATGTTATTCATGTACAAACTGTTGTATTTAATGTTGAATGTAAAGCATTAATTCCCCAATAAAGAAATAAATTATTAAAAAAAAAAAGAAGATAATCCACCGACTTGAGGGCAGGTGTTAAAAAATAAAAAATAAATAAAATAAAATAAAAAGCTGTACCAGAATCCTTCAACTTTTTTCTGACAGTGTGTATACTGTTAACTTATTTCCATGGCTTGCTTGTTCTTATGTGAAAATTGATGACAACCCACTTTCCCCTCTCTTGATTCAAATCGCCTCTATGCTCAATTCTCAAACCCAACCAATGTATATTCAACACCTTCGTTCCCAAAGCCCTCTTCCTGGTTCCCTGTCTGAAGGGAATGCTGCAGCTGACCACCGTGCCTCCACAGGAACTCTCCTTGTCTCTGTCTCTGATCCTGCTGACTTTCATTCCCTAACCCATGTTAATCTTAAAGGCCTTCAAGCTCGATTTCCTGATGTTCCTTTACCACAGTTGAAACATATCCTTGCTACATGCTCTTCCTGTGCAAGTCTCATAAAAACACCTGCTATTCAGACTCTTGGGGTTAACCCCCGAGGCTTAAAAGCTAGTGCTCTTTGGCAAATCAATGTTACCCACATACCAAACTTTGGCAAACAAAAATATGTGTTTGTCTCAATTGATACCTTTTCTAAATTTATGTGGGCAACAGCTCAGATGGGAGAAAGCTCTAAAAATCTTAAAAGCCATATGCTCTCCTGTTTTGCTGTGATGGGCTTGCATTTTCAACTGAAAACTGACAATGGGAATACGTTTACCAGCAAACAATTTAAAGATTTTTGTTCCCTCTGGAACATTACTCATACCACAGGAATTCCCTATAATCCACAGGGACAAGGCATTGTTGAGAGGGCCCATCAAACCCTTAAGGCTCAATTAAATAAAGATAAAGGAGGAATGTACCCCCCCAATATCCAGCTAGCAAAAGCCTTAACTACATTAAATCTCTTTAATATTTACAATAATTCAGACCTACCTCCTATTATTCTTCACTGGCAAACACCATCTACTCTTCCAGCTATTAAGGTCAAGTGGAAAGACCCACTCGATAAAATTTGGAAAGGGCCTGACCCTCTATTGACCATGGGAATGGGGTTTTGCATGCATTTTCCCACAGAATTACTCTAAACCTGTCTGGGTTCCTGCCCGCCATGTCTGACAATACCCGCATGATGGCACTGCTATCCCTGAAGAACAAGAAATACTACAAGAGGACTAGATGCAGGATACATCCCAGGATCCATAATATGACATGGCAGAATCTGGAAAATCTGGCTCACAGAGCCCTCTCTCCTACCCCTTCTCTGGATGTCTTATATTATGACTGGCCAGTTGTGTTTTGTGAGTGAGTGTGTTGAATGACCAAAAATTTTTGTATGACCCATCTGCTCAGAGTACTCTAAATGTTAAAACCATTGTCACTAACATGCGTTAACTCTCTAAGTCTCTGAGTCTGTTTATAGTCCAAAGTAAAAATAGTTAAAAAATCAAAATATATATCTAACCAAAATTGGTCTGAAGATCCTGCTGTAGAGACTGCTATGAGAGGTAACATTAGATGACCTTCAAATAAAATCATAAAGATATTTAAACCAATTATAATCATTGAGGTATCAATTATAGTAAACCTCTAACTTGTTACAAGTTTTTTTTTTTTCACAAGTAAGTGATTACAGCTATCAAGCCCTCATATGAAGGATCATCTGTTCATATGGTAAGGTATTAAACTGTAAGAAGTTCCTCCATATTCAACCTATGTGAATTAACAACATTCACATATTCTTGTACACTTAACTGGTGTATCTTGTCTTGCCACCATAGGCCTGCCTTTGTCAGCCAACAATTTAAAGATGTTTCCCTTTATAACATCACCCATGCCACAGACATCCTTTACTACCCCCAAAGACAAATGGCTGTTCCCCTGGACATCACATCCACTGACTGCTTCCCTTAGACTTGAGATATGATCCCACCTCTTCATACCAATTGATAAATTCCCCCTTCCTTACCTGGCTACCCTCAGTTGTGGGACCCTTGCTTGTTTTACTTCTTCTGCTCACAGTAGGTCCTATAATTCTTAACATTCTCATGGCCTTTTTGCAGCAACAGATTGATGCCATAAAGATGCAACCTCTACAAGCTCATTATCATAGGCTGGACATGGCAGAATATGGAGTTGCTACGGAGGATTTGCCCCCCTCCATCAGAATGTCCACCATGTAGAGGGCTGGCTAGCCAATGACAGGTAAGGGGAAACTAGCGCTATCCAGTAAACCTAAGATAGGGCACCTATTTTACTACTGGGCAAAAATGACCAGGTATTCCGATGATGGGTAAGATGGAAGGCTGATCCCCAACCTAAGACAGGCACAGTCCACCCTGCCACAAAATAAGTCCTGCCAAACAGCAAGACATGCACCCTTATATATATATATAAGGAAGGGGGACATGTGGGGAGCCATATGTGCCCTCAAGGTTGCTATTGGCATGGCCATAGAGTCTTTGTTAAAGATAAGTTCCTGCTTCCCTACACCTTAGAGTCTTTGTTAAAAGATAAGTTCTTTTTCCCCATGAATCACCCAGGACCTTCCAGATAACGGCTGATTACCATGACAAATAAAATAATAATAATAATAAATAAATAGGAAAGATACATCCCCCAATACTCAGTTGGCTAAGGCACCTAACCTCTTTTTCTATAAAAAATTCAAATCAGATTCCCTGATAACCACGAGAAGCAGATTATTTGTGTTTCTTTCACAGGAATCCCGGAAAAAAAAAACAAAAACATCTGGACCCCTGCACACTCTGACATCACCAACTAGATGGCAGGACTACAGTGGCACATCCCCCGAAACACTAGATGTCACCTGACATGATCTGAAGAACCTGATTCACAGACTCCAAGGACAGAACTTTTTTACTGCCTGTCTGCCCTTTCTACTTCTGCTTTGCCTGTCAGGTTTTGGTGGTTCCAGCTCACTGTCTACAGAGAAGCAGAATCCCAGTGGCTGACCTTCCTCATGCAGTGTTTCACCCCCTGCCATTTCTCCCCCTAGTCACCTATTTTGGACTGAGACTTCTACTGGACTTGCTGGTATACCTTTTGGACACTTTAGACAGTTTTACAGCAGCTTCCTTCCCTTTACGTTGCTGGTTTTTCATAGACTGACCCTTAGTAGTTCATAGACTTTACAGACTGTTGCCTTGGCCATTAGATAAAAGGAAAGGGGGAGATGCTGGGAAATTGTGCAGATGCAGTCACATCTGCCATGTTGACCACTCAGTCTATTGCTAGTTCCCACGAGAGTTGGGACATTCTCAGAGCACCTGTTCCGCCATGTTGTGCCCTCAGGGTCTATTCCCCGCAATGGTTGCGGTGCTCTGGTTGCTCCTCCCCCTTCCCATTGAGAGTTGTTATCCTACCCTAGAGTGCTGTAGTCACTCCTCCCCCTTTCCATTCTCTTGAGAGCTACTCCCATAAAAGCCCTTCTTCTTCCGCACCTCGCTCTCTTGCCAGCTTCTTCACTTCGGTGATTAGACGCAGGAAAGGTTACTGCGTGAGGTGGCCATTTTTGCTACCTCCACGCGGCCCAACCTGCTTCTCTCTCACCCAACTCTGAGATGCCAACGCAAATAAAGATTTGTGTTCCCTCTTCGCTCCGGATCTCTTCTCTCTCTTCTCCGTGGTGCAGCCCGACATTTCCTCACATCCTGGCCAATACTAACTAATCCCCAATGATGATTTTCTGGCTTCTCTGTCAGAACCATCCTAGTGGATGTTAAGATGGCATTTTATTGTGCTTTTGATTTGCACTCCTCAGTAATGGGTAACACTACTTGACAGTTCCAAATATTTCTATTTTTCCTGTGTTCTGGTTCATCCCTAGCCATATATATTGTTGAACACTTTGGTGCAGTTACCCTGGTATAGTCTATCTGTTCTTTGACTGGCTGTGCTTTTGATCTTGAAGAAATCATTGCCATATCCAGTGTCTTGAAACTTTCTTCCCATTTTCTTCTAAAACACAGTTTCAGCTTATACACTTGGCTATGACTTTGAATCAATAGGTTAGCATCAAATTCCTTCCTTCCTTCTTTCTTTCCTGTCTTTCTTTCTTTTCAAATACGGGTATTCAGTTTCCCAGCACCATTTGTTGAAAAGACTATTCTTTCTTTATGGAATGATTATAGCACATTTATCAAAAACCACTTGACCATATATGCCCCAATTTCTTTCTGCACTCTATTCCATTCTTTGTTTCTGTAGAATACTTCTGACTTCTGTAGCTTTGTAGCAAACTTGGAAAGCCAGAAATGTTCATCTTCCAGTTACTCTTCAAAATTGTTTCAGTGATTTGGGATCTCTTAGGGTTTCATATGAAGTTTTGAGTGATTATTCAATTGTTGTGACAAATGCTAGGATTTTGATAAGGGTTGCATTGGATATATAAATCACATCAGTGAGTTTTGACATCTTTTTAAAAAATATTTGTTTCCTTTTGTTGCCCTTGTTTTTATTGTTGTTGTATTTATTGTTGTTGATGTCATCATTGTTGGACAGGACAGAGAGAAATAGAGAGAGGAGGGGAAGACAGAGGGGGAGAGAAAGATAGACACCTGCAGACCTGCTTCACCACCTGTGAAGAGACTCCCCTGCAGGTGGGGAGCTGGGAGCTCAAACCAGGATCCTCATGCCGGTCCTTGCACTTTGCACCACATGCACTTAACCTGCTGCGCTACTGCCTAACTCCCAGTTTTGACACCTTAATAGTAATTTTTTTCCAACCTATGAAAAGATTTTTTTCCCCTCTAATCACTAATTCTTTCAGCAACACTATGCAGTGTTCATTGTACAAGTCTTTCATTTTGGTTAAGTCTGTTTCTGAAAATTTTGTTCTTTTCATGTTAGTGGAATTTTTTTTTCTTTTTGAGCATTGCTCTGCTTTGGCTAATGGTTACAGTGACTGAACCTGGGACCTCAGAGCCTCAGGCATCAGAAGTTTTTTTTTTTTTTTGCAGAACATGATGCAATCTCCCCAACTAGATCTGTTTTTCTTATTTCCTGTTTAAGATTGTTAGTATGAACTAACATGCACCAGTTCTGAGTATGAACTAAGAAATGCCTAGATCTTTGCACATTGATCCTGTGCCTCTTCTTTGCTGAATTTGTTCTAATGCTTTGGTTTTTCTTAGTTGGTTTGTGTGTTTCATTAGAGACAAAGAGGGAGGGAGGGGGGAGGGAGAGCCACAGCATTGAAGCCAAAGCTGAACCTGGGTCTCACACATGGCAAGGTAGCACCCTAAGTGAGCTGTTTTGCCAGCCCCATTCTGACAGTACTTGTAGAATCTTTAAGCCTTTCAAATATAAAATCATGCCACCTGGTTTCCTATTTACATAGCTTTTTTTCCAACTCTGTTTAGGACTTTTCAGAACTTTGTTGATTAGAAGTATCAAAAGTTGGCATCCTTGTCTTGCTTCTGATCTTATGGGCTTTTACATGTTTTCAGAGACCAGAAAGGTTGCCTAGAATGGAAGAGCTGTATAGTAAGACCCACATTTGCTCTCTGGTGCTACATATGCCAGAATGAGCTAGCATTCTCTCTCCCTTTCTCTCTCTCTCTTCTCTCTCTCTCTCTCTCTCGCATTAAATTGTTTTTTTTAAGTAAAAAATAGGGGGGTCTGGCGGTAGCGCAGCAGGTTAAGCACACATGGTATGAAGCTCAAGGACCAGTGTAACAATCCTGGTTCAAGCCATGGCTCCCCACCTGCAGGGGAGTCACTTCACAGGCGGTGAAGCAGGTCTGCAGGTATCTCTTTCTCTTCCCCTATCTTCCCTTCCTCTCCATTTCTCTCAACGACATCAACAACAATAATAACTACAACAACAATAAAAAAAAAACAAGGGCAACAAAAAGGAAAGTATATAATTAAAAATAGAAAATTTTCAGTCTTTCATTGTGGTATATATTAACTCTTCTCTCTCTCTCTCTCTCTCTCTCTCTCTCTCTCTCTCATTATCTCTGGAATTCCACAGCTCTTGGCCATTTATTTTTCTTTTTAAATAAAAGAGAAGAAAGAAAGAGGGGGCGGGGAGTCAGGCGGTAGTGCAGCGGGTTAAGAGCACGTGACGCGAAGTGCAAGGACGGGGTAAGGATCCCAGTTCGAGCCCCCAGCTCCCCACCTGCAGGGAGTTGCTTCACAGGCAGTGAAGCAGGTCTGCAGGTGTCTTTCTCTCCCGCCTCTGTCTTCCCCTCCTCTCTCCATTTCTCTCTGTCCTATCCAACAACAACAACATCAATCATAAGCACAATAATAAAACAACAAGGGCAACAAAAGGGAATAAATAATAAAAAAATATTAAAAAGAAATAGGATTAGAAAGAGGGGGGCGTCCCAGCGGGTTAAGTGCACATGGTGCGAAGCACAAGGACTGGCACAAGGATCCTGGTTGGAGCCCCGGGCTCCCCACCTGCAGGGGAGTTGCTTCACAAGTAGTGAAGCAGGTCTGCAGGTGTCTTTCTCTCTCCTTCTATGTCTCCCCTCCTCTCTCCATTTCTCTGTCCTACCCAATAGCAAGGCCAACAAAAAATGGGAAGAAATGGCCTCCAGGAGCAGTGGATTTGCAGTGCAGGCACCGAGCCCCAGAGGTAACCCTGGAGGCAATAAATAAATAAATAAATAAATAAGGAGATGAAGAAGAAAGAAAGATACTGCAGTGCCCCTCCATTAGTCACCCCTGCTGGTGACCCCATGTGGTAAAAGGGTTTGAACCTGGGTCCTTGTGAGTTACCTCCTGGCCCCATAATACATTGTTAAATACATGAGATTTTAATTACAGGAGTGTAGTTTCCATATATTAGCAGTTTGTTTAGGGCAGGGGAGATAGCATAATGGTTATAAAGAGCTCTCATGCCTGATGCTCTGAGGTCCCAGATTCAACCACCCCCCCCAACACACACACACACCAAAAAGCAGTGATTTGGAGAAAAAGAAAATACTTTGGTTAGTGTTTTTATCTTATAATTTTATATTTTATCTTGTACTTTGTCAAATGCTTTTCCTCATAAACGGATAATTACCATAGGATGTTTGTTGTCTTCCATCCCTTCAATGTGTCTATTATACTGATTAAACTTGGGTGTTTAGTGGTTCAAGAATAATTGATGTTAGTTCTTTTCGTGTTTTTAGACTTCATAATGAAGCCATTGGATCCTAGGTTTTCCATTGTGGGATGGTTTTTGAAACTACTCTCCTTACTAATGAGAGAGAGAGAGAGGTTCTTCATGATTCTGGAAAAGTCTTATTAAAACAAATGTTTTTTTGTAATATTTGTTACAAGATTACAGTGTCTAGTTCCACACCACACCCACCACCAAAGTTCTGTATCTCCACCCTCCCACCTCCCAAAGAGAACCACCAGAGTACCTATAAATCTTACAATTTGCTTGCTTCTGTTGTGTTTGTTTAAAAATCAGATCTCCCCCACACCTATGGTCATCTAATCTTTGACAAAGGTGCCCAGACTATTAAATGGGGAAAGCAGAGTCTCTTCAACAAATGGTGTTAGAAACAATGGGTTGAAACATGCAGAAGAATTCTTCTTCTAGCGTTTGCCCTTCTTCCGTAGCCAGTCAACAGCGTCAGGTTGAGCCTGATGTCAAGTTTCGAGACCTCCTTTGAATCTGGAGAGGTGGCAGTCGTTGACTATGTGGGTCATAGTCTGTCTGGAGCCGCAGGGGCAGTTCGGGTCGTCTCTGGCTCCCCAGCGATGGAACATAGCGGCGCATCGGCCATGGCCTGTTCGATAGCGATTGAGGAGGGCCCAATCATAACGTGCTAGGTCAAAGCCGGGTTGACGCTTGCAGGGGTCTGTGATGAGGTGTTTGTTCTTTACCTCAGCTGACTGCCAACTCTGTTTCCAAGAGACTGGAACAGAGAAGTTCAGTGTAGGCATAGGGGACCAGATTGGGTGACGAGACGTCAAGCGTTGGACAGGGTGGGCGAAGATATCCGCGTATATTGGCAGGTCTGGTTGAACGAAGATGTGGGAAAGGAACTTAGATGATGCCGCATCCCGACGAATATCTGGCGGGGCGATGTTGCTAAGAACTGGCAGCCATGGAACCAGGGTGGAATGGATGGTTCCAGAAATTATCCTCATGGAGGAATATAATTTGGAATCGACCAAGTGGACATGGGGGCTACGGAACCATACTGGGGCACAGTATTCTGCAGTGGAATAGCATAATGCCAGAGATGATGATCGTAGTGTGGAAGCGCTCGCGCCCCATGAGGAGCTGGCCAGTCTTGCAATGATGTTATTCCTCGCGCCCACCTTTGCTGCAGTTTTTATGATATGTTTGTGAAATGACAGAGTGCGATCGAGAGTAACGCCAAGATAGACTGGCTGGGCTTCATGCCGGATTCTCGTACCGCCAAGCTGCACATTAAGCTCACGTGAGGCCAAGGCATGGTGTAGATGGAAAACAGATGATACTGTTTTTGCAGTGCTAGGGATTAGTCGCCATTTTTTACAGTAATCAGATATCAGAGACATGTCTTTCGTGAGTGTTTCCTCGAGGATGTCAAACTTGGATGCCTGAGTTGCACAGCAGATGTCATCGGCGTAGATGAACTTCCTTGAAGAAGTTTCTGGGAGGTCATTGATGTAAATATTAAATAGCGTAGAAGAATGAAATTGACCCACTGTATTTCACCAAATACAAAAGTAAATTCCAAGTGGATCAAGGACTCGGATGTTAGACCACAAACTATCAGATACTTAGAAGAAAATATTGGCAGAACTCTTTTCCACATAAATTTTAAAGACATCTTCAATGAAACAAATCCAATTACAAAGAAGACTAAGGCAAGTATAAACCTTTGGGACTACATCAAATTAAAAAGCTTCTTCACAGCAAAAGAAACCACTACCCAAACCAAGAGACCCCTCACAGAATGGGAGAAGATCTTTACATGCCATACATCAGATAAGAGTTTAATAACCAACATATATAAAGAGCTTGCCAGACTCAACAACAAGACAACAAATAACCCCATCCAAAAATGGGGGGGAGGACATGGACAGAATATTCACCACAGAAGAGATCCAAAAGGCCGAGAAACACATGAAAAAATGCTCCAAGTCTCTGATTGTCAGAGAAAGGCAAATAAAGACAACAATGAGATATCACTTCACTCCTGTGAGAATGTCATACATCAGAAAAGGTAACAGCAGCAAATGCTGGAGAGGATGTGGGGTCAAAGGAACCCTAGTACACTGCTGGAGGGAATGTCAATTGGTCCAACCTCTGTGGAGAACAGTCTGGAGAACTCTCAGAAGGCTAGAAATGGACCTACCCTAT
The DNA here is from genome assembly GCF_950295315.1 of Erinaceus europaeus. Taxonomy (NCBI): domain Eukaryota; kingdom Metazoa; phylum Chordata; class Mammalia; order Eulipotyphla; family Erinaceidae; genus Erinaceus; species Erinaceus europaeus. The sequence continues at coordinate 38,208,629 of NC_080179.1, forward strand.
GATCCTGCAATTCCCCTCCTGGGGATATATCCTAAGGAACACAACACACCCATCCAAAAAGATCTGTGTACATATATGTTCATAGCAGCACAATTTGTAATAGCCAAAACCTGGAAGCAACCCTGGTGTCCAACAACAGATGAGTGGCTGAGCAAATTGTGGTATATATACACAATGGAATACTACTCAGCTGTAAAAAATGGTGACTTCACTGTTTTCAGCCAATCTTGGATGGACCTTGAAAAAAATCATGTTGAGTGAAATAAGTCAGAAACAGAAGGATGAATATGGGATGATCTCACTCTCAGGCAGAAGTTGAAAAACAAGACCAGAAATGAAAACGCAAGTAGAACCTGAAATGTAATTGGCATATCGCACCAAAGTAAAAGACTCTGGGGTGGGTGGGTGGGAGAATACAGGTCCATGAAGGATGATAAATGACATAGTGTGGGTTGTATTGTTAAATGGGAAACTGGGGAATGTTATCCATGTACAAACTATTGTATTTACTGTTGAATGTAAAACATTAGTTCCCCAATAAAGAAATAAATTTTTTAAAAAATAGATCTCTACATTCCACATGAGTGAAACCATCTGGTAGTTGTCTTCCATCTCTTATTTCGCTGAGCGTAATCACCTCCAGTTAAAAATAAATATTTTTTAAACTCCCTCAGATTGCACTGAGCTCTTGCTAAACTTGTACCATCTGATATGAGCACCTGTGTTCAGTACACTTAGCTTTAAGTAGTACATGGAAGATCCCCAGATACTGATGAAGCTAAGATCCTTTGAAAAGCCCCAGCGAGTGGGAGGGAGGTACGATTCTGTTACACTGTCACATAGTCTGGTGATAACTATCTATTTCTTGATTTCTTTATTTTTACCAGAGCACTGCTTATCTTTATTTGTGGTCATGTTGGGAATAGACTCTAGGACCTTTGTTCCCTCAGGCATGAAAGTCTTTTTGCATAACCATTACATTATCTTCTATCTTCCTTGCCCCAAAATCTTCTTCTTTTTTTTAAATTATCTTTATTTATTGGCTAAAGACACCAGAAATAATTTAAGTCTCCCCCCCCTCCCCAAGAGCACTAATCAGTTCTGGTTTATAGTGGTACAGGAGATTGAACCTGGGACCTCGGAGTCTCAGGCATGAGTGTCTGTTTGGGTAACCATTATGCTACCTTCCCTGTTTTTGTTTGTGTTGCCAGAGCACTGCTCAGCTCTGGCTTATGGTGGTGCAAGGCCCTGAACCTGGGATTTCAGAGCCCCAGGCAGGAGAGTCTCTTTGCAGAACCAGTATGCTGTCTATAATCTTCCACCCTCTATAATCTTCCTTAGACATCACATTCATTGATTTTTTTTATTATTATTATGGCAGAGAAAGTTAGGGAAAGTCTTATATTTTTCCACTGTTGGTTTGTTGTTGCTGCTGCTGCTGTCATTGTCAATGTCATTGTTGTAGCCCCCCCCCCATAAGGTGAAGCTTCACAGGTGGTGAAGCAGGGCTGCAGGTGTCTCTCTCTCTCTTTCTCTCTCCACTTCCTCTCTCAATTTCTCTCCATCCTATCAAGTAAGCAAAAAGAAAGGAAAGAGCATTTGAACCCCACAAGGCCCAAGAGTTAAACACAGAGCCCACCTCACACCCCCAAGACCCTTTGGACACTGTCTTGCCCCTTCATCCACCCACTCACTCACTCACTCCCCCCTGCACCTGCTAGCTAGCTTCCTGGGCTTCATGGATACCTAGCCCCTCCTCCCTGGAGGGCCTGACCTGGCCCTGATCCGGACCATGCTGCTTTATGCTGTCTTCTCAAATGGCACTCACCTGCCCCCTCACCACCTTCTGGTATCTCTCCACACACTCCCTTACCTTTGACAGCCTTCCTGATCTAGATCAGAAAGCAACCTCTACGCCTGGCTCTGTCTCATTTCTCCCAAAGCTCTTGGAACCAGCTAACTTGCTTTGTATTTCTCTGGTAACTGAGAGTATCCATCGTCCTGTTAGGATGGGAGCTGCATGTGAAGAAGAGCAGCATATCTTACTCTCTGAGGTATTTCCAACAGCTGGAACTGTACCCACCACAGAAAACACAGTTAGTTGTGTGGCCCCTGCTTGCCTTTTTCATGTGCTAATCAGCTCAGCAAACACTGAACCTTACAAGATGAAGGAGACAGCTGCTGCCCTGTCCTGGCTCTCCATGCTTTGCGGTGCATTTCACTGGGGTCCAAACAGAAGAGAGTGAGGATAAGCTTCGAAGAGGAGGGATCTACTTGGTCATGAAGGATGAAGGTGATGGGGGCCAGGTGGTGGCGCACCGGGTTAAGTGCACATGGTACAAAGTGCAAGGACCTGCGCAAGGCGCCCTTCAAAGAGGTGAAGCATGTCTGCAAGTGTCTATCTTTCTCTCTTGAACTCCTCTCTCAAATTCTCTCTGTCCTATCCAATAAAATGGGTGGGGGGGGAATCATCACCAGGAGCAGTGGATTTGTAGTGCTGGCACCAGCAATAACACTGGAGGAAAAAAAAAAAGATGACTGCAACTATTAACCTTTATTGAATGTTCACAATGTATGTGCTGTTGGTAGCTTTCTGGCTTAAGTACAGATGCTACTTTTATTGTTAGGAAAGAGAAAACACGGGCACCTGGGAATGCCCTCCCCCCACGTGGCCAGTCAACAGCCCAAGCCCCATTCCAAAAGTGGGGTTTCTGGGGCCCGTGTCCAGCACAAGGACCTCTAGGGTGCCTGGTTCTCCTCCTCCTCCCTTATGTGCCTGTGGATCCAGTCAAGGTAGCGGCTGACTTTGGTGTAGATGCCATAGTTGTGGAGGCGGCCACAGCCCTCACCCCAGCTCACCAGGCCCACCAGAAACCAGGTGTCATGGAAGGCGGCGACCATGGGGCCCCCGCTATCCCCCTCACAGGCGTCCCGCGGGTCCCCGAGAATGCCAGCACACAACATGTTCTGTGACACCCTGTTGTGCATGACCCGGATGCACTCGCCATGCGACACCAGGGGCACCTTGATGAAGCTGAGGACGAAGGTGCGGTTCCTCCTGGTCTCGCTGCGGTAGCCCCAGCCCGTTACCACTGTGTCCTGGCCCACCTGGGTGAGCTGACGCTCTGACAGGCCCATGTCCGGAAGGCAGATAGGCACGATGGTGTGTGAGAGTGTGGCGGGCCGCACCAGGTGGAGCAGTGCAATGTCATTGTCTGAGGTGCTCTTGCTGTAGTTGGGGTGGGTGAAGACGGCCTTGATGCCCAGCTCCAGCTCTGAATTCTCCCAGCGCCGCAGGTCATACTCCCCTGCAGGGCACAAGGGCTTCAGAGCCGCCAGCCAGCCAGGGAGACTTCTGTGCCCTGCAGCTGAAGAGCCACTGAGAGCCATAACCACTTTACAAACCCTCTGTCTACGCCCTGGCCCCTGTCTGGGGTAATATCTGTCTACACGTCAGGCCCCCATCTTGGGTAATATCTGTCTATGCCCTGGGCCCACAGATGTCACTTTCCTCCCATGGTAGTGCTACCAAGCTGACTTGATTACTCTTTCTTTCTTTCTTTCTTTCTTTCTTTCTTTCTTTCTTTCTTTCTTTCTTTCTTTCTTTCTTTCTTTCTTTTAGATAGAGAAGAAAGTGAGAGACACAAGGGGCCAGGCAGTGGCACACCTAGTTAAGTGCACATAGTACAAAGTGCAAGGACCCACACAAGGATCCAAGTTCAAGCCCCCTGCTCCCCATCTGTAAGGGGGACACTTCATAAGCAATAAAACACGTCTGCAGGTGTCTCTCTTTCTATCTCCCCCTCCTCTCTCAATTTCTCTGTTCTATCCTATAAAATGGAAAAATTGGCCACCAGGAGCAGTAGATTCATAGTGCCAGCACCAAGCCCCAGCAATATCCCTGGAGGCAGGTATATATATGGGGGGGGGGGGGGTGGTGGTGGTGGAAAAGGCATCACAGCACTGATCTACCACTGCAGAGTTACCATGTGGTATCAGGGTCCAACCTCGGGGCTTAAACTTGGTACTGTAGGTACCACTCTTAAAGGAGCAGCCTAGGGCCTAGCTTTAGTATTCTCCCAAGGCTCGGACAATGCCAGGGAAGTAGACACTCATGGGCAGTGAGCAGTGAGTCTCCAGAAAACAACCGCCAGGCAGAGCAGAGCAGGAAGAAACAGCTTTAGCCAGGGGGGAAAGATCTGAGTCACAGAGAGAGATGAGGTCCTCCAGGCCAAGGCTGGAGGTTCCCAGAGGAGGGACAGGGAGGAGGAGTCTTGGTTTAACACTGTTGAGACCTCAGGTCTCCGGTTGTGCTGGAGGGAACTCAGGTGTAGAGAGTGAGTGTGTTCATTCTCACCACCTTTACTCTTTTGCAGAAAGCACAGATAGTCTTCTCCAGAAGCGGGTATAGATTTGAGTCTCCAGGCCAGGAGTCCCAGACCACTCCAGGGAAGTGGCTGTTTACACACTGGGATCCCCACTGCACAGTCCCACCCCACCCCACCCCAGCTGCAATTAGGGTGAAGCCAAGCCCTGCGGCCAGGTCCTGGGGATGGCCTATGTGTTCCTGTGCCCAAGGGTGGTACCTCTCCCGCTCCCCACAAATGGAAGGGAAGAGGCAAGCCTGTGTGTCACCCCCTCAGCTGCAGCATGTCTAAGCCCAACTTGGAAAAGAATCCCCCACTTGTGGCCCTGGAGATGGTGCAATGGATAAGGCACTGGACTCTAAGCTGGAGGTCCCAAGTTCAATCCCTAGCAGCACATGTACCAGAGTGACATTTCGTTCTTTCTCTCTCTCTCTCTCCTCCTGTCTTTCTCATTAGTCAATAAATAAAATATTTAAGAGAGAGAAATGAAAGGTGTCAATATGTCTAAAATGGCAACCTGAGTGGCAGAGGTTGAGGGGTGATGGTGTGACACACACAGGCCTCCCAAAAAAAAATGTGTATATTCTGTGGAGTAAGCAAGAAACCTCTTAGTCATATTCCCTCAGACAGCACCCCCCACCTGCCTCCAGCTCTCACCAAGCCTGACGATGAGTTTCTTGTTGTCCTCCAGGCAGTGGGCAGCTGTCAACACCCAGGACGGGTGGATGAGAACGCCCCCACAGGCCAGCTTCTTCTTAGAGTCCAGCAGGATTGCCTGGAGGGGAGGAAGGCAGGACAGTGACATCACAGTCTTTGGACAGCTGGAAGGTGGGGCTTGGTGACGCAGCTACACCTAAGGCCTGCAGACATGACATTAGTCTCTCTGGGATCCCAGAAGAGGTGGGCATAAGCTGATAGCCTATGACATTTTCTTTTTCCCCTTTCATTCTTCCTTCCCCACTACTCATCTGTGAATTTTTGGTGATGCTGGGGATTGAAGCTGCAGCCTCTGAGACTTAGATATAAAAGATTATTACGGGAGTCGGGCTGTAGTGCAGCGGGCTAAGCGCAGGTGGCGCAAAGCACAAGGACCGGCATAAGGATCCCAGTTCGAACCCCGGCTCCCCACCTGCAGGGGAGTCGCTTCACAGGCGGTGAAGCAGGTCTGCAGGTGTCTATCTTTCTCTCCTCCTCTCTGTCTTCCCCTCCCTCTCTCCATTTCTCTCTGTCCTATCCAACAACGACAACAACAATAATAACTACAACAATAAAGCAAGGGCAACAAAAGGGAATAAATAAATAAAATAAATATTAAAAAAAGATTATTACATGAAGTGCTGTGCTGTACCCTGGCCTCTAAGTTCTTGGGCATTTCATGGTGCCTAATCCAGGGTACCTCCCTGCTTTTAGCCCTTCAGTCACCCCAGGTTTGTGATCATCAAACCCTTTGGGAAGCCTTTGAAATGCCCAGGCTGTTTTTGGTGTACCTCTTCAAGTGCCCTTGAGCTGTTTTTGGTTTTTTGCCTCCAAGGTTATTGCTTGGATCTTGGTGCAGACACTAGGAATCCACTTCTCCTGGAGGCCATTATTTTCTATTTTATTGGATAGGACAGAGAGAAACTGAGAAAGGAGAAGAGGATAGAGGGGAGATAAAGAGAGACACCTGCAGACCTGCTTCACCGCTTGTGAAGTGACTCCTCTGAAAGTGGGGTGCTGGGGACTCGAACCCAGTATCCTTGCATGGATCCTTGCACTTAGTACTATGTGAGCTTGCATCCTCGACTTCTGCCTGGCCAGACACCTGGCTCCAGTCCCATTGGGGTCTCATGATTAGGAGACTGATGTCCCTGGAACCTGTCAGTTCCCAGAGGCTTGGCAGTTCTGCCAGTTCCCTGACTCCAGCCTGGCACACAACACAGTGCCCGGCAGGAAGGGGAAGCCTTGCTTACGCCCTCAGTTAGGCTGGAGAGGGACTTGGCAGCTGCCCCCCCCACCCTCTTGCCCTCCCCCCATCCTAGCCTTGAAACTTCTGGGGCAATGTTTTTCCAGCTCTTACAGGAGAACTCTCCCTTCTGTACATCCTCCTCTCCCCACACCGCCAAGTGCTGCCATGGCTGCTCCTTCCCTCCAGGCCAGCTCCCTCTCCTCAAAAAACTGCCCCCAACACATAGCATCCCAGGGGCAAAGACAGCACTGCTCCCAACTGCTGCTCCTGAAGGGGAACAACCAGGCTGCTCCTCCTTCCTTACCTGCCAGGGGCTATCACCCCATCTGGTCAATGACCCCATCACAAGCCTGGGATCTATTTGACCAGTTTGGTTCTGAGCAGATGCTGTGTCATTTTTCTCAGCCAGGTCTGTGGAATTTTTCTCAGCTGGATCTGTAGCATATTTCTCTATGACATTTTTCTCTGTGGCATTTTTCTCAGCCAGGTCTGTGCCATTTTTCTCTGTGGCATTTTTCTCAGCCAGGTCTGTGCCATTTTTCTCTGTGGCATTTTTCTCAGCCAGGTCTGTGCCATTTTTCTCTGTGGCATTTTTCTCAGCCAGGTCTGTGCCATTTTTCTCTGTGGCATTTTTCTCAGCCAGGTCTGTGCCATTTTTCTCTGTGGCATTTTTCTCAGCCAGGTCTGTGCCATTTTTCTCAGCCAGGTCTGTGCCATTTTTCTCAGCTGGATCTGTAGCATTTTTCTTTATGACATTTTTCTCTGTGGCATTTTTCTCAGTCAGGTCTGTGGCACTTTTCTCAGCCGGGTCTGTGTTCAGCGTGCCAGCTTGGTCTGTGTCACGCTTCAAATTCTTGCGCCGCTTCTCTGTGTGCTTCTTTGGCCTCCCACAAGGGAACTTCACTGAAAGTGGAGAAAGGCAGTGAGGACCTGCCAGGTATTGCTCCCAAAACAGATGTCCCACCTTTGTCTGCTTCCTGCCTATGGTCTAGTCTGCTGTACTGTGGGGCTCTAGGGCTAAAGGATGCTCAGACACTCAGTACATTAAACTACAAATCCTTGGGGCCAGGTGGTGGTGCACCTGGCTGAGCACACAGGTTACACTGCATAAGGACCCGGGTTTGAGCCCCTGGTTCCCACCTGCAGGGGGGAATCTTTGCAAGTGGTGAAGCAGGGCTGCAGGTGTCTTTCTGCCTCTATTTTCCTCTTTCTCCCCCTTCCCTCTCAATTTCTGACTGTCTCCATCCCATAAATAAATAAAGATAATAATAATAAACTACAAATCCCTCATGTTAGTCTTGGTCAGTCTGCAAACAGTGCTAGCTCACAGCAAGAGTCAAGTCAAGCAACACCACTCCTGGCTAGGTGCCCTGGGACAGACACAAAACCTCCCGTCCACCCAGGGCTGTGGAGGGAACCCCAGACATCAGTATAGTCTTGTACTGGGATGTTGTGAAGCCCTTAAGAGATGGAAAAAATTATGGGGAGGGGTCTGGTGGTGGTGCAACTGGTTGAGCACATGTTACAATGCACATGGACTTGGGTTCAAGCCCCCCATCCTCACTTGCAGGGGGGAAAGCTTCATGAGTGGTGAAGGAGGGCTGCAAATGTCTCTCTGCCTCTCTCCCTCTCTATCTCTCCTTTCCCTCTGGATTTCTCTCTGACTCTGTCCAATAAATAAATAAAATATTATTTAGTTTAAGTCTTTTTATTTTTATTATTGGATAGAGACAGAGAGAAAGAGAGGGAGTGGGAGATAGAGAGACACCTGCAGCCCTGCTTCACCACTCATGAAGTTTTCCCCCTGCAGGTGAGGACTAGGGTCTTGAACCCGGGTCCTTCTGCACCATAATGTGTGTGCTCAACCAGGTGCACCACCAACTGGCCCCCAAAGTATTTTCTAAAAGAAATAAAGGAGGCAGGGGGGCATTCTGGGAGAAGCTGAGTCCTCTGCAAGAGGATAGAGCACATGATGTGACGGGGAGATGTGAGGGGACAAGCATCTATCTGTTCCTGATGGCTGTGTGGCTGGGTGGAGGGATTTACACTTATTGACCGCCAATGGGAAACTGTCCTGAAGTGAGCCTTGTGGAGACAAGGAGTGGAGAACAGACAACAGCAGCAGAACCTGAGACCCGCCCCCCACCTGACGCCCTCACCCGCCTGGCCAGCAGGTGCATGGGGCGTGGGGCTCGAGGCTCACCTGTGGGCAGGCAGTCCCTGTCGTTGTCTGCCAGCTGGTAGCCAGGTGCACAGCTGCAGCGACGCCGGCCCTGCTCCTCCAGGCAGAAGTGTGTGCACCCCCCATTGTCCACCGAGCAGTTCCAGAAGCTCACCTCTGTGCCAGAGCCCATGGGGACAGAGGGACAGAGCCCCTCAGCCCAGCACCCCCACTCCCCACCTCCAGCCCAGCACCCCCACTCCCCACCTCCAGCCCAGCATCCCCACTGCCCACCTCCAGCCCAGCACCCCCACTCTGGGGGCTCTCACCGTGCAGGCAGAAGTGCCCCTCCCAGCCCTGGCTACACTCGCAGTGGAAGTGGCCGAGACCGTCGATGCACCTGCCATGGCCGCAGCAGGGGCTGTCACAGGGGTGCTCCGTGGGCGGTGTGGAGCACTGGTCCTCGTCTGCATGGTGTGGGGGTGGCCATGTCACTAAGACCCTCCTGGCCCCTGAGCACCCCACCTTCTGCCCCAGAGCCCAGCTGCTGTGGCTAAGAACCCAGAAGGCACTCACCATGGTACTTGGACCAGAAGGTGAGCTGTGGAGAGAAGGGGCGTTGTCATCCCATATGGGGCTCCTACACTCCACCCAGGTGAGGCTGGGCAGAGTCTTGGGAGTCTCTGGAGCAGCTGCCCCCCAAGTCAGCCCACACTATGGCTTCTGCTGCATTTCCTTGAGCAGAGCCTGCTGGCTGGGCTCCCTGAGGCTTCTGCGGTGGATGGCAGCCCGCCACCAGCCTGCATCACTGGCTGGGCTTCCTGGGGGTGCTCAGGCACCGGGCACTCTCCAAGGTGAGCCCCCAGGATCCCTCAGGTGGGCCCAGAGTGCAGGTTCAGAGGAGCTAGGCCAACAGGAAGACTGCTTGTCCACCAGCATACCTGCTGCTGCTGCTGGCGGCGGTGGTGGTGGTGGCATCATAAGACAGTGTGAACAAGCGAAAGATAGCCTTGGGGCACACACATGTATCCTGAGCAGGGAGGGTGGTCTTTATGTCACCAGAGAGAAAGAACAGGAGAAAATGGCCTGCAAGATAGCTCACCTGGGTAGGGCACCTGCTCAGTCATGATGATTAGGAAAGTGAAAGTCTGGTCCCCACCCACTGGAGGAAGCTTCAGGACTGTAGACTCTCTGCCCACCACCCCCATCTCTCTCTCTCTTGCTAACTGAAGAAAGTTGACTCAGTGTAGAGAATTTGGGGTAACTGAGGACCAGAGAGAGAGAGAGAGAGGGAGAGAGAGAAATATGATTTCCAGAGCCCTGCCCCACCATGGAAAGATAGAAACAGGCTGGGGGGGTGGGGATGGATCCACCTGCCAACGTCCACGTCCAGTAGAGAAGCAATTACAGAAGCCAGACTTCCCACCTTCTGCTACCCATAAAGAATTTTGGCCCATACTCCCAGAGGGGGATAAATGCTAGGAGAAGGTGACCAGAGGGCTCTGAACCCCAATTTCACCAGGACCTGGAGAGAGAAGAGGGAAAAGGGAGGGATATTTGATAGTATGTGCATTTAACCCAGTGTGCTACCACCCATCACCCTTTAGGGAGGGACATTTGGATAAGCATATGTGTGACTTGGAAAGGAAGAGAAGATGGAACCTTAAAAAAAACAATGGATTCACACACACACACACACACACACACATACACACACACACACACACACACACACACACTTGTAGAAATAATAGTTAACCCATATCTGCAACCTTGGGAGAACTGCTGTAGTTTCCAATGAAGGGATTAGGGATACAGAACTCTGGTGGTGGAATGGTGAGGAGTTGTACCCCTGTTGTCTTGTAATTTTATAAATAACTAATAAAAATTGTTTAATAATATAAAAAGGAAAAGAAAAGAAAAGAGAGAGAAAGAGAGGAATAGAGAGAGAGAAGAGTAAGGGACCAATGGAGACCGGAGCTGCTGCAGCAAGCGGTGTAGTCCCAGTGTCAGGCCCCCAAAGCTGTCTTCTGCAGAAGCCAGTACAGAAATCCCTTCCTTGTTATCTCAAGTTCCCTGACCAAGACCAAAGAGCAAAAGCCTCTGCATTCAGCTCGCCCAGCCCCAACAAGCTGGGAGAAGAAGCCCACCACCTCCCTGGCACTCTAGAGTCTCAAGGGCCAGCCAGCAGTGCCCCCGCCCAGTCCTGGCCCCAAGCCCCAGCTGGCTGCCTTACTGTTTCATCCACGCTTTGGAAAACCTCCCGGGCTTCCTCAAAATCACAGATCTCCTCCATGCACTCCCTCTCGAGGCTGCTGGCCCGGAGCTCCTCCAGGAAGGTGTTGGCACGCTTGCGGATCCGGAGTACCTGGTGGGCACTGTCACTGTTGACGAACACCGAGTCTGGGGGAGCAGGGGGGTCACTTTGGAAGAGGAGTCTCAAGCAGGGCAGACCCAGAGAGTGGTGCTCTCTCCAGCTCTCAGTCACTGGAGGATGGCAGGTTCATCTACTCAGACTTTCCTCTGAATCCCCTCCCACCTGGGTGACCTTGAACCCGTGTCCTTTCTCCTCTGAAGCTGAGTTTCTTCATTCCAGACAGGCTGGTACACAGCACCATCCCAGCAAAGAAACACACAGGCAGTCTGCCACTATCACTGTCAAAACTGTGAAGTTAAATGTGTTCTCCAAATACATATATGCAACTCCAATTTTTTTTTTAATTCATGTCCAGACTTTTGCCACTCTGGGATGACTTTTTCAGATAGAAGAGAGGGACAGATGCCAAGAAAAAGAGGTAGAGAGGAAGCCAGGGAGAGAGAGAGAGAGTAAGGAAGGTAAAGAGAAAGACTCCATAGGCAACCCCATCTTGACACTCTCAAGCTTCCCTCCCCTCCCACTGGGCTGGCACAGCAAATGTCTTCTAGACCCTGAGAAGTGGCTGTCTTGGGTTCAGGGGGACAGCGAAAATGGAGAAATCAAGCCCTAGAAGTGGGCAAGGGAGACTAGAGTGGGGATGCCAAGGTGTGGAAAGGGAAAGTCAGGGGTGCCAGCAGGGTCTAGACACAAATCTGGCCGGTGACTGTAGCCACATCCCAGGTTGGCCAGCAGCTGACAAATGGGCATAAATGCAACAAGAGAAGGATGGGAGCAGGAAGAAACCGGCAGCTCACTGCTCCTGCAGGCGTCCCAGTCTCCACTGTCAGCTTTGGGGCCAGGGAAGGTTACTGGAGCTGGGTGGTATTTGGTGACTGGGCCAGGTCCTCACAGGACAGGGTGTGAGTAAGTAGGGAGGCTAGGACCAAGGTGGGAGAGACAGCATAATGCTTATGTAAAGAGACTTTCAGGGGCTGGCTGGTGGTGAAACACACACAGTTCTGTGCAGAAGGGCATGTGCAAAGACCAGGGTTCGAGCCCCTGCTCCCCACTTGCAGTGGAGATGCTTCACAAGTGGTGGAGCAGGTCTATAGGTGTCTCTCTTTCTCCCTCTCTATCTTCCACCTCTCTCTCAAGTTCTCTCTGTCCTGTCCAAGAAAATGGAAAAAAATGGCCTGGAGCAGTGGATTCATAGTGCTGGCACCAAGCCCCAGTGGTAACCCTGGAGGAAAAAAAAAAAAAACTTCTTTCTTGAGGTTCCAAAGTCCCAGGTTCAATCCCCCACACCACTATTAGCCAGAGCTGAGCAGGGCTATAATAAAGTGTGTGTGTATGTGTGTGTGTGTTTGTGTGTGTGTGTGTGTGTGTGTGTGTGTGCGCGCGCGCGCACGCGCGCACATGTATGTGATATCAATGCATATATATGACCGTGGGATAACTTTGGTAGTTACTACTGGGTGTGGGTGGCAGCACAGAACTTTAGTGGTGGCAGTGGTGTGGAATTACACCCCTATGATCTCATAATCTTGTCAATCACTAAAAATTAAAATTAAATTAGAAAAAAAGAGAGCAAGGGGTCTGGACCAGGGGACTCTGACCCATCCCTCACGGGTGAGGAGGAGCTGTGGGAAGTGACACTGGTCTCTCTGCCCTCAGGACAGCCCTGCCTCACCCCTTCCAGCCCTCATGTCCCAGCGGCCCCACATGCCCTGGCTGTCCATTCACTTACTCACTGCCCACCTTTCAGAGGAAAGGTGGGAAGTGTAAAGGCTCAGGCAGGTGACAGAGAGAAATTCTGGATCCCCCCACCCACCCAAAGGTCAGGGTGCCAGGGACTTGGGGGGGCTGATGACCTTACCTGGAGGAGCTGGTGTGCTGGAAGCACCCCAGGTGGTCAGGAACAGTAAGAGGCTTGCAAGCTGCCACATTGTGGAGAAACTGCCACCCATCTGAGGAGAAGGTCCGAGCCTCTGGGAGCCCTACCAGCCCCCTTTCTGCCTAGGCTGTGTGGTAGGAGATGGAAGGGGTGGACGATACAATGCAATGGACAGACGGTGTGTGGTGCCTCACGCTCTGTCTCCACATGGGGTCACCTCACATGGCCTGCTCTGGGTCTGAAAGGTGTGAGTAGAAAGGACATGGGTCACATGGAGAGCAAAGGCTTGGGTGGTGCAGTGTGGCACTATTCTTTTGTAATCTTATAATCTCGTAAGCCATTATTATATCAAAAATAACATAAAATAGAGAGAAATACCAGCTTAAGTTTTGCGACTGAGTTGGTGCCTTGAGCTTCAAGGTCAGAAGGGCACTCCACACAGATAGCAGAACTTTCACACTCGTTTTGTGTGTCTCCTCAACCACTTACGACAGACTTGCTGCTGAGCCATTGTATCACAGGCAGATTAAGGCTGTTACTGACATGGCCATCCAGTAAGTAAACTGTGGCATGAATCTGATCTATGTCTGTCTGTCACTTCCTCTCATCAGCACAGCTGGCCCAAACAGTTCACCTTTGCCATACTCCCTTCCCCGCCCCCCCCCCCCCCCACTCCCGGCCTTTTCTTTTTGCCTCCAGGGTTGTCGCTGGGGCTTGGCACTATGAATCTGCTCCTCCTGGCATACATTTTTTCCTTCCCCCTTCTTTATTTCTTTTTTTTAAAAAGAATTTATTTATTTACTCATGAGAATGATAGGAGAAGAGAGAGAATGAACCAGACATCACTTTGGTACATGTGCTGCCAGGGATTGTACTTGGGACCTCGTGGTTGAGAACCCAATGCTTTATCCACTGTGCCACCTCTGGGCCACAGAAGTCTTTTTTTTTTTCCCCAGAGAGGTGAACCACTGGCTTCTGGTGAAAACAGGCTTTGAACCTGAAGCTCTGTCTGCCTCAGAGTCCATGTGCAGAGCCACTACGCCAGCTCATCACTCTGCCCCCTTTTCTTTCTAATTATTTTTATTTGTTTATTTATTATTGGATAGAGACAGGGAGAAATTGAAAGGGGGAGAGAAAGGGAGAGAGGCAAAGAGACACCTTCATCCCTGTTTCACCACACATGAAGCTTCCCCCCTGCGGGTGGGGACCAGGGGCTTGAACCTGGGTCCTTGCACACTGTAATGTGTGTGCTCAACCAGGTGCACCACCACCTGGACCCCTTCCCTACTCCCTTCTTTCTATTTTATTTTATCTCTTAGGACAGATTGAAAAGGGAGTGGGAGAGAGACACCTGCAGACCTGCTCCACCATTCCTGAAGTATCCCCCCAACACCCCCTGCAGGTGGGGACCGGGTGCTTGAATCAGAGTCCTTGCAGATAATAAAGTGTACACTCAACCAAGTGCAGTGCTGCCTGACCCTAGAGTTCTGCTTTTTAAGCTTTATTTATTTATTTTTGCCTCCAGGGTTATTGCTGGGGCTCAGTGCTGGCACTATGAATACACGGCTCCTGGCAACTACTTCTTCCATTTTATTGGATAGGACAAAGAGAAATTGAGAGGGGAGAGAGAGATAGGGAGAGAGACAAAGAGACACCTGCAGACTTGCTTCACCCCTTGTGAAGTGTCCTCCCTGCAGGTGGGCATCAGGGGCTCAAACCTGGATGCTTGTGTGGGTCCTTGCACTTTGTACTATGTGCTCTTAACCAGGTGCGCCACCCAGCCCTAGAGGTTGCTTATCTAAGGCCAGGCTAACTGTAAGAGCTAATGAGTGTTATTTTGTTTTGATCTGAACTCTGGCTGATGGTGGTGCTGGAGAATTGAACCTGGGTCCTTCAGTGCTTCAGGCATAAAACTCTTTTTGCATATGCATTATACTATTTCCCTAAGCCTAAGAGCTAATGTCTTTCACTTTGTCGAGTACTTTGTACCTGGTTCAGAGGGCAGACCTGCAGGCCTAGCTAAAACCTCAGTTACAGGAAAGGAATACGGGGACCAGCAGCTTAATGTCCCCAAGCACCACCAGCATCCTACTTTATCAGATGGATCAAACAGCTGCATTCCTGCCTGACAGTGTGACTTCAAGAAATACATGGCTCAGTAAAGGGCCCTCTAACAAGCTCAGCCCATTGCTAATATTCAGTACATGTTAACTACTATTAGTTCAAGGCCCCCACGTACCCAAGAGGAACATATTAAACTTGTTGCCTCATTTACAAGAGGGAAATTGAAGTTTTGAAAATATTTATTTTATTTTTGCCTCCAGGGTTATTGCTGGGGCTCAGTGCTGGCATTATGAATCTACTGCTCCTGGCAGCCATTGTTTTCCATTTTATTGGATAGAACAGAGAGAAATTAAGAGAGGAGGGGGAGACAGAGAGGGAGAAAAGATAGACACCTGTAGACCTAGTTCACTGCTTGTGAAGTGTGTCCCCCCACCGCCAACACACACACAGGTGGGGAGCCACATACCCAAGCCTGAATCCTTGCATGGGTCCTTGCGTTTAGTTCTGTGTGTACTTAACTGGTGCACCACAGCCCGGCCCACACTCTAAAGAATTTTAAAAACCACAACTAGCAGGCAGCAGAGCTGGGGTTTAGATCCAGACCCATGCGGCTCCAGGCCTGAAAGCAAGCCAGCCAGCAGAGATTGCACAAGGTCAGAGAAGCTTCCCTGCCTCCAGGGCCACACTCCCTACACAGACCTCCCAGGCCCCACCCTTCACCCCCCTCCGCCATGATGCCTACCCATGGCCCTGTAGCCCCTGGCCCCAATCCTCTCCCTCTCTGCCTTTGCCCACTCCCACTCAGGTGCCTTCTGGCATCTGTTAGAAGATGTCCCAGATATAAAGGTGGGTATATGTGTGAGTGGGAAGAGTGAAAGACCCCATGCCTCAGGTCACTTCTAGTGACAGCCTGCAGCTCAGAATGATTTGCACTGGCCTGGGAATCGGAGAAGGGAGCAGGTGAGCCAGCCTTCAGGAATGTGGCAGCCAGGCCAGAGGCATGCCAACCCAGCCTCATCCTGGATGGTGACAGAGCCCTGGTTTCCCTTCACCCTGAGCCCCAGCCAATCACTGGAACCCTGGCGAGAGCATCCAGCCTGCACTCTGCTCAGCACCCCTCCCAGACCCACCTCTCCAGGGACTTACTAGCATAGGCCATGGAGAAACCGCAATGTCGCCCTCCTGCCGCCATGACAGCCTGAAACCCAAGTTAATCCATAACCGCAAATATTTGCTTGGCCCTTGGCGCAGGGACCTCCCTCTCCTCAGATGAGCCAACGAGTTCCCAGCACAGGACAGCCCTGTTTGCCCACAGCCCACCTCCACACGCAGCAATGGCTTCTAGGAGGGTGTCAAGGAGTGATGGTGCTCTCCAAAGTGTCCACAGATCAGGTTTCAATGTGGTCCTGCTGGTGGCTGGCTGGAAGAGGACACTGTCCGGTTTTCTGCTTGTTACCTGAATCAGCACAATGAATAATGCTTCCATGTTTCAGCAGATCCAGGATGCCATGAAAGATAAGATGCACCTATTTTAGTTACCCAATAAATAAATTTAAAAAAAAGATGCACCTATTCTGTGTGCTAGTGATAAGGAAGAAAAAACAATGTCATTGGTGGATTGCACCAAAGTAAAAGACTCTAGGAAGGAGGGGTGGGTGTTCAGGTCCTGGAACATGATGGCAGTGGAGGATCTAGGTAAAGTGTCATGTGGAAAACTGAGAAATGTTACACACGGACCAACTACTATGTTTTACTGTGAACTGTAAACCATTAATCCCCCAATAAAGAAAAAAAAGTTAAGGACAGGGGTAGATAGCATAATGGTTATGCAAAGAAACTCTCATGCCTGAGGCTCCAAAGTCCCAGGTTTAGTCCCCCGCACCACCATAAGTCAGAGCTGAGCAGTGCTCTGGTAAAAACAAAACAAACAAAAAAATTAAGAAGAAAGAAAGAAAGAAAGAAAGAAAGAAAGAGAAAGAGAGAAAGAAAGAAAGGTCAAGGGAGATAGCTGAACGGTAAGGCAAAAAGACTTTCATGCCTGAGGCTCCAAGGTCCCAGGGTCAAACCTTCACATAAGCCAGAGCTGAGCAGTGCTCTAGAAAAAGAAAAAAAGAGAGAGAAAGAGAAGAGAAAGAAACAATGTCAACGGCATAACTTGCCATTCCAATTTCTGATTTTCATGACATGAGCCATGGAAAGCCCTCTCTTTCAGCTCCCTGCCACTGGAACCTCAGCTGTGACGGCCCCTGCAGGCCCCACCCAACCACTCCTGGACATTCCTATGACCTCAGTTTAGAGATGAGGACACACACAGTTTAGAGATGAGGACGAAACAAATTGGCAGTCGGAACCTTGCACAGGTGCAGTTTCATCCCCCAGGGTCATTTTATGTCTCATTCAGATAGAGAGACAGAGAAAGGAAGAGACTCTCCAGCACTGGGGTTCCCTCCAGTGTTGACGTAGCTCCCACGTGATGCAAGGGTCCATCCTAGGCTATGTGCATATGCCTACCTGGGGAACCACATCTCTGCCCTTCAGAAATCTGTGTTATCCCCTCCCCCAGCTCACCTGGTTGCTGAGTGGCAGCCCTGGGGCAGAATTGAGTGTTCCTGACCCTTCCCAGGAACCTCTGTAAACAAGGAGAAGGGAAGGCTGTAGCCAGTGGGCAGGAGACACCAGAAAGGAGGATGGCAGGGGGGACCTGCTTGAAGTCGCTGCTCAGCACCGTCTGACCTCTTCCTTCCTGCGCCCACGGTACCAGAGACACCCCACCCCCATCCTGTCTGCTCCCTACCCACTTTGGAGACCGTGACCACACTCCTCAGAGACATGACCCTGCCCTGTGGCCTCTCTTGACCAGAGGAAGAACCTTGCCCAGATATCAGAATCTCTACACCAAACCCCAGGAGTTGAGCCTTACAGGCTGTATTCCACAGTGACCACTAGACTTAATAGAGATGTGTTTGGTTTAGTTCGGTTTAAGATTTACTGATTTGATGAGAAAGAATGGAGGCCAAAGCCCATTCTAGCATATGCAGTGCCGGGGACTGAACCCAGAGTCTCCTGAGTGCAAGGGATGCACGCTACCTGCTGAGCACATTCAACACCAGCCTCAGGAGATGTTGAAGCTGGCTCTCCATAGCCTTGCCTGTGTCTAAAAGTGATGGGTGTGGGTGAGAAGAAAGATCAGGGCAGAGAGAGGCTAAAAGAAGAGACCCCTGATGCCTGCAAGTCTAAGGGAGCCACTGAGGGGACCTTTGTCCTAAAACCACTGACCTTGGGTTCATGAGGGGCCCCCTGCCAGCCTAGGAATCTCTTCTCTATCCTTAAGCTTATTTTTTGTAAACATCTTATTTAAGGGGCCAGGTGTTAGTGGTGCACCTGGTTGAGTGAACATTTTACACTGCACAGGACCCGGGTTCAAGGCCCCTGTCCCCACCTGCAGGGGGAAAGCTTTGTGAGTAGCGCAGCAGGGCTGCAGGTATCTTTCTGTCACTCTCCTCTATCTCCCTCTTCTCTCTCAATTTCTGACTGTCCTGTCCAATAAATAAATAAATAAAGATATTTTTTAAAACTTCTAAAAATATTTCATTTATTATTTCAATGAAATGGAGATACAGATGATAGACAGATAGACATACAGACAGATATTACCAGAGCACTGCACAGCTCTGGTTTTTGGTGGTGCTGGGGACTGAACACGGGACCTCAGAGCCTCAAGTTTGAAAGTGTTTTTTACATCTATCATTATGCTGTCTCCTCAGCCCTCTTTCCTTAAACTGATTTTTAAAGATACTTTATTCATTTATTTACTGGATAGATACAGACAGAAACTGAGGTGGAAAGGAGAGATAGGGAAGGAGACAGAGCCCTGTTTCACCACTCAGGAAGCTTTCCCCCTGCAGGTGGGGGCCAGGGGCTTGAGCCTGGGTCCTTGTTTACTGTGATATATGTGTTTAACCAGATATGCCACCGCCTGGCCTCCACAGGCAATCATTTTTTTTTCTTTTTGAGGGGACTTAATGGTTTACAGTCAATAGTAAAATATAGTAGTTGGTCCATGTGTAATATTTCTCAGTTTTCCACACAATGCTCTAACCCCCCACCTAGGTCCTCCTCCACCATCCTGTTTCAGGACCTGAACCCTGCCCCCTCACCCCAGATTCTTTTACTTTGGTGCAATATACCAACTTCAGTCCAAGTTCTGCTTTGTGCTTTCCCTTCTCTTCTTATTTCTCAGCCTCTGTCCATGAGTGCGATCATCCCATAGTCATCCTTCTCTTTTTGGCTGATTTCACTTTACATGATTCCTTCAAGCTCCATCCAAGATGAGGTGAAGAAGGTGAATTCACCATTTTTAACAACTGATTAGTATTCCATCAGGTAGTCAATTATATGGTGCCACACTGTTCTTGAGCCAAGTGACTACTCCAAATCACTGCAGATACCTACTGGATGTCACAGTGCAGGAGCCTGCACTTCCTTGTCAGCCAGCAAGGAGGGGAGTCCTGGGCCACCTCCCTGAACCAGGGACACCCTGCCACTGGTCCTTTCAAATGTCTTTGAAATGCCTGGATAAGGCATTCAGGAATCCAGGTGTCTCTGCTTACTTGCTACAGGATTCCAGCAGGGGGCGCTGCTCTCTGATCCTGGAAAAATTCCAGGTTGCTGCTGTTCAAGGTGCAGCCTGTAGTGTCTTGATGGGCCACTGACTGGTACGTCTGATTATGGGGTTTCCCTTCCCAGATGTGAGTCATCCCCACGTGGGCGACTGAATGCAGAGAGGCCAAGTGCAAATGGCAGAGCAGGACTTTGAGCTGTGATGTGGAGAGTTTGTGTAAGTGACTTTGCCGGATTTGAGAGCAGGACAATAAAGGAATAAGGACAAGGGGGTGTGGGGAGGGCAGAAGCTCAAAGTCTTTATCTGCCAGCAAGCAGGGGGTGTTAGAGATCTTACCTGTTGGACCAGGCTCACAAAGGTTGAAACCTTGACCGGTCAGTCTTCCTGGCTGGATTGTTTCACTTCTCTCTGTCCCACTCTCCACTTGTGTAAAATCTGTAATCTGTAGTGGCTGCAAGGATTAAATGAGGTATTTTCCACAAAGTGGACTGGGTGAGGCCAGGCCATGGTGCACCTGCTTGAGCGCACACATTACAGTGTGCAAGGACCAGGGTTCAAGCCCCTGGTCCCCACCTGCAGGGGGAAAGCTTCACAAGTGGTGAAGCAGGGCTGCAGGTGTCTCTCTGTCGCTCTTCCTCTCCTCTCAATTTCTCTCTGTCTCCATCCAGTAATAAGTAAATTTTCTTTTTAAGTAGACAGGTCTTGGGGTTTAACAGGTGTTCACTGGCAGCCTCCTTTCTGGGTTCCCTAAATATTCTGGCAAGAGGGTAAAGTAATACAAAGATTGGCTTGCAGGGCCAGGTGGTGGTGCACCTGGTTGAGCACACCTGTTGCAATGTGCAACAATCTAAGTTCAAGGCCCCCAGTCTCCACCTGTAGGGGGAAAGCTTTGAGAGTGGTGAAGCAGGGCTGCAAGTGTCTCTCTGTCTCCCTCTCTATCACCCCTTTCCTCTCCGTTTCTGGCTGTCTCTATCAAATAAAGATAATACTAAAAATTAAAAGATTGGCTTGACTCATAGCTCTGGGAGAATGATCGCCACCTGTCATAAATGCCTGTACAAGCCAGGCAAAGGTCACTGGGGCGGGGAGGAGAGGAAGGGCAGTGGACCAATGGCTCTTGGCGTTCGTAATCTCCCAGGTCTGGGGTGTGTCCTCACCTGATGTTTACTCAACTCTGGTAATGAGGTGCCGGAAACCAGCTGGAGCTTCCTTCACTGACAAGGCTGGTTAGACATGGTTGGTATTGGGTGCTAACTGACTGCCATGTCTGTCCCTTACTGGCTATCCTGGGCTATGGACCATTCTCTCTGGCATGAGAGCCAGGCTGCTCACCTAAGTGGGACAGGAAGGAGAGACTGCAGGAAGATAATTCCCTGTTAAGAATTAGAGGTGGACTCCCGAGAGCCCTGCCCCACTAGGGAAAGATAGAAATAGACTGGGAGTATGAATCCAGCTGCCAATGCCCATACCCAGTGGAGAAGCAATTACAGAAGCCAGACCTTCCACCTTCTGCACCCCAAAAAGAATTTAGGTTCATATTTTCAGATGGATAAAAAATAGGGAAGTTTCCAATGGAAGGAATGGTACACAGAACTCTGGTGGTGGCAACTGAGTGGAATTGTACCCCTGCTATCTTACAATGTTGTTAATCATTATTAGATCATTAATAATAATAATAGTAATAATAATAGAACTAGAGGTGGGGGGGGACTGGTGACAACTCACCTTTAGAACACTTGCCTTTTGGGCCGGGTGGTGGTGCACCTGGTTGAGTGCCCATGTTACAGTGTGCAAGGGCCCAGGTTTGAGCTTCCATTCCCCACCTGCAGGAGGAAAGCTTTGTGAGTGGTGAAGCAAGGCTGCAGGTGTCTCTCTGTCTCTCTCCCTATCACCCCCTTCCCTCTCAATTTCTGGCTGTCTCTATCCAGTAAGTAAATAAAGATAATTTAGAACACTTGCCTTTCCCAAGTCAGGAGCTGGCTCAGTCCTGGCATCATATAGGAGCACCGTGGACTGCTTCACGGGAGTTACGTGGGTACTGCAGTGCTGCAGTGCTGCTGTGGCATCTCGCCTCTGCCTCTCTCCTTACATTCTCTCTTTTCCTTTCTCCTTTCTCAAAATTCGAGAGTAAAAAGTTGGTCTGGGTAAAACTCGGGTTCAGCATGAAGGCTCTGGGTCCATTGCCTGTTGCAGCATTTAAAAAAGAAAATCCTGTCAATGCCCATGTTGAGCATAGAAGCAATTATGGAGGCCAGACCTTTAATTTCTGCACCCCATAATCTTCTTCTTCTAGCGTTTGCCCTTCTTCTGTAGCCAGTCAACAGCGTCAGGTTGAGCCTGATGTAAAGTTTCGAGACCTCCTTTGAATCTGGAGAGGTGGCAGTCGTTGACTATGTGGGTCATAGTCTGTCTGGAGCAGCAGGGGCAGTTCGGGTCGTCTCTGGCTCCCCAGCGATGGAACATAGCGGCACATCGGCCATGGCCTGTTCGATAGCGATTGAGGAGGGCCCAATCATAACGTGCTAGGTCAAAGCCGGGTTGACGCTTGCAGGGGTCTGTGATGAGGTGTTTGTTCTTTACCTCAACTGACTGCCAACTCTGTTTCCAAGAGACTGGAACAGAGAAGTTCAGTGTAGGCGTAGGAGACCAGATTGGATGACGAGATGTCAAGCGTTGGACAGGGTGGGCGAAGATATCCACATATATTGGCAGGTCCGGTCGAGCGTAGACATGGGAAATGAACTTAAATGATGCCGCATCCCGACGAATATCTGGCGGGGTGATGTTGCTAAGAACTGGCAGCCATGGAACCAGGGTGGAATGGATGGTTCCAGAAATTATCCTCATGGAGGAATATAATTTGGAATCGACCAAGTGGACATGGGGGCTACGGAACCATACTGGGGCACAGTATTCTGCAGTGGAATAGCATAATGCCAGAGATGATGATCGTAGTGTGGAAGCGCTCGCACCCCATGAAGAGCTGGCCATTCTTGCAATGATGTTATTCCTCGCGCCCACCTTTGCTGCAGTTTTTATGAGATGTTTGTGAAATAACAGAGTGCGATCGAGAGTAACGCCAAGTTAGACTGGCTGGGCTTCATGCCTGATTCTTGTATCGTCAAGCTGCACATTAAGCTCACGTGAGGCCAAGGCATGGTGTAGATGGAAAACAGATGATACCGTTTTTTGCAGTGCTAGGGATTAGTCACCATTTTTTACAGTAATCAGATATCAGAGACATGTCTTTCATGAGTGTTTCCTCGAGGATGTCGAACTTGGTTGCCTGAGTTGCACAGCAGATGTCATCGGCGTAGATGAACTTCCTTGAAGAAGTTTCTGGGAGGTCATTGAGGTAAATATTAAATAGTGTAGGAGGTAGAACAGAGCCCTGGGGGAGGCCACTTGAGACAAGTCTCCATCTGCTAGACTTGTCACCCAGATGCACCCAGAATTTTCTGTTTTGGAGAAGAAACGATATAGTGTTGGCCACCCATGGAGGCAGGCATCTTGAGATCTTGACTAGGAAGACCACAATGCCAGACCGTGTCATAGGCTGCTGTGAGATCAACAAAGACAGCACCCATCTTTAAATTCTTCTGGAATCCATTTTCAATGTAAGTTGAGAGGGCCAGGGCTTGTTCGCAGGTAGATCTTCCTGGGTAGAAACCAGCTTGGGCGGGTGATAGGAATTTCTCTGTAAGAGGAGAAATTCGTGACAGAAGCAGCCTCTCAAGGAGTTTGTAATACACGGAGAGGAGAGAAATTGGTCTATAACTGGCGGCCAGTGTTGGGTCTTTCTTTGGCTTCAAAACTGCTATTATCTTCGCACGACGCCAAATTTTGGGCATAGATTCGGATTCCAAGATGTGGGACAGGAATGTAGTGAGCCACTTCTTTGCCACGGGGCCCAAGTTAAGAATGAGTTCTGGGGTGATGTTATCATAGCCAGCAGCTGTTCCCAGTTTAACCCTCTTCAAAGTGTCTTCCAGTTCAGACAGTGTAAAGGGAGAGAGTTTTGGAGATGGACAAGATAAACGGAAGTGGGATGACCACTCATGGGAAATTTCTCTTTTCCAGACTGGGTCGATCTTAGCACGTCCAACTTGAGTTAGGTGACTGGCCACTGAGTTTGGAGATACGGGAGGATGGGAGACAGGAGAGGGTTGGCTATCGGCACCCAGACTATGAAGAAGTTTCCAGGCCTTCCTACTTGAGTGGGTGAAGTTCAGACTTTCCGTGAGTTGTTGGCAGCGGGCTTGCCACCCCATAATGACCCTGGGTCATACTCCCAGAGAGATAAAGAATAGGAATGCTATCAGGGGAAGGGAGGAGGTACAGAGTTCTGGTGGTGGGAATTGTACCCCTCTTATCCTATAGTCTTGTCAATATTTCCATTTTATAAATAAAAATTTTAAAAAAAGGAATTTTGCAGGCCAAGAGGTGGTACAGTGACTAAAGTGTTGAACTCTCAAGCAGGAGGTCTTGAGTTCTATCCTCAGCATTGCAAGCGCCTGAATGAAGCTCTGAGTCACTCTCTATCTATCTATCTCCTCTCTTATCAGAAAATAAATAAATAAATAGCCATTCACAATTGTCAGAAATGCATTTACTAGAGGCTGAAAGCAGCTCCTCTGGTCAGGTGCAGGCGTCCTCATGCAGGAAGCCTGCGTCCAGCCCTGGCACCATGTGGGAGTGCCGACCACAGAGGGCTCTACTGCTGTGGCTTCTCTCTCCCTGGAGTAGAAATGCAAAAGAAGCCTAGAAGTGGTGAAATCACACATGTGAGGCCTCAACAGTGACTCCCTAAAAAAGCATTTAAAAAATTAAAACTCAGGGGCTGAGTGGTGATGCACCTGGCTGAACGACATGTTACAGTGTGAAAGGACCCAGGTTCGAGCCCCTGGCCCCCACCTGCAGGGGGAAAGCTTTGTGAGTGGTGAAGCAGGGCTGCAGGTGTCTCTCTGTCTCCTCCTTCCCTCTCAATTTCTGGCTGTTTCTATCCAATAAATAAAGATAATAACAAATAAATAATTTTTAAAAATTAAAACTCATTTT
The DNA here is from genome assembly GCF_950295315.1 of Erinaceus europaeus. Classification (NCBI taxonomy): domain Eukaryota; kingdom Metazoa; phylum Chordata; class Mammalia; order Eulipotyphla; family Erinaceidae; genus Erinaceus; species Erinaceus europaeus. The sequence continues at coordinate 38,233,095 of NC_080179.1, forward strand.
ATTGAAGTATAATTGGCATATAGCACTGCATTAACTTATGCAAAATGAGTTGATATATATCAAAATGATTTTCACAGTGAAGCAGGGCTGTAGGTGTCTCTGTCTCTCTCCCTCCCCATCTCCTCCCTTCTTTCTTTTTTTTAGAATCTATTTACTTATTTTATTGGATAGAAATAGAAAGAAATTGAGAAGAGAATGGAAGATAGAGAGGGAGAGAGACAGAGAGACACCTGCAGCTTTGCTCCACCACTTGTGAAGTTTCCCCCCTGCAGGTAGGGACCAGAGGCTTGAACCTGGGTCCTTCAGCACTGGAATGTGTGTGCTTAACCAGGGGCACCACTGCTTGGCCCCTCCTCCTACCCTTTCAATTTCTGGCTGTCTATATCCAATAATTAAATAAAGATAATTTTAAAATAATTAAAAGGAAAATTGGAGTTTTCATTGATCTTTCTGATTTCTATAAGTATTTTCAGTGAGACTTTAGAAAAAAAAATTTAAGAAGAATGCTGACAATTGATAGTATCTGCCCAAGAACACCTTTGCTCACCTGTCTGCATATTTTGTAGACAGTGCACATGTCCATGCCTGCCAATTCCATTCACTCTGCGAACACTTCATGTTTCATTGTTACCAAGGTTCTTGCTGGGTCTCCGTGCCTGCATGCCAAGTCCATCACTCCCAGTGGCTATTTCTTCTTTCCTTTCATTTGATATGACTGAGAGAAATTGAGGAGTTGGAGGTAGATAGGTAGATAGACAGATAGACCTACAGATCTGCTTTTCTACTCATGAAGCCTCATCCTGCAAATGGGGAGTCAGGACTTGAACATGAATCCTTATGCCTGGTGACATGTGTGCTCAATCTGCTGCACTGATGCCTGGCCCCCTACTCTATGAACTCTTTTTTTATTTATTACTAATGATTTAATATTTATTCACAAAATTATAAGATAAAAGGGGTTTAATTCCACCTTTCCACACACTAGAATTCCATGTCCCCATTCCCTCTGTTGGAAACTGCAGTGGCTCATCTAAGGTCACAGTAAGGGTTGACTATTATTTCTCTAACTATAACTATCTACATATGCTTATATATACATATATATATTTGTCCTTTTTAAAATATATTTATTTATAAAATGGAAACACTGACAAGACCATAGGATAAGAGGAGTACAATTACAATTCCCACCACCAGAGCTCTGTATCCTGTCCCCTCCCCTGATAGCTTTCCTATTCTTTAACCCTATGGGAGTATGGATCCAGGGTCATTATGGGGTGTAGAAGGTGGGAGGTCTGGCTTCTGTAATTGCATATTTGTTCTTTTTTTTTTTTTTTTTTACCTATGGTCCTGCCTTCTCTTCCTTTCTAAGTCACATCTATACCTCTTACTACTCCCAAACACCCTTGCTTTTTTCTTCTTCTCTCTCTGGGTCCTGATGAAATTGGAGTTTAGAGCCTTCTGGTCATCTCCCCCTAATATATCTCCCCTTCTGGGAGTATGGTCCAAAATTATTTTTGTCTTTTTTTTTTTTTAAATACCAGAGAACTGTTCAACTCTGGCTGATAATGATGCAGGGGACTGAACCTGGGACTTTGGAACCTCAGGCATAAGAGTCTCTTTACATGATTAATATGCTTTCCTGGACCAAAATTCTTTTAGGGGTGCAGAAAGTGGGAGTTCTGGCTACTGTAATTACTTCTCCACTGGACATGGATGTTGGCAGGTGGCTTCATATCCCCAGCCTGTTTCTATCTTTCCCTAATGGGGTAGGGTTCTGGAGAGAGGAGGTTTGGGACACATTGGTGAGGTCATCTGCACAGGGAGTCTATGCACTCTTACCAAAGAAAATGAAACAAGCATCCCTGCTTAGTGTCCTGCACATCCTGTATACAAGCAAACTAGTGGAGTGAAGTTTGTGTCCCATACTGTTGACATTTTGTCCTGAAAGACTGGGTCCCCTTACAGCTTCCTCAAAACATGCAAAGCACAGAATGAGATACTTTACATTCTAAAAATAGAAGCAGTGACTTCCTCTAGACACAGGTCTACAAGATGTCAGACTTAGGTGTTACAAAGTTAGCCTGTCACAAAACCGCTTTTCAAAGAGTGAGGCAAGACTCTCCCTCACTAATTTAAAAATACATGAAGAAGGAGAATGACTAGTTAAACTATTTGATGGTCTTTGAAGTGATCATAGAAACAAGAATCTAGGGCTGGCAAAGATAGTTCTCACAAAATGGCATGCTTGCTTTTCCTTTCATATGATCCAGATTCAAACCCAGCCCAGCCACACTTAGGAAGCTTTGATACTGTGGTGTCTCTGTCTTCCTATCTGAAAAAAAAAATCAGCTTGGAGTGATGGCAGAAAGGTAATAAGAATCCAGAGGATTGTCTATCTATAGCCAAGCTTTAAAATGTTACGTGTAGTGGGAAAAAAATCATATAGTGAAAAATGACTCAGCTTTGTTTTAAAATAACATAAAATGTGCCCCCAAAAAGATAGTCAATGTAAGCAGGACTTTGTGTGGCCAGGAAGTGAGGTAACTCAGTTCTAAGTGTAGGGTTTGCAAGTCTGAGGTCCGGAGTTCAGTTGTTAGCACTGCATATACCAAAGTGGTGGCGCTCTGGTTCGTTTCATACTATGTATGTATGTATGTATGTATGTATGTATCTGTCTATGTACCTATGTATCTATGTATATATGTGTCTGTCTACCTACCCATGTATCTGTCTATCTATGTATCTATGTATCTGTTTATCTTGTAAAATACATAAATAAGTCTTTTTTATGGCAAAGTACATCTTTGCCATTGTTTCTCACCCAGGTTTGAGACTGATCACTACCACACAGGAGGAACCTTCAATTCTGTGGTGTCTTTCTTTCTCTCTGTTCTCTCTCTCGCTCGCTCTCTCTCTCTCTGGAATATAAAGTTGTCCTGGAGCAGTGAAACCCTGGTGACAACAAAAATGAAGAAAAAGTTGCCTTTTGTTTGTTTATTTTGAAAAAAGAGTACTTCCTGAATTCTTTCCTAAAAACTGGACTTATTTGTAACCCAACTTTCATTTCACATGTTCAGGTGTCTGTGCTGTAAAACCATCTTCAGAGATAAAGATGTGGAGTGTTTAACTGATGACAGCCAGTGTGCTTCCAGATGTTTGCACAGGTTGGGCCTTTTAGACATAGGCATACGCCATAAGGAATTTAAACATGCAAAGAATCTGACAAATAGCTGGTCAGCCTGGAAACAAATTAGATGGATGTTTCCAGGCAACTAAAAGTCTGCTGCTGTTGACAAGACCCTGTCATGTCTCCAGTAATTCTGCTGGTAGGATGACTAGTTTGATGTCATCACATAGGACAGACAGCAAGAACTGGTGTAATGTGAGCTTAATGATGGTTGCGAGTCAAATAATTCTGCTTGTCTATATTTAATTTGATCACTGCAGAAGAGAAGGATTTTCTAAAGGATACAAGCAAAGGAACAGGAAGAATGAAAATGTCCTACTAAGCCCCAAATACAAAGTAGCTCGGCTGGGTAAGAGCACTGCTTTGCTGTGTGCTGGACCCAGAGGCAAGTTCAGCCCCAGTCATGTTTGAGGAAGATTTGAAGCTCTACTTTCTTCACTGTCTTCCTCTCTACCTCTGAAGAAACCAACATGGAGTGTTAAAGCTTCAGAAATAATAAAAATAAATAAGTAATAAAATAAAATTTTAAATCCTACTGTATCATTGTAAGACAGAAATGTTATTGTTAGTCTCTTTCCTTTTTTAATAGATATTTTTAATATATACATTTTAAATTGCTATTATTGGGTAGACAGAGATAATTTGAGAGGGGAAGAGGGATGGAGAGGGAGAGAGACCTTGAAACACCTGCAGCCCTGTTTCACCACTCATAAAGCTTTTCCCCTGCAGGTGGGGACCAAGGGCTTGAACCCAGGTCCTTGCACACTATAATGTGTGCATTTAACCAGATATTCCACTGCCTGGCCTCATTAGTCTCTTTCCTAGTCATTGGGGTACTGACATCATGAACACAAGTCATAATATCTCATCAAGCTGGCCAGCATCACCAATGCTGGTCTGGACAAGCTTGCGGGGACAGCGCATAAGAGGTTCATGTGGCTCTAACAGATCCCTTTCTCCACCATCACTGGTCATCTCCATCAGGAACAACATCACAAGCCCTCTTGTGGGCCTCTCCAGGACCTTGCCCTTGATGTAGAACAGCAATGGTAGAAACTGCCCCACTCTCTGAAGGGAGGCTGAGTCAGCCTACTCTGCCACTTGAGGAAGATAGGTCCTGAAATGAGTGCAGCCTAGAATTTTCCCAGCTGTGACCATGGAATTCAAGCTCAGACAGACAGGGATGCAGAGGTTACACAGGCTCCTGTGCTAAATATGAACAGATATGGGCCCCTAGGTCAGACTGATGGGGTTTACAGTTAACAGTTTGAAAGTAGCAGCAGCTACATTTTTCTCTTCTCAGTCAGCTAGGAATATCAAAGGAGACCACCTGGGACTGCAACAAGACAGGACTAGAACGACTTTGGGAACCCACCAAAAAACCAGAGCATCCAGAGACCACAATGCTGCCCAGACCTCCAGCTCTACCCAGTTGAGAAACTTCTCTAAAGAACAAGGAATATCAAAGATCACCTGAGACTGCAATAAGATGAGACTGGGACTACTTTGGGAACCCACCAAGTCACTGGTCAGTGAAAACACACGTGGCTCCTGGACAGAGAGGAGCCTAAGGAGAGATTCCTGGGCTGAAGCCCATATCTACTCCCAAGCGGCTGGTAACAATCTGGCAGTTAGGCAGTGGAGGACCCACCTCCCATCTGTTTTACCAATAAAAAGACTGCTGAAGGGAGGAGAGGACTCCTCTAAGACTCACCAAATGCAACTGTGAGTCTCCATTTGCTATGCCCCTCAGAGGCGGGAGCAGCATCTGGGAGGGCCTGTGCTGACTTGTGGGGCAGAGAACTGACCAGAAAATTCAGGAGAAGATCTACGTCCCAGTGGTCAAGCAGTGGGGCTGTATAGTGGGAGCCTTTCCACATTGTTCTTCTGATGAGAACATGGTGAATAATTGCCTCAGAACCTACAAACTATAAATGGGACTTGTTTAGAAACTCACAGGGACCAGCAATGCAGCCCAGCTTGGCAGAGCAGTTGAATTGAGCCTGGAACTTTGGATCTTTGGGGTGTAGTAGTTTCTTTGAGAGAGAGAGCTCCATATGAAATTCACAGCAGACAACAGCCGTTCCCTGCATCATGAAACCTTGTTCAGGAGAGCAACACACTCATCTTATTGGTATCAAAGCAAGAGGCCAAGGCTAAATGGTCCTGGGTTCAGAAGATCTGGTTTACCACTTAGCCTCCCAAGGATGACCCACTACTGTGAACCATGCAAGCGGGAGTTGAATGGTAGCACAGCAGATTAAGTGCACTTGGCACAGAGCTCAAGGACTGGCATAAGGATCCTGGTTCAAGCCCCTGAATCCCTACCTACAGGGGAGTCACCTTCACAGGCAGTGAAGCAAGTCTGCAGGTGTCTATCTTTCTCCCCCCTCTCTGTCTTCCCCTCCTCTCTCCATTTCTCTCTGTCCTATTCAACAGCGACAACATCAAGAACAAAAACAATAATAACAACAACAAGGGCAACAAAAGGGAATAAATAAATAAAATAAATATTAAAAAACAAAATGGGACTTCTGGAGGCAGGGCTACAGAGCAGCAGCAGCTGTGTTTCTCTCCTCTCCTCTCCCAGGTCAACTAGGAATACCAAAGGAGACCACTTGGGACCAAAACAAGACAGGACTAGAATGACTTCAGGAACCCATCAAATCACCAGTGACTACAAACACATGTGGCTAGTGGACAGAGAGGAGCCTAGGCAGAGATTAAGTGGCTGGTAACAGTCCACAGTTTACCAGTTGAGACACCACTTCCAGTCTGTTTCACCAACAAAGGATTGGCTAAAAGGAGGAGAAGACTCCCCTAAGAGTCACCGAATGCAACTGTGAGTCACCATTGCTACTGCCCTCAGAATCTGTAGCAGCAGCAGGGAGGCCCTGTGGGACAGAGAACTAATGAGGAAACTCAGGAGAAGATCTATAACTAGGTGGCCTAGTGGTGAGGCTGTGAAAGGCTTTTTGCATAATCACTGGATTATCTCTGCCCCACCCTGCTTTATCTCTTGGTCAGGAGTCAGTGATTAAGCTAAGAAGCCTACTTATAGTTTAAAAGCGCTCAGGCTCCCATAGCCTACAGGGAAGAGAAAGAACAAAACAGGCTTTTAAGCCATTGAGCTCCAAATCAGGGATTAAAAGACTATTGAAACGACTGTCAATTTTCACAACCATGAACCCTTTAATTAACTTACTTAGACACAAGTCAGTCAAGGCAAGAGTATCAGTAATTTGAAATGAGCTGAGAGAGGGACCTCATAACATACTATATAGAATGGTTAAACCAAAAAGAAGAAATATTGGAGAAATGAACCAAGACAAGAGTCCAGCTAAAAGCCCCCTAAAGGTTGAAGCACAAAATAATGAGGTCAACATCCAAACATTAGTTATGGAAATAATCACAGGAGTGAGTAAAGAGTTTGAAAGAATTGCCATCAGAAATGCATAAACAACAAATGAGACTCTGGAAGAAAATACTAATTATCTCAAGGCTATTAGAGAGCTGAAAGCTGAGCTAAGAACACAACTAGCTGAACAAGCTAAAACAGTATCAGAATAGGCTAACAAAACAGATGGACTCCAGAAAACAGTAGAGGGCAGAGAGAATAGAATCAATGAGGCTGAAGACAGAACTAGCAAGATCAAGGATGAATTAGAGACAACTAAAAAAGAAGTAAGAGATCTCAAAAAGAGATTAAGAGATACTGAAAACAACAACAGAGACCTATGGGATGACTTCAAAAGAAATAATATACAAACTATAGGCTTACCAGCGGAAGAAAAAGAGGGAGGGGAAAGAAAGTATTCTTAGGACATAATAGCTGAGAACTTCTCTTGTCTAGACAACATAAAACACATAAAAGTTCAAGAAGCCCAGAGGGTCCCAAACAGAATTAACCCAGACATAAAGACACCAAGACACATCATAATTAAAATGGAAAGGAATAAGGATAAAGAAAGGATCCTGAAGGCTGCAAGAGAAAAACAAAGAGTCACCTACAGAGGAAAACCCATAAGATTAACAGCAGACTTCTCCACAAAAACACTACAGGACAGAAGAGAATGGCAAGATATCTATCAAGTGCTCAATGAGAAAAGTTTTCAACCAAGAATACTGTATCCTGCTAGAATGTCATTCAGACTAGATGGAGGCATAAAAACCTTCTCAGGCAAGCAACAGTTGAAAGAATCAAATATCACCAAGCCTGCCCTGAAAGAAATTCTGAAAGGTCTATAAACAGTGAGACCACCATAAATAGGCCATATATCAGAACACTCTAAAACTCTACAAGAATGGTGTTAAAATATCTTCAATCTTTGATATCAATAAATGTCAGTGGCCTGAATTCACCTATTAAAAGGCACAGAGTAGGAAGATGCATCAGAAAACACAACCCAACAATATGCTGTCTACAGGAAACCAACGTAGCTCAATAAGACAAACACATCCTCAAAGTAAAAGGATGGAAAACTATCATACAAGCCAATGGCCCACAGAAAAGGGCAGGAACAGCTATTCTCATGTCTGACATGATAGACTTTAAAATAAATAAAATTTAAAAAGATAGGGATGGATACTACTTAATGCTCAGACGATCAGTCAGTCAAGAGGACCAAACAATTTTTAACATCTATGCACCCAATGAGAAGCCATCTAAATACATCAAACTTTTACTGAAAGAGCTACAGCAATATATTAACAGCAACACAGTCATAGTAGGGGACTTCAACACCCCACTCTCTCAACTTGACAGATCATACAGGAAGAAGTCAATAAAGATTAAAATAAAGCTAAATGAGAAGATAGATAAACTAGAACTATTGGACATTTTCAGTCATTCATCCCAGGAAACTGGAATATACATTTTACTCAAGTCCACATGTGTCATTCTCAAGGATAGACCATATGTTAGGCCACAAAGAGAGAATCAGAAAATTCAAGAGCATTGAAATCATCCCAAGCATCTTCTCAGATCACAGTGGAATTAAACTAACACTTAACAATCAACAAAAGATTAGTAATAGTCCTAAAAAGTGGACGCTCAACAGTACACTTCTTAATGGTCAAAGAGGAAATCAAGGAAGAAATCAAAATGTTTTGAGAGTTCAATGAAAATGAAGACACAAGCTATCAAAATATTTGGGACATAGCTAAGGCAGTACTGAGAGGGAAGTTCATAGCCATACAAGTACACATTAGGAAATAAGAAAAAGCACAAATAAACAACCTGATTGCATGTCTTAAAGAAGAACAAGAACAAAGAAACCCTAAACAACCAGAAGGACAGAAATAACTAAAGTTAGGGCAGAAATAAATAACACTGAAAATAAGAAAAACATACAAAAGAGCAATAAAAGTAAATGTTGGTTCTTTGAAAGAGTGAACAAACTCAGCAAACCTTTAGCCAGACTCATAAAACAAAAAAGGGAGAACACCCAAATAAATCAGATCATAAATGAAAGAGGGGATTATCACAACAGACACCACAAAATTCAACATATCATGCGAGGCTTCTGTGAACAACTACATGCCACCAAGCTAGAGAACCTGGAAGAAATGGACAATTTCCTAGATACCTATGAACTTCCAAAATTAAGTAAAGAGGAAGTAGATAACATGAACAGGCCCATCACAGCTAATGAAATTTAAAGTTATCAAAAATCTTCCCAAAAATAAAAGTCCTGCACCAGATGGTTTTACAAATGAATTCTACAAAACCTTCAAGGAAGAACCAATTCTTCTACTTTTAAAAGTCTTCCAGAAGATTGAAGACACTGGAATACTCCCTGCCAGCTTCTATGAAGCCAACATCACTCTGATACCAAAAGGAGACAGGGAAACAACCAAAAAAGAAAACTACAGACCAATATCTCTGATGAACATAGATGCGAAAATACTGAACCAACCAAAATTCTAGCCAACCGGATACAGCAGTATATTAAAAAGTCTGTTCATCATGACCAAGTGGGGTTTATCCAGGCATGCAAGGTTGGTTTAATATACGTAAATCAATCAATGTGATCCACCACATCAATAAAAACAAGACCAAAATCCACATGGTCATATCAATAGATGCAGAGAAAGCCTTTGACAAAATCTAGCAACCCTTTATGATCAAAACACTACAAAAAATGGGAACAAATGGAAAATTCCTGAAGATAGTGGAGTCTATATATAGCAAACCTACAGCCAACATCATACTCAATGGTGAAAAACTGGAAGCATTTCCACTCAGATCAGGGCTGCCCACTATCGCCATTACTATTCAACATAGTGTTGGAAGTTCTTGCCATAGCAATCAGGCAGGAGCAAGGAATTAAAGGGATACAGATTGAAAGAGAAGAAGTAAAACTCTCCTTATTTGCAGATGACATGATAGTATACATGGAAAAACCTAAGGAATCCAGCAAGAAGCTTTTGGAAACCATCAGGCATTACAGTAAGGTGTGAGACTATAAAATTAACATTCAAAAGTAAGTGGCATTCCTCTATGCAAACACTAAGTTAGGAGAGTAAATCCATAAGTCAATTCCTTTTACTATAGCAACAAAAAACAATAAAATATATAGGAGTAAACCTAACCAAAGAAGTGAAAGGCTTGTATACTGAAAATTATGAGTCACTACTCAAGGAAATTAAAAAAGATACAAAGAAGTGGAAAGATATTCCATGTTTATGGGTTGGAAGAATTAACATCATCAAAATAAATATACTACCCAGAGCCATCTACAAATTTAATGCTATCCCCATCAAGATCCTAACCACATTTTTTAGAATAGAACAAATGTTACAAATGTTTCTCTGGAACCAGTAAAGACCTAGAATTGCCAAAACAATTTTGAGAAGAAAGAACAGAACTGGAGGCATCACACTCCCAGATCTCAAATTGTATTATAGGGCCATTGTCATCAAAACTGCTTGGTACTGGAACATGAATAGACATATTGACCAGTGGAATAAAATTGAGAGCCCAGAAGTGAGCCCCCCACCTATGGACATCTAATCTTTGACAAAGGTGCCCAGACTATTAAATGGGGAGTCAGAGTCTCTTCAACAAATGGTGTTGGATACAATGGGTTGAAACATGCAGAAGAATGAAACTGAACCACTGTATTTCACCAAATACAAAAGTAAATTCCAACTGGACCAAGGACTTGGATGTTAGACCACAAACTATCAGATACTTAGAGGAAAATATTGGCAGAACTCTTTTCCACATAAATTTTAAAGACATCTTCAATGAAACAAATCCAATTACAAAGAAGACTAAGGCAAGTATAAACCTTTTGGACTACATCAAATTAAAAAGCTTCTGCACAGCTAAAGAAACCACTACCCAAACCAAGAGACCCCTCACAGAATGGGAGAAGATCTTTACATGCCATACATCAGACAAGAGTCTCATAACCAACATATATAAAGAGCTTGCCAAACTCAACAACAAGACAACAAATAACCCCATCCAAAAATGGGGGCAGGACATGGACAGAATATTCACCACAGAAGAGATCCAAAAGGCTGAGAAACACATGAAAAAAAATGCTCTAAGTCTTTGATTGTCAGAGAAAGGCAAATAAAGACAACAATGAGATATCACTTCACTCCTGTGAGAATGTCATACATCAGAAAAGGTAACAGCAGCAAATGCTGGAGAGGGTGTGGGGTCAAAGGAACCCTCCTGCACTGCTGGTGGGAATGTCAATTGGTCCAGCCTCTGTGGAGAACAGTCTGGAGAACTCTCAGAAGGCTAGAAATGGACCTACCCTATGATCTTGCAATTCCTCTCCTGGGGACATATCCTAAGGAACCCAACACACCCATCCAAAAAGATCTGTGTACACATATGTTCATGGCAGCACAATTTGTAAGAGCCAAAACCTGGAAGCAACCCAGGTGTCCAACAACAGATGAGTGGCTAAGCAAGTTGTGGTATATATACATAATACTACTCAGCTATAAAAAATGGCGACTTCACTGTTTCAGCTGATCTTGGATGGACCTTGAAAAATTCATATTAAGTGAAATAAGTCAGAAACAGTAGAATGAATATGGGATGATCTCACTCTCAGGCAGAAGTTGAAAAACAAGATCAGAAGAGAAAACACAAGTAGAACCTGAAATGGAATTGGCGTATTGCACCAAAGTAAAAGACTCTGGGGTGGGTGTGGTGAGGGGGAAGAATACAGATCCAAGAAGGATAACAGAGGACCTAGTTAGGGTTGTATTGTTATATGGAAACCTGAGAAATGTTATGCATGTACAAACTATTGTATTTACTGTCAAATGTAAAACATTAATTCCCCAATAAAGAAATTAAAAAAAAAGAAATTCAACTGTTATTTTTTTTATTCCATATTGGTACTTGTTTGATCAGTTTTGTATCTAAAGTTTCCTTTTAAAGGTAACAAAGTCTAGAGACACACACACAGATTTGATTTCTAGGTCTTCTGGAACCATACCCTTTTGGCAGTATCATTTTACGGAACAATAAAATGTCATTTTATGTCAGTGGGGGGAAAAGGTCTTTTCAAGAAGACTTAATTTGGGGGCCAGATGGTGGCCCACCTGGTTAAGTGCACAAGGATCCACTCAAGGATTAGGTCTCAGTCCCCACCTTCAGGGGGAATGCTTCTCAAGTGTGAAGCAGGTCTGCAGGTGTCTCTCTCTCTCCCTCTCTATCTCCCCTCACCTCTCAATTTCTCTCCATCCTATCCAATAAAATGGAGATGGATGTCAGGGGTAGTGGATTAGTAGTGCAAGTACCAAACCCCATTGATAACCCTGGAGGTAAAAACAAAAAACAAAACAAAACAAAAGGACTTAGAGCAATTTTAGGCTCAAAGCAAAGGTAAGCGAGAAGTATACTAGTTACCTATGTCCCCTGTGCCCACACATCCACAGTCTCCCCAGCTGTTAAAACCACCCCCCGGAACAGTAAGTCACATTTCCTTCAGCTGATGAGCCCACACGAACACACTGTAATTCCTCTAAGTCCACTGTCTATGTGAGCATTCCCTCTGTTGGACATGCCTTAAGTCGAGACAAGTGTCAGCTGACATGTATCCATAATGATGGTATCATAATAAAATATTCACACTGTCCCAAAATCCTCTGTGCTGCCCCTATTCAACTCTTCTGGCAAGTACAGATCTGTTTTATCTTTTGTAGTTCTTTTCCCAGAATCATTAATCCATTATTCCATGTATTTGAAATAATACAATATGGAGTTTTTAAAAATATATATAAACATATCTCAAGCGTGGTCCGGGAGGTGGCGCAGTGGTAAAGCTTTGGACTCTCAAGCATGAGGTCCCAAGTTTGATCCCTGGCAGCACATGTGCCAGAGTGATGTCTGGTTCTTTCTCTCTCCTCCTATCTTTCTCATAAATAAATAAAATCTTTAAAAAATATATATCTCAAGCATGCATATAAATGTATATGTATAAGCAAGATCAGAAGAGAAAATCTAAGCAGAACCTGGACTGGAGTTGGTGTATTGCACCAAAGTAAAAGACTCTGGGGTGCATGGGGGAGAGTACAGCTCCTGGAAAAGGATGGCAGAGGACCTAATGGGGGTTGTATTATTATGTAGAAAACTGAGAAATGTTATGCATGTACAAACTATTGTATTTACTGGTGACTGTAAAACATTCATCCCCCAATAATGGAAAAAATGTTTTTAAAATGCATATGCATAAGAATAAACCATATGCATGAATATTCATAAGTAAAAGTGTATGTGTATGAATATATATTCATAAGAAGGTATTATCTTATAGCACAGGGGATAAAGCTTTGGACTCTCAAGCATAAGGTCCCAAATTCAATCCCCTGCAGCACATGTACCAGAGTGATGTCTGGTTCTTACTCTCTCTCTCTTTTTCTCCTCCTACCCCTCTCATAAATAAATAAATAAAATATCAAAAATCAGTATTATCTTAGTAAAAAGTTAAGTATCCAACAAGTTAAACTAAATTTCAATATCAGAAGACAGAGACATACATTTATTTTAATATTTTCTATCACCTATTGTTTAGTTAGTTTTATTAGCGAAATTATTGTCATTTCACTCACCTTTTGTTGTTGTTTAAGTTGTCTTTATGTAACAGAAAAATAAATAATACAGAATGTAAATTGCTGAGTAGCACCTACTCATATTTGCATGTTAAAGCAATAACCTGTGAAGAATAGGTTTTGCTTTTGTTGGGTCTTGTTATACATATTATATTATGGACTAGGGCAAGGTGTGGTGGGGGCTCTGCTTTGCTGCTTTGGCCCTAGACAGGGTGGGTCCCTTTAAGTCCCCACCTCCTACTCCAAGACAAGGCACTCCAGGGGCTTACAGTGTAGGGTGTAGATTGGCTCACTTGCAGTGGAGAGCACACAGGAAGGTTGGAGTTCCCCCAGGTGAGCCTTAGGTCGGCCTAGCCCAATCACTGAGGCTTTCTGGGAAGGCCTGGGACAGGTGAGTCTAGGCTGGCCCTGGAAAATCCAAAAGGACAAGGGGAGCAGGACAGTGGATGGACCAAATATAGAGACAGGCTGGGGGTATGGATCCACCTGCCAACACCATGTCCAGCAGAGAGCCAATTACAGAAGGAGACCTCCCTGCTACCCATAAAGAATTCTGGTCCGTACTCCCAGAGGGATAAAGAATAGGGAAGCTTCCAATGGAGGGGATGGGACAAGGAACTCTGGTGGTGGGAACTGTGTGAAATTGTACCCCTGGTATTTTACAGTCTTGTTAATCATTATTAAACCACTATTACAATTTTTTAAAAAATAAACTATGTTTCTGTCTTCTTACGCTGCAATCATTTTACCTTGCTGGATACTTCAATTCTGTATTAAGATACAGATTCACTTATGCATACACACAGAAACCACATACTGAGTCACAGCACAGGACACTCTGGACCAGCATGGCCAGGATGAACCAGGGGACAGTGATGTGTGTGGAGTGGGGAGGGCCCTGCTAAGGGAGGGTGGAGCTGGCTATGGGGCTTCCAAGGTCTGGCTGGCCGCCAGCGTCTGCTGGCAGCACCGGCGGGTGAGTCAGCCTGTGAGTCAGCGCCCCCTGACCAAGCCCAGGCTGGGGGCCAGAATCTGGGACCTGGTGCTGCAGCAAGAAGGGCAGGACTGAAGACTGTGCAGAGGGACAAAGAGGGTCAGAGAGCCAAAGGCTGGGGGCTGCATGTCAACATCGCAGCAAGACTCTGCAACCAGGGCCTGCTCATCCAATCTGGCCTGCCTTATGTTTACTTACTCATTGGTTTCTTTAAATACCTTGTGTATTTTTTAAATTTTATTAGTGATTTAATAATGATTTACAAGACTGTAAGATGACAGGGGTACAATTCCATACAATTCCCACCACCAGAGTTCCATGTCCCATCCCCTCCATTGGAAGCTTCACTATTCTTTATCCCTCCAGGAGTATGGACCCCAGATCATTATGGGGTGTAGAAGGTGGGAATTCTGACTTCTGTAATTGCTTCTCCACTGGACATGGGTGTTGGCAGGTGGATCCACACCTCTAGCCTTTTTCTCTCTTTCCCTAGTGGGGCAGGGCTCTGGGGAAGAGAGGTTCTAAGACACATTGGTGAGGTCCTCTGTCCAGGGAAGTCATGATGATGTCATGGTAGTGTCTGCAATTTGGTGGCTGAAAAGCAGTAAGATATAAAGAAAATTGTTCAGTAAACAGGAACCCAAGGTAGGAACAGAGCAAATGAAATTAGGAATCTTCGTGTGGAAAGAAGCTAGGAAATCTATTTTAGTCTATTTTTAAAAAATACATATTTTTATTTATTTATTTTTGGATAAAGACAGAGAGAAATTGAGAGGGGAGGGAGAGACAGAAAGGGAAAGAGTCAGAGAGACAGCTTCAGCCCTGCTTCACTACTCATGAAGCTTACTCCCTTGCAGGTAGGGACTGGGGGCTTGAAACCAAGTCCTGGCACACTGTAATGTGTGCACTTAATCAGATGCACCACCACTTGGCCCCAAATGTATTTATTTTTAATGACACAGAAAAAAATATGCACACTGAGTGACCAGAGCCCTGATCCACTCTGGCTGATGGTGGTGATTGAACCTGGGACTTTAGAACTTCAGGCAGAAAAGTCTGTTGCAAAACCATTATGCTGTCTCTCCAGCCCTTTTTGTTTTTAAACATTTATTTATTTACTTATTTTGAAAGGACAGAGAAGTTGAGAGGAAGAAGGGAGATAGGGAGAGAAACATCTGCAGCCCATGAGTGTTTCACCACTCATGGAAGCTTCTCACCTACAGGCTTGGATCTATAATTTTTTTTTTTTTTAGTTTATTTAGAGAGGAGAGAAAGAAGCAGAGCATCACTCTGGCACACGTGATGCTAGGGACTGAATTCAGGACCTCAGGCTTCCAAGTCCATTGCTATAGACATTTCTTTAGTTTGTATTCTTTTCATCAGAGTCCTAGCTGCTCAATTCTGGCTGGTGGTGGTGCTGGGGATTGAGCATGAGACTCAGACATGAAAGGACATAGTGTAGGGGAGATAGCATAATGACTGAAAAATGGCTTTTGTACCTGAGGCTCTAAAGTCTCAGGTCACAACCATAAGCCAGAGGTGAACAATGCTCTGGTCTCCCTCTCCCTCTCCCTCTCCCTCTCCCTCTCCTTCTCCCTCTCCCCCGCAATAAAACAAATAAAATATTAAGAAAGAAAGAAAGAAAGAAAGAAAGAAAGAAAGAAAGAAAGAAAGAAAGAAAGAGAGAAAGAAAGTCTGGCTGTGCAGTGTCCCACTAGTATCTCTGCTGGCCACCTGATGTCTCCACCACCTGAGGAGGTGGATCCCTGTAGCCTCCTCCAGGTTCATGGGGGGACCCTGTAGGGAGGAAGCTGGGAACCTGTGAGTGGACCCAAATGCCTGCACGGATGCTTCCCTGAGACCAGGAGCTGACGCCAACCCTGAGTCCCACCGTTTTCATTTTTCAAATCCATCCATAGTGGTTCAGTTTTTTGCATTATAAAGAGAAAGAAAGAAAGAAAGAAAGAAAGAAAGAAAGAGTTGCAGAAAGCACTGCATACTCTCTCCTTTGACACTATCTTTAAATTAAAATGAAAAAATTAAATTAATTAATTAAACATTTTTGAATAGTTGAATGAGGAATGTTTTGTGACATCCAAAAGTGATCACACGTCAGATGGCAGCATCTGTGAGCAGTGCACTGGTGCAGGGATGCTCTTTATTTGTGTGTCGTCCTCAACTGCAAGGCTACATTAGCTCTACAACAACAGGGTCCAGAAGTTACTGGACAGGCCTTCAAACCTTTTACTGCCTGTCCTTTGACAGCTGTTCTGCTTCAGTTCCACAGGGTGCTCAGGCCTTAGCTCTTACGCAGGTAGCTGGGATAGTGCAGAACACTCTCTAGGGTGTGGGAGACCCCAAGTTTGAGGAGACACCCAGCTGCCCCCCAGGTAGGCTTCCCCAGGGTCTGTGAGCTCCCAGTAGAGCCCTCAGCACTGGGGCTGAGCTTGCTGGGATGCAGGCTGTGGGGCTCCCACTGTAGCCAAGGGACTTGTCTTTGTCCCTGCGCTTTGCCAGAGCAGGGGTCCCGCACAGGACCACATGCTCCCGGTCTCTGGGTACTCAGTAACCAGCTAATCCTTCACAAACTTGTCCAGGAAATCCATCAAGCCAGCACGTTACCAGGAATTTGATTGGCTCCATCACCAGCAGCCTGGGGTAAATCTCTCTTTGCAATCTAGATTTTGGCTTAAGGCACTGTTTTTCTGACTTTTTTGAAAGACTTCACTACCCAGTAAAAATATTTTGCTGTCGCAACAGTTTCATAGAACAATCTATCTGGACTCAGTGGTTATGCAGGTTTCCTGGTTTTATTCATTGAAGATCCTGAAAGATGAAATAGGTTTTTTTTTAAAAAAATATTTATTTATTTATTCCCTTTTGTTGCCCTTGCTGTTTTATTGTTGTAGTTATTATTGATGTCATTGTTGTTGAATAGGGCAGAGAGAAATGGAGAGAGGAGGGGAAGACAGAGAAGGGGAGAGAAAGATAGACACCTGCAGACCTGCTTCTCTGCTTTTGAAGCGACTCCCCTGCAGGTGGGAAGCTGGGGCATCGAACTGGGATCCTTACACCAGTCCTTGCGCTTTGTGCCACCTGCTCTTAACCCACTGTACTACCACCCGACTCCCTGAAATAGATTTTATGATCTACTAAAAGGTTGGCACCTGCTATGTGAAAAAGTATATTCAGAGAGCTCTGTCTTTTCTTTCTCAATACAAAATGCTGAAGTGGGATGGGCCCCGGCCATGCTAGCCCCAGGTCTGAGTCTCCATGTCATCCAGCCTTTCACTACTTTTGACCCATGACAGCCCCAACCTCTATGGGCAATAAGCTTACACCCATGTTTGCGTACACCTGAGTCCTGGCTACTGCGACCACCAACGATGTGAAGTCATTAGTTTTCACTTACTTCTATGCTGTGTGAACTTGGTTACACAGCTACTGTTTTTAAAAGAAGTTAGTTCTGTGTATTCTTTATTGATGTATTGCTTTAAGCCATTTTCAGGCATCTCTAGTTACAAAAAATGTATCAAGAAACAAACATAACCATTCTGTGCTCACCAGCAGGCTCATGCACTCTGTCTTTCTGCCCCTGTCTCCCCTATCCCCCTCCACCCCCACTGATGGCTCCAATCAGCCTCGAGCTCTTTTAGGCAAGTGGAGGAAGCCACTGGGTTCCTGACATTCCGGGCACTCTGACATGTCTAAACTTGAGTTGAAAATGATGTGCCATCCTGTACACTGTTTGTCCCCGCCTGGCAGAGGCTGTCAGTTGGACAACTGTCTGGCAGGGCCAAACATCCTCTCAAACTGTGCAAGGTCATCTCGAGAAGGGCAGCCTTCCTTAGCCAGGAGGTGTCTGTCCTGAATCCTGAGGTGTGCAGGTGTCTCAGCACCACATCCCCCAGCTCCCAGGTAGCTGAAGGTCTACGTGGTGGAGACGCACAAAGCAGAAACCAAAATAATAAAGACAGGATCTGGACTCTGTCCTGGAAAAGATTCTAAGGTAGTTTAAGAGTAATGTAAAGCAGTGAAAACGAGATTGTTAGGGGCTGGGCAATGGTGCACCCAGTTGATCGCAGATGTTAAAATGCACACAGACCCTGGGTCCAACCCCCTGACCCTCACCTGTAGTGGTAGTGGGGGGATGGGACTGGAAGAGTCACAAATGGTGAAGCAGGGTTGCAGAGGCTTCTCTTTTCCTTTTTATTTCTCTGTCTCTATTCAATAAATAAACAAAAAAAATTTAAAAAGACATTGTTGATTAGTTTGATATAAATGCTTCATCATTTACATGTTAGAGCACTATTTAAAAGTACCAGATCAGGAGTTGGACAGTAGGGCAGCGGGTTAAGCGCACCTGGCACGAAGCGCAAGGACCGGCATAAGGATCCCGGTTCAAGCCCCTGACTCCCCACCTGCGGGGGGGGGGGTCGCTTCACAGGTGGTGAATCAGGTCTGCAAGTGTCTATCTTTCTCTCCCCCTCTCTATCTTCGCCTCCTCTCTCCATTTCTCTCTGTCCTATCTAACAACCATGACATCAGTTACAACAACAATAACTACAACAACAACAACAAAAAAACAAAGGCATCAAAAGGGAAAATAAATAAATAAATGAAATGTTTAAAAAAAATAAAAGTTCCAGATCCAGGGGCCTGGTAGTAGCTCACTTAGGAGGGTATACACATTGTCATGAAAAAGGAGCCAGATGCAAGCCTCCAGTCCCCATCTGCAGGGGGAAACTTCACAACAGGTGGAGCAGTGCTGCAGAAGTCCTTCCCCATTCCTACTTCTCTGTCTCTTGATTCTCTGTAAAAAAAAAAGGGGGGGGTTTAAAATTTTATTTATTTATTTATTTGGATAAGAGGGATATAATTTCACACAGTTTCCACCACCGGAGTTCCATGTCCTATCCCCTCCATGGGAAGCTTCTTTATTCCTCTGTGAGTATATACCAAAGATTTTTTTTTGGGGGGGGGGAGCAGAAGGTGGGAAGTCTGGCTTCTGTACTTGCTTCTCCACTGGACCTGGGTGTTGGAAGGTCAATAAAAGGAAAAAAAATTAAATGAACATTGGGAACAGTGGAGTCTGTAGACACTGTAGTCCCTGAGTAGACACTGAGTCTGTAGACACTGAGTCCCTATGACAACCCTGGTGGAAATAATAAGAAGAAAAAGAAGGAAAAAAAATAACAATAATAAATGTCTCAGATCCTGAGGTTAGCAAGGCCCTGGAAGAGTCTTACAGGCAAAACAGTTGACCACCTGGCAAACACCCCCGACGTCTTGAAGGGCATAGCTTCTTCTGTAAATCCCACTTCCCACTGGGGAGTAACTGGGTATTATATCATCAGGGCTCCTAGATTTGATCTGGTTTGTTCTACATATGCTGAAAAGAGCCTGGCTTATAACTAGAACACCCCCTTTGGTGCACAGACAGCAAGAACGGCCACTATCCAGGAGAACAGGAGTTCATGTCTCCATCACAGGAAACTCCACCAGCATCACAACTCCCACAAAAGAGAGCACTGCTCTGAGGTGTGGACCCCGCTGTTTGCGCAGCATCCACTCTCTTCCTCCTGGCACACTGGTTCAGTTCAGGCTTCCATCCTCCATGTGGACTTCAGCGGAAATTCTGTTTTTCCTGCCCATTGCACTGAGGAGAGGGTGCTGGAGAATACTCTGTGTACGGAACTACCTGGCCCAGTGATTACTGTGAAAATGGACTGATAATCAGATTGGGTTAGTGAAATAGGAGGGTGAGGTGTGTGTGTGTGTGTGTGTGTGTGTGTGTGTGTGTGTGTAAGAGAGAGAGGGAATGCTGATGCAGGAAGGCATCTTGACTGCTCAGTTCTTGGCTGGAGCATGTGTGGGAAGCCAGGCCTCCTTGCACATAGAAGGGTGGGGTTCCAAGGGGAGCAGAGGGGCCGGGTGCTGGTCAAGCTCCTATTACAGGGGCGGGGGGAGCAGAGCCCATCAGCCTGTCTAGTCCCTGCCTCTGGGATGTACACCAGGGGTCTGCAATTGGGAGATAAAGATAACTACTTTTTTCTTTGTGTGGATTTTAAATGATGTATTTATTTGCTAGCACAAGAGAGAGAAAGAACCAGAACATCAGTGTGGTATGTTGAATATTGAGAAACAAATGCAGGGCCTTGTGGTCCACTCATTGCACACCTCTTGGCCTAAATCTTGTGTGATTTAAAGAAAAGAAAAACAATTAACGAGAGAGATCACTATTTTATCTTGTGCATTGCTGGGGATCAAACCTAGGGCCTCGCACACACAAGGTATTCCTTGTATTCACAGAGACACCTCCCCACCTACTGAGTTTGTTGTTAAAACCATATGTACCTATCACTTAAAACTGAGTACAGAAATTTTCTGCTTTTCTGTTTCTCTCTCTCTCTTCTTTTTTCTTTTTTACCAGAACATTGCTCAGTTCTGGCTTTTGGTGGTACAGGGGATTGAAACTAGGACTTTGAAGCTCCAAGCAAGAGAGTCTCTTTGTATAACCGCTATGCTATCTACTCCAACCCTGCTTTTCTATTTTTTTCTGCATCATTATGTGTATCCTTTTCTTAAACCAAAGAATGAAAGGGTGTGGCAGAGCCCTTGCAGTGAGTCTCACACCCACATGGGGCACTGGCTGTCTTAAATAACTAAATATTGCAGCTCAGAGGAAGAGGGACTTTCTCATGATTGTCAGCACAGTAAAAATGTGTATTTTACAACACAGCCTACCATTAAGACACATCAGCTTAAACAAAAATTCACAATACATTCTCTACTCTTATTAGGAGTGACACAATCTGTCTTCTCCTCTATAGAAGTCATTTCCTGTTAGTTTGGTCTCACAACATGCTCGTGGGTGGATCAGGACCTGCAATTTTGATCCAATTCTTACTTTGTTAACAGGGGCACTGCCTACCCAAGGAGAGAAATAAAATGTTGTGGCCTATGTGACCATGCTTCTGTGTGGCTACTGATTTCGTTTCATCAGCTATTGAGGAAGAAACATGTCTAAAAAATAGCAGTTGATTTTCTCTAAAGTGTTGAATTAGGTGAAATTAGGTTAAGGGTCTGCAATTGGAGATTTCCTGCCTTTTTATCCCAAAATCTCATGTTGGAAGCCACTACCTCCTCCTCCTCCATCACCTCCTCCTTCCTTCTTTTTAATTAATTAATTAATTATTAATTATTAGTGGGGGAGACCTGTAATCACTCTGGCTCATGGAATGATGGGGATGACCTCAGGATGCCGTGCTTGTAAGTCCAGAGCTCTAGCCACTGTACTACTTCCCATATTTTGCCCATATCCATCCATCATTCTTTTCTTTCACTTTTTCTGCCCTTCCTCCCTTCTTCTTATGGTGGTGCCAGAGATAGAAGCTGGAACATCTGGGACTAGAGACATGAAAGACTGGTGCTCTACCATTGTGCTATCTCCCTGGCTTAAGGTCATAGGTTTTTAAAGAGAACTGTTCTTTTTTCACCAAAGTAAAAAACCCTGAGTGGGGGAAGAGGCGGATTTTTAGCTTCACTATAGGGAGATGGGGGTGAGGACACAGACCTTTGGTGGAGGGGGGGGAGGAAGGAAGAAAGAAAGAATGAATGAAAGATGGAGTCGGGTGGTAGCATAGTGGGTTAAGCTCAGGTGGAGCAAAGCACAAGGACCAGTGTAAGGTTCTGGGTTCAAGTCCCCGGCTCCCCACCTGCAGGGGAGTCACTTCACAGGCCGTGAAGCAGGTCTGCAGGTGTCTATCTTTCTCTCCCTCTCTCTGTCTTCCCCTCCTCTCTCCATTTCTCTCTGTCCTATCCAACAGCAATGACATCAATAATAACTACAACAATAAAACAACAAGGACAACAAAAGGGAATAAATAATAAATAAAGATTAAAAAATAAATCTTTTAAAAAAGAAAGAAGGAAGAAAGGAAGAAAGGAAGGAAGGAAGGAAAGAAGGAAGAACTGTCTGGGACTAGGCAGTAGCACACATGTCACAGTGTGCAAGGACCTGGGTTCAAGCCCCTGGGCCTAGCCTATGGGGGGAAACTTGAGAGGTGAAGCAGTTGCAGTTCTCACTCTGGTTCTCTCCCTATCTTCCTCTCCCCTCTTGATTTCTCTCTGTCTCTTCCCAACAAATAAATATTATAAAAATGTATTTAAAATATATAGCTGTTCTATCTGGAGTAGTGGTGGTTTTTTGTTATCTATTAAAGTGAAGAGAAGTTGTGAAAAAAAAAAACTCTTCTGTCATTCCTGTGTCTGTCCATCTGCTTACTCAGCATCCACTTAATTTTGCATGATAGCAATCAGAAGCAGGCAAGAAAGATGAAGGTCTGGGGCCTCACACATGGGGCCTAGACCCTTGCACAGTGACAGAGACCTGCAGGTGTGAAAACAGGGGCTGAGGAAGCCCCACGAGGGCAAAGACAAGGACAAGGGCAGGCTGGGAGGGTGGGTGTGGCCTCAAGAAAGACTTTTTTCCTGACTCTCAGTTTCCTTCTCTGTAAAGTGGAGATGGTAAAACCTGCTCCTGGTCACCATGAGGTTGGTGAGGGTGTCAGGAAATAAGACCTGCAGAGTGACAACGAGGCCGGACCAACCGCCAGGACCTCTGCAGAGCCTGTGGTGGGGTGGGTGGAAGACTTGTCAGGTACCTGCATCCTGAGAAGCCAGCTCAGTCCTTGCTCCCACTGGCAAAAATGAATTTATGCACATAAACTCCACCAGCGGAATGAACAGAGGTTTCTTGGGCAAAAAACGGGAAGGGAAGGGAAGGGAAGGGAAGGGAAGGGAAGGGAAGGGAAGGGAAGGGAAGGGGGAGGGGGAGGGGAGGGGGAGGGGGAGGGGGGAGGGGGGAGGGGGAAGGAAAGGGGGAGGGGAAGGGGAAGGTAGGAGAGGGGAGGGGAGGGGAAGTGAAGGAGGGGAAGGGGAGGAGAGGGGAGGAGAGGGGAGGGGAGGGGAGGGGTGGGGGATAGGGATTAAGAGCAAAAGCAAGTAAGTTCACTCCAGAAGGGCTGGAAGACCTTCTGCAAAAAAGAGCAGAGACTCTCCAATATTTAGATTTTTTTTTTCTCTCTCTGGTTCCTCCCTTCCTCCTGTTTGTGAGTGGTTCATGCAAATTCACTCAGGTAGGGTTGCTAGTGGGTCTTTTGTTTGGCTCAGGTGATGCTGAGTAGTTGCCTTCAGCTGCCTCCCACGGACCACAGCCTCTCCAGGGCCTTTTACATCAGCTGGAAGCCCTCCACCTTAACCTGCCCCTCCACTGACTGACCACATGGTTAGTCCATCACTACCTACTCTAACAGAGTCATGACCTCCGTACAGGGGCCCATGATGGAGGTCTTGTCAGTGTGCCACACAGAGGGGCTTAACATTACCTTATAGGCCTTGGGAGATAGCACAATGGTTCTGGAAAAGACTTTTCATGCCTGAGATACCAAGGTCCAATCCACCACACCACCTGAGCAGAGCTCTGGTCTCTCTCTCTATCTCTCTTGCTCTCTCTCTCTCTCTCTCATAAAAATAAAATAAAATATTTTAAGTATTTTTAAGTTTTTTATTATCTTTATTTATTGGATAGAGACAGCCAGAAATTGAGAGGAAGGGAGAGATAGAGAGGGAGAGAGACAGAGAGACAGAGAGAGATCTGTGTAGCCCTGCTTCACCACTCGCAAAGCTTCCCCCCTGCAGTTGGGGAGCAGGGGGCTGGAAACTGGATCCTTACACGGGTCCTTGTGCTTCAAACTATGTGTGTTTAACCCAGTGCACCACCACCCAGCCCCCAGGAACATGATATTTCCCTCCCCCTCTTTTTTTTTTGCCTCCAGGGCTATCGCTGGGGCTCAGTGCCTGCACTACAAATCCACTGCTCCTGTGGCCAATTTTTCAATTTTAGGACAGAGAGAAATTGAGGGAGGAAGAGAGACAGAGGGACAACTGCAGACCTGCTTAACTGCTTGTGAAGTGACCCCCCCATGCAGGTGGAGAGCTGGGAACTCGAACCAGGATCTTTGCGTGGGTCCTTGCGTTTTGTACTACGTGCACTTAACTTGGTGCACCACCACCCAGCCACCCTCTCCCTTCCTTCTTTCCTTTCTCTTTCTCCCTTGCTCCCTTCCTCCCTCCCTCCCTTTCTTTTTTGTTAGTAATTTAAGAATTTTGCTTTACACTACAGTTACCATGTAGTCAGCTGTGGAGTGCTGGGTACCTCAGTATTTCATGCTTCTTCTAAAAGCCCAAGGGGGAATCACTCTTAATACAACCTTTGTTCTTTCTGTAAGTGAGGATACCAAACTCAGAGAAGTGAAGCAGCTTACCCAGGTCTACACAGCTGGCAGAGCCGGAAGCTGGATGATGGTCTGAGGCTGTGTACCTCATGTTCCTTTGAGGTCTGGCACTGTTCCACTTGTGATTCCACAGCAACTAGGGCTTAGCTGCCTGCACCCAGCCTGAAATGACGAAGACTATTAGCCTAGACCCAGGGCCAGAATTTGCAGCTGTGAGTCACCCAACCCACTCCAGCAAGGACCACCCCCTCCCCAGCCTGCAGGGCTGAGACCTGGTTTCCAAGCAGTGAGACACAACAGATATAAATACAATGGGATCTATTGCTGGTTTTCCCCGGCTTCTCTCCCTCCACCCTCAACCTTTCCTCCTGCCTCCCCGGGGCAGTAACTGGAGTCTCAGACTGAAAGCTTCCAGACGAGAGTAAATGTGGTCTGTGGAGCGGAAATTTAGAGACTGAGGTGGAGCTCTACTTGGGCAGTAAATGGGACAAGGATGTGGAGGAGGGCAGGGCAAAGGGAGATGTAGGCAGTGGCACGTGGATTTTTACCATTCCTTTTTTTTTTTATTTTTAGAATGTAAGGGTTTTTTTTTTTAATTATGATCTTTATTTATTGATAGAGACAGCCAGAAACCAAGAGGTTAAGGGGAGCTAGAGACAGGGAGACAATTGCAACCCTGCTTTACTACTCATAAAGCTTCACCCCTGCAGTTGGGGAGCGGGAATTCAAACCCGCATCCTTGTGCACTATAGCAGGTGCACCTCTACTGAGCCCCCAATTTTTACCATTCTGGTTGGATTTGTCCCATTCTTTGCTAACTCACTGGTGACTTGTTTTTTTGTTTTGTTTTGTTTTTTTATCTTTATTTATTGAATAGAGACAGTCAGAAATCAAGAGGGAAGGGGGCGATAGAGAGGGAGAAACACACAAAGAGATACCTGCAGCCCTGTTTCACCACTCGTGAAGCTTTTCCTCTACAGGTGGGAACCGCGGGCTCGAACCTGGGTCCTTGCGCAATGTAATACGTGCACTCAACCAGGTGTGCCACCACCCGGCCCCTGGTGACTTGTTTTTGTCTGCTTCCAGTTTGGAACTATTGTGTATGAGACAACTATGAACATACATTTACAAGTCTCAGTGTGGACATGTGTTTTCATTTCATGATTAAATAGGAAACAGTAGAATTGCTGGTTCATTAACTAGATATTATTATTAAGATTTAATTATTATTACAAATTACGTATTTATGTGCAATTTCATCATGCCCCAGGCAGCCTTTTTCTTTTCTTTTCTCTACTTTACTTTTCTTTTTTTCTTTTTTTTTTTTTTTTTTTTCTTTCTGATTTTTTTTTATTGGGGAATTAATGTTTTACATTCAACAGTAAGTACAATAGTTTGTACATGCATAACATTCCCCAGTTTCCCATATAACAATACAACCCCCACTAGGTCCTCTGAATCCTTCTTGGACCTATATTCTCCAAACCCACCCACCCCAGAGTCTTTTACTTTGGTGTGATACTCCAATTCAGGTTCTACTTGTGTTTTCTCTTCTGATCTTGTTTTTCAGCTTCGGCCTGAGAGTGAGATCATCCCATATTCATCCTTCTGTTTCTGACTTATTTCACTTAACATGATTTTTTCAAGGTCCATCTAAGATCGGCTGAAAACAGTGAAGTCACCATTTTTAGTAGCTGAGTAGTATTCCATTGTGTATACATACCACAACTTGCTCAACCACTCATCTGTTGTTGGACACCTGGGTTGCTTCCAGGTTTAGGCTATTACAGATTGTGCTGCTATGAACATATGTGTACACAGATCTTTTTGGATGGGTGTGTTGGGTTCCTTAGGATATGTCCCCAGGAGAGGAATTGCAGGATCATAGGGTAGGTCCATTTCTAGCCTTCTGAGAGTTCTCCAGACTGTTCTCCACAGAGGTTGGACCAATTGACATTCCCTCCAGCAGTGTAGGAGGGTTCCTTTGACCCCACATCCTCTCCAGCATTTGCTGCTGTTACCTTTTCTGATGTATGACATTCTCACAGGAGTGAAGTGGTATCTCATTGTTGTCTTTATTTGCCTTTCTCTGACAATCAAAGACTTGGAGCATTTTTTCATGTGTTTCTCAGCCTTTTGGATCTCTTCTGTGGTGAATATTCTGTCCATGTCCTGCCCCCATTTTTGGATGGGGTTATTTGTTGTCTTGTTGTTGAGTTTGGCAAGCTCTTTATATATGTTGGTTATGAAACTCTTGTCTGATATATGACATGTGAAGATCTTCTCCCATTCTGTGAGGGATCTCTTGGTTTGGGTAGTGGTTTCTTTAGCTGTGCAGAAGCTTTTTAATTTGATGTAGTCCAAAAGGTTTATACTTGCCTTAGTCTTCTTTGTAATTGGATTTGTTTCATTGAAGATGTCTTTAAAATTTATGTGGAAAAGAGTTCTGCCAATATTTTCTTCTAAGTATCTGATAGTTTGTGGTCTGACATCCAAGTCCTTGATCCACTTGGAATTTACTTTTGTATTTGGTGAAATACAGTGGTTCAGTTTCATTCTTCTGCATGTTTCAACCCATTGTATCCAACATTTGTTGAAGAGACTCTGCTTTCCCCATTTAACAGTCTGAGCCCCTTTGTCAAAGATTAGATGTCCATAGGTGGGGGGCTCACTTCTGGGCTCTCAATTCTATTCCACTGGTCAGTGTGTCTATTCATGTTCCAGTACCAAGCAGTTTTGATGACAATGGCCCTATAATACAATTTGAGATCTGGGAGTGTGATGCCTCCAGTTCTGTTCTTTTTTCTCAAGATTGTTTTGGCAATTCTAGGACTTTTCTGGTTCCAGATAAACATTTGTAGCATTTGTTCTATTCTCCTAAAAAATGTGCTTGGGATCTTGATGGGGATAGCATTAAATCTGTAGATGGCTCTGGGTAGTATATTCATTTTGATTGTGTTAATTCTACCAACCCATGAATATGGAATGTCTTTCCACTTCTTTGTGTCTTTTTTAATTTCCTTGAGTAGTGACTCATAATTTTCAGTATACAAGCCTTTCACTTCTTTGGTTAGGTTTACTCCTATATATTTTATTGTTTTTTGTTGCTATAGTAAAAGGAATTGACTTATGGATTTCAATTTCTTCTAGCTTAGTGTTTGCATAGAGGAATGCCACTGACTTTTGAATGTTAATTTTGTAGCCTGACACCTTACTGTATTTCCTGATGATTTCCAAAAGCTTCTTGCTGGATTCCTTAGGTTTTTCTGTATATACTATCATGTCATCTGCAAATAAGGAGAGTTTTACTTCTTCTCTTTCAATCTGTATCCCTTTAATTCCTTGCTCCTGCCTGATTGCTATGGCAAGAACTTCCAACACTATGTTGAATAGTAATGGCGATAGTGGGCAGCCCTGTCTAGTACCTGATCTGAGTAGAAATGCTTCCAGTTTTTCACCATTGAGTATGATGTTGGCTGTAAGTTTGCTATATATAGACTCCACTATCTTTAGGAATTTTCCATCTGTTCCCATTTTTTGTAGTGTTTTGATCATAAAGGGTTGCTAGATTTTGTCAAAGGCTTTCTCTGCATCTATTGATATGACCATGTGGATTTTGGGCTTGCTTTTATTGATGTGGTGGATCACATTGATTGATTTACGTATATTAAACCAACCTTGCATGCCTGGATAAACCTCACTTGGTCATGATGAACAATCTTTTTAATAGACTGCTGTATCTGGTTAGCTAGAATTTTGTTCATTATTTTAGCATCTATGTTCATCAGAGATATTGGTCTGTAGTTTTCTTTTTTGGTTGTGTCCCTGTCTGCTTTTGGTATCAGAGTGATGTTAGCTTCATAGAAGCTGGCAAGGAGTATTCCAGTGTCTTCAATCTTCTGGAAGACTTTTAAAAGTAGAGGTATTAGTTCTTCCTTGAAGGTTTTGTAGAATTCATTTGTAAAACCATCTGGTGCAGGACTTTTATTTTTGGGAAGATTTTTGATAACTGTTTCAATTTCATTGGCTGTGATGGGCCTGTTCATGTTATCCACTTCTTCTTTACTTAGTTTTGGAAGTTGGTAGGTATCTAGGAAATTGTCCATTTCTTCCAGGTTCTCTAGCTTGGTGGCATATAGTTGTTCATAGAAGCCTCGCATGATATGTTGAATTTTGTGGTGTCTGTTGTGATATCTCCTCTTTCATTTATGATCCAATTTATTTGGGTGTTCTCCCTTTTTTGTTTTGTGAGTCTGGCTAAAGGTTTGTCGATTTTGTTCACTCTTTTGAAGAACCGACATTTACTTTCATTCATCTTTTGTATGGTTTTCTTATTCTCAATGTTATTTATTTCTGCCCCTAACTTTAGTTATTTCTGTCCTTCTGGTTGCTTTAGAGTTCCTTTGTTGTTCTTCTCCTAGGTCTTTAAGATGTGCAATCAGGCTGTTTATTTGTGCTTTTTCTTGTTTCCTAATGTGTGCTTGTATGGCTACGAACTTCCCTCTCAGTACTGCCTTAGCTGTGTCCCAAATATTTTGATAGCTTGTGTCTTCATTTTCATTGAACTCTCAAAACATTTTGATTTCTTCCTTGATTTCCTCTTTGACCCAGTAGTTGTTAAGTAGTGTACTGTTGAGCTTCCACATTTTGGGACTATTAATAATCTTTTGTTGATTGTTAAGTGTTAGTTTAATTCCACTGTGGTCTGAGAAGATGCTTGGGATGATTTCGGTGCTCTTGAATTTGCTGATGCTGTCTTTGTGGCCTAACATATGGTTTATCCTTGAGAATTACCCATGTGGATTTGAGTAAAATGTGTATTCCAGTTTCTTGGGATGAATGACTCTGAAAATGTCCAATAGTTCTAGTTTATCTATCTCTTCATTTAGTTCCCTTATGTTTTTATTGATTTTCTGCCTGGATGATCTGTCAAGTTGAGAGAGTGGGGTGTTGAAGTCCCCTACTATGACTTTGTTGCTGTAAATATATTGCTGTAGCTCTTTCAGTAAAAGTTTGATTATTTAGATGGCTTCTCATTGGGTGCATAGATGTTAATAATTGTTAAGTCCTCTTGATTGACTGATCCTCTGAGCATTAAGTAGTGTCCATTCCTATCTTTTTTAATCTTATCTATTTTAAAGTCTATCATGTCAGATATGGAATAGCTGTTCCTGCCCTTTTTTTGGGGGGGGGCACTGGCCTGTATGATAGTTTTCCATCCTTTCACTTTAAGTCTGTGTTTGTCTTGTTGAGTTAGGTGGGTTTCCTGTAGACAGCATATTGTTGGGTTGTGTTTTCTGATGCATCTTCCTACTCTGTGCCTTTTAATAGGTGAATTCAGGCCATTGACATTTGTTGATATCAAAGATCGAAGATATTTTAACACCATTCTTGTAGAGTTTTAGAGTGTTCTGATATATGGCCTGTTTATGATGGTCTGACTGTTTATAGAAGATCTTTCAGAACTTCTTTCAGTGCAGGCTTGGTGATAGTTGATTCCTTCAACTGTTGCTAGTCTGAGAAGGTTTTGATGCCTCCATCTAGTCTGAATGACATTCTAGCAGGATATAGTATTCTTGGTTGAAAGCCTTTCTCATTGAGCACTCGATAGATATCTTGCCATTCTCTTCTGGCCTGTAGTGTTTGTATGGAGAAGTCTGCTACTAATCTTATGGGTTTTCCTCTGTAGGTGACTCTTTGTTTTTCTCTTGCAGCCTTCAGGATTCTTTCTTTATCCTTATTCCTTTCCGTTTTAATTATGATGTGTCTTGGTGTCTTTATGTCTGGGTTAATTCTGTTTGGGACCCTCTGGGCTTCTTGAATCTTTATGTCTTTGATGTTGTCTAGACTAGAGAAGTTTTCAGCTATTATGGCCTGAAGAATGCTTTCTTCCTTTCCCTCTCTTTCTTCCTCTGGTAAGCCAATAATGCGTATATTGTTTCTTTTGAAGTCATCCCATAGGTCTCTGTTGTTGTTTTCAGTATCTCTTAATCTCTTTCTGAGATCTCTTACTTCTTTTTTAGTTGTCTCTAATTCATCCTCGATCTTGTTAGTTCTGTCTTCAGCCTCATTGATTCTATTCTCTCTGCCCTCTACTGTTTTCTGGAGTTCATCTATTTTGTTTCCCTGTTCTGATACTGTTTTAGCTTGTTCAGCTAGTTGTGTTCTTATCTCAGCTATTTCAGCTTTCAGCTCTCTAATAACCTTGAGATAGTTACTGTTTTCTTCCAGAGTCTCATTTGTTGTTCCTGTATTTCTGATTACAATTCTTTCAAACTCTTTACTAACTCCTGTGATTATTTCCTTAGCTAATGTTTGGATGTTGAACTCGTTATTTTGTGCTTCACCCTTTGGGGGGCTTTTAGTTGGACTGTTGTCCTGGTTAGTTTCTCCAATATTTCTTCTTGTTGGTTTACCCATTTTATATATTATGTTATGAGTTCCCTCTCTTAGTACTTTTCAAATTACTGATATCTATTTCCTGGATTGACTTGTGTCTAAGTAAGGTAATTAAAGGGTTCACAGTGGTGGAAGTTAACAGTTGTTTCAATAGTATTTTAATCCCTGAGTTGGAGCTCAGTGATTTAAAAGCCTCTTTTTTTTTTTTTTTTTTTGTTTCTCTGTAGGCTATGGGAGCCTGAGGGCTTCTAACTTAATCACTGACTCCTAACCAAGAGATAAGGCAGGGTGTGGCAGAGATATTCCGGTGGTTATGCAAAGAGACTTTCACCGCCCCACAGCTATGCCACCAAGGTATAGGTCTTCTCCTGAATTTCCTGGTTAGGTCTCTGTCCCCCGGTGTCCCTCCCTGCCGCTGCTCCAGATTTTGAGGGCAATAGCAGTGGAGACTCAGAGTTGCACTTGGTGAGTCTCCAGGTAGTCCTCTCCTCCCTTCAGCTGTCCCCTTGTTGGTGGGACAGACTGAAGGTGGTGTCTCAACTGACAGAGTGTCAGACTGTTACCAGCCACTTAGTCTCTCCCTAGGCTCCTCTCTGTCACCAGCCACGTGTGTTTGCACTCACCAGTGATTTGGTGGGTTCCTGTAGTCGTTCTAGTCCTGTCTTGTTTCAGTTCCAGGTGGTCTCCTTTGGTATTCCTAGTTAATCTGGGAGAGGAGAGGAAAGGAGAGGAGAGGAGAGGAGAGGAGAGGAGAGGAGAGAAACAGATCTGCTGCTGCTCATAG
This sequence comes from Erinaceus europaeus, assembly GCF_950295315.1. Lineage (NCBI taxonomy): Eukaryota > Metazoa > Chordata > Mammalia > Eulipotyphla > Erinaceidae > Erinaceus > Erinaceus europaeus. The sequence continues at coordinate 38,264,846 of NC_080179.1, forward strand.
CCCCACCTCCGGAAGTCCTCCTCTTCTTTACTTTTCTTTCTTTCTCCTTCTCCTCCTCCTTCTTCTATTAGAGACAGAGAAAAATGGAGAGGGGAGGGGGGTAGATAGCAGAGAGACAGAGTGCCTGTAGCACTGTTTCATTATTTATGAAGCTTCCCTCCTTAAACGCAGGGCTTGAACTCAGGTCCTCACTCATGGTAACTTGTGCTCAACTAGATGCTCAGTCACCTGGCCCCTTCTTTGCCCTTCAGATAGAAAGACAGAGTCAGCGGGTCAGAGGGAGAGGGAGACACCTGAGCACCAGATCCCCCCATGGTGCCCTGACCCCCATTGAGACTGGGACTCAAGCCTGGGCCTAGTGAGTACAGGGCCAAGCAGGCACCCCACCTCATGAGCTATTTCTCTGGCCCCTTTTCTTCCTCTTACAGATGAATGACTAAAGGCCAGGAGGTTATGCTGCTTGCCTGAGCTCACTTATCTTGGCAGAATTTCAAAGCCAAGTCTGACTTTCAGGGACTCATAGGAAGCAGGCTTTTATTGTTTTAGTGGAAAGTAATACTTGGGTAGGTAATTAGTATAATCATGTGTACACAGCGAAATCTTGCTGTCCTCAGGACTGTGGACTACACACCAGACTGATGCTGAGCTCAGCACAGCAGGTGTGCAGGCAAGCAGGAGGAGACTGACTGCCTGAACCATAGGGGCCAAGGCTGCAGGGTTTTTGCTTCACTCTGTGAAAGAAAGTATGGTCCACCAGGCTCCTCCGTAGAATGTTCTCAATGAATGTCCCTTTGCAGTCAATAACGTGAGAGGTAGGACTCTGACGGCAAATAACCTTCTCCTAACCAGCTCTCCCTGGGTGACATGAACTCTTCGTGGTAAATCTCCTCAACACACTGTTCTTGCAGATGTATGAACATGGAGGTCTCCCTTCTTTATGTCTATCCTGGTCAGCCTTGTGTATTCCTCTACTGTGTGGGATAGAATGTATCACTGTCTCTGCCACATGTCCATTTAAGCTTGAAGCTTCTCAGCTGACTTCTGTAGCCTCTCTCTCTCTCTCTCTCTCTCTCACTCTCTCTCTCTCTCTCTGTGTGTGTGTGTGTGTGTGTGTGTGTGTGTGTTTGTGTGTGTGTGTGTTGCCAGACCAATGTTCAGCTCTGGCTTAGGTAGTGATGGGAATGGAACCTGGAACATCAGAGCCTCAGACAATGAAATCTTTTTGATTTTATGCTATCTGCCTGGTCCTTCCATGGACTTTTAACATACCCCTCCTCCCCATAATTTTCAAAGAATATCTGCTCTCTCTCTAACCAGAGATTAGAGAGATTGATTGCTGGAGATTGATGCTGGTACTACAAATCCACTGCTCCCAGAGGTCATTTTTTTTCTTTCTATTTTTTTTTAATTGCGTAGGACAGAGAGATTTTGAGAGAGAACTGGGAGATAGAGAGAAAGAGAGACACCTACAACCTGCTTCATCATTGTAAAGCATCCCCACTGCAGGTGAGGAGCAGGGGCTTGAACCCAGTTCTTTGCACTTGGTAATATGTGTGCTTAACCAGGCACTCCCTCAGAGAACTTCTTTTTCTTCTTCTTTTTTATAAATCCTAATTATTTTTTTAAATCTTTTAAAAATATTTTTGTTATCTTTATTTATTGGATAGAAACAGCCAGGAATGGAAAGGGAAGAGGGAGAGAGAGAGGGAGAGAGAGAGAGGGACACCTGCAACACTGCTTCATCACTCGTAAAGTTTTCCCCCTGCAAGTGGGGACTGGGGGCTCAAACACAGGTCCTTGCGCACTGTAACATGTGCACTCAACCAGATGCACCAAACTACCCCGCCCCTCCCCCACTAGAACTTCTTTACTGTTGTTTTGTAAGGTGTCACACTCTTGTGTTTCTGCTCTGACCCTGGTCTCCGTTAGTGGAAAATGGTATTCAGAAATCAAGATTGGGGTTAGACATATACTTGCCATTACTGCTGTTTCCAACTTCTAGACCCCCTCAACCTGCAGGCTTTTAAGGCAGCAAATTAACTGAATGGGAAGATATAGATGTGGACTCTTAACAAGAGCTTAGCAAATTTAGGCTGATGACAATACAGAAGACACACTAAGTTCCAGGCTCATGGGGTGGGAAGCCCAGGCTGGGACAACCAGGTAGTGTAGCTTCAAGCTCTGAAGTATCTCTATAAATCTCCTGAGATAACAGTTTTCTGCTATTCTTGCATTTTGTTTTGTTTTCTGTTGTCAACAACAGGGCTTCGTGGCTCTGGGCCTTTGTTCAGATAGAAATGGAAAGACAGATAGAAACAGGCTGGTGGTATGGATCCACCTGCCAACGTCCATGTCCAGCAGAGAAGCAATTACAGAAGCCAGAACTCGCACCTTCTGCTCCCCAAAAAGAATTTTGGTCCATGCTCCCAGAGGGATAAAGAATAGGGAAGCTGGCAGTTAGGCAGTAGTGCAGCGGGTTAAGTGCATGTGGCACGAAGTGCAAGGACCAGCATAAGGATCCTGGTTTGAACCCCTGGCTCCCCACCAGCAGGGGAGTCACTTCACAAGCAGTGAAGCAGGTCTGCAGGTATCTATCTTTCTCTCCCCTTCTCTATCTTCCACTCCTCTCTCCATATTTCTCTGTCCTATCTAACAATGATGACATTGATAACAACAACAATAACTACAACAACAATAAAAAACAACAAGGGCAACAAAAGGGAAATTAATAACTGTAAAAAAATTTTTAAAAAAAGAATAGGGAAGCTTCCAGTGGAGGGCTGGGACATGGAACTCTGGTGGTAGGGACTGTGGAGTTGTACCCCTGTGATCTTATAATCTTGTTAATCATTATTAAATCATTAATAAAAATTAAAAAATTAAATTTTCCATATAAAAATAGTAACAAATAGAAGAGACTATAGATATTTTCACAAATTCTGTAATATTTTTCATGTAAACAAAGAAATGGAAAGACAAAGTGAGAAATAGCATGCATTGAAGAGCTTCCCTCAGTGCCTTGGGGCTGGGCCCAAGCCGGGGTCATGCACATGCCATAGCATAGCACTTTTCTAGGTGAGCTGTCTCACTGGCCCCAGTCCCTCTTGGTATGCTATGAGTTACTTTCCGGGCAGAAACTGTGAGAAACTGGTTCTCAGATTGGTGGTGGAGAACCAGGGAGATTGGAAGGCATACATAGCAGAAGACTGGTCTAGGGGCATAAGATTGAGCTTGTGTGACAGGGAACAAAGGATTTCTCCTGGCATCTGTGATCAAGGTTGACTGACCCCTGGCTACTGAGCCTGACTGTAGGCGTGAACTCCAAGAATCAGAGATGGTGACTAATGACGTTGAGTCATAATCTCAGAGTTGATCTCCCCGAGAACTGTGCTTTCTGGTGTGCTTGGTCACCATCCACTGTCAAGGGACAGCTTGCTATCTTTGCCATTTCCTGGGGCAGAGCCCCTTCTGGGGACAGGTGCTCTCTGTTTCTACTGGCTTTCATTCCCCACAGGTATCTGCCACAACCCCCCAAGCAGGATGCTTTTTTTCTTTTTTATCATATGTCTACCAGATGAGGAACTGAGCGGGTGAGGTGAGAAAGAGCCATCTTCAGTTCCTTCCAGCCCTCATGTTCCCTGGCTGTCAATTTACGGCACAGGGAGTTCCTCTCTCTGAGGAAGCATAAGCAGCCTGAAGGGACCAAGGTGGGAGGGTGGGTCAATGGGACTGTTGCCTCTCAGGACCCAAGCTTACCAAGGATAGAAAGCCTGGGCTTCAAAGGGCACTCACCCTGTGACAGGATTTTTAGGAACCAGTTATGGAAAGAGCTGTGTGTATGCATCATGCTAGATTGAGAAATGACTAACTCATGCCATGTTTTTTTTAATTATTTTTTTAGTGATTTAATATTGATTGACAAAATGAGAAGATGATAAAGTGTACAAACTCTGCACCATTCCCACCACCAGAGTTCTGGATCCTCATTCCTTCCATTGTAAGCTACAGCAATTCTCCCAAGGTCACAGAAAACTATTTTTTCTAAAACTATCTGTCTATATTTGTATATATTTGGCCTTTTTTTTTTTTTAACATAGGTCCTATCTTCTCTTCCTTTCCAAGTCACACCTACACCCATTACTACATCCAAATGTCCCTCCCTCTTTTCTCCTCTCTCTCCTCTTCCTGATGGAGTTGGAGTTCAGAGACCTCTGGTTATCTTCCCCCTAACATTTCTCCTTCTCTGGGAATATGGACCAAAATTCTTTATGGGGAACAGAAGATGGGAGGTCTGGCTTCTATAATTGCTTCTTCACTGGACATGAGCATTGGCAGGTGGATCCATACCTCCAGCCAATTTCTATCTTTCCCTAGTGGGACAGGGCTCTGGGGAGGGGAGGTTCCAGGACACATGGGTGAGGCTGTCTGCCCAGTGAAGGCCATGACTAACTCTTCACCCTCAGAGTCAGAGTGCTGAGGACCCTGTGAGCCAGCTCTGAGAGGCTGCTGGAGACATGTTGTGAAGGAGGCCTGTGGGAGTAGGGTGGCACGATTGAACGTAGACTCAGCACTTCAGGTACTGGGAGGGACAGGCAGAGGCCAGGACACTGAGTGGCACTCCGGAGCTTAAGCAATCAGGGAGGGGTTCTAGCTTCCTTAGGGAGGCAAGGCAGACATCAGACACTAGGGAGGGGAGGACAAACTCTCTTCATTGGCCCACTGGGTATCTCAGCCTAGTGACAGTCAACAAACTTTCTCTGCCACTTTTTCCTCACACAAAAAGGAGAACAGTAGTCCTACTGATCAACTTCTCAGGAAGTTTGTAAAAACAAAAATTAATTAACTGAACAAAAAAAGACTAGAGAGGTACTCAATGGTAAAGCATAATAGGACTTGCATGCATATGCACAAAGCACCAGAGTTGATTCCTGACAGTATAATATATCAGAGTTTGAGCAGTACTCTGATATCTTTCTCCCTCCTTTTTTTGTAACATTAATTTTATTTATTCCTTCATTTATTAGATAGAAACAGAGAAACTGAGATAGAAGGGGGAAGGAGAGAAAGAGAGAGAGGGAAAGAGACCTGCAGCTCTGCTTCACCGCTTGTGAGGAGACTGGCTTGAACCTAGGTCCTTGTGGACCTCTCCTCAAAGTTCTTTAAGTTTAATAAAATGTGGTAACCTAAACATATTGGAGAAGAGACAGTGACAAGAAGGAAAAAGAGGAAAAGGAAAAGAAGATAGTGTAACAGGAGACAGGAAAGAAACATGAACCTTGTTTTGCTGTGAATACTCAGCAGTCAGAAGCAAGGAAAGAATCTGAAAGGGGCTTAGCAGGGGACCACTAAGAAGCAATCAACTGATCTAAAAACAATAGATAATGATGTCTTCAAAGTATCTCTAAAAATAAATTCTAAAATGTACTGTCTCCCGTAAACAGTACAACCTTTATATCTGTGTCCTTTTCCAAACTAGAAAGCCCCCCCACACACACACCAGATTGCATCCAAGAAGATTCCGTTTGCATTGTTCCCAGAAAGAGAGCAAAATTAATGTTAGCAAGAGGACTAAAAAAATGTAAAATGGACAATCATTCCCTGTGAGAGTTTCACTTATCAAATTTAAGCCAGCCTTGGTATCCACTTGGTGGCCCTCACTAAGCCAAAATAAAAAATGTATCTGTTTTGTTTAACACCAGCAAAGAAATTGTTGTTCATTTGTTTATTTTAACTCTATATCCATTTTGTTTTCTAAGGGTCTTTCTTTTTAAGCAATTACAAGAAAGCTGAAAGGCTAACATGCAAATGTGAGTTATTAAAATGTGCTAGATCAAAAAAGAAACAGAAACTATTCTTGCTGTTTGTGTGGAAAAAGCAGGGTCCACAATTGCCTGTCCTCTGCACATTTGTGCTGGTCGTCTGCCAGGGAGGAGGGCACTTGCAGATAGGGCAGGAGATCCATTTTTGTCACCATGTACCACTCCTTGTACCTGGATTTTTCCAGTGATGGAAGATTAGGAAATTTAGGCTCCCCTGCATTTCAAAGACCTGCCTGTAGGTTAGGAGTTAACAGGTGGAGAGGTTGGGCAGGTGCATTGAGAGGTTCAAGTGTGCTTTCTTGACACAACATGACATGTACACACACACAATAATAATAAATCAAGAGGAGGAAAAAAGACATGGCAGGGTCTCTAGGACTGTTGACATCCTGGGACAAGAATATGAAATTCTACCAGAGTAGAAAGGCCTTGTCTGCACTCTGTGTGACTGGTACAGGGGTGTGTAGGTATGGAATATCAGAAACAAATGTCCAAGCCAGACCTGGTCACCTTGTAGGGAGCTAAGGGCAGAGCCTGGAGGTATGGAGTGGAGATGTAACCATATCACCAAGAGGGCAATCTCTTGTCTGAGGCTTCCATGCTCTAGAACCTTCTCAAAAGGGAATCAAGTCCTCAAGCTGCCCCTTTCGTGTTGTCTGAGGGTCTATAAAACTTCACTGCTCCTCTTTTGCCTCTGATATTCTGCAAAAAAGACCTGTGTGCCTGTTTGAAGAATTCTTTTACTGTGTTTTACTTTACACAGAGGTGAGGGCAGAGCTCCCATCTGGCATCTGCAGGGCAGGGAATTAACCTCCCCTACCTTCAGCCATTTCCCTGACAGTAAGGTTTCTATGTTAAGACACTTTTCAGTGCTGATACTGTTTCATGGCAAAATGTACAGGGGAGTGATGGAAATATTGGAATGTGGTTTCAACATCTCAAGAATACTGGAAACAGATGCTATATTTTCTGCTCTTCTTTACAGTGGCTATTATGTAATGCTGGTTCTAAGGCTTTAGATCTTAGGGTATAACTCTAAACCTTTTCACAGGTGCCTGTTATCACACCAGGTACACCAGCAATATTTCTCCAAAAGTTCCACTCTATCTCCTCCTCACACCTATCTTTACTTAAAAAACCAAATCCTCTTGCAAATTCATTCACATTTAACAACAACAAATCATTTTTATTTTCTACTTTATTTCCAGTCTTATAGCAATTTCAAGCATGGCTCTAAAAAAATTCAGACAGTGATTTTATCAGAGCACAGAGCATCTCTCTAAAATGAAAACATCTGCTCTTCCATGTCACTGGTCAATGATCTTTGTAGAACTAACATCTGTATTAAGTAATGCTAGAAATTTCAATACTAAGGGCCAGGAGGTGGCATACCTAGTTAAGTGCACTTTTTACCATACGCAAGGACAGGGGTTCATGCCCTCACTCCCCACCTGCAGGGGAGAAGTAGCTTCATTTCCAGTGAAGCAGGTCTGCAGGTTTCTATGTTTTTCTTTCCCTCTCTGTCTCCTTACTCCTCTCAATTTCTCTCTGTCCTATCAAATAAAATAGAACTAAAGAAAGAAAGAAACTTAGGGTGTCGGGCGATGGTGCACAGGGTTAAACGCACATAGTGAGAAGTGCTTGGACTGGCTCAAGGATCCCGGTTCGAGTCCCTGTCTCCCCACCTGCAGGGAAGTCACTTTACAAGTGGTGAAGCAGGTCTTCAGGTGTCTATCTTTCTCTCCCCCTCTCTGTCTTCCCTACCTCTCTCAATCTCTCTCTTTCCCATTCAACAACAATAGCAACAATAACAAAAATGGAAAAAATAGCCTCCAGGAGCAGTGGATTCAGAGTGCAGGCACTGAGCCCCAGCAATAAACCTGGAGGCAAAAAAAAAAAAATTAACTCTATTCTTGAGTAGCTTCAGGGATGAAATCTATTTGTATAATCATTATGCTATGTCTCTAACCCAATAAATTTACAATGACTGCCTTACTTCTTATTTTCTTTTATTTGATAAAACAAAGAGAAACTGAGAGGGAAGGAGGAGAGAAGGAGAGAGGAGAGATACCTGCAGCACTGCTTCACTGTTCTCAAAGCTTCACCTGCAGATGGAGACCAAAGCCTTGAAGCCGGTTTTTGTGTATAGTGATGTATATGCTCTACTGAGTTAGCCACTGCTCAGCCCTGACTGCCTTGCTTCTTAATAATTATTTTATATTTGTCTTGTTTGGTAAGAAACTTCATAAGACTGTCTTTTATCCTTTCCCTTTCTGATTCAGTCTGTGTCAAGTTTGTGGTTTTACTCTTCAAATTTTGATATCTACTTGAATATCAATGTGTTTTATAAGAAGTGAATCAGATCATTAATAGATGCTTATGGTGTGGAGGCTTGAATCTGGGACTTCAGAGCCTCAGGCATGAGAGTCTTTTGCATAACATTATGCGGTCTCCTCAGCCCAATTTTTTAATTTTATCTAGAAATGAGGTTTCTGTCATGTCTAGGGCATCACTGCTCAAGACTATTTCAGGTGGAGAGACAGAGGCAGAGAGAGGTAAAAACCCACAGTGCCAAAACTGAGGCGTGCCCGTTGCAAAGCAGTGAATTATTCGGCTGCGTATTTTGCCTGCCTGACTTACTTGCCTTTGCTTCCATAGACTGGATTCTAACCTTTACATTTCTATAAGAACAGCAATAATGGATTAAGAATAAATCTCACCCACCTGCAACAGGGTCACCTCACAAACGGTGAAGCAGGTCTTCAGGTGTCTATCTTTCTCTCCCCTTCCTGCAGGTGTCTTACCTTCCTCTCTCAATTTCTCTCTGTCCTACCCAACAACAATAATAATAACAATAACAACAACAACTAATAACAACAACAGTGGCAGCAAAAGGGAAAACATGGCCTCCAGAAGCAGTGGATTCCTAGTGCAGGCACCAAGCCCCAGCAATAACCCTGGAGGCAAAAATACAAAATAAAATAAAATAAAATAAAATAAACAAAATAAAAGTCTCTCTTGTATACTGAAAATTATGAGTCACTACTCAAAGAAATTGAAAAAGACACAAAGAAGTGGAAAGATATTCCATGTTCATGGGTTGGAAGAATTAACATCATCAAAATGAATATATTACCCAGAGTCATCTACAAATTTAATGCTATCCCCAAGCACATTTTTTAGGAGGATAGAAAAAATGCTACAAATGTTTATCTGGAACCAGAAAAGACCTAGAATTGCCAAAACAATCTTGAGAAAAAAGAACAGAACCGGAGGCATCACACTCCCAGATTTCAAACTGTATTATAGGGGCATTGTCATCAAAACTGCTTGGTACTGGAACATGAACAGACACACTGACCAGTGGAATAGAATTGAGAGCCCAGAAATGAGGCTCCATACCTATGGACATCTAATCTTTGACAAAGGGGCCCAGACTATTACATGGGGAAAGCAGAGTCTCTTCAACAAATGGTGTTGGAAACAATGGGTTGAAACATGCAGAAGAATGAAACTGAATCACTGTATTTTACCAAATACAAAAGTAAATTCCAAGTGGATCAAGGACTTGGATGTTAGACCACAAACTATCAGATACTTAGAGGAAAATATTGGCAGAACTTTTTTCCGCATAAATTTTAAAGACATTTTCAATGAAACGAATCCAATTATAAGGAAGACTAAGGCAAGTATAAACCTATGGGACTACATAAAATTAAAAAGCTTCTTCACAGCAAAAGAAACCACTACCCAAACCAAGAGACCCCTCACAGAATGGGAGAAGATCTTTACATGCCATACATCAGATAAGAGTTTAATAACCAACATATATAAAGAGCTTGCCAGACTCAACAACAAGACAACAAATAACCCCATCCAAAAATGGGGGGGAGGACATGGACAGAATATTCACCACAGAAGAGATCCAAAAGGCCGAGAAACACATGAAAAAATGCTCCAAGTCTCTGATTGTCAGAGAAAGGCAAATAAAGACAACAATGAGATATCACTTCACTCCTGTGAGAATGTCATACATCAGAAAAGGTAACAGCAGCAAATGCTGGAGAGGGTGTGGGGTCAAAGGAACCCTCCTGCACTGCTGGTGGGAATGTCAATTGGTCCAACCTCTGTGGAGAACAGTCTGGAGAACTCTCAGAAGGCTAGAAATGGACCTACCCTATGATCCTGCAATTCCCCTCCTGGGGATATATCCTAAGGAACCCAACACATCCATCCAAAAAGATCTGTGTACACATATGTTCTTGGCAGCACAATTTGTAATAGCCAAAACCTGGAAGCAACCCAGGTGTCCAACAACAGATGAGTGGCTGAGCAAGTTGTGGTATATATACACAGTGGAATACTACTCAGCTGTAAAAAATGGTGACTTCACTGTTTTCAGCCGATCTTGGATGGACTATGAAAAAATCATGTTAAGTGAAATAAGTCAGAAACAGAAGGATGAATAGGGGATGATCTCACTCTCAGGCCGAAGTTGAAAAACAAGATTAGAAAAGAAAACACAAGTCGAACCTGAAATGAAATTGGAGTATTATACCAAAGTAAAAGACTCTGGGGTGGGTGGGTGGGTGGGTGGGGAGAATACAGGTCCATGAAAGATGATGAATGACATAGTGGGGGTTGTATTGTTAAATGGGAATCTGGGGAATGTTATGCATGTACAAACTATTGTATTTACTGTTGAATGTAAAGCATTAATTCCCCAATAAAGAAATAAATTAAAAAAAAAACACACACGAGGGGGAAATTCCAAGATTATTTTTGTAGAGATGTAATGCATGAATGCAAATAAAGTACTCCAATTAAAAATAACTTCAGGGTGGTCAGTGGGCAAACTGTTTTCAAATGGGAAACCAGGGCATAGTAAAGTAACCAGGTCAGCAAAGTCACTGAGTAGCTTTGCTGCCTTTCCAGCTCTTCTTCCTTCTATGACTGGAGGTCACTACTACTCTTAAATTTTAAGAACATTTGAAGAAAAAAAAAAAAAAGAAAAGAAAACACAAGTCGAACCTGAAATGAAATTGGAGTATTACACCAAAGTAAAAGACTCTGGGGTGGGTGGGTGGGTGGGGAGAATACAGGTCCATGAAAGATGATGAATGACATAGTGGGGGTTGTATTGTTAAATGGGAAACTGGGGAATGTTATGCATGTACAAACTATTGTATTTACTGTTGAATGTAAAACATTAATTCCCCAATAAAGAAATAAATTATTTTAAAAATAAATAAATAAATAAATAAAAGTCTCTAATGTCTCTGGATGTTTGTCCATAACATTTTCACTAGAACTTTTTTTTTAAGATTTTATTTATTAATTAATGAGAAAGATAGGAGGAGACAGAGAAAGAACCAGGCATCAAGGTGGTGGTGCACTGGGTTAAGTGTACATAGCAAGAGAGAGCCAGGCATCAATCTGGTACATGTGCTGCTGGGAATTGAACTCAGGACCTCATGCTTGAAAGACTAATGCTTTATCCATGGCACCACCTCCCAGACCACAAAGATCAGAATTTTTTTTTTATTTTTATTTATAAAAAGGAAACACTGGTGGTCTGGGAGATGGCACAGTGATAAAGCTTTGGACTCTCAAGCAGGAGGTCCTGAGTTTGATTCCCAGCAGCATATGTGCCAGAATGATGTCTGGTTCTTTCCCTCTCCTCCTATCTTTCTCATTAATGAATAAATAAAATCTTAAAAAAAATAAAAAGGGAGTCAGGGGGTAGTGCAGCAGGTTAAAAGCATGTGGCATAAAGCACAAAGACTGGAAGTGCAAGGACGGGCACAAGGATCCAGGTTTGAGCCCTGGGCTCTCTACCTGCAGGGGAGTCGATTCACAGGCGGTGAAACAGATCTTCAGGTGTCTATCTTTCTCTCCCCCTTTCTGTCTTCCCCTCCTCTCTCCATTTCTCTGTCTTATCCAACAACAATGACATCAATAATAGCTATAACAATAAAACAAGGGCAACAAAAGGGAATGAATAAAAAGATATATATATATATTATTTTTAAAAATTTTTTAAAAAAAGGAAACAAAAAACATAGGATAGGGGGTCGGGTGGTAGTGCAAGTGGCGTAAAGCGCAAGGACCGGCACAAGGATCTGGGTTCGAGCCCCAGGCTCCCCACCGGCAGGGGCATCACTTCACAGGAGGTGAAGCAGGTCTGCAGGTGTTTATCTTTCTCTCCCTCTCTCTGTCTTCCCCTCCTCTCTCCATTTCTCTCTGTCCTACCCAACAACAAACGATATCAACAACAACAATAATAACCACAACAAGGCTACAACAACAAGGGCAACAAGAGGAGGGGGAACAGGCCTTTAGGAGCATGGTGCAGGCACTGAGCCCCAGCAATAAGCCAGGAGGCAAACAACAACAACAACAACATAGAATAAGAGGGGTACAACTCCACACAATTCCCATCACCAGAACTCCTTATCCCACCCCCTCCTGATAGCTTTCCTATTCTTTATCTCTCTGGGAGCATGGACCCAGGGTCATTTTGGGGTACAAAAGGTGGAAAGTCTAGCTTCTGTAATTGCTTCCCCACTGAACATGGGTGTTGGCAGGTCAATCCATACTCCCGCTAGAACTTTTTAAAAATATATTTATTTATTTATTTCCTTTTTGTTGCCCTTGTTTTTTTTTGTTGTTGTAGTAGTTATTATTATTGTTATTGATGTCATCATTGTTGGATAGGACAGAGAGAAATGGAGAAAGAGGGGAAGACAGAGAGGAGGAGAGAAAGATAGACACCTGCAGACCTGTTTCACCTCTTGTGAAGTGACTCCCCTGCAGGTAGGGAGCCAGGGACTCGAACTGGGATCCTTATGCTGGTCCTTGCGCTTTGCACCACCTGTGCTTAATCCATTGCGCTACCGCCCGACTCCCTTATAAACAGTTTTAATATATTTTTCTGTGAAATTTTACTGCCATGAGATAAACACAAAAGATTCATGATGCTTTCTCCTCATAGATCAGTACTCCTGAGCGAACATTACAGATATGTATAGAAGAGGGTTTTTTTGCTTGCTTGTTTTGTTCTTTCTTTTACCATAGCACTGCTCACTGATGGCTTATAGTGATGCCAGTGATTGAACTTGAGAGCTCAGAGTCTCAGACATGAAAGTCTGTTTTGCATAGACATTATGTAGAAGAATTCTTTTTTTTTTAGAATAGTATATCTATGTTGTGTTCTGGATTTTTTTTTTTTTTTTAGGTCAAACTAGCTCTTATTCTTTAGAGAAGAGAGAAAGAGAGAGAGGGAATTTTTTTCTCTCTTTCATTTATGGGAGATCTTATCTAAAGCTGAGATAGCCAACTCCAGAAATCACAGTTCACTGTCACAGTCTGCTTTGGGACCACCCACTTTATTGTTGTTAAATGAGAAAATGAGATTCTCCCTTTCTCCCTCAGCCCTGTTCAGCTCTGGTTTATGGTGAGGCAGGAGATTGAACCTGGGACTTTGGAGCCTCAGGCATGAGAGTCTCTTTGCATAACCATTATGCTATCACCTCTGCTCAAAACAAGATTCTCTAGTCTAGCTGTCTGGGACTAGATGTCTTGTTGCCAGCAGTTGAATGCATCCCAACTGATATTTCTTCCTAAGTGTTTAGTCTGTACTAACATTGTTGTTTTCTTTTGTTGTGGCTCTGGCTTCACCACTTTGAAATGACCTTTCCAGGCAGAAAAACAGAGAAACAGAATGAGGAAAAGACACTATAGTACGGAAGCTGTCTCCAGTGCAGTAGGGGCCAGACTTGAACCTCGATTGTGAATATAACTGAGCAAGGGCATCACCCAGCTAAGCTACCTTGCTAGCCCACTAGCAAGAATCAGTAGATTTCGAATCTCTTGGTTACTGTGTCTCTTCCTGAGCCTTATCCTCTACCTACATCTCTCCTGAAGCTAGAGGCACAGTTGACTTTAAAATTAGACTATCTGGGGAGTCGGGCTGTAGTGCAGCGGGGTAAGCGCAGATGGTGCAAAGCACAAGGACCGGATCCCGGTTCAAGCCCCCAGCTCCCCACCTGCAGGTGTCTATCTTTCTCTCCCCCTCTCTGTTTTCCCCTCCTCTCTCCATTTCTCTCTGTCCTATCCAACAACGATGGCATAAACAACAATAATAACTACAACAATAAAACAACAAGGGCAACAAAAGGGAATAAATAAATAAATATTCAAAAAAAATTTTTTTAATAGACTATCTGGCTTTCTCTCTTTCTGCTGAAGTGGGCCTGCCAAAATGTGAGTAAAAAGCTCTTTACTTTCTCCCTCTCCCTCTCCCTCTCTCATGGCCCACATGTACTCCAACATGTGGGTGTTCTCAGTTTTCTTGAATAAAGTGTAAAATTTCTTGGAGAAAAAACAAAGAATAGATTATGTGGATAGGACTGATCTAGTCATGTCAACTCTCTGACTTCAGAGTTCCCTCCGTCTGGTAGCAAAAGAGGAAGTCAAACAGAGACCTGGTGTACGAAGGATTTGGTGTGCAGGGTTCTCTGTTGTTGGCTGTGACCATGGAGGGTATCCTGTGGCAAAGAGTGTGGCTGGCCACTGGAGCCAACAGCAGGCCCTGGCTGACTATGGGCAAGAAACTGGAATCTCAGTCTGATCCTCATAAGGAACTGACTTGCATCAATAGCATGAGTCTGGAAGAGTTTTCCCATCTTCTGGTGGGAAGTCAGCCTCGGCCATCTCCTTGACACCTTGATTTCAGTTTGTGATGCCCTGTGGAGAAACCCAACTGCCAGCCTTGATGGAGTTTTAAAGCTGCAAGATTCCACTGCTCTCCTGCAGATTTTGTTTTGGCTTTTAAGTTACAGGTAGAGTGTGAAACACAGGGAGAGAAGGAGAGACACAATGACACAGCTCCCCCATTTATGAATCTTCCTCTGATGCTAGGCAAGGTGCTCTTAGATGGTGCTAGAGGTTCGAACCCAGGTCCCTACCTGGGTGTGCTACCCATGGGTTGTCTGTTTGCTTGCTACCAGACTTATCACTGGGGATCAGTGCCTACGTAAGTCCACTACAATAGCTGAGAGATAGAGGTAGACAGAGAAGGAGAGACAGAGAGACAAAGAAGGAGAGATACCTGTAGCACTACTTCTGCATTCTCCATGCAGGTGGGGACCAGAAGGCAGCTTGAATCCAGGTCTCCCACAGAGCAATGTGTGCACTCTACTAGGTGAGAGACAGAGAGGGTGGGAGGGCCTAGGGGGTGGGGAGGAGAGAAGGAGAAACCAGAACACTGCTGATCTCTGGCATATTGTGACTCCAGATATGGGGCTTGAGTTTGGGACCTCTGGGGCCTCAGGCATGACAAACTGGTGCTCTGCCTCTGGTAGTTTGTTAAGCAGCCACAAGAAAATGAGCACACCATTTGTTCTTCTCTGCCATCTCCCCTCAGTCCTCAAGCACACCTGAGAAACCTCCTCTTGGCTTGCATGTTAGTCCACACACACCTCTGCTATGGGACAAATCACCTGTTCATAATGATCTGTTTATCTGTCTACTTTTCTCACAGCACTGAGTCTCTGGAAGTTGGTAAGTGTATTACAATCTCAAGCAAAGCACAGAGAGCAAAATAAAAAAAAAAATTCTTTTTCAAGAAAAACCATAAGGTCTGGAATTTGTAATCACATATACCAAAATAAGAAAAGTTATCAATCTAAAAAGGGAATGAAGGGAAAGCAATATTATTAATACGTGGAATGTTTCTTTTTTATTTTCCCTTTTGCTGCCCTTGTTTTTTATTGTTATTGTAGTTATTATTGTTGTTGTTATTGATGTCATTGTTGTTAAATAGGACAGAGAAATGGAGAGAGTAGGACAGAGAGGGGGAGAGAAAGATAGATACCTGCAGACTTGCCTCACCACTTGTGAAGTGAACTCCTGCAGGTGGGGAGCCAGGAGGCTTGAACCAGGATCCTTAGGCCGGTCCTTGCGCTTCACACCACGTACGTGGGATGTTTCTAAGGAGCCAGACGCCACGTACGTGGGATATTTCTAAGGAGCCAGAAGGAATGAGCAGAGGTATGAGGAAAAATTCATCTCTGAAAGACTAGGTAAATAAACAGCAGCTGAATGCCAGCTATGTGGTCAGGCCAGGAACTGTGGCGAACAAGGCAGAAGTTTAAGATTCAAATTTGATTCAAATTAGACTCTCAAGGACACAAGACCCTCTTTTCTGCTGCTCACCAGACTTGAGACTTTTCAAACTGAAAGGAAGCTGAGAGACCTAGATGATGTGTGCACACTGTGTTCAAGTACTTCACTCTCTCAACAGATACGGGCAGCACGATCCCTTTTCTTTTCTCCTTTCTTTATTGGCGGGCCAATGGATGACAGTGTGCAGGGGTACAATCTCTCACCTCCCTGCAAGACGCTCTCAGCCTTGACACAAGTCCCTTCCTGTTGCTTTAGAGGGTTTCTGTATTTAGCTCAGAGTGCTGGAGGTCCTTGTCATTAGCCCTTTTTTGTGCTGACTACCTAAGTCTCAGCCAAGCAGATGAAACTATTATTCATATCTCAGTCTGACAGTCATTTTGGCGGTTTTCAGGCTTTCACTATTTCATACACATGTTAATGAATATCCTGGCTCCTGCATCTTTGACACCTCTACTTGTTGGGTTGGTAGTAAAAGTTCCAGGAAGGAGAAACAGATGTTCTGATGTTACACAACTGCTCTGTCCCTGGGCCCCTGACCCACGGATGCCTGCTCCTTTGACCATCATAGGACCTGGAGCTGGAGCCCTGCTTCCCTCTGGGACCAGCTCATTCACTGGGACCAGTGCTGTTCTCATCTCCTCATTTCAGCTGGTGGATGGACATGGGGTCTGGCACTGAGGGAAGCAGGTGGTAACCACAGCGCACAGTTGAGCCAAGGGCAGAGCAGCACCAGAAGTTTAAAGAGCTATTGGAAAAAAACATGGGGCAGTTTCAGCCACCAAGTTGCAGATGCTACTATGACGTCATCCTGTCCTCCCCTGGGCAGATGACCTCACCAATGTGTCCTGGAACCTCACCTCCCCAGAGCCCTGCCCCACTGAGAAAGATAGAAACAGGCTGGGGGTGTGGATCCACCTGCCAACACCCATGTCCAGTGGAGAAGCAATTACAGAAGCCAGACCTCCCACCTTCTGCACCCCTTCTGGTGGGAACTGTGTGGAATTGTAGCCCTGTTATCCTACAATCTTGTTAATCATTATTAAATCACTTCAATTTTTTAAAAAAATTAATTAATTCATTAAAAATCAGAAGAAACCATCAGGCAGGAACAGGCTTTCTGGCCAGGAGAGATGCTGAAGGCGGGTGGGCTCAACACGACTTTATGTTTTGTTCTGTGGTGGATGGGGAGGCCGAAAAGGACTGTGACCCGAAGCTGCCATTATCCTTTTGGGGGTGGGATGAGGTGTCAGTTCCTTTCACACTTGCCGGGTGTGACAGCAAAGAAAAGAACCAAAGAGAAAAGACATGTAATGAGATGGTCCATCTCAGGAGTGGTAGCTTTTTCCCATGAGCTGACAAGTCCACAAGAATTTCTTTTTTAAATTTTTATTTATTATTTGATAGAAATCGAAAGAAATTGAAAAGGGAAGGAAGCAATAGGGAGAGAGACAGAAACACCTGCAGCCTGGCTTCACCACTTGTGAAGCTTTCCCCCTGCAGGTGGGGACCAGGGGCTCGAACCAGGGTCCTTGTGCTCTGTAATAATGTGTGTGCACTTAACCAGGCGTTACCACTTGGCCCCTGGACAAGAATTTCTACTTTCCTTAAAAAAAAAAAAGCTGTTAGAATCTTGTAAACCCCTATTCGATAAACATCATCTAAAATTAAATCCCACGAGTTGGAATAAAAAAGAGAAATCTCAGATGAGCTTAAATCCAGAGGCAGAAGGTTTTTCCCTTGCAAAACACTCCTCGAGGGGGACTGGGATGCCTCTTGCTTCAGGCCCAGATCGAAGGCTGCAGGGCCTGGGGAAGCCGAGTTCTTCTCGGCAGCAGGAGGCTCCAGCCGTGGGCGGGGCAGTGGCGGGGGCTGGGCCGGGGATCCCCGCGCCGCGGAGCCGGCTGCGGCAAAGGGGCGTGAGTAGGCGCGGCCGCACTGCGCAGGCGCAAACTCGCGTCCTCAGGGCTGGGCGCGCACCCGCTGCGGGGTCGCGTGCACGAGCCGGTCGGCGGGCCGTGACGTGCGCCGTGCGACGCTCGACGTCACGGGGTCGTGTGGTAGTGGTGGCCGAACTTCACGAGCGGCTGCGCTTGACGCGGGTGCGGCGGCCGCTGGGTGCGGCGTCCCGGGGTCGCAAGGCGCCGCCGCCGCCGCCGACGAGGAGCGGAAGGCCCAGCGTGCCCCTCCTCCACCACCTACGGGGTCGCCCGCCCCCGCCCCTCCCGGCCCGCGCGGCTTCCTCGCTTCCAGTGCGGATTGGCGGGGCCGCGGCGGCCAGGGGAGCGGGGCCCGAGCGTGACGCGGTGCGCGTCCCTCGCCGCGAGGGCTCCGGACTCCATGTGAAGGAAGGACGGGCCTGCGCCGGCCCCTGACCCCTGACCCCCGGTCGCCGGCCCTCGGCACGCGCGGCCTCGGGACTGAGCGCTGGGCGGAGGGGGAGGCGGCGGGAGGCCCGTCCCCGGTGGAGGCCTCGCGGAGCGCCGGTATGTGCTGCTGAGACCGGGCGGGCGGCGGGACGGGGCTGGTCTCCGCGGGCTCACCCCCAGCACCCAGCCTGACCCCCCAGCACCCAGCCTCACTCCCAGCACCCAGCCTCACTCCTAGCACCCAGCCTCACTCCCCCAGTACCCAGCCTCACTCCCAGCACCCAGCCTCACCCCCCCAGTACCCAGCCTCACTCCCAGCACTCCGCCCCCCCCCCCCCCCACTTTACAGCTCAGGAAGTCTGGGACAGGCTGCGGCTCCCGCAACGTGGGCAACCTCGCATGGGGAAGTGTTTCTACTCTGGCAATTGTGTGTGTGTGTGTGTGTGTGTGTGTGTGTGTGTGTGTGTGTGTGTGTGTGTAATGGGGTCGCTGGAGTGTGTGTGTTACAGAAGTGTGTGTGTGTGTGTGTGTGTGTGTGTGTGTGTGTGTAATGGGGTCGCTGGAGTGTGTGTGTTACAGAAGTGTGTGTGTGACTGTGTAATACAGACGTATGGAATCGAGGTCGCTGTACCCCCTAGATTGTAAACACAGCTGGTTTACTCTCTTCCAAGGTAAAATATTTGCTCTGTGTCGCTCTAGTCCAGCTGAACCATTTTCTTGGCGTATTATAAAAACACTTGTTTATTCCTATTGACCCATCTATTCTGTGACCTGAGCGCAGCTCAGCTCTGACTTAAGGGGTACCAGGGATTGAACCTGAAACCTGGGAGCCTAGGCCGTGAATTATTACTATTACTAGTATTATTTTGCATAACTTTTTAAAAAATATTTTTATTTATTTACTATTGGATAGAAACAGAAATTGAGAGGAAAGGTAGAGACACAGACACCTACAGTCCTGCGTCACCACTCGTGAAGGTTTCCCCCTGCAGTTGGGGACCAGGGGCTTGAACCCGGGTCCTTGTGCACTGTAGTGTGTGCAGTTAACCAGGGACATCAACACCTGGCCCCCTATTTTGCGTGACTTTTATGCTGTCTTCCAGGACCTAAACATACTATTTTTAAGATTTTTTTAAATTATTATTATTGGATACAGACAGAAGTTGAATAGGAACAGACCAATTGTGGCACTATTTCATTGCTTATGAAGCTTTCCCTCAGCAGACTGGGATGGGGACTTGAACCCAGGTCCCAGCACACTGTAATGTGTGTGCTCAACCAGGTGTGCCACCGCCCCCTTGGTTTATTTTCATTCAGACAGACATTCAGAAAAAAGGTGAATGTAGAGACCAGAGCACTGCTCAGCTCTGGTTTATGATAGTTCTGGGGGTGGAACCTGGAACTCCAGAGCAACAGATGTGAAAGTCTTTAGCATTACCACTATGCTATCTCTCCATTCCCTAAAAAATAAATTTAAAAAGGTGGTTCTCCGCACCTTTACCATTTTTTTCTAAAAGCTAAAGAGGAAAAGTTTCTCTTGTTAAAAATACATATGTTTAACCGCATGTATTTTGGTAAGACTTGAGTGCCGTTTATTCTTTATGCATATAGGGAACTCACGAGTCATTTGCTTGAGATTTCCTTATTGCAAAATGTGTTGCAGCGTATGTGGCAGTGACAACACAGTCATTTCTGCATTGTCTTATGCAACATTCCTGAATTAGGATAAAATTTTCATTTATAGAGTGTTGTAGAAAGTTAACTTTAAAAAAAAAAAGTTATTGTCACCAGGATTATCGCTGGGGCTTGGTGCTAGCAATGAATTCACTGCTCCTGGCCGCCATTTTTTCCTTTTAACTTTTTATTCTTTGACAGGACAGATAGAAATCTATAAGGGAAGGGGAGATAGAAAGGGATGGAGACAGAGAGACCTGCAGCCCTTCTCCGCCATTCGACAAGCTTCCCCCCTGTAGGTGCTCGTTCAGCAAGTACACCCCTGCCCAGCCCTGAAAGTTATCCTTCATTGTTGGTTTTTTTTTTCCCTTTCACCCTCTGCAGTGTCTAGTCTGTTCATAAACTGACAGTTGTGGGCTTGTACCATTTCTTAATCTGGTCAGTGAAAAGGAGCCTTTACCTTTCTCTTTGTAGATAGAATATTAACATATTTCTCTTGAGTGACTGAAGCATAATTCATGACTGTAAGTAAGTGTTTAAGAAATCAGCTGATGCCCAGCCATAGTAGACTCGAATTCTCTCTAGTGTATTTGAAAATTGGCCGTTGGGTATCTTTGTGATGCCTTTGAAAAGCTGATCCGATTATAGGGTTAACCAGTGAGAGATTCACAGATTTAACCAATCTGTTTAAAACACAAGAGTGTTGAGTCTCATTGACTTACATTCAGAGCAAGTGGAATGGTAGGGTCACCACGTGTCTTGAGAGAAGTGACTGCTGAGGGTGTATCTGAAATGCTCAGGCCCATCACAGACTCAGTCTCCCAAGAAATGTCTTGGTGGAGCCTTGCTTCCCAACCCTCGTGCCTACTGCTGGGGGGTGAACAGTGTAGGCCAGGCGCGGTGCTGGAGTGAAGTCCTGCTTGGTTCTCTCATTCCCTGTGGAAGTCTCAGGAAGACTTGGATTCCTTGTGCAGCTGTGGCGCTGTGCACTGCCCCATCCCTGGCCTTTCTGCGTGAGTCCGCTGCAGGGTGGCGGGCAGCTGACCGCAGTGCACATCCAGTGATGGTTCTCTGCACTCGGTGGGTGTTGACATCTGTCAATGTGTGCGTGTCATCTTTTCAAAGGGCTACTTGTTTCCATAAGCGACCAGAGGACTCTCAGCTATGGCATAGCCAGTGCTGGAAGCTGAGCCCAGGCCCGAGGCAGCAAGTCCTGTGCTCTGCTGCTGAGCCCTCTCCCTTACCCCTGTGTTATTTTAGACGGAACCATTTGAAGCTGAGCCTGAGATACGATGGCTCAAACACACCAGCATGCATCTCCAGAGTCAACGGTTTTGCTGGTCAGAAATACCGTTTTCTTGGTTCACACACACTTAGTGAAAAACTGATCTCTTTTTCTGTTTGGGGTGATTACTAAGCTTCCCACTGCTCCCCACCAAGGCATGTGGTGGTGGAGCGCCACCGGCTGTGTCCCCCGGGCCCCCCCCCCCCCCCCCGCAGACTAGCCTGCCCTCCCCACCTCTTCTGCCCATCAGTCTGAGACTTGCTGAACCTTCGCAGTTGAAGGGGCTTCACTGCTCTCACCTGAGTTTTTCAGACAGAGGCAGAAAGAGGGGCCAGGTGGTGGCATACTCTGTTGAGCACACATATTCCCATGCACAAGGGCCTGGGTTCGAGCCCCTGGTCCCCACCTGCAGGGGGAAGCTTCACAAGTGGTGAAGCAGGGCTGCAGGTGTCTCTCTCTCTTCACCTATGTTCCGTTCCCCTCTCGATTTTTCTTTGTTGTATCAAATATATAAAATGCATATGTAAGTAGTCATGGGGAGGGGAAGATGGGGTGCTGAAGCTGCTGCGGTGCTTTGGAGTCGCTCAGACCAGATGACGTGTGGCAGAGCAGGTGGCTACGTGCTGCACCTTGGCGTCGACCATCTTGTGTTGGTCTATAGAGAGAGTCCTAAGGTGCTTGTGCAGCTGGGTCAGTCAGACTCGGACTTCATGGGGTTTTAAAGTTTCCCAGTGAAGGCAGGCGTCTGCTGTCAAGAATTTTTTTAAAAAATTTTTTTATATTTATTTTCCCTTTTGCTGCCCTTGTTTTTCATTGTTGTTGTAGTTATTGTTGTTGTTATTGTAGAGGACAGAGAGAAATGTAGAGAGAAGGGGAAGATGGGGAGAGAAAGATACCTGCAGACCTGCTTCACCACCTGTGAAGGGACTACCTTACAGGTGGGGAGCCAGGGGCTCAAACCGGGATTCTTATGCCGGTCCTTGAGCTTTGCGCCATGTGCGCTTAACCCGCTGGCTACCAACTCCCAGGAATGGTTTTACAGGCCTGACTTGGGACACGTCCTCGCCTGTGCACTCGGTGTCTGTCTTTTGGGTTTTCCTTAGCCGGTGTTTGCTGCACCAGAGTAGTCAGAAGTCAGTGGAACAGGATGATTCATGAACATTTACAGAAAACTCTCCACTTGCGCTGTCATGCAAGGAGTGCTGAGGTGAATTAGCGTGCATCCGTTCTAGCTTTGTAGCATTCCAAGTTCAGGAATTAGACGGTTTTTAAAGTGTGATGACTCTTACTAAAATTCCCCCCCAAAGACTTAATTGATTGTTTCTGAGAATGAGAATGAGGAAGGCAGACCAGAATACTGCGTAGGCCTGTCATACCGTGGTGCTAGGGATCGAGCAGTCTCTCTTTCCTGGGAACGTCAGTTCTAACTTCTCCATGTTTTCATCTCCTGATGGTTGGTGGTGAATGCTTGCTGATGACTGGTGAAGAAGCAGCTGGTCTTTGTTTTGATTAAGCCGGCTATAGAGAAATAGAAGTAAGTATAACTGGATCTGTTTCCCAACCAGTAAACTGCTCCTTAGTGGGTGACTGTTTCAAGTAGAGGTTGACAGTAGGATTTCTGTAAGTAACTGCTCATTGAAAATGTGATTGAAGTCACAGAACATGTGCAAGTTTTTTCCACACATCCTTGTAAATCACTTGAACTCTCCACATAGAATCAAATGCCTCTCCTCTCACTCCCAGCTCTTGTGTGAGGTGTCTGTCTGTCCTGTGTCTGTGTGTAGGCATGCGTTTACAGAACACGACTCTGAGTACTTGGGTCTTGCGCCTTTGGTGTGCCTGAGGGACACTGGCTGCCTGCTCTCCTCACAGCAGCTCCTCATCTGCTTCTTCTGTGACACTGCTTGCCTTCTTGCCTCTACTGCTACTTGGCTCTTAGGGTGTTGCTTACCTTTTTTTTTTATTATACATTGCCTTCCCAACTTAGAAGAGCATAAGACAGAACTATTTGGAGTCCTTGTAATTAACAGGCTGCTAATTCTGTTAAGAATCTCGAGAGATTTTTAAGAGTCAGAATACTGTGAATTTCAAGAGCAGTGAGGTCTATAGAATTAGGAGTCATTTTCCTAAAAGTAATCCCTTCTCCCACCCCCATTGTGCTGCTACTTTAGTTATTATTTTGTTTTTTTACTAGGCACTGCTCAGCTTGGGGGATTGAACCTGGGATTTTGGAGCCTCTGGTGTGAAGGTGTTCTTTGCATAACCATTATACTATCCCCTCCACCCTGCCCATCTTTTAGTGTGGACTTTAATAATGACAAAACTAAAAGAATAAGGTGTGATTTGTCACTGTTCTGATACTTTTCAGATCAGTCTCTGTTGCCCCTGCCTGGGGCAGGACCCAGGAGCACTCTTAGCCCCATATTTGTGCCCTCCACTTGGAGGTGACTCTCCAGGTGCACAGTCAGTTTAGATGCCCAGCAAGCGGCACAGTGCCTGGGGCAAAATGTCTGTAAAAACACAATTGACAACAGCAACTTTACTGACCAATCACAACACATTTTTTTTTAATTTACTGGTTTTTTTGTTTTGTTTTCTTTTGTATTAAGGACCTCTGTTCTTTTTTTTTTTTTTCTCTTCTAATTGTGTGTGTGTGTATGTGTGTGCTCTGCCATTTGAGTGCCGGGCATTGCCCCCTGGCCTGTGGCCTAGCGTGGACACCACCATTGAGTCAGCTTGCAGGCTCCTTTACTGCTTGCTTCCTTCTGAATTTGCTGTTTATTTCCTCTCTTTTGGTACTGTTTCCCATTATGTAGCAAACTTAATTTCTGTATTTTAGACACTGATTTAAGTGCTACTTTAAAGACACTACTTTAATTGATATAACAGTCCAATAAATTAATTTCTTTAATATCCATATTACAAATAAGGAGCTGAAACACAGAGACAGTGAGAAGCCTGTCCATGCTTACACTGTGTGTGTGTGTGGTGGAGGTGGGATTTGAACGTAGGCAACCTAGCTCCAGAATCTATGCTCTATATTATTATTATTTATTTTACTTTTTTCAATTTTTTTATTTTCTTTATTTTATTGGCTAGAGACAGCCAGAAATCTAAAGGGAAGGAGGTGATAGGGAGAGACAGAGAGACACCTGCAGCATTGCTTCACCACTTATAAAGCTTTTCCCCTGCAGGTGGGGACTGGGAGCTCGAACCTGGGTCTTTGCACATTGTAATATGTGTGTTCAGCCAAGTGCGCCACCACCGTCCCCTTACTTTATCTTTTAAATTTATTTAAAAATAAATATCGACAAAGCCATAGGATAAAGGTGTACACAATTCCTACCACCAGAACTCCGTATCCCATCCCCTACCCTGATAGCTTTCCTATTCTTTATTCCTCTGGGAGCATGGATCCAGGGTCATTATGGGGAGCAAAAGGTGGAAGGTCTGGCTTCTGTAATTGCTTCTCTGCTGGACATGGTTGATGACAGGTTGATCCATACTCCCAGCCTGTCTTTCCCTTGTGGGTCAGGGCTCTGGAGAGGTGGGACTCCGGGACACATTGATGAGGTCGTTTGCCCAGGGAAGTCAGGTTGGCTTCATGGTAGCATCTGCAAGTTGGTGTCAGGAGCTGAACGGTTGACATCATAGGCCTGTGGACACAGTCTGAAGTGAAACATGTTGAGGTGGTATTAGTTGCATTGATTAGGTTGAGGTCAGCAAATGCATTATCAGTTGGTATGGGCCGAGAGAAGACTGCTGAAAAACGAGCCTCACCGCTGAGTTTCCAGAACTGGGAGAAATTCGGATTTTATAGAGAATGGGGAGGGTTCCTGATCTTTTAGGATAGCTATTATCATAGCCAAGTTGTTTGGAAATTTGATTGACTTGGAAAATCCATTGTTAGGATTTTCTGTATCATACAAGACGTCACCATGATTTATGTCATTTTATTTATTTATTTTTAAATATTTATTCCCTTTTGTTGCCCTTGTTGTTTTATTGTTGTAGCTATTATTGATTTCGTCGTCGTTGGATGGGACAGAGAGAAATGGAGAGAGGAGGGGAAGACAGAGGGGGAGAGAAAGATGGACACCTGCAGACCTGCTTCACCACCTGTGAAGTGACTCCTCTGCAGGTGGGGAGCCGGGGGGCTCGAACCGGGATCCTTCTGCCTGTCCTTGCGCTTTGCGTCATGTGCGCTTAACCTGCTGTACTACCGCCCGACTCCCTCCATTTATGTCATTTTAAATAGATTTACATATAGCTGTAGCTAATATAGTGATACAGTCAGTTGCTTCTGGTCTTTCTGGTCTAAGATTATAGGTGATTTAATGTTTCAAAGAAAAAGTCATTATTAGAGAAGTATTGACAATTTAAGCTCACCAGAATCTGTTCTCTGAACATGTGCACTGTAATTCCTCTTAGGGCAGTCAGGAAATTGGGCTTGCATGACCAGAGTAATATTACCATTTGTGGGATACCTAATCTGTACTGGGAAATGGGCCTGGGGGGCATACAGGGGACCTCCAGAGGCCTTAGGAAGGAGACAGTAGGTGAACTGAATTACCAGATCCTACACATTGACTATGATTATAATATTTATTCTAAACAAAAATAAATAGAGAAAATATGAAGTGAGCAGATGAAAGTATGAAGTTAAGAGCCAGCTCTAAAAGACTCGGCTTTGCTGTTGAACCTTGCTAGCAAGCTTTGTTTTCCTTACCTGTGAGAGATGATTTGCCTAATTTTGTAGGTTTGCTATGAAGTGTGACTGAGATCAAATATCTAGTGTAGTACCTTGCAGATATGTTTTTTTTTTTTTTACAATGACAACAATAATAACTGCAACAATAAAACAACAAGGTCAAGAAAAGGGAATACATTTTTTAAAAATGAAAAAAAAAAAACAAAACCAAAAACAAAATGTCAACCTATTTCTAAGACCATGGGAGAACTAGAGTGGTTATTTACAGGGGTGGGGATGGAGACACAGACCTCTGGTGGCAGGAGTGGTGGAAAATAAATACATTGATTAATAAATAAATGCCAGACCTTCTTATGGACAGAAGCTGAGAAATCGGAACAGAAGTTGTCAACCATTAATCCCCTAGTTGAGAAAAAAAAAAGGGTTTGATAAAAGAAAGAAAAGAAAAAAGAAGGAAAGGTGGAAGGAGGGAAAGGTTGTTTTCGCCGGGCTGGCTTCACGGGCGGGTAACAGACGACCAGGGACTCATGGCTGGGCTGTAGGCAGTATCTCTTTATTCATGCAGGACGCACAGCACAATCTAAGACGAGCTAAGTTAAACTCAAGTACAGTACCGATATGTTTTTTTTTTAAAAGACATTAGCAGTGTGGTCCTGGAGGTGGCACAGTGGATAGGACATTGGATTCTCAAGTGTGAGGTCCTGAGTTCAATCCCCGGCAGCACATGCACCAGAGTCTGGTTCTTTCTCTCTCCTCCTATCTTTCTCATTAATAAATAAATTAAATCTTAAAAAAAAAAAAAAGACATTAGCGGTTATTGTAAAAAATCCTTCCTCAATCTACACAGATCATGTTTTCTGGACATAGAAGCCCTGTTACTTTATGTGAGTAGGGTTTGTGTTCCATTTAAGTAAACAAGATTAATATGAAAACAAAGATGATGCTCTTTTAAATCTTAGATACTTAATTTTGTTTTACAATGCAGAGATTCAAAGTAGTCTGCACATATGACATAGCTTATTAGCTTATACTTTCACAGCTATGTATATGTGTTAGAGACAGACGGCAGAGAGTCAGAGGAGAGAGAGACTGCAGTACCACCGGTCCTCTAAGGGCAGTGGGGCCCAGGCTTGAACCTGGCTGTGCCCATGATAAAGCAACACGAGACCCAAGTGAGCTATTTCACCGGCCCAATACTTTAATTTCTTTTTTCTTTTTCCTTTTTAATTAAAAAAAATTTTATTTATTTACTTTCCCTTTTGTTGCCCTTGTTGTTTTTATTGTTGTTGTTGTTAGATAAGACAGAGAGAAATGGGGGGGGACAGAGGAAGAAAGACACACACCTGCAGACCTGCTTCACCGCCTGTGAAGGGACTCCCCTGCAGGTGGGGAGCTAGGGGCTCGAACCGGTATCCTTACACTGGTCCTTGTGCTTTGCGCCATGTGCACTTAACCCACTGCGCTACCGCCCAACTCCCAGTTAATTTCTTTATTATCAGAGCAATGCTTGGCTCTGTCTAGCTCACGGTGGTGCCAAAGATTGAACCTGAGACCTCAGAGCCTCAGGTATGAATGCATTTTGCATAAATACTATGTTATCTTGGTCCTCAATAGTTCTTGAAACCTTGAGTCTTTCTAAACACTCCATTTTTAAGGAAACCTCTCTGTTCGCATTTACACTTTCATCAGTTTATGTAATAGTAAGCTCATGTAAATATTGTAACAGGTGTAGAAACAGGTCTGATTCTTGATGAGGTTATGGTGGTGATGGACTGGTGAGAAATGAGCTTAGTAGGATTGGTAGATCATCAGCAACTTATTGGAGGACTATAGAAAGAGTGGAGAATGTCGACTTATCAGTCGGTTTGTTCAGAGGCTAAGAATATGTACTGTTTTCTTTGCCTCCTACTGTTTCTGAGATGAGATGTGAATATGTGTATTATAAAGATATTTATGCATGGGGTTCACAGTCATAACATCTCACTTTTATTTCAACTCCTGTAAGATTTTTTTCCTTGCAAATAGGCTCTTTTGATTTTTCTGTGTATTGGGAGTCCTGGGCGTTGTACAGGCTTTAAGTTCAGCGCCATCCTCCAACCTCCTTGTTTGCCTAAGCTCAGCATTTTCACCTGCATAGTTTACGTGGCATTCTGGGAAGCTCTGTGCCGTGGCCACAGAGCTGGTCTATCATGCCACCAAGAATTTATGGAAAGTATTTTTTTAAATATTTATTTATTTATTTATTTATTTATTTATTTATTCCCTTTTGTTGCTCTTGTTGTTTTTATTGTTGTAGTTATTATTGTTGTTGTTATTGTTATTGTTGTTGTTGTTATTGATGTTGTTGGATAGGACAGAGAGAAATGGAGAGAGGAGGGGAAGACAGAGAGGGAGAAAGATAGACCCCTGCAGACCTGCTTCACTGCCTGTGAAGCAACTGCCCTGAAGGTGGGGAGCCTGAGGCTGGAACTGGGATCCTTACACCAGTCCTTGCGCTTTGCTCCATAACCTGCTGCACTACCACCCGACTCCCAGAAAGTATTTTTATCACAACATTTTACTTCTGTTATCTTGGCAATCCTTGGTTTTACCCCCTGCATTCTTGCTTTGCATTTTAGCCTAGCCCCTCTTTTACTTGCTTTTTTTTTTTTCCAGAGCACTGCACAGCTCTGGTTTATGGTGTGGTGTGGGGATTGAATCTGAGACCTTGGAGCCTCAGGCATGCCTGTCTTTGTGCGGAACCATCATGCATTCTCCTCACCCCTCCCCATTCTTGTTTTTTAGACACCTGTCATGGGGAGATGGTTGTGTGTTAACAACCATCCTGTAAACCATTAATTCCCATCTTCTCAATAAAATATGTTTAAAAAAGATTATATTAGCAAATAAGAAATTCAGTTGAAGTTACATCAAAGCAAGCATAGTAAGTAAATGTCAAAGAAAATATATTTAAAATAGAACAAAGTTATCATACAATTTAATTAATTTTCACCAGAACATTGCTCAGCTCTGGCTTATGCTTGTACTAGGGATTGAACCTGGGATATCAGCACCTCAAGCATTAAACTCTTTTGTGTAACCATTATGCTATCTCCCCAGCCCTGTCATGTAATTATATATAGGTCTCAAAATACATCTTGGGAGGTAGTAAAGATAATATTTTAGTGTCTGTTATATATTGGAGAGTTTACACATTGATTTTTCAACAACTATAGTAGGCCACATTATCCAGATTTTGCATGTAAGAAAACTGATACAGAGACAGCACAGAGGTAAAGCACAGGACTTGAATGTAAAAAGGCCCAGAGGCTGAAGGTCTGATCCCTAGGACCATTTATATAGCCTGAGCTATGCAGTGTTCTGGAGACTCACACACAGCAGAATTTAAAAAAAAAAAAAAAAAAAGTCAAGAAGTTATTCAGGCTCTTCTTTCTGGTTAGAGTGAGGGTTTCTAGCCACTTGGCCAAGTGCACGTTGGTTATATACCCTTGTTAGAAGAGAGTATCTGCTCTGGACTTCTAGGGCTAGGGCCAATGTGTGGTTAAGTGCACATGGCACAAAACGAAAGGATCCCGGTTTGAGTCCCCGGCTCTCCACCTGCAGTGGAGTCACTTCACAAGTGGTGAAGCAGGTGTCTATCTTTCTCTCCCCTTCTCTGTCTCCCTTTCTCTCTGTCCTATCCAACAACAATGATATCAATAACAACAATAATAACTACAACAATAATAAAAACAACAAAAGGGAAATATATATATATATATATATATATATATATATATATATAAGAAACTTAAAAAGAAAACAGTCACTCATATACAGATACTCTCATCTGTCATTTCTTATAAGTGGCAAGTCAGAAAACTGCTAAGTACTTGTATAAGCATGAATGATTTTTGAAATTCTATTAAGTTCTCTTTTTAGTGGAATGAGAATAAATAAACTGCTCTGTTTTCAGTGAGGAGTGTGGGAACTGGGCTCATTTCTTTAATACCTAGGAGAAACAGCATGGTAAAATTCAATATACTTGGCCAGAGACTTGTTGACAGATATCATGAAATGAACGGGGAGAACGGACATTTTATCTTTATTTACTTGATATAGACAGTCAGAAATCAGGAGGGAGACACCTGCAGCCCTGCTTTACCACTCACAAAGCTTTCCCCCCTGCAGGTGGTGACCAGGGGCTTGAACCTGGGTCCTTGAGCACTCTGATGTGTACGCTTAACCAGGTGCACCACCACCCAGCCTGAACATTAGAAATTTTCATTGTTATTTTTTGAGGGTACGTTTTAGATTCTGTGTCATTCTGAATAGCTGTGGACATTAACTCTCAAGTCTCAGTGTCTTGAAGAAGTAAAGGTTTTCTGGTTCATGCTTGTTTGTTGAAGGTCATTTGGTGGTGGTGAGGTTCCACTATCCATTGTCATTTCTTTGGGACCTCACTTGGGAGTAGCCACTGTGTGGAAGATGACAGATGGCTAGATAGAAAGAAAAATCTCTCTCTTTCGTACCACATTCTTAGTACTCTTGACACTCAGGTCACCAAATATCTGTGGGGGAGGGGTGCAAGGACTCTACACACCTGACATCCAGTGATACCAGGTAGGTGTATTACAGTTTAGCTCAGTTCTGACATATCCTGGAAATAGTGTTAGATTTTTTTTTTAATTTCTTTACTGGGGGATTAATGGTTTATAGTCTATAAATACAATAGTTTGTACATGCATAACATTTCCCAGTTTTCCACATAATTACAACCCCCACTAAGTCCTCTGCCATCATGTTCTAGGACCTGAACCCTCCCCCCACCCACCCCCAGAGTCTTTTACTTTGATGCAATACACCAGATAATGTTAGATTTGTTCTAAAAGAATTTGTTAAGGATATCGAGAATTTACACTGTTCTTTCCCATTATGTAACTCCAGTGCCAGAATGGGGACAAGGATCAAATAGATTTTTCGTATTCTAAAGCAGCGTCACACTAGGACAAAGGGGAAATAGAAGGGGTCAAAGCATACTCTGGCATGTAGAATTTTTAAAAATATTTTTATTGAGGAGTCAGCGGTAGTGCAGCGGGTTAAGCACAGGTGGCGTAAAGTGCAAGGACTGGCATAAGGATCCCGGTTCAAGCCCCCGGCTCCCCACCTGCAGGGGAGTCGCTTCACAGGCGGTGAAGCAGGTCTGCAGGTGTCTTTCTCTCCTCCTCTCTGTCTTCCCCTCCTCTCTCCATTTCTCTCTGTCCTAACAATGACGACATCAATAACAACAACAGTCATAACTACAACAATAAAACAAGGGCACAAAAGAGAAAAATAAATATTAAAAATATTTTTATTCATTTATTATTGGATAGAGACAAAGAGAAACTGAGAGCAAGGGGGAGATAGAGAGGGAGTGAGACAGACACCTGCAGCCCTGCTTCACCACTCATGAAGCTTCCCCCCTGCAGGTGGGGATCAGGGGCTTCAACCTGGGTCCTTGTGCATTGTAGTGTGAGTGCTTAACCAGGTCCGCCACTGCCCAGCCCCAACATGTAAAGGTTTTAATTGGAGAAACGCTTAGCACTGGTACACCTGGCACCCACATGACTGACCAAAGGAAGTTTCAGGATTGACCTTAGTTGAGTGGGGAAAAGAAATTCAGTATTTCCATGGCCAGAAGAAACTAATCAATTATTTGTGAGTATCCCTACTACTGAGGTGACGCTTAAGTCTTTGAGAATTATGAATAGGACTGAGAAAATAAATTAGTGCTTCTGCAAAAGACTGCCATGCCTGATGCCCAGAGGCCCCTGGTTCAGTTCCTGGCACCATCACAAGCCAGAGCTGAGCAGTGCTCTGGTAAATAAAAATAATACAAGAAAATAAAAATTATTAATGTATGTCAGTGACAAGATGTTGAGTTGATATTTATTTTTTCTAAATCTCTGAAACAGATCTGGAGTTCAAAGTCAGTTTTCGTTTCTGAGCTAGTATTTCATATTAGTGAAATGCTTCCAAGTTGTATCTTGTTCCAAGTTGTATCTTGTTTACTTGTGACTTCAAGATCATTTATCGCTATGTACTAAGTTTATTACTGCTACAGATTTGACTTAGCTACATTTTAGTAGTATTTGTATAGTCTAAATTTAAAATATTTTGTTGCTTTTTTAATATGATAATACAATTCTTCTTCTTCTAGCGTTTGCCCTTCTTCCATAGCCAGTCAACAGCGTCAGGTTGAGCCTGATGTAAAGTTTCGAGACCTCCTAATACAATGAGACCAGTGTACTCTGATTTAACTTAAGGATAGATTAATAGCAAGATTTACATGACAGCTTTAATTTACTTTTATGTAAGTACAGGCATTTTTAAGAAGCCTGTTGATGCCTTTTACAAATCAGTCATAGATAGAACATGAACTACTGTGTGTCTGGCTGGGACCTCAGCAGGTAGAGCGCACATTTTGCCCTGTAGGAGGATGAGGCTTCTGCCCCCGGCCACTAGGCCACTGCGTGGGAATTCCATGGCAGGGGGACTTTATAAGTAGTGGGATGGTGTTCTGATGTCTCTCCTCTCCTTTGTCTCTTCCCTCTCTGATGTCTCTCCTCTCTTTTGTCTCTCCCCTCTCTGTCTTTCAACCTCTGTCTGAGCCACAAGGGAGCCCTGGTGACAAGACACATGGACGAAACTTTTAAAAAGAACAAGATGTAGGGGGGCAGTTGGGGTGCCTCTGGTTGAACACACAGGCTACAGTATTTAGGGACCCAGGTTCAAGCCCCCGCACCTGCAGATGGGCAGCTTTGCAGGTGGTGAAGCAGGGCTGCGGGTGTCTCTCTGTCTCTCTCCCTCTCTACCTCCCCCTTCTTATTTCTTTCTGTCTCCATCCAATAAATAAACTGTTAAAGAACAATATGTCAAAACAGATTTCTAGAGTCTCTGAATCATTCATACCCTGAAAGTAAACACCAGTATTGGGGAGATAGGGCAGAAGCAGCGCACCAGACTTATATGCCCGGACAGACTTAGACTTATATGCCCGCACCTCAGAGGTGGTGCTTCAGTTCCTGGCACCACAGTAAGTTAGAGCTGAGTAGTGTTCTCTCTTCTCTCTGTCTGATCAAAATAAATAAAATCAATCTTAAAGAGAAAAGAAATAGAGGC
This sequence comes from Erinaceus europaeus, assembly GCF_950295315.1. Classification (NCBI taxonomy): domain Eukaryota; kingdom Metazoa; phylum Chordata; class Mammalia; order Eulipotyphla; family Erinaceidae; genus Erinaceus; species Erinaceus europaeus. Next base: position 38,298,032 of record NC_080179.1, read on the forward strand.
CATCAGCCTTTGCTGCTGCTACCAACCACCTGTGAGCGGCCATGTCTGCTATTCTAGTGGATGGCTTCCCTGCAACCAGCCTGCTTCTATAGCTGCATGCACATGGCTACTTTACTACACTGTGGGAAGGCTTCCCAGCCTTCAAGCTGTGCCCATGTGAGAGACTGCCATGTGCCGCCTCCGGGCTTTGCTAGGGATGTGCCCATAGGTTCTGGCCCTGACTGTGGCTTCTGAAGAGTGCACCGCAGACTCCCTCAGACTGTTTGTAGAACACTGATGGTACTCACAAGTTCAGCCTTAAATCTGCCACTAATTAGACGTAGATCATGACAGTAACTTCAGCTTTACTGAATTTTAAAAGGTTGCCCACTCTGATTTTTTGTTATTATTATTATCATCATCTGTGGTGCTTTAACGTGTGTGTGGAAAGAAACCGTTACATAAGGATGTAAAGCTCTCCTCTCCAGTTTAAAAAGTTGGAACACACCGCAAATTGACAGACCACTTTTTTCTTCTTTGAATCTTTCTGTATCCTTGCTCTGTCTCCATTTTCACAGCTCTAAAAGAGATGTTGTAAGCGTTCTTAGCTAGTTTTGCTTTTAATTAAGAAGTTGGAATTGCCATTTTGTTGATCTGATACTCTTGCTAGTCTTCTCTCTAGTCTTTTTCCTCTTTCTTTCTTTCTTTCTTTCTTTCTTTCTTTCTTTCTTTCGAGAGGACTGAGCAGAGAAAGATGACTTCTTTAGAGTAAGGAGTATTCCAGTTTGGAGGTAAATATGGCCAGTGTGGAACTGATAGGACATGGTTTGAAGGGAGGCTGTGAAAGTACTGAGTGGACTTGAGGTTTTGATGTAGTCATTTGTGAAGATTATAGAACAGAAAGTTGTAGGTTTTTTGTGTGTGTGCAGAGCCAGGATCTTGCTATATAGAGAGTGGGGGAGCTAGAAATTGGTCACACACAACGCCACAGCTGCCTTCAGTGTTTGCAGCCAGGTTTGCACCTAGCTGGAGCATACGGTCAAGCAGCGCACTGTCCAGGTGAGCCAGTGTACTGGCCTGACCCACAGCTTGGTCATGAGCAGTTTCACTGCTGTGGGAGCCATTTCCATTCGGTTAGTAGAGAGGAGGAGACCTATGACATTGGAGTTCCTCCTAGGGCTTTGGTTCTTCTGTGGTGTCAGGACTCAGATGTGGACCATATGCTAGACCAGACTTGTGCCCTCCTGGTGGCAAGCCTTTTCTCCAACTAGGAGTTTCTAGCACTTGGCTGGGCTAGTGTCAGTTGGGGAAGTAAAATTACTGTTAGTTATAAAAGAAGAGAATTATTATCAATAAAGCTTTACATTCTTAAGGGAGAAACATAGAAATTGGAATATGTGGGAGTCAGGCGGTAGCGCAGCCGTTAAGCGCACGTGGCGCAAAGCGCAAGGACCGGCATGAGGATCCTGGTTCGAGCCCCGGCTCCCCACCTGTAGGGGAGTCACTTCACAGGCAGTGAAGCAGGTTTGCAGGTGTCTTATCTTTCTCTCCCCTTCTCTGTCTTCCCCTCCTCTCTCCATTTTTCTCTGTCCTATCCAACAACGAGAGCATCAATAACAACAGCAACAGTACAAACAACAAGGGCAACAAGAAAAGGAAAATAAATATAATAAAATTAAAAAAAATAAATTGGAGTATGTAAGATGGAATTGGCAGGTCAGAGAAAAGTTAGCTGATCATACTTCCTGAAACACTGGTTCTCCAAGAGTTCGCAGGTGAGTTGAGAAGCTCTCCACCTGGCTGCTGGAATACAGAGTCCAGCTGTTGCAAACTCTGTGGAAGGCTGTTCCCTTCACACAGCTAGCTTTTCCGGTCTTCACAGAAGACCATCTGTGAAGCTATGAGGTTGCCCTTGGGCCAGCTTGTTGTCAGTCAGAAAGTAGAGCTGCACGTGAGTGGGAGAGGTGGGAGAGTCACTGCCAACTCTGTGTGCCTGGACTATATGGGGAGGGGATTCTGGGAAATGTGAGCTTAACCTCATTGATTCAGTAGAGTGAAGGTGGGGTGAGGCACCCCACAGGGGACCTTACAGTTGTGGGAGTCCACAACTGTAACGAAACTGACTTTGCATCTTCAAATATTGATTTACTACATATGTGAGAGTTCCACATGACAGAGAGTAAAAGAGAGAGACAGCACAGACCACCACTCTCGTACATGTGGTGCTGGTGATGGAAACAGGAAATTCTGGCATGTTAGTTTGATGCTCCACCACCTAAGCTGTTTCCGAGTCACAGGGAACTCAAGACCTCACACATGGGCAGGACCACTGAGCTGCCTCAGGAACCAGTTTTTTTCAGTTTCTTATCTAGAGAGAGAAGAGAAAGGGGGTTAAGCGCACATGGCGCAAAGTGCACAGACCAGCATAAGGATCCTGGTTCAAGCCCCTGGCTTCCCACCTGCGGGGGGGGGGGGGGTCACTTCATAAGCGGTGAACCAGGTCTGCAGGTGTCTTATCTTTCTCTGCCCCCTCTGCTTTCCCTTCCTCCCTCAATTTCTCTTTGTCCTATTCAATAACAACAACAGCAATGATAACAATGACAGTACAACATGGGCACCAAAAATGGGGGGGGAATGGCCTCCAGGAGCAGTGGATTTGTAGTGCAGGCACCGAGCCCCAACAATAAGCCTGGAGACCAAAAAAAAAAAAAAAAAGAGATGAGAGAGAAAAAGAGAGGTTGGAGCCATACCGCAGGACCAGTCCATCACCCTTGGAATCCTGTGCCATCTTTGGTGACCCTGTGTGTTCTGGGACTTGAACCTAGGGCATGGGACCAGGTGGAACAAAGGTTCTTCCAGCATGTAAGGTCTGTCCCCAGCCCTCACAGTGAGACTTCTATAAAGTCTGCAGGTTCATTCTGATATAAGAGCAAGTTCACTAATTCTCCACCACACCTCTGTCCTTTGTGCTGGGGGGACATAAGGGATTTGTGTGAGGAGTGAAGAAATGTCTATAAAGTTTTTTTTTTCTGAATGTCAGCACAAGAAAAACTATTAGTAAGCAGTAACTAATGGTAGTGAGAAGCAGTCAAGACATAGGAAGGGTGGGGACTGAGAGGGTGCTCCTGTGAGAATGCCACCATGTCCGTGGGGAAGGCCCCGTGGTACATGTGCTGTCTTTCCTCTCTTTCTGTCTCTGTGCAATAAAATGAGTGGGAAAAGCTGGCCCAGGAGCAATAAGATTAATTACACGTGTGAGACACCAGTGCTGCAAAAAAAGAAAAGAAAAAGAAGTAATGAGGTTGTATTTTGAAAAGGGCAGAAAAGTAGAGGAGATGGACAGAGATGGGAGCAAAGTAGTGTTCAGTTCCTATATTTGAGGATGTTGTAATCCAGCTGCAGATAGTACACATAAACGTGGAGTAGTTAGGAAACTGTTACATCTGGTATTAATTCTCGTGCCTCTCTGGTGTTGGGATTGTAACACTGTGCATCTTGAGACAGATAAGAAAAGTAGAGAGAGTGAGTCGGGTTATGCAAAATAGCTTTCATACCCAAGGCCCAAGACCCCAGGATCAGTCCTCAGCACCCCATGAACCAGAGCTGGACAGGGCTCTAGTCTTTCTCTATGTCTCCCATTACAATAAATATTTTTTAAAAAAGAATTTCTTCCACACAAGTGATTGAGTCATTACAAGTCATGAGTGACAGATGCCCATTTCAAGCACAGGCAGTTTTATAGTCTTGAGTTTTTACCACTATCCTTTCCGTGTTTATCTTTTTTTTCTTTCATCTATTGAAAACCATACAATTAAAAATATATTCAGATCCATGCAGTACTGTTTAACTGTAAACTGTAACCATGGCCATTTACTGCACATACTATGGAACTAGTAGAGACAGAAATTGGAGTCAGAAGTAGGTGGTCTGATACTTTTTATCTGCCCACTGAGATCTTTATTTTTGTAGGGAGCATGAATCATTGTTCAGATACATGGAGTAAAGTAAAGGTTAGAAATATGTTCAGTTTCTGTGTGATGTTTTCAAAATAAAATAAAAAATCATTTCTTAATTTGAGAGGACAGATAGAAATTGAGAAGGGGAGACAGGAAGAGACCCGGAGACCCTTGCTTTATCACACACACACCCCCGCCATGTATCTTTTGTCTGCTTTCCGCCCCTCACCCACTTTACGGGGGACGGGGATTGGCGGTTTACAGAGCAGTTTAGGTAAAGACTACCTCAGATTGTTTGTACCTGTGGGCAGTATTCCCTCTGCCGTCCTCCCACTCTTGTAGTCTGCACGTTTTCCTAGCCCTGAAAACTAATGGTTTCCTTTCTGTGTCTGTGTTTGCCTACTTGGGCATCTGACATCAGCGAAGCCACACAAGGCATAGAACCATGCATTGTCTTCTGTGGCTTCCTTCTGGCTTTAGCTTGTTTTCAAGACTCATCTGTGGCAGAAAACCGTTAAGCTTTGTGCTTCCACCACAGTTGTTTAGTCATTCGTTAGTTGATGACCATTTGGATTGTCCACGTTGGGGCTGTTACGAAAATGGCACTGTGAGCCTCCCTCCTTTTCTATTGCCACCAGGGTTATTGCTGGGACTTGGTGCCTCCAAGACTTCACCACCGTTTCTGGCCACCATCTTTTTCTTTTGGCTAAAGGGTGAAAGAGATAGAGAGAAAGCTCTCCGGAGAAAGAGAGTCACATGCAGCTGCTCTGCCACTTGTAGAGCTTGCCCCCTACAGATGGGAATGGCATTTGGACCCATGTCCTTGAGCATGGTGACATGTGCTTTATAGTGGGTCCTCCATCAACAGACCCACATACCTCTCCTTCCTTCCTTCATTCCTTCCTTCCATTTTATCAGGAGGTACTGGTTTACAGCAGAGTTGTCGAGCATTTTTTTGTGTTCTTTGGGTAAATACAAGGAGTAGAATTCCTACATTGTCACACTGTTTTTAATTTTCTGAGAAACCTCTGTGGTTTTCCATAGGGGCTGAACAAATTTGCATTCCCACCAATAGTGTACAAGAGTTCCTTAGAAAAGTATTTTAAAAAGATCTCTAAGTAATTGTACAACACTGTAATAAAAGCCACCAGGCTATTACTGCTCAGACTCTAAGCCTGTATAATCTCTCTGCTCCTGGTGGACTATTTCTTGTTCAGAGAGTAGGAGAGCCATAGGGAGAGAGAAGAAACATTACAGTGCTGCTTCACAATCCATGAAGTCACCACTTTGCTTGGTGTGCTTCTGTTGAGTCAGCTACCTCCCCTGCCAGCTTTCATTTTTGTCATTGCTCGGATTTCACCACTGGGCTTTCTCATAGCAGAGGGAGAGATAACCACTTCCCCTGGTGTTGTAGTGCTCTGTGAGTGCACTGGGGAAATGTGTGTGTTACTGTGATTAGTAGTGGGTCACAAGATTATAAGGGGATGTGATGTGTACAGTTCCATACCACACCCACCATCACCACCACAGCTCTGTAGCCCACCCTCCCACCTCCCAGAGATAAACACCAGAGTTCTCACAACGCTTACAGTTTGCTTGCTTCTGTTTTTTTTTTTTCCAAGTGTATGTGAATCAGATCTCTAGATTCCACATGAGTGAAACCATCAGGTAGTTGTCTTTCATCTCTTATTTATTTTATAGAAAGTTTTTTATATATTTATTTATTCCCTTTTGTTGCCCTTGTTTTATTGTTGTACTTAATATTATTGTTGTTGACATCATCGTTGTTGGATACGACAGAGAAATGGAGAGAGGAGAGGAAGACCAAGAAGGGGAGAGGAAGATAGACACCTGTGAAGCGACTCCCCTGTAGGTGGGGATCCTTACGCCAGTCCTTGCGCTTTGCACCACGTGCACTTCACATACTACACTACAGCTCGACTCCCCTCTTTGCTTATTTTGCTAAGCATAGTCACCTTCAGTTCCATCCATTTTATCCCAAAGGACACAATGCCATCATTTTTTATTGCAGAGTAGTATCACATGGAGTATATAACTTTTCTAGCCTGTCATCTGTCGATGGGCATTAGGCTGCTTCCACTCTCTAGCTGCTGTGAATGATGCAGCCATGCACATAAGGGATGGGGACTCTCGCCTAGGGGTACACATAGTAAAGCAGACAGTCTCTGTGGCACACTATCTAATAGCAGCTTTTAAAACATAGATTTCAAAATGTATTTTTAAAATATTTATTCCCTTTTGTTGCCCTTATTTTTTATTGTTGTAGTTATTATTGATTTCGTTGTTGTTGGGTAGGACAGAGAGAGGAGGGGAAGACAGAGACGGGGAGACCTGCTTCACAACACTTGGGAAGTGACTCGCCTACAGGTGGGGGGCCGGGGGCTCGAACCAGGATCCTTACGCCAGTCCCTGCGCTTTGCACCACATGCACTTAACCCGTTGCGCTACTGCCTGACTCCCTCAAAATGTATTTTTAATGCCTTGTTTATTTAATGAGAGTGACCCAAGCCCACTCTGTCACATGTGTTACCAGGGAATCGGCCCAGAAGTTGTATAAGCAGAAAACGTGCCATACTTCCTGAGCCCTGTCTTTACTCACGAAGATAGATAAGCTAGAGACTAAGCCCTTCTTCGCTCTATAGAAAAGCAGTTCCTGCCATTTGATTTGAGGCCTCGCACATGCAACCTTTGTTTCTACCCAAGCAGCCACCTTCCTGATTATTACAACTTTGGTTTTTGTTGAATCTTTAGGCATATCTACTGTCGTCTGAAAACAGATAATTTAATTCTTTCCAGGTTAGATGAATTTCTTTTGTTTAATTTTATTTATTTTCTTTTCTTGGTAGAGACAAATCAAGAGTGAAGGGGGGAGCTAGAAAGAGATCCCTGAGGCCCTGCTTCACTACTTAATGAAGCTTCCCCACTGTAGGTGGGGACCCAGGGCTGTCAGGGTTGGTTCACTATCTTTACTAATGATAGGTATTTCTTTTTCTTTTTTCTTTTTTTGCTTCCAAGGTCATTGCCAGGGCTTGGTTCCTGTACCACGAATCCACTGCTCCTGGAGGCCATTTTTTCCCCTTTTGTTGCCCTTGTTGTTTTATCATTGTTGTGGTTATTATTATTACTGTTGTTGTTGGCTATTGTTGGATAGGACAGAGAGAGGATGGGAAGACAGAGGGGGAGAGAAAGATAGACACCTGCAGACTGGCTTCACTGCCTGTGAAGTGACTCCCCTGCAGGTGGGTAGCTTGAACCGGGATCCTTATGTCAGTCCTTGCACTTGTGCCACGTGCGCTTAACCCGCTGCACTGCCTCCCGACTCCCACTCAGATACTATTTCTCCACTCTACAGTCTTAGTACGTTTTGTGTTTCTACAAAGTTTTCCATTTCACTTGTCACTAATAATTCTAGTCTCATATGATCCTTTTTACTTCTGTATTATTCTGTCTTTGACTTATGATTTTAATTAGTCAAATCTTTCTTTTTTTCTTACTCTAGCCAAAGGTTGTTAGTTTAGTTGATATGAACTAATTCTTTGGGTTTTGATAGATTTCACCTATTATCTGTTTCACTTCTAATCTTTATTCCTGCCATCTGCCAGTTTGGGATTTAGATTACTCTTTTTCTTATTCCTTATTTACTTATTTATATTTGTAGAGACAGAGAGAAATTAAGAGGGGAGGGAGGATAGGGAAAGAGACAGAGAGACCCCTGCATCCTTGCCCACCACTTGTGAAGTGTCCCCCTACAGGTGGGGACCAGGGGCTTGAACCCGCATCCTTATTCACTGTCATGTGTGTGCTCAACCAACTATGACATCACTTAGCCCCTTTTTCTAATTACTTCACAAGTAAAGTTAGGTTGTTGGTTTTAGATCTTTATTTACTAGTCGTACATTTGTAGCCATAAATTTCAGCAGTGCTTTTGCTGCACCTTTAACATTTGGTTTGTTGTGGTTTATTTTCATTTCTTTGAAGATTTCATTTTGTTTTTCTTGTGGTTTCTTCTTTTGACTCATTGGTTAAGAATGTGCTATTTGATTTCCACATATTTGTGAACTCTTCAGCTTTTATCCTGCTATTGGGCTTTAGTTTTACTCCACTGCAGTTAGAAAAGAAATTTTGATTCTAGTTTTAAGCCTTTTCTTGCGACCTCCCATCAGGTCTCTGGAGAATGTACTGTGTGGAGTCGGGAAGGTATGTGTCCTGCCCTGCACAGGTGCAATGGAGTGTTCTGTGTATTTTTGGCCAGTTGGTCTTTAGTGTTGTTCAAGTCCTGTTTCCTTATTGATCTTCCATATGGTAGTTTACTGTTGAAAAGGTTACTGGACCTCCCAGCGTTACTGTGTATTTTTCTCTAAAAATCCATCAAAATTTGTTTTATCTGTTTGGGAGCTCTGATGTTTAGTATATGTACTTACCAGTTGTTATGTCTTCTTTATGAATTGCCTTATTTTAAACACGATTTGTTTTTATTTTGGATAAAATCAGGGAAACTGAAAAGGAAGGGGGCCATAGAAGAGAGAGTAAGAGAGAGAGAGAGACAGAGACAGAGAAGCACAGACTTGCAGCAGTGCTTGACTACTTATGAAGCTTCCCCCTGCAGGTGGGGACCAAAGGCTCTATTTAGCCCAGCTTCTTATATACTGTTGTGTGTGTGTGCACTCAACCAGGTGTGTCACACCCAACCCCCATTTACTGATATCTAATTTCTTCTGTGTTTCGTGTAGGCTTTTGACTAATAGTCTGGTTTGTGTGATATTAGTAGAGACATCACGGCCCTTCTGGGAGCACTATGGGCTGGCATAGGTTTTGCTCTTTTTACTGGCAGTGTTTGTGTCTTTAGACCTGACATTTGCCTCAGGTGGATATCTTGAAGTAGCATCTATATGGGACGATTGCTCATAGGGAAATATATATATATATAAAACCTTTTTTTTTTGTTATAACTTCCCCCCTCATTTCTTCCTTTCCTGTCTTAATGTTTCGTTGATTTTTTTGGTAATGTTTTGGCTTGGTTCCTTTTTCACTGCCTCCTATGTATATTCTGGACTTTTCCTGTGATTCTCAAAAGGACTACCATAATGTCCTAAAGTTATAAAGGTTTGTGAGGTTAGCAAGGGTAGTTGGTGGGGAATGGGCTGCAAGGTTGGAAGTGGTCCAGAGGAATTTGGCAGAGGGATATTGGTACTTTTTCGGTAGGTGAGATACAGTTACTCATTGTGAAGACATGAGTTGTACTTCTAAAATGTTTGTAGTCTTGTAACCCAAGGTTACTTAAAAAGTTTGATTTGAATTGACATTTGGAATTAACATGATTTGAATTAACTTCAAACATTTGCCAAAACTCTGTGCCTATATACCTCCCTTCAGTTCTTAAAGTCAGAAGTTACATCTTTTTTTTTTTTACAGGTGTCTATCTTTCTTTTTTTATTTTATTTTTTTTAATTTATTTTTTATTTAAGAAACCATAGGATAGGAGGGGTACAACTCCACACAATTCCCACCACCCAATCTCCATATCCCATCCCCTACCCTGATAGCTTTCCCATTCTCTATCCCTCTGAGACCATGGACCCAGGGTCATTGTGGGTTGCAGAAGGTGGAAGGTCTGGCTTCTGTAATTGCTTCCCCGTTGACTGGTCGGTCCATATTCCCAGTCTGCCTCTCTCTTTCCTTAGTTGGGTGGGTCTCTGGGGAAGCAGAGCTCCAGGACACATTGGTGGGGTCTTCAGTCCAGGGAAGCCTGGCCGACATCCTGATGGCATCTGGAACCTGGTGGCTGAAAAGAGAGTTAACATATAAAGCCAAACAAATTGTTGAGCAATCATGGACCCAAAGGTTGGAATAGTGGAGAGGAAATGTTGGGGGGGGGGTACTCACTGCAAACTCTAGTGTACTTCTGCTTTCATGTATATATTTTGCACTAGTTTATGGATATGTGTGAACATATGCTCTCTCTCTCACAGAACCTGGTCTATATCTAGGTTTTGGGACTTTGTTAGAAAGTGAACCACCTGGGATGGAATTAGACAATATTATGAAAGGAAAGGTCTCACCCGAGTAATGAAGCTGAAGGGTTGTCATTCCTCACCTGAAGTCTCTGGACACAGTCTGAGCTGAAGCATGTTGAGGTGGCAATCGTTGCGTTGATTAGGTTGCTATCGGCAGATGCAATATTATTTGATATGAATTGGGAGAGGCATGCGGGAAAGTGGGCCCTATCCTAAGGTTCCAGGACTGGGGGAAATATAGGCTCTATAGTGGAAATGTGAGGTTCCTGCTATCTTAGGGTTCAAAAAGACAATGGATAGTTATTGTTATCATCACATTATTTGGTAATTGGGTTAACTTTGAAAAGTCCTTTTGTTAGGGTTTGCTGTATAGTACCCAGTATCTTGTGTATAGCTGTGCCACAGAAGTTACATCTTTATGGTGTGTCCACAACCAGAGATATGTAATTACTCTGTCAGCTCTGTGCCTTGTCAAAAAAGAAAGTGGAATTGCATACTAATTTGCATTTGTGGTTGTTTTTATGTGTAGCCATTTATCTCTACAAAAGATCTCTATATCTTTATATATCTAAGAGACAGTGTTAATATTCTTGATTTCAGCCTAGAGAAGTCCTGTTAGATATCTTGTCTGGGCAGCTGTCCTAGTAGCTAATTCCTTCAGGTGAGGGTAGCTGTATAGTTATTGGTGGGCAGGTTTTTCTTTCAGCGCCTTTATGTGTCATCTCAGTATTTTTTGGCCTGCAAGGTTTTTGCTAATAATCTTTTTCTGTATGTGGCATGTCATTTTTCTCTGGCTGACTTTAAGATTCTGTCTTTCAGCACTTTTTTTTAAAATGAACTGTTACTGGGTGGGGGATAGGGGACAACATAATGATTATGCAAGCAGACTCTCAGGCCTGATGTTCTGAGTTCCCAGGTTCAGTCCTCCACACCACTGTAAGCCAGAGGTGAGCAGTGCTTTGATTTAAAAAAATTAAAAAATAAAATTATCTGTTACTAATTCTAGAGTACTTACTGTGCCCTCTAAGAGCCAAGTATTATCCTAAACATAGGAGATGCAGTGAAAGTCAATAAAGTCCTGCATAGATTGACAAGTCTAAAAAGACCGAGTCTTAAAAAAAAATTCTGCCTTCTACTAAAATAATTGAATATTTAGAGAAAATATAGTACTTCACAGCAAAAGTTGATAAAGTATTAATATTGGTGTGGTGTTTTACATTGAGTGTGTGTGTGTGTGTGTGTGTGTGTGTGTGTGTGTGTAAGAGAGAGACTGCTGCTTCTGTTTCTTCTTATCATTAATGCTTTTTTCCTTTTCTAAAGGCAGTAAAGAATGCTGCTGGGAGAACCGTTCCCCTAATCTTCAAATTATCAAGCTGGTTGCTATGATGGGTGAGTCCCAGTTAGAAACATTTTTATCTTATCTGAAGGCTACAGCATGGAGAAAGATCTTTCTCTATGTGCCTACATGAGTATGGTGGAGGCTGTGTGCAGGCTCTTCTAGTGAGCACACATTTGAACATAACGCAGGGATCTGGCTTTGAGAGCCTGCTGCAATACAGGGGAGCCAGGCAGTGGGGAAGTGCTGTGTGCTTCCCTTCACTCTCTCACTCTCTGTTTGGGGGTAAAAGAAAGAACCTGGGGGCCGGGCAGGAGCACAGTGGGTTAAGTGCAACCACCTGCGCAAGGATCCTGGTTCAAGCCCCTAGCTCCCCACCTGCAGGGGGGTTACTTTACAAGTGGTGAGGCAGGTCTGCAGGTGTCTATATCTTTCTCTGTCTTCCCCATCTCTCTTGATTTCTCTCTGTCCTATACAACACAGCAATAACAATAGCAACAAGGGCAACAAAATGGAAAAAAATGGCCGCCAGGAGTAGGAGTTTCGTAGTGCAGGCACCGAACCCCAGTGATAACCCTAGAGGCAGAAAAGGGGGGGGGAAGGGAGGGAAGGAGGAAGAAAGAAAGAAAGCACCCACCAGGTGTTGTGGAATCATATAGTCATAAGCCTCAGAGAAGTCCTGGAAAGAGAAAAAAAAAATACAATTACATTTTAGCCAAACGAACCTCTTTGATTTTTAATCTATAACAGAAAATAGTGATTAAAAAAAAAAAGGAAGTAATTATATGTTAATGATAGGAAATGTAAACCAGAGCCTTTCTGGCCATTTATTTTAGCATCCTGATGCTTGAAAATGCCTTCTTTTGGGGCCAGGCAGTGGTGTACCTGGTTAAGTGCATCCACTACAGTGCCCAAAGACCCAGGTTTAAGCCCCTGGTCCCACTTGCAGGGAGGAAGCTTCACAAGTGGTGAAGCAGGGCTGCAGGTGTCTCTCTGTCTCTCTCCCTCTCTATCTCCCCCTACCCTCTCAGTTTCTCTCTGTCTCTATCAATAAATAAAATTAAGTGACTTAAATTTAAAAGAATAAAAAAGGGCCTTCATTCAAGTTTAAAAATGTTGGGAAATTATGCAGATGTGGTCAAACATTGGCAGGGCCTACAAACTACTATATTTCCATGCAAGTGTTATTTACAGATATCCACTACGTTATCCACTCAGGGTATTGCTAATTCAGTTAAAACCGTTGTAACAGTTGCTAAGGACACTTCCACCTTCCCAATATGCCTTTTGCCTCTCTCCACCCTCTTTCCTAGCCAATCTTGTCCCGACTTGCCACTTCTGGAATCCTCCCATAAAAGCCTCTCCTATTTCCGCTTTCACTCTCTTTGCTCTTTTCTTTTCCATGACCCGACCTAGAGAAGGGCTGGTGGGCATAGTGGGAGGCGGCCATTTTGCTAGTTCCACATGGCCTGAACTACTGTGCTCACACTCAATTCTGGGGAGTCTTCGTGAATAAAGATTTGCGTTCCCACTCCGCCACAAGTTCCTGGTCTCTTCTCTCTCCTCTGTGATGCAACCTAACATAAAAAGTTTTTTTTTTAATTAAGAAAGTAGACTGATACATTTAATAAAAATATGTTTAAGGCAGGGGTGATAGCATAATGGCTATGCCAACAGGCTTTCATGCCTGAGGCTCCCAGGTCCCAGGTTCAATCCCCTGCACCACCATAAGCCAGAGCTGAGCAGTGCTCTGGCAAAAAAAAAAAAAGTTTCAGTACTGGCATTTCCTTCTTAGCAGTGTAAATTTATGTATCTTGCTTTTTCTCAGAAACAACTTGTCAGATCATTTCATTCCATTTGAGATCATTTTCAACTTACCTGTTTCCTTTGGAACCAGTCTTCTACTCAGATTTGTAGACAGCACTGGCTTGGTGGCTTGGCTCAAGCAGTGCAATGGTGAGACTTTGCTTGACAAAGGCTGCTCAATGGGGCTAGGAGGCAAACTTCCTCTGGGTGTGTGACGCCTGGGAGGGAGCAACAGGAGAGCAGTGAGGCCAGCACCAAGGGAGCTCTAGGCATGGTGGAGGGATGCTCTGGTGTCTCTCAAAATGCAGAATAGAAGGGGACTTGGGGCTGTGTCTCAGTGGTCTTCTGCAGACGTGGTCCTCAGCACCAGATTGAAAAACAAAAGCAGATCCAGCAAGATAGCTCCCTAAGCTGCATGCCTCACTTGCCATGCCTGTGACCCAGGTTCCAGCCTGACTGACATGCAGCACTGCCGGAAATTTTGATGCTGTGCTGTCATCCCTCTCTGTCTGAAAAAAGTTGACTTGTGGCTGTAAAACCCTAGTGATGACAAAGAAAGAAAATAGAAGAAGAGAGAAGAGAGGGGAGAAAACAGGGCCAGGCATTGACACTGAGTAGTGAACTCATCAGATGTGCAGATACCCAGGTTCAAGCCTCCCGGTCCCCACCTGCAAGGGGGAAGCTTCACAAGCAGTCAAACAGTGTTGCAGGGGGCTCTCTTTTCTCTCTCCTTCTCTCTTTCTCTGTTCCCTCTTAATTCAATTCTGTCCCTGTCAAAACGGAAAAGAAAGAAAAACTTGTCAGAATCTTTTGTAAAGGATCATAGGCCCACATTTAATAAATGCTTGGACCTACTAATTAAAGTTCTTTTTTTTAACATCTTTTTTATTTTTGTTTATTTATTCCCTTTTGTTGCACTTGTTGTAGTAGTTATTATTGTTGTCGTTGTTGTTGGATAGGACAGAGAGAAATGGAGAGGGGGGGAAGAAAGACAGACACCTGCAGACCTGCTTCACCGCCTGTGAAGCGACTCCCCTGCAGGTGGAGAGTCGGGGGCTTGAACTTTATTTACTGCTTTTTGATTCACATTAGTAGAGCTGAGTTAATATTAGAGAAATCAAATGATCTCTTGGAGTTTTCCATAGAGGGTATAATGGGTACTGCTAAAGAAGGAAAGTCCTAGAGGATCCCTACCCCAGGTTGTTTTAAATAGGTCATTTGATGTCTTGTGGACTTTTTGTTTAGGAGTCAGGGAAGAGTTGCTTTCTAGAAAAGAATGTCCATGTTTGAAGCTGTTGCATCTGTAGAAGAATTGGAATGATATCCTCACCTGTAAATGTGTGGTACGATGCTAGAGCTTGAGTCAAGATCAATCTGATGTTCCTTATCGTCAGTTTTTAGCTAACAGAGATTTTATTTCATCAAAGTAGCAGAGGCATGGGCATTGAAAATGTTCCAGATGTGTTTTTGTGTGAAAGGAATGCATTTTTATTGTACATTTTGTGTTTACCAAGTGAGAATGAATGTTAAGACAATAATTCTGTTTTTCCTCATTTTGAAAATGCTTAGATGACCAGCAAGCTTTGAACTCAATCATGCAAGATTTGGCTGTTCTTCATAAGGCCAGTCGACCAGCACTGTCTCTACAGGAAAACAGAAAAACAAAATCTCTATCCCCCAAAAAACAGGTATTTCCTTCAGTAATATTTAATTGTGTTGTTGTTCTGTGAATAATTTCCCTTTATGTCCTGGTCTTATAGAGGAGTTGCTTAAAGTGCTGTTTCCACAGTTTGAATATAATACTTTCTAATTGCCAAGTATTTTCTGGCTTGTTTTTATTGAAGAAATACTCCTCTACATGACTGTTGAGATAGGCAAGTTTCATGTCTCCTCCAGATAGGTGACAGCACACTAAATTGTATCTCCTTTCACCACAGGGCCCCCAGCCCCTTTTAGTCCTCCCCCTGCCTTTGAATCCTTACCTTTGCTAAGATAAGCCATAGTTTGTTGGGTTGGTTTTTGCCCTCTATTTTCCTCTTGTTTTATTTTTTAAATCCCAGTTCTGAGTGAGGTCAGTTAGTATATATCTTTATCTTTCTGGCTTATCTCATTGAGCATGTTTCCCTCCAGATGTTTCCATGTTGTAGCAGAAGAGAAGATCTCAGCCTTCTTAGAGCTGAGTAGTTCATTTTGTATCTATGCCACAGTTGCTTACTTGTTTGTAAGTTGTAAGTTGATACTTGGTTGTTTACAAATCTTGGTGACTACATAAAGCACTGTGATGAACACAGGAATGTCCAGATCTCTTTGGATAAGTGTGCCTTTTGGATAGGGGAATCACTGGAGCATATGGTAGGCATCTTAATATTTTGAGGCATCTTCACACTGTTTTCCAGGAGTATGATTTGTAAAGAAGGATGAGCTTCACTTACTGTGTTAACTATTGATATTTTGACCATCCTTAAACACTTAAGATATGTAGATTGCGGGGCTGGGTAGTAGTGCAAAGAGTTAAGTGCACATGGCGTGGAATGCAAGGACCGGTGTAAGGATCCCAGTTCAAGCCTCCAGCTCCATACCTGCAGGGGTCACTTCACAGGTGGTGAAGCAGGTTTGCAGGTGTCTATCTTTCTCTCCTCCTCTCTGTCTTCCCTATCCAACAACAACAACAGCTATAACAACAGTAGTAATAACAACCACAACAAGGACAACAAAATGGGAAAAATAGCCTCCAGGAGCAGTGGATTTATAGTGCTGGCACCGAGCCCAAGTGATAACCCTGGAGGCAAAAAAAAAAAAAAAGATATGTAGATTGTTTACTGGTTGACTTCCCTCAGAAGTGGAAACTAGGGCAGACATGAAAAACACAAAATAAAGCTTATACTGGGTTTGGTATACTGCGCCAAAGCAAAGGTCTCTGGAGGGTAGGGAATTAGGGTGGGAGGTGGGGGTTTTGGGGTTTTGAGGCACGGTGCTAGCAGAGGACCTGAGTTGGGGGTGAGAATGTCTTGCAGACACCTATCTAGGGAGATGAGGAGTGGTGCCCATGTGCATGTCAACTATTAACCCCCATGTGTATGTTTTAATACTGATGAGTAGATGTGTTTGGCATGCCCAACATGAAAAGTGAAAATATAGCTTCCTTTGTTTACCTTTAACAGGGATACCAAATATTTTATACCCGTGGTACCTGCTATTAGTGACTGTCGGACTGTTGGAAAAATCATGATGATTTGTTAAGAATGATGATACTTTTTCTGTTTGTGTGCAAAACTATGTCATGACTTTTCCATCGACCCAGTATTTTGGTATTCTTTCCTGTTGAGCCTAGATCCAACATGATTTTGAATTCAGCTCTTTGGCAGATACTGACAATTAATTGGAGTTGGCCTTGAAAATTAAAACTTCCAACCTCTCTGCTCTGTTTCAGATGAGTAACTAAGGAAGGAGTCTTTCTCTTGTTCGTTCTAAAAATTTTATCTGATCCCTGAAATCATTTATTATTTTATTACAGAATGATGTTCGAGTCAAATTTGAACATAGAGGAGAAAAAAGGTAAGGAAAGAAGCACTCGTCATTATTGATTTAATCAGGTGTGTGTTACTAGATCAACTATTGGAGGTTCTTTCTAGATATTGAGGAAGCTTCAAGGTTTACATTTGGGAGTGGAAGAGTCCTTGACAATGTGTAACATGAGCTTAGACTTAGCATAGAATCTGTCACAGTTTAGAGTAAGCATTAGAAATGATTGTTTATAATACTTTATAATACTGGTCAGTAATTAAGGGCATTGCATTATGCAGCCTTTATAAACATTTTCATTTTCTTTAATTTTTAATCAGTGGACATTGAACATATTTCTCCTCACCATAATTGTATTATCCTTTCAGATACTATACAGAATTTATATATGTGGACTTAATATGCACAGTTTTTATTATGTGCAAGAGACTTCGGTTATATGACATGTATTTAATTAGTAACATTGAACAGGTGAGTTGAGTTGGAATGTGGCTGTCGATTACTTAGCAGAGCTGGAAGCCTGGCCTCCTGCTGTCTGTCTGTACCTTAGTGCAGTGGGAGAGGTGGGATAGCTGACCAACCACTGGCAGGACCTTAGAGAAAAGATAGGATTTCCATTTTGTTAGAGTGTCTTGGGAAGTACATTTCAGGAAAGGCTTATCTACTTTAACCACATTTTATTTTTTAAAAGATGTGTTAATTAGTATGAGAAACAGGGTGGGACCATCCCTAGCAGGTGTCCTGCTGAGGATCAGACTTAAGCCCCACACGTGTGAGCCCAGCACTTTATCTACTGTGCCTCCAACTAGGCTGCATTAAGAAATTTTCACGAAAGGCTCACAAATTGTATAACCCTGTGATGTTAAAATGTTTTTTTTAAGATGCTATGCCACACAAGCCATACAAATATCATCCAGTCTGTTTTTCTTACTCATCAAGCTCCATACACCGCCCCCAGTCCTCCATAATGCTTCATTTAAAAAATCTCATTACATACTATGTACTGAGTACTGGCTCACGAAAGAATTAAGTGGATAAAGAAAAAAACACACCACAAACTGGACATGGTTCATTTCCCTGCAGAGCTTACAGTCTAGGTTAGGAGTATTCAGGGTTAAGGTGTGTGTTTTCTCAGGGAGAAAATACTAGGTCTTAAAATATTTAATCCTGTAAAAATATTTACTGTATTGTATATGTGCTCAGAAATGTTGAGTAGATGAGATGGTAGAAATTGAGGCTTGAATCTTTAGAAGATCATTTCTTTAATTATTGATATGACTTCACCACTCCTGGGCCAAACACACATCCTTTTTGGTTCAGATAGTGAGAGAGGAATAGTTCCCACAGCAGGTAGCGTCCCCTGGCACCGGGACTTGTGCGGTGCCAGGGCTCAAACCTGGCAGCACACATGCCAGAGCACACGCTCTGCTGCCTTGGCTGCCCTCTGCCCCGACTTCTGTGCTTGTCAAGTTGTTCTGCATTCTGTTGTATAGACTATACATAGTAAGCTTAATCATTCTCCGTTCTAAACATGTTTCTTTAGAAAAAATAAAAAGCTCCTGGACCAGTTTCAGTGCAGTTATAAGCTCACAATATTTTGAGAGTTTTCTTTAAAAAATTTATCAGAATAGAACATACTTTAGATTCTTCGTACTTCATCTTGAGAAGTAATAAGCTTGATAAAAAATGAATCATAGTAGTGTTCAAGCAAAGTGAGTATATGTGTTTACTTAGTTTTGTGATTTTTCTACCAAAGAGATAACTATTGTAACAATGTTGTTTAACTCTACCTAAGGAAACAAATATCTTGAAATTGTATCTCTGTAGAATCCTTCAGTTTCCTAGACCAGTAAAACTAGAAGATCTGAGGTCTAAAGCTAAAATCGCCTTTGGACAGTCCATGGATCTACACTATACCAATAATGAAGTAAGCATATAAAGTTTAATTCTTAGAAGTTCTTGTTTTAAAAAGTAGTGCATTCATTTAAGAGATGGTTTTAGACTGTTGTGATTTTATTTGGTAGTTGATATGGCATGTTAGAGTAATATCACAAATAAATTTGTGAATTTAACGGACTAAAATGGATGTTTTTTTTCCACTGTAAAAAATACTACTTCGTGGGAGTCTGGCGGTAACGCAACAGGTTAAGTGCACATGGCTCAAAGCGCAAGGATCTCGGTTTGAGCACCCAGGTGCCCACCTGAAGGGTGGTCGCTTTCATGGGTGGAGAAGCAGGTCTGCAGGTGTCTTTCTTTCCCCCTCTCTGTCTTCCCCTCCTCTCTCCATTTCTCTGTGTCCTATCCAACAATGATGATATCAATAACAACAATAATAATAACTACAACAATAAAACAGCAAGGGCAACAAAAGGGAATAAATAAATAAACATTTTAAAAAATACTGCTTTGTGATATGTGCGCTGAACTGAGTACACCACTGCCTGGCCTCCTAAAAGGTGCTACTTGGCAAATAACCGAGTGGAAACTTAGTAAAGGAGGAAGTTGTGTATTAGTACAGGTGTGTTATTTATTTATATCTTATTACTATTTTGTTTTCTTTGTATTTTATTTTATATTTTATTTTTATCCCATGTAGTTTATTGATGAACTATTCTCTCATGTACTATTTTTGGCTACAGGGGTAATAGAACTTAGTAGTTTAATTAAAAATTAAAGAGTATTTTTGTGTTAGTTAGGACATTAGATCTGTATATATAGAAGAGAATGCAGTATTCTTTTTTGAAAGATTTGTCATTTTTTAACTTATAAAATTATTGGATAAAGACAGAAATTGAGAGGGAAGGGGTGAGAGAGAGGGAAAGAGAGACAGCTGCAGCTCTGCTTCACCACTCACAAAGTTTCTCCCGTACAGGTGGGCACTGAGGGCTTGAACCTGACTTCTCACACATGGTAATTTGTGCGCTCAGCTAAGTACACTGCCATTTGGCCCCTTAATTATTTATAGCGAGAGAGAGAGAGAGAGAGAGAGAGAGAGAGAGAGAGAACGAACACCAGGACGTGTACAATGCCAGGGGTCTGACTCTGGACTTTGTGCTGTGAGTGCACTGCTACCCCCACCGCCTCCATGCTGCAACCACAGACCCCTGCATTCCTGAAGCCTCCCTGTGGGAGTCTATTCTGGAGAGACCCCCTGAGCCCTCTGTAATCTACATGTGTTCAGAGTTGATTGTATATTGCATTGTATATACTATAGATGTTGACTCAAAACTTGCTGGACTGATAAATCAATGAGCACAGTATCTTGAGATTTATAATGCTGTGAGTAATGGAGAGTCTCCTGGCAGTAGGACTACCTGATTCCTTATGTCCCATTTTGCTTAGTTGGTGATTCCATTAACAACTCAAGATGACTTGGACAAAGCTGTGGAATTGCTGGATCGTAGTATTCATATGAAAAGTCTCAAGCTATTACTTGTAATAAATGGAAATGCACAGGTATGAATTGAGTTTTTTTTTCAGTATAGATTATAAGATTTATGCCTTTAAAAGTCAGTCTATAAAATAGCTACCTGTAATCATTATTTTCAAATGACTTGAGTTTCAACTTCTACCTTGTAACTTCTTGGTTTAATAGCTTTGCTTATCAGAACTCTGTAAAGTGAGCATAGTATATTGTACATATGAAACTAGTAGAGACAGAATTCAGGAGGAAGTAGAGTCAACAATTTAAAGAGTAGATTTGTTAAAGCCTGCAACTGTGTAGATCATCTGGGTTATCTTTGTTATGAAAGAGGGTTCTGCTTAAACCCCTGAAAGGAAAGAATAACGTCAATCATCATTTTTCCTGTATAGGTTACTAATTTAGAACCATTGCCATCACTAGAAGATTTGGATAACACAGTATTTGAAGCAGAAAGAAAAAAGCGGCTTTCTGTCATAGGTGAGGAAGCTAGTGTCTGAATCATGCTACAAGTGATGTTTCAGCTTACTCTCCAGCCTAGAATGTAGGCAAAAGTGGATGTGACCCTGTTAAATGACAAGCTGACTCTGTACTCTAATTCAGTTAGCTCTGCCCACTAGAAACTCTTCCAACTTGGAATGGCTTTGAGTAGTACGTGATAATTTTTTCTTACTTGCCTTTATTTTCATAGAAAGTAGAAGGGGGAAATCACGGGACATGAATAATGTTGCTGGTGTAGAAGTCTGTCAAGAATGCATTGGCACACTTATTACTAAAAAAACGTTAAGGAAAAGGGAGTTTCTTCAAGTAAGGAGATGAATGAGTACATTGAATTATATTTATTTAATGGACTGGCTACGGAAGAAGGGCAAACGCTAGAAGAAGATGATTTAATGGATTTTTTTTTAAATTTATTTTATTTATTTATTCCCTTTTGTTGCCCTTGTTGTTTTATTGTTGTAGTTATTATTGTTGTTGTCGTTGTTGGATAGAACAGAGAGAACTGGAGAGAGGAGGGGAAGACAGAGAGGAGGAGAGAAAGATAGACACTTGCAGACCTGCTTCACAGCCTGTGAAGCGACTCCCCTGCAGGTGGGGAGCCGGGGGTTCGAACCGCGATCCTTATGCCGGTCCTTTTGCTTTGCGCCACCTGCGCTTAACCCGCTGCGCTACAGCCCGACTCCCTGGATTGTTGTTTTTAACCAGAGCACTGCTCAGCTCATTTCGCAGTCAAGTGTAGGACATTTTCTCTGCTACGCACATCTTCTGATAATCATTTCCCCCCCCTTTTCACTACTTCCTCAGTACCAAATACTAGTATATCCCTAAATGACACATTACATAGGCAAAAAAAACTTTTCTGCTTTAAACCTGACCAGAGTTAAATGCTACATAACTTCTCTGTTAATTTCAAGACTTAAGAGGGGAGGGGAGGAATTGTGTCACTACTCACAACATTTCTGTAGAATTTGGCATGGGTAGGTCATTCATTACCTTATAGAAAATACTGTGGTTAATTAAACAAACTATATTGGTTTCTCTAAACTACAGAAAACACAGATTTCAGAAATAGGACTTGACACCAAAAAGCCTACATTTAAGTACTCACAAATAAAATGTAGATTCCAAGTTGAAAACATTCTGATATGGCCTAAGTGACAAAGACTTAGACTCATTTCAGGTTTCTGAAGATTATTAAAGAGAGGGGATACAGAGAACATTATGAAGTCAAATGTGTGTCACAGATATTCATTGCAAATCATTTTACCATTAGGAAACCCTCGCAAAGGAGGGATCTGTTCTCATGTTACAGGCGTGGAGACATGAGGTTAATAATGATATGAAGGACAGGCATTTAGAAAGCTATAAACATATTTAAAGTTTTATAAGCATAAATGTTTTGGTAAATTTAGTAAAAACTGGATTTTAGGGAGTCGGGCGGTAGCGCAGCAGGTTAAGCGCACATGGTGCAAAGCGCAACGACTGGAGTAAGGATCCTGGTTCGAACCCCCGGCTCCCCACCTGCAGAGGAGTCGTTTCACAAACAGTGAAGCAGGTCTGCAGGTGTCTTTCTCTCCCCCTCTGTCTTCCCCTCCTCTCTCCATTTCTCTCTGTCCTATACAACAAACAACAACATCAATAACAACAACAATAAATGGGTAACAAGGAAATAAATAAATATTTTAAAAAACTGGATTTTTGTGGTTAAAATGATTGGTACTGTAGGTCTTGACTTGTTGTGGCCATCATTTCCCTGTGGATACTTATAAAATCATATTGTTTTTCTCCTTTGAGGTTCTACTAGTAGAGATAGAAGCTCCCCTCCCCCAGGATACATTCCAGATGAATTACACCAGGTGGCTCGGAACGGGTCATTCACAAGTATCAACAGTGAAGGAGAATTCATCCCAGAGAGCATGGACCAAGTAAGCCAAAGCTGGGTGTGACTCGTGCCCCCCCCCCCCACTGTCATTTCACTGGGGCTTAATGATTTACAGATCACAGCTGCTGACACACGTCTACAATTTCTCACCTCCCCATGATAGGTGCCTGCAAAACACTGTCACCCCCAACTGAAGTCCATTTCCACCATCCTGCACAGAACCCCAGCACCCTTCCTATACCTCTCCCCTCCTTTCCCAGAGTAATTTGCTTTGGTGTACTATACCAAATACAGTACAGGTTTCATTTTGTATTTTCCCTTTCTGACCTTTCTTCTTATGTTCCATCTGTGAGTGAGATCATCTGGTGTTCACTCTTCTCTTGTATGGCTTATCTCACTAACATAATTTCTTCAAGCAACATCCAATATGAAACAAAGGAGATTACTTTTTTCTAGCTGTGTACTATTCCATTGTATATGTACACACAACTGTCTCAGCCATTCATCTGTTGTTGGGCATCTGGGTTGCTTCAGTGAACATAAGTGTTTGTAGATCTTTTATGATGGGCGTGCTTGTCGCCTTTGGATCTTTCCCTAGGAGAGCAGTTACCGGGTCATTGGGTAGATCCATTCTTAGTGTCAGAAGGAACTTTCATACAGTTCTACAGGCACTGGATCAATTTACGTTCCCACTAGTAGTATAGAAAGGTTCCTTCTTCCCACATCCTCTTCATCTATAGTGCATGACATCCTACTGTTTAAAGTGGCATCTCAATGTAGTCTTTATTTGCATTGATTTGACAATCTGTGACTTTGGGCACCTTCTTGTGTGTCTGTTGGACCTCTTCATCTCTTCCACAATGAAGACTTTGTCTGAGGGGGCAGGTGGTGGAGTACCTGGTTGAGCACACACATTACAGTGTGTAAGGACCCAGGTGCAAGCTTTATAAATAGTGAAGCAGTGTTGCAGGTCTCTCTCTCTTTTTCCTTCCCTCCCTCCCTCTCTCTCCCCCATTTCTCCCTTCTCAACTTCTCACTGTCACTATACAAAATAAATAAGTAAAAAAAAAGTTAATTATTTTTATTTCTTTATTGGGGGCTTAATGTTGTAAAAACCAGTTTTTAAGATTTTGTCCATATCCTGTCCTAGTTTTTAATGGGGCTGTTTATTTTTTGTTGCTGCATTGAGTGCTCTCTTCCTGTATTTTGCTCTTGGTTCTTTACCTGATGACTGTTGTATAAAGATCTTCCATTCTTAGGGTGTCTTTTTTTGGTCATGGTTCCTTTTGCCATACAAAAGCTTTTCAGTTTGATGCAGTCCCACTGGTTAGCTCTTGTTTTTGTTTCCCTTGCTGTTGGACTTGAGCCTCTGAAGTTATTCCTGAAGCATGGGTTGTGAAGTGTGCTGCATGTGTTTTCCCTGATGCATTGGATGGTTGGTGTGCGGTCTGTGTCTTCGATCCCTTTGGACTTGACTTTTGTGCATAGTGACAAGTGTTGGTCTAGGTTCATTTGTCTACAACATCATTTGCTAAAGAAAGACTCTCTTCTCCATTTAATGTTCTGGACCCCTTGTCAAAAATCAGTTGCTTGCAGGTGTGGTGGCTCATCTCTGACTTTTCATCTTGTTTAAAATGGCATTATTAAGACCAGTGTATCTTTTGTATGTCTTTTCATATCTCAATCAACAAAATGGACAGGAAGAAATTGTAGGAAAGTGTCTATTAACATTATTGTGCCTGTGGACATTGATACATATAGATGAAGTTGGCTGTGTGTGTGTGTGTTTGTGTGTGTGTGTAGCTGGGGCTCATGTATGCATGTCACTGTCCTGGGCTGCTTGACTGTTCAGCTAGAGCCTTGACAGAGGGGAGGAAGCACCATAGCTCCATGGCACCTCCCATGTGGTATCTTCCAGGACCGTGTACATTGCAGGGCTTATGCCCTTCCTGATGAGCTATCTCTCCAGACCAATGTGGGTTTTTTTAACATTGTTCATTAAAACATGACTGCTGATCCTAGGTTAAGCACTCAAAATTTTAAATTAACATTTTAAAATAGCAAAACTACAAATCTTTATCTGGGTGGTACTGAATTTTGTTGACTATCTAAAACATTTTTAAAATTTTTTAACAAGTTCAGTGGTATTGAAATGTTTTTATAGAGTTGTTTATTTTCTTAACATATTAAGTACAGTTTATAATTTCTAATTATCTGACCATTGTGTTAGTACTTGTCTCAGTTCTATAATTTTCAGTTAAGCAGAAATTATATAAAGTATTTTAACTTTAATTATTTAGCTAGTAATCTGTGAGTGAATGTTTTACTCTTAGGAGAATTTAGTTGCAGTCTACCTATGAGGAACAAGTACCTTCAAAAACTAGTAACTCCAGAAAAAAATGAGTAATTTTGGTGCTGTTGAGATAGCTTACATGGGAGGGATCCTGCTTTTCTATACTGGCTAAGTCAGTGACTCTGGAAGACCTTGTGATTGGATGTTGCCCTGGGTCTTGTTACTAGAGGTGTTCTAAGTGGTGCTGAGGGCAGCTACACTCTCAATGTGTGCAAACCTCCTGGACCAGCCACACACTTTCAAACTGCTGGGTGGTTTTGTTACGTGAATTATATCTCAGTGAACCTTTTTTTTTTTAAAGAACAGTTAACTTTCCATTATAACTTCATACCATTAATCATGGTGGAAATTTTTCCTTGTTTTTCTTTCCTAGATGCTGGACCCATTATCTTTAAGCAGCCCTGAAAATTCTGGCTCAGGAAGTTGTCCATCCCTTGATAGTCCTTTGGATGGGTAATAGTAATTACAGTTTTTGTTTTTAAGTATACGTGGGTAGCATGTAGAATGAACAGCTCTTGTGCTCCCTTCAGAGGAATGTAATTGGTTCTTTTCTAACTTATGATAAATGAAGCTTGATTGCAGTTTGAACACGTCCCATAACCTCATGCAGATTCAGTATCTTTTAATTAAAGTGATAGCAGATTTCAATATTCCTACTTGACAGTGCAATATATTTGAAGATAAATGTGATCTTAGAATGTATGTATGTATTTTTAAACTGCTGGTGAAACTGCTATCAACTTTTTCATTAGAGATTCCCTGAGTTTTGCAGTTCACAATGACATCATGACACCAAACTATAAATAATTTTCGTTCTTGGCAGACGTGGCCCTGTATGCTCAGTTGTCACTTTATATTTGCATATTTTTGTTGTGTGAGATATCTGGGGGGCAGGGTGCAATTATGAGCTTTTTGTTTAAGTTCCTTTCCTGGTCATAGTTGTGTAGAGCTCACCTGTATCATAGTGTCTTTATTAAAACCTTCACTGGGGCCAGGCAGTAGCACAGCGGGGTAAATGCACATGGCACAAAGCGCAAGGACCACGTAAGGATCCTAGTTAGAGCCTCTGGCTCCCCACTTGCAGGGGAGTCGCTTCACAGGCGGTGAAGCAGGTCTGCAGGTGTCTTATCTTTCTCTCCCCCTTTCTGTCTTCCCCTCCTCTATCGATTTATCTCTGTCCTGTCCAACAGCAGCAATAACAACAAGAAGAACAACGATAAACAAGAAGGGCAACAAAAGGAAAAAAATGGCCTCCAGGAGTAGTGGATTCGTAGTGCAGGCACGGAGCCCCAGCAATAACCCTGGAGGCAAAAAATAAAATAAAACCTTCACTGTTGGCCTGGGGAGACAGCACAATGGTTCTGCAAAAGCCTTTCATGCCTGAGGCTCTTAGACCTCAGGTTCATGACACTCCTGGGATTGCTTTATAAAGTCAGATTCTGAAAATAGAGCTACTTGATTTTAAAAGCAAGTTCTGAAAATATGTCTAGTATCGTGTAAACATACCGTTTTTTGTTAATATATGTAAAACTTTTGTATGTGTGCTTCAAGTAGACGTGTAAAACATTTAAGGAACTCAGGGAAATGTAATGGAAAATTATTATTTGGAAGACACTGTTTTGAGAATTTTCCATATATGCAGGTGTGTGTCTGTTTGTGTGTGTAAGAGCTGGAATTACCATTGCTTTTCTATAAGTATAGATAAAGTCTCAGGAAGGTGATTTGCTAAAATAGGCAGAACTAGGACTGGAACAGATGTTTCTAAGTGTCTATGACTCCAAAACATACCATTCATACCTTTAAATTCTGGATTTGTTGTAAAAGCCAGGCTTATTTGCCTGTATGTATCAAGTAAATACTGGGAAAGAAGTTTCTATTTCAGTCATGTTAAAAGTGAGTTCTTTTAGATAGACATACACACACATACTCCTCCAAACATATACAGATTGATAGTGCATAAAAAAATGAATGTTTTTATGTGTTTTGTCTTTATTTAATGTGGCTTTTTCTACTTTTAGAGAGAGTTATCCAAAATCACGAATGCCTAGGGCCCAGAGCTACCCAGATAATCACCAGGAATTTTCAGGTTAGACTGTCTACATTCTTAGTGCTTAAATGTTGACAAGAATGAAAACTATTTTGATTGGGATGGAGTGGGAAGTTTTGAAAATATAAAAATAAAAAAATTGAAGGGCTGGTGAAATAGCTCACTTGGATAGTGCACTGCTGCATTTGCCCTGTACATGTTCAAGGTTCAAATCCAATGCCTACCCTATTGAAGTACTGCAGTCTCTCTCTCTCTCTCTCTCTCTCTCTGTCTCTTCCTCTCCCTCTAACACACTTGCTCCCTCTCTCTGCCTATCTATCACTGTCTATCCAAAAATAAAATAAATAATGAAAAATGTTTTATATCATCTGAAATATTTAACTCTTACTACATAACTTTTCTGTGCCCTATAGACTATGACAACCCTATCTTTGACAAATTTGGAAAAGGTGGAACGTACCCAAGACGGTATCATGTCTCATATCACCATCAAGATTATAATGATGGTAAGTGTCAGGCAATTAGAGTATAAGAACAATTTCCCTGCTGGTCCTATTTTAAAACACTCATATTAAAAAAGAAAAAGACAGTAGGAGGGACTGCGGCTTCAGTCTCCTTCAAGATGTCCTCCCCCTCCCCAAATCTGAGGCTGTGGGGTGTGCTGACACCAGCTGGGAGATGGAAAGTGCTCCCCCCCACCCCCAGCAGTACAATTCCAGATTAACATCTCTTCAGTGCGAGTGGATCACAGCTAAAACAGTAATACCATCTTGGTTTATGTTGACTGTCCTCATACTTCCTTTTTCCTTAGAAGAAGTAGCTTAAGATGATGCCAATTACAAGTTATTCACTGATTATGAAATTCATATCTACATCTTGTCTTAAGGAAAAATGTCGGTCTCAATAAATGCTCCAGTTTTTGTTGTATATTTTATCATTGTTATAAATGAGAAGAAAGCTTCTTATTCCTTTTTATCCCAAAGTAAAGGGATTCTATGATTTTATATGTATTGTATGTTTTTTAACATAAGAGGTCATTCAGGTGTGAAATTAGGCCCTGTTTGACCCACAAACATTTTTATTTCTACTTTTGACATTTTCATACATTTATGTTTATGATTGATTCTTTTTTTAAATTGCCTCCAGGGTTATCACTAGAATTCGGTGCTGGCACTATTAATCCACAGCTCCCCAAGGTATTTTTTTTTCCTCCCTCCCCTATTTTATTTGATAGGACAAAGAGAGAAATTGAGAGAGGAAGGGGAGATAGAGAGCGAGAGAGAAAGAGAGACACCTGCAGCCCTGCTTCACTACTCATGAAGCTTCCCCGCTGCAGGTGGGGAGTGGGGGTTGAACCCTGGTCCTTGTGTGGATCCTTAAACATAGTACTGTACGTGCTTAATAAGGTACTCCACTGTCTGGCCCCCTTATGCTTCATTCTTTTTTTTTTTTTTTTAAATTTTTTATTTAAGAAAGAATTAATGAACAAAAACATAAGGTAGGAGGGGTACAACTCCACACAATTCCCACCACCCAATCTCCATAACCCACCCCTTCCCATGATAGCTTTCCCATTCTCTAGCCCTCTGGGAGCATGGACCCAGGGTCATTGAGGGTTACAGAAGGTAGAAGGTCTGGCTTCTGTAATTGCTTCCCTGCTGAACATGGGCGTTGACTGGTCGGTCCATACTCCCAGTCTGCCTCTCTCTTTCCCTAGTAAGGTGTGTCTCTGGGGAAGCTGAGCTCCAGGACACATTGGTGGGGTCTTCAATCCAGGGAAGCCTGGCCAGCATCCTGGTGGCATCTGGAACCTGGTGATTGAAAAGAGAGTTAACATACGAGGCCAAACAATTTGTTGAGCAATCATGGATCCCAAGCTTGGAATAGTGGAGAGGAAGTGTTAGGGAGGTACTCACTGCAAACTCTAGTGTACTTCTGCTTTCAGGTATATATTTTGCAGTAGTTTATGGGTACGTGTGAACATAAGCTCTCTCTCACAGAAAGTGGTGTATATCTAGGTTATGGGACTTTGTTAGAAAGTGAACTACCTGAGATGAAATGTACTATAAAAGGAAAGGTATCACCCGAGTAATGAAGCTGAAGGGTTGTCATTCCACACGTGAAGTCTCTGGACACAGTCTGAGGTGAAGCATGTTGAGGTGGCAATCGTTGCGTTGGTTAGGTTGTGATCGACGGATATGCTTCATTCTTAACAATGCTATTTCCTTGAAATACTTTTAAAAGTACTACTTTTGTGGGCCAAGAAGTAGCACAGATACGGCATTGGACTATCAAGATTAGATTCTTAGTTCTATTCCTAGCATTGCATGTACCAGAGTTATTCTGGTTCTCTTTCTGTCTTCTCCATTTCATTCATTAATTTTAAAAACTTTAAAAATCTACTTTGAAACATATAATCAAATAGAACTGGGATTTCATTTTCTGTCTAGGCAAAAGATGAAGTCATCTTTGTTACAAGTAAATCTTCAATACTTTGAATTATAGTATGTTAATAACAGCTATAAGGTAAATCTATTTTCATTTTGTAGGTCGAAAAACTTTTCCAAGAGCTAGAAGAACCCAGGGGACCAGCTTCCGGTCTCCTGTGAGTTTCAGTCCTACTGATCACTCCTTAAGCACTAGCAGTGGCAGCAGCATCTTCACCCCAGAGTATGACGACAGTCGAATAAGAAGAAGGGGGAGTGACATAGACAATCCTACTCTAACCGTAATGGACATCAGTCCTCCCAGCCGCTGTAAGTAGTAGAAACTGCCATAGTGAAACATATAGCAGAAACATGTGATGTTAAAAAGAATAAATGCCAAGTCAGTATTGAACTAACCTCTTAAGTGGTATTTCTGAAGGTGGTTGTGATGCCAGGTATGGACTTGTATAGCATACTGTCTCTGTCATTAAGAAATATATTACCAGCTCTTCCTTCATTCTCCATGTGCTAGTTTAGCATCACCACTGACATTTCAGATGTGACCTGTAAGCTGTGGTCTAATGGAAGAGAATATTGCAAGGAGACATGATTTTAGTATACATCCTAACCTAAATCTTGAATGTAAGTAGGAATCCACAAGTTATTGGAGGTAGCTTGTGTAAGAAGCCAAGGCATGTTTTAATTTTCTGAGTGGAGGGGTGAATTCTTAGCTGACATGGCAGAGATGGGCTCTGATGGTGACTGAATTTAGGGCTCGAGTATCTGAACTTTACCAGCTGGACAAGGCAGGCAGATCTGTGCATACGTTGAATTTTTCCATTTTCTGCTATCACGTTTTACTTTTACGCCTGTGAATTTGCTGCATTGTGAATATTGTTGGGGTGGAGAGCTAGCTGCCAGTTTGTTTTTGTAGGTCTTTGTGGACCCAAGATCCTGTGTGGTACAAAATTATTTTCTAAAGAGTTTCATTTAATTACTTTTGTACCATAAGCCTGCTGGTAATAAATACTTTCAACTTTTGTTTGTTTGAAAAAAAAAGTGTTTATTTCACTGTGTTTTTTGTTTTTGCCTCCAGGGTTATTGCTGGGGCTCAGTGCCTGCACTATGAATCCATTGCTCCTGGAAGCTATTTTTTCCCATTTTTTTGCCCCTAATGTTGCCCATGTTGTAGTCATTATTGTTACTGTTGTTATAGCTGCTGTTGTTGTTGGATAGGACAGAGAAAAATGGAGAGTGGAGGAGAGAAAGATACACATGTGCAGACCTGCTTTACTTGTGAAGTGACCCCCCTGCAGGGGGGAGCCGGGGGCTTGAACCAGGATCCTCATGTCAGCCCTTGTACTTTGCACCATGTGCACTTAACCTGTTGTACTACTGCTCAGCCCCTTATTTCACTGTTTTTGAAAAACAATAGTTTCATATTTTTGAAAGACATCAGTAGAATTTGGGTAACTATGTTTTCTTTCAGTTTACTTAAAACTTGGGTTGTCAGAAAATTCATGATATTTTTATCACAAAATAAGTGTGTGCTGACTTTTCCAACAAGCTGCTATTTCCCGTGACCTGGGAGGTGGTGGGGTGGTGGAGGCCTGCATCAAATGTGAGGCCCCAGTTTCGTCCCTAGAGTTTGCACATGGCAGGCTGTTGCTCAGGCTGTTCTCTGTCTTGTGAAATAAATATAACAGATCTTAATCAAACTTTCACAGTTGTCTTCTGGATGATAGGCTTTCTAAGAAGTCTGTTTTAATTCTGTGTTCCTCTGTTGTATGCTTTTCCTTCTGACTGCTTTCAAGAATCTTATTTGTTGGAATGAGAGTGATTTTCTTTTAATCAGCATCATAAGCTGAAATTGAAATAACTGTTATGTTAACTATTAGAAATAGTGAATATTATAAGTCACTGGTATTTTAGATTGAGTGAAATATGCTATTGTATTTGTAATAAGAATACTGGAAAAACTAGTCATAGTAGATATGAACCTTCTTTGACTTTAGAATTCTTAGGAAATTGACTAGAGAAAAATTTTGAAAGATGGTTATTTTTATGAGTTCTAGTGATTTTCTCTTACACTTATTTAGACTCATGACTAATGTTAATTTAGACTAATGTTAAAAAAGCCCCATAGTCCTTACATGGCTGCATGCCATCTGGGTCTTCCATTTTAAGAAAGTTTTTTCCTTTTCAGCACCTCGTGCTCCGACCAACTGGAGACTGGGCAAACTTCTTGGCCAGGGAGCCTTTGGCAGGGTCTACCTCTGTTACGATGTTGACACGGGAAGAGAACTGGCTGTCAAGCAAGTGCAGTTTGACCCTGACAGCCCAGAGACCAGCAAGGTAGGAGTCACTGTACAGGAGGGCCAGGTGGTGGTGGCATGCTTGGTAAAGTGCACGCACAGCCATGCACAAGGGCCCAGGTTCAAGCCCCTGGTCCCCACCTGTAGAAAGGAAGCTTCATGAGCGGTGAAGTATGGCTGCAGGTGTCTGTCTCTCTCCCTCTCTCTTTCCCCCTTCACTCTGTTTCTCTGTCTCAAAAAAAAAAAAAAAATCATGCAAGATATATTGTCACACTATGAGAAACATTTTTTACTCAAGTCAATGAAAGTACATGCAACACAATAGAATATTTCAGATTTCCATTGTATAAACTATTTCCAAAAATACTAGCAACCTACCTGCTTGTTCTTTGCAGAGCCATTATGCTATCTCCCAGCCCCACCTGCTTATTCTTAATGCATGTTTTCTTTTAATATTAATATTAATATTATTTATTTATTTATTTATTTATTTTTGCCTTCAGGATTATTGCTGGGGCTCAGTTGCCTGCACTACAAATCCACTGCTCTTGGAGGCCATTTTTTTCCCATTTTTTTTTATTGGATAGAA
Organism: Erinaceus europaeus; assembly: GCF_950295315.1. Taxonomy (NCBI): domain Eukaryota; kingdom Metazoa; phylum Chordata; class Mammalia; order Eulipotyphla; family Erinaceidae; genus Erinaceus; species Erinaceus europaeus. Next base: position 38,330,200 of record NC_080179.1, read on the forward strand.
CAAAACGAAATTGAGGTGAGAGAAAGAGAGGATAAGAAAAAGATAGATACCTGCAGACCTGCTTCACCACTTGTGAAGCTTCACCCCTGCAGGTGGGGAGCTGGGGACTCAAACTGGGATCCTTGTGTGGGTCCTTGCACTTAGAACTATGTGCACTTAACCCGGTGAGCCAACGCCCGGCCCCCTCTTTTAATATTATTATATTCTTCTAACTTAGTCCTGCATTAGAACTGTTATAAAAATTATTTGGAGAACTTAAATGTTTATTCAGAGTGAAATTGCCATGATGATCCATGAAGTTAAGAGTTTTGTCTTTTTTTTAAGGAATGCGGTAAATATTTAACAGTGAATTTTTTCTTTCAGGAAGTGAATGCACTTGAATGTGAAATCCAGTTGTTGAAAAATTTGCTGCATGAGCGAATTGTTCAGTATTATGGCTGTCTGAGGGATCCCCAGGAGAAAACCCTCTCCATATTTATGGAGTATATGCCAGGGGTGAGTCACCCTTTATGGAGTATGTGCTGGGCTGAGTCAGTGTATCCTTTGAGAGTAGACACATTCTCGACAAGGTCATCGCCAAGGAGATTATAATATTTCAGCCTTAAGGAGTTGGGCAGTAGCACAACGGGTTAAGCACACATGGCGCTAAGCGCAAGGACCCGCATAAGAATCTTATTCAAGGGAGTCAGGTGGTAGCGCAGCGAGTTAAGTGCAGGTGGCACAAAGTGCAAGGACCGGCATGAGAATCCAGGTTCGAGCCCCCGGCTCCCCACCTACAGGGGATTCGCTTCATAGGCGGTGAAGCAGGTCTGCAGGTGTCTGTCTTTCTCTCCCCCTCTGTCTTCCCCTCTTTTCTCCATTTCTCTCTATCCTATCCAACAATGACGACATCAACAACAATAATAACTGCAACAACAATAAAAACAACAAGGGCAAGAAAAAGGAAATAAATAAATATTTTAAAAATCTTTAAAAAAAAAAAAAGAATCCTGGTTTGAGCCTCCGGCTCCCCTCCTGTAGGGGGGTCACTTCACAGGCAGTGAAGCAGGTCTACAGGTGTCTATCTTTCTCTCCCCCTCTGTCTCCCATCCTCTCTCGATTTCTTTCTGTCCTATCCAGCAGCAACAGCAGCAGTGACAACAATAATAATGGTGACAACAACAAGGGCAACAAAAGGAAAAAAACAAATCCTCCAGGAGCAGTGGATTCATAGTGTAGGCACTAAGCCCCAGCAAAAAAATTTCAGCCCTGGTCAACGACTTTTGGAGAATTTGTGAGTTAGAACCTAGCAATATAGTTCTTTTTCCTCTCTTATTTGTGATTAATGGTGGGTTACAAGGTCATCTGGGTACACTGTATAGTCCCACCTGGGCAGTGTAATTCTCTTCTTTATTTTTTCATCTGCCTGTGTACTTTTAACTAATTTTTTTGAAATGAATCACTTTAGTAAGTTATAGACATCACAGTAGCTCATACTCAGCTTTCCCAAGATTTCTCTTCTGTTTTCTGCCAGAACACTGCTCAGGACAGGCTTATATTGGTGTGGGGGACTGGACCTGCAACTTGGAGACTCGGACAAGAGTGTCTCTACATAACCATGATGCTATCTCCCCTGCCTACTTTTCCTAAATTTATTCCTAAAAATGCTCACGATATCTACTTTACCCAAACCAGTGTTCATTCTAGATCACATACCTGTTGTGTCTGTCACTCCTCTTGTAATCCAGAACAATGGCTTTTCACATGACAGACATTTGACAGAGATCAGTATAGTTGCTCTGTGATAGTCTCTTTTCATAGACTCCTCTAATCACATCTGTGATTATGTTTAATCTGTTCTTAGACCCTTATTTCCTATAAACTCCAAGTTAGACCTAACATCTAAATTTGGTCCAAATTCAACACTTTTTTTTTTTAAATAAAACGTATTAGATGATGCTACTTCATTATGTATTATCAGGAAATACATAACTTCTGATTGTTCCAGATAGTTCTGATAGATGAGTAGATTGTGTGATAGGCACCTGATTGTTATAAATTTTGTCGTTGGGTTCTGGGAAGATAGCATAATGATTATACAAAAAGGCATTCATGCTTAAGGCTCTGAGGTCCCAGGTTTAACCCCCAGACCATCATAAACCAGGGCCAAGCAGTGCTCTGATCTCTCTGTATCTTACTCTTTAATCTCCAGGGTTTCATGTGGGCTTGGTGCCAGTACTATGAATCTACTGCTCCTGGCAACCAATTTTTCCCCCTCCTTCTTTCTATTTTATTTGATAGGACAGAGAGAAGTTGAGAGGGGAAGATACAGAGAAAGATAGTCACCTGCAAACCTGTTTCACTCCTTATGAAGAGTCCCCACTACAGGTGGGGAGTGGGGTCACGAAGTCTATTTCTTGTGCATAGTAATGTGTGCACTCAACGAGGTGTGCCACCACCCAGCCCTAATCCAATATTTTCTTTTTTTTTTTTTCCTGTTGCCAGGCTTCACTGGGGCTTCATGCCTGTATAATTCTACCACTCCCAATGGACTACTTTTTTAATCTCCCAGATAAAAGGTGAAAAGTAGAGAAAGACAGAGGAGGAGAGACAGAGATGCCATTACACTGTATCAGTGCTCGTGAAGCTTGTCCTCAACTTCTGTCTGTCCTATCAGATAAAATAGAAAGAAAGGAGGAAAACAAAAGGGAGCGGTGGATTCCTAGTCCTGGCACCAAGTCCCAGTGATAAACCCTGGTGACAAAATGATGATGATGAAATAATAAAATATATATACGTATTGGGATGTCAGAAAAGTCATGATGCATTTTTGCATAGAAAAAGACACATCATGTGGTCCAGGAGATGGTGCAGTTGATAAAGCATTGGATCTCAACTTTGAAGTCCTGAGTTCAATCCCTGGCAGCACATGTGCCAGAGTGGTGACTGGTTCTTTCTCTCTCTCCTCCTATCTTTCCTATCTCTCCTCCTATCTCTCTCCTATATTTCTCATGAATAAATAAATAAATTCTTTTTAAAAAAAAAAGAACAGAAAAGACACATCATGACTTTTCTGACACCCCCATGGTAAACACTTCCTTCAACTATCCATAATCCATAGTTTATAGCCAAGGGATAAAATAGAATTGTATGTTAAGTCAGGTGGTGTGTGAGAGCCCTGCTGAGAATTTCTCTGCTCTCTAAAGCCTCCCAACAATGGACTAAGATGGTTTTAAAAATAAACATTTTATAATGTTTTTTATTTCACACTAGAGCACACTTTTCTTGGTTTTCTTTTGTCTTAGGGGTCAATTAAGGACCAATTGAAGGCATATGGAGCTCTCACTGAGAATGTGACTAGAAAATACACCCGTCAGATCCTGGAGGGTGTTCATTACTTGCACAGTAATATGATTGTTCATAGAGACATCAAAGGTAAGTAAGGAGCTATTCTTATTCTTAGTACAGATTTTTTTTTAATGTATTTGCTTGAAACAAGTCCATAACTGAGAGAAGTTTAACATTGTATTTGCTACCTTTAAGATTACATGGAGAAGCAATTCTGCTTGCATTCTTTTTTTTTTTAACCAGAACACTGTTCAGTTCTGGCTTATGGTGGTGTGGGGGATTGAACCTGGGACGTTGGAGTCTCAGGCATGAGAGTCTATTTGCATAACCATTATGCTATCTACCCTCCGCCCCTGCAATTCTGCTTTCTTAATGACTTCAGTCAATATTTTAACATGCCTAATGTTCAGTTCTCGTGAAATGGGTAGCTCCCCTGTGGGGGTACACAGATCAGGAGTGCTCAAATGGTCATGAAAATGAGACCACGTCTCAACTCAAGAGTAAATAGGCATTAGAATACAGTACTTGAAAGAAGGCATTCTGACATCAGGTAGCCTGATCAAAATTGGGGTTTTGGGTCTGGGTGGTGGAGTGCCCAGTTAAGCATATATGTTACCATGTGCAAGAACCAGGTTCAAGCCCCCACTCCCTATTTGCAGGAAGGAAGCTTCATAAGCAAGGATGCAGAATCTATGTCTCTCTACCCACCTTCCCTTTCAGTTTCTCTTGTCTATGGCTTTGGAAAAGATCTCTCTGTGCCTAAGGAATGAAAGTCATTTGCATAACTATTATGCTGTCCCCCCTGCCCTAGTTCCTTATTTTTTGAGGACTTTTTTAAATTATTTTTTTATATTTATTTATTTGTTGCCCTTTTTTTATTTTTTTTTTTTAAATTTTCTATTTAAGAAAGGATTAGTGAACAGAAGCATAAGGTAGGAGGGGTACAACTCCACACAATTCCCAACACCCAATCCCCATAACCCACCCCCTCCCATGGTAGCCTTCCCATTCTCTATCCCTCTGGGAGCATGGACCCAGGGTCGTTGAGGGTTGCAGAAGGTAGAAGGTCTGGCTTCTGTAATTGCTTCCCCGCTGAACATGGGCGTTGACTGGTCGGTCCATACCCCCAGTCTGCCTCTCTCTTTCCCTAGTAGGGTGTGACTCTGGGGAAGCTGAGCTCCAGGACACATTGGTGGGGTCTTCAATCCAGGCAAGCCTAGCCAGCATCCTGGTGGCATCTGGAACCTGGTGATTGAAAAGAGAGTTAACATATGAAGCCAAACAATTTGTTGAGCAATCATGGATCCCAAGCTTGGAATAGTGGAGAGGAAGTGTTAGGGAGGTACTCACTGCAAACTCTAGTGTAGTCCTGCTTTCAGGTATATATTTTGCAGTAGTTTATGGATACGTGTGCACATAAGCTCTCTCATAGAAACTGGTGTATATCTAGGTTATGGGACTTTGTTAGAAAGTGAACTACCTGAGATGAAATTAGAGTGTACTATTAAAGGAAAGGTCTCACCCGAGTAATGAAGCTGAAGGGTTGTCATTCCACACGTGAAGTCTCTGGATACATTCTAAGGTGAAGCATGTTGAGGTAGCAATCGTTGCTTTGGTTAGGTTGTGATCGGCAGGTGCAATGTTATTTGGTTTGGATTGGGAGATGCATACGGGAAAGTGGGCCCTATCCAAGGGTTCCAGGACTGGGGGAAGTAGGGGCTCTATAGTGAAGATGTGAGGTTCCTGCTGTCTTAGGGTTCAAAAAGACAATCAATAGTTAATATTATCATCACATTATTTGTTAATTGGGTTAACTTTGAAAAGTCCCTTTGTTATGGTTTGCTGGACAGTACCCAGTATCTTGTATATAGCTGTGCTATTGGAAGCTTCTAATCTACTTGGTCTAGGCTTTTGAGAGAGTCCGCATATCAAATACATAGCCTATATATTAAAAAGATTCAGTTTGTCTTTTGAGAAACTTTGAGACATACAATTGATTTCCCCCTCTCATATTAATTAGCTACTGATTTATATGTCTACATTTTGCTAGGAGTGTACATAAACACCATTCCCACCACCAAAGGACTGTGACCCATCCCTCCCGCCCACTCCCACCCCCCACTGGCCCAGGAAGCTACATGCCTACCCCTCACCACTGGGTTTTTACTTTGGTGCCCTACTTACAATTTGATCAGGTCCTGCTTTTAGTTTCCCTTTCAGATCTTCTTAGTCAGCTTCTGTTGATGAGTGGGATCATCCCATACTCATCTTTATCTTTCTGACTTAGTTCACTTAACATAATTCCTTCTAGCTCTGTCCAAGATGGGTCAGAGAAGGTGGGTTCATTGTTCTTGATAGCTGCATAGTATTCCATTGTGTATATATACCACAGCTTTCTCAGCCACTCATCTGGTGTTGGGCACCTGGGTTGCTTCCAGGTTTTAGCTATTATGAATTGTGCTGCTATGAACATAGGAGTACAGACCTCTTTTTGGTTGGGTGTTATGGAGTCCTTGGGGTATAACCCCAGGAGAGGAATTATTGGGTCATATGGAAGGTCCATGTCTAGCCTTCTGAGAGTTTTCCAGACTGCTCTCCACAGAGGCTGTACCAATTTACATTCCCACCAGCAATGTAAAAGGGTTCCTTTGTCCCCACATCCTCTCCAGCATTTGTTGCTGCTGTCCTTTTTGATGTATGCCATTCTTACAGGAGTGAGGTGGTATCTTAGTGTTGTCTTGATTTGCATTTCTCTGATAATCAGTGACCTAGAGCAGTTTTTCATATGTTTGTTAGCCTTTTGGATCTCCTCTGTGGTGAATGTTTTGTTCATTTCCTCTGCCCATTTTTGGATGGGGTCATTTGCTTTTTTGCGGCTAAGTTTGCTGAGCTCTTTATATATTTTGGTGATTAGTTTCTTGTCTGATGTCTGGCATGTGAAGATCTTCTCCCATTCTGTGAGGGGTCTCTCTGTTTGTTTAATAGTTTCTTTGGATGTGCAGAAGCTTTTCAATTTGATGTAGTCCCATTGGTTTGTTTCTGCTTTGGTCTTCCTTGCAATTGGGTTTGATTCATCAAAGATGTCCTTGAGGTGTATGTGGGAAAGTGTTTTTTATATTTATTTATTTGTTGCCCTTTTTTTTTTTATTGTTGTTGTAGTTATTATTGCTGTTTTTGATGTCATTTTTGGATAGGATAGAGAGAAATGGAGAGAGGAGGGGAAGACGGGGGGAGAGAAAGACACCTGGAGATCTGCTTCACCGCTTGTGAGGCGACTCCCCTGCAGGTGGGGAGTCAGAGGCTCGAACCAGGATCCTTACGCCAGCCCTTGCGCTTCACTCCACATGCACTTAACCCACTGCTCTACTGCCTGACTCCCCCTAGTTCCTTTTTTTTTTGTTTGTTTTTTGTTTTTACCAGAATACTGCTCAGTTATGGTTTATGGTGGTGCTGGGGATTGAACCTCAGAACTTAGAGCCTCAGGCTTGAAAGGCTTTTGCATAACTTTTATGCTGTCTCCCCAGCCCTAGTTCCTTATTTTTAAGGAGGGTAGTAGTCTTATTCAATTCATAGAGTCCGTACAATGGCTAAGTGACACGTTTAGACAGTGCATACATAGTACTTAAGAAGCATGCAGAATGTTAGCTATAAAAAAAAAAAAAAGAATGTTAGCTATAATATAACGTTGTTGAGCCCACTTCTGAAGTCATGGGGGTTCTGGGAAGTAACTCACAGAGCCTGTGTGTTCTCTTTGTGAGGCCCTGGGCCTAATCCTGACACCACGTGGGGGCTCCACCGATATGGGAACAGTGCTGTGGTGTCCTTCTCCTCTTTTAGAGAAGAAAGTTGGAGGGGCAAGTGGGTTAGGAATCTCTGTATGTGTTGCCCTGGGTGCTGTTCTCTAGTACCACGTTTACAGTCCTGATAAGTCAAGTAGTCGCAGGAATGGATGTCATTCCTAGAGAGAGAGAGCAACAAGAGGGAAGAAGAGAGCCCAGGACTGAGCTTTGATGAACTTCATCTCAGTTCAACTCACTATCCAAAACTCAGCTGAAATTTCCCCAGGACCAGGTCTATCAGATAATCATGAAGTGAGACAAAAGCAAGTGGTAGAGCTGTTAAAAGCTCTGTTACAGAGTAGAACTGGAGGCTGTGATTCTAGATCTAAGAATTATTGTAATCAGTCAATAGCAATAAATAATTTTATCATAAAAATCTTAATAGGTTAAGTAATTACATGTTTATAGTTTTCTTAGCTAAAATGATTAGAAGATATTGGTGACTTAGGGATCAGGGAGATTTATCTTTTTTTATTTTTTATTATCTCTACTTATTTATTGGATAGAGACAGAAACTGAGAGGGAAGGGGGTGATAGAGAGGGAGACAGAGATACACCTACAGACCTGCTTTACCACTTATGAAGCCTCCCCCGTGAGAGTGGGGACTGAGAGCTTGACTTGGGTCCTTATGCTTTGTAACATGTGCGTTCAACCAGGTGCACTACCACTTGGCCCCTAAGGAGATTTGATATTGGTGACTTAGGGATTAGGGAGATTTTTCTAAGCATAAACAAAAGTGGTGACCAGCGAAGGGAGCAAAGATGGTACTCAGCAACATACTGTGGTACTCTTAAGGATGTACAACAGCTTCAGTAACAAAATGAAAAAATGAGGAAACAGTAGTTGCATATATATATATATATATATATATATATATATATATATATATATATTATGGTTTAAAAATTTACCTTTGGAGCTGGGCAGTAGCCCACCTAGCAGAGCACACATGTTACAGTGCACAAGGACACAGGTTTAAGCCCCCAGCCCCCAGCTGCAGGTGAAAGGTTCAGGAGTGGTGAAGTGAGGCTGTAGGTGTCTTCTTTCTCGCCTCCTTTCTCCCCTTTCCTATCAATTTCTCTCTGTTTCCATCTAATAAATACAAATAAATATTCTATGCCAGTGTTCTTTTAAGGTCTAAAATGTTAATACAATAATGAAACGAAGGTATTTCTTATTTTTAGGTGCAAATATTCTGCGAGATTCAACAGGCAATGTCAAACTAGGAGATTTTGGAGCCAGCAAGCGACTTCAGACTATCTGCCTTTCGGGGACAGGAATGAAGTCTGTGACAGGCACACCATACTGGATGAGCCCGGAAGTGATTAGTGGAGAAGGCTATGGCAGGAAAGCAGACATCTGGTGGGTTCTGGTGCTGCGTTTGCTGAAAACACTTGTTTCTGTATCTCCGCTCAGGAGGAAAGTCAGAGTCTACTTTCAGTGACCATGTTCAAATGGATGCCAGGACCGCAGGATCAGCATTGTCTGAATTGTGCTTCTTTTTTTTTCTTAATATTATTTATTTATTTATTCCCTTTTGTTGCCTTTGTTGTTTTATTGCTGTAGTTGTTGTTATTGTTGTTGGATAGGACAGAGAGAAATGGAGAGAGGAGGGGAAGACAGAGAAGGGGAGAGAAAGACACCTGCAGGCTTGCTTCGTCACCTGTGAAGTGACTCCCCTGCAGGTGGGGAGCCAGGGCTCAAACCGGGATCCTTAGGCCGGTCCTTGCGCTTTGTGCCACCTGCGTTTAACCTGCTGTGCTACCACCCGACTCCCTGAATTGTGGTTCTTATAATTGACTAAACTAAGGAGGTCCTTGACTGTGATTCTTTAGAAAGGACTTCATCTTCAGCACACATCAGCTAAGATGACCATCTTTGCTTTATTTCCCTAAAGAACTTTAGAGAAACTGACTTCAAGTCTGTGGAACAATTCTGTTGTAGGGCCGGGGAGACAGTATAGGTCCTGCAAAAAACTTTCCTGCCTGCAGCTCTGAGATCCCAGGTTCAATCTCTCTGTCTCTATATCTCTGTATCTCTCTCTTAATATAAATAAATACTTTAAGAGGAACAATTTGTCTAAAAAAAAAAACCAATTCACTTATGCATGGCTAATTGTTTAGTTCTTTAGGTTTGTTTCATGTGTTACATATGAGAGAGAAGAATGAGTTTCACATGACTTAGGGCACTGCTCTGCATGTGGTGCTGGGAGTCGGACCAGTCACTACTCGGTGCTTTTAAGTAAGGATACAAAATAAACATTTCCTGGCTCCCATCAAGAGAATCAGTCATTTTCGTAGGTACTTAGAGACAAAGAAAGAATATCTAGTGGTTGTAATTCTTTGTGAGGTAGAAATGATTATATTGCCAATATAAAATGATTATATTGATTATATATTGCCATGTAATATGAGGAAAATATTTAAGTCCTTTGCCTCACCACTTAGTCCAGCCTTAAATTGTGATTTAATTTGCATTGATTTTTATGTGTAAGTTGTAGTTTTGTATAATTACAACTGTTATTGAAATTTTGAACTGGATATCCAGTCCTATTTTAAAATGTAAGGGTGTTAATTTCTCTCTCTCACTTTGCAGCTGGCTCTCATGCTGATACTGTTCCTGTAATGACTCTCTCTCTTGTTTCAGGAGCGTGGCCTGTACTGTGGTAGAGATGCTTACGGAAAAGCCTCCTTGGGCTGAATTTGAAGCAATGGCTGCAATCTTTAAAATTGCCACTCAGCCAACAAACCCCAAATTGCCCCCTCACGTTTCGGACTATACCCGGGATTTCCTCAAGCGGATCTTTGTAGAGGCCAAACTGCGACCTTCAGCAGATGAACTCTTACGGCATATGTTCGCACACTATCACTAGCGGCTGGCGGCTCCCCCGGCCATTTGCCTTCTCTCTGACTGCACTTTGCTTTTTTATAAAAAGAGAGATGGGGAGGAAAAAGACAAGAGGGAAAGTATTTCTCTTGATTCTTGTTTAAGTTTATGTAATAATAGTAAACTAAAGTTTTTATATTTAACCTTTGTTTTCCCTTGCAAGAGAACTTGAAACCTTTTTTTTTTTTTTTTTTTCATTTTTTTATAATGTACTGATGTGGTTCAGAGAGACAAAGCACTTTAGTACATAGTCACTCTTTATAGTACAAACAAATCATTGGGATACCTGTAGATCGTAGAGTCTTCATCCTTCATCACTGACCCTTTGGTGGTGGTGGTGAGACATGGAAAAGAAAAGGAAATATAATTGATAGTTTTTAGTGATAGTGTTTAAAGTAGATCCTGATTTGTGGGGTTGAACCCTAAACTGGAGTTTAGGGCAGGGACTCCACTTAAAAGAAGATAGACTCCTTCCTATATCTGTATTCCAAGCCAAAACTCTGTGTCTACCAAGCTTTTTTTGCTCAGTAGAAATCTTGTTTTTTTTTAAAAAAAAAAAAAATACAAATCTTAAGATGTATATTTGTTAATTCCACCAGTATAATAAGCAAATATACCATAATAGACCCATGTTACTGGAACCTGTAAATCTTGAGGGATAGCTCCTGCTTAAAACAAAAACCATATTTTAAAGCAGATATGAGAAGTCAATGTGCAAATAATCCAAATGAAAACACAAGGAAATTGCTCTAATTAAATGTGTGAGCAGAAGAGGAAAAGCAAAAGGGAAAAGAACAAAATGTTGTTTAGCGCATTTGAAAGCGTTCTTCACTTGAGACGTGAGTCCCAAAACTTAAGAGAAAGGAGGGGGGAAATCAGAATCATGTATACTATCTTCCTGTTTCTGACTCCTGGTTGGTTCTCCGTAGGTGACATCCTTTAGGAACTAAGCATATAGCCCAGAGCACCCATGTCTTAAAGCTAGCAATTGTTGATGAGGTAAAACCTTCATCCCTGGAATCACAGAATATTAAAACACCTCCAAAAGCAGCTGTCATGTCAAACAGTGGTTCTTAAGGGCAAGAAGGCAATACTTGACTTTGGGCAGTACCTGAAGAGTCTTTATTGTCACAAGGAGGAGGATGAGACTAGCATCTAGTGGGCAAAAGCCAGGATGCTGCTGAACAGACCATAATATGTATACAAAGACAGCAGTCCCCCCCCCACCACAAGCATGTCCCTGCCCAAAATGTTACAGGTGCTGAAGTTGGAAAACCTATGATGTCATGGCCAGACCTAGTTATAAAACAACAACTGTTTGCAGAACCACAGTCCTTGTAGAAAATAAACCTGAGCAGGTGATGTAGTGAAAAGTGAAGGTTTGTGAAAACAGATGCTATTAAGGGTGAATGCCCTTGACAGACAGCCTGTAGTGATCCTTTGTTTACCAGCTGCATGAATCCAAAAAAGCAGCCTCTACTTTAGAAGTGAACTAAGTTTCTTCACAGTCTCTAAACTCAGCCAATGGTGTTTTTCTTTGCTCAGAAGTCAATTCACAATTGTAAGAAGGTTATCAAAGCAAAGTATTAACTACTTTATAAAAACATTAAAAAATGCCAGGTATTTCCATTAAGAGCTAGAACATTGAAAAGACAGAGACAGCTGGGAAAGTCCCACTGTCTCTAATAGAATTGTGCTACTGAAAAACAGTATCTTTATTTTGGCTACTTAGAATTGTTCTCAGCATATTAAAGCAAGTGCTGAGTACTCAGGTTTTAAAGGTCTAGAAAACAGTTTTCCTGGAAGCCCTCAATGGGAGGCATTTCATGGAATGAAATACTAAAAAGTATGCTTTTTCAGAGACTTTTAGATACTTTATTCCTTGGTTACTATTTGGCTTAAGTGTTCAAATTGTATTTGTCATTCCCTCTATAAATACCGAAATCCTACTAGCTAGTCTCAAAAGAGGCAGCTTGCAAGGAAAATAGGAGTTGGACTCTCTCTCTTTCTCTCTCTCAAAAAGCAACTGCCAAATCTCATGCAAGGATGCAGGTCTGCTATCATTTCTATACCTTTAATGGGCGAGGGAATCTCTTCTGTTTGTGTGAAAAGATCATGGTAGTTGGGGCAGTGGACTTTTTATTTCATATTTATTTTTTCTTGTGTAGTAGTGACTCCCATTTAGCTCATTCTTTTCAGGGTAACAAGTGATGCAGAATATGAGGCAAGTGTTCATTAGAGAGAAATTTTGGGAGACTGAAATCCAGTACAAATTGTTTGCTTTTTTTCAGTCTTTTTCTTTCCTAAAAGAAAATATAACCATTTGAAAAGAACGTACTCTTAACATTGCTGCAAACAACCTTTGTTTTATAAGGAAAATATTAGTAGTTATGAGAAAGTATTATTCTTTATTTAAAGACTTAACAGACTTAATCATTTACAGAATTACTATATAAAACATGTGAATTTATTTCAAACACCTTGTGAAGGTATCAAAAGCCACATTAAATTTTTTTCCCATTAAATCTAATATATATATTAATGCTACAAGAAAAAACTTGAAGGTGGATGGGAAATACGAGGCCAAAATTAAATTCACAAAAGAAAATTGTGAAGGAAACACCTTTATCAGGGGCAGCTAAATATAACACTCCAGTTTTTCTTTATAATACTGGTATGGATCAACATGAAATGTGGACTTTTCAGATGACTCTCCATGTGTTTTCTTGTTGAAATACCAGCTGGCACTTTACTGTTTGCTGAGGCTGGACAGTGACCAGACTGCTTGCAGACTTTGTGCCTTCACAGTGCATTCTGCTTTTGGTAGAACAGACTTTTTGGTGCTGGAGAAGATTTTACTTGCAGTTTTTTTCTTTTTTGAATATCTTTCTACCTAGGCCTTGAGAGACTGACATTAGTATGACTTAAATTTGGACCAAAATATAAGATCTTTTACGCTGCAAAGTATATTGAATAAAAGGGTTGAAAGACACCATGACTTGTGGAAATTTTGATGATTGGTAATTCTTAAGAATGCATTAAAAATGTACACAGACTCTGAGATTTTTCATCTCACAGAACATATTTCCAACTTGAGAAATGGTTGGCATGTTGCCTTAAGTAGTTTTCAAAGGCACCGTCACATAATTTGTGTGAGGTTGAAGTGTGATGCACATGCTGAACTATAAAACACTGAAGCTTATAGTAAATTAAATTGGCTTTCACTTGGGAATCTCTATTTTATTAATCTATTCCCAATGGAAATCACACTAAAATGATAAAACTATTTTGGAGCCTCAGGAATGAGAGTCTTTGCATAACCATTATGCTGTCTAACCCCATAAAACTATTTTGAGTAGCTTTCTGCTACTTCAGCTATTTCATGTGTCAGGTCTGGTCTGTAGCATTTCTGAGCTGGGAATATGCGAAATCACCAAGAAAATCAAGTCTGAATAGTTTGTAAGGATGACCAAGCTTGGATGCACAAGCCAAGACCCTCACTAAATACAAACCCATTGACCCACAACAGAGTTCTGTGCTGTCTGTCTCACCTGGAGTCTGGGGACTAGGAGTTTGATAGGAAATCAAATCGAATGACAGTCAAGCATAGGAATATAGCTTTCTTTTTTAATCGGGTAGGTTTTTTTCATCCCCTGTTCCAAATCATGGCTTACTATACCAGGCAGGAAACTCCTCCTGAAGGATGTGGCAGCCTAGCAGGAAACCTGGGCAAACATAGTTATAAAGTCAGGGGAAAGCTTTTGAGGGGACTACTGGCTCTTAGGAAGTAGACCAAGGTCATTAAGAATAGGGACTGAAACACAACCTCCAGAATTGAAGCAACCTCTTAGGATCCCCTGCGAAACCCAGCTTCCGTGTTTTATAGTTCATTCTATATTATACATTCTATAACATAGTGGGGTTATTTTTCCTGCTGTTACCTTAGTCTGAATTGTTAAAACGCCCAATACATTTGCTAGGAATTGAACAGTTAGCAGCTATGTTATGTATGCTAGGGTCAGGATCATTTTTTGAGACCAGACTGATTTATTATTATGTTTTGCCTTTGTCACAAATGTAATGTTTATATTTATTTGAATTTTTCTATTCCTTAAATGTTAATGAAAAGAAATTTATTAATTTCAGTAGTGCCTTTTTCTCTGTATGCCTTAATTTTATTTTATATCTATGGTAATTCAGATTACCCGCCGAAATGAAGGTTTCTCCCGAATCAGTATGCTGCAAGAATTCCTCTGGCCTTAGACTGTGTATTGACCTGTAGACATTCCTTAATGTCTGCTGCTTCCTCCTACCCTTTTCTACCTTTTTTCTTTTAATAGCAGACAGAAGTAAAATATCAGCGCTAGTCTGTAGTTGGCATCCTGTAGTCAGTGTCCACTAGAGAACCTCCTCTAGAAAGACAGAGAACTGGTTAGTGACTTGACTCACACCGTCCCACTCTCACATGTCATGGCTCTATCATGGTTCCATTACTACTTGCACAGCTGAATTGGAATGGTGAGTTTTGCCCTGAAAAGGTTTAAGTGGTTTGCAGACCTGAAGGCAATGTCTTATTTTGGACAATGAGCAAGAAATCCAGGTCTATTGGATTCTAGTCTTCACTTTTTAATGTTTTGGCTGAAGTTCTAGCTTACTTTTCTGTGAAGTGTGTGTGTGTGTGTGTGTGTGTGTGTGTGTGTGTGTAGTTGGGCTGGGAAGAAAAGAGAGGGATGAATGTTTAGCTAGATTAGAACCTGTTCAAGAAGAACAGATCAAGTGTATTTAACCTGTTGACGGATGAACATAACCATCCTCAGGTAGAAATGCTAGCACGTCCTACAAACAGCTAGTGCAAAGGATTATTTGTTAAAAAGTATTTATTGTAGATTGCCAAACTCTTGTTTGCTAAAAGTAGATTAACATTAAATGTGGATGTATGTACAATAGTGAGCTTATATATAATTCTTAAATGAAAGTAATTAATTTTCAGTAGTTCTAAACTCTGGAATAGAAATTCTAACAGACATAATCAAAACAGACTTCTGTGTGTTACTAAGTATTCAGAAGGAAACTGTCTCATACCTCTTTTCGGTTGGCTAGGGAAGGTGTGCTGTGAAGCCGTTGTTTATGCTTTGTCTTCAGTTTGCTTTGACTCCTGCCATGGTCTGAATGGAGTGGCTAGCATAATAGGTTTGGGCAGCTTCAAGGCCAGCTCTCCATCCTTATCTGTCAGAGCTGTCACTGGCAAAGAGCATTCAGGGGAGTCTGGAGAGTCTTCTCTCAGTGGAGGTGACAGTGAGGACGGCATGATTTAATTTCAGAAAACAGAGAGGAGTCAGCTATAGGAAGGTAAAAGAGAAATTATGTGCTGCCTGTATACAGTCTCTTCTGGAACTCTTGGCATTTTTCATAATTGTGCACTTATATTGACAGTCCTATTACTTTTGTTCCTAACTGCAAAGGCATTAAAGTCCTACTATTGTTCCCTATGCTTTTTCTTTTACATCTCATTTATATCTACTGTCTGTTACCAGAGTCACTTTAAACCAAAGCTTTTATATTCCCTGTACATAGAGCCACAGTGATTAGCACTGTTACTTCTGCCCAGCTGTGAGCTAATCCTGGAAAAATTAGAGAGCAGGTACTGGTTGAATTTGTCTTGATTTCTCCAAGTGAAAAGTCAGGTGCTCAGTGTTCACATTTAGAAATGCTGAATTTCCTTCAGTGACAATGAATCAATACAGATGTTCCAAACTTGAGGTTGTACATGTGCCAATCTTTGTAAAGTCATTTGACCACAGACACTTGGGCATGTTCTCTGGCATAGGGTGTCTGTTTGGGGGGCATCCTCTTTTCCTAGTGTCTTAACATTTATCAACTTGTTTGTGCTGAGCAGTTCGGGACAACTGCAGAGGAATAGGTCCTAGACTGACAACTGCTTTGTGCCATAGACATTTGGGAGCCTGAGTCAGCACCAGTGGACATGGCAGAACTTGTTCCCAAATAAGGATTTCTGAATCCTTCCGTGCTATTGAGTGAAGCTTGTGACCATGCAGAAAAGCACTTTTTTGTTGACTTATTTATATATTTAAAATTTTTGTTTTATAAAAGCAATTATATGTAGCTAGAAGTAATTTTGACATTAATATTGCTTGGAGGGGAGACAGAAATAGCAAAATTACATCTTAAAGTTTTGAGATACTTAGCATAAATCAAAATAGATCTGGCACATTCTTGTGTTTCCAGAGACTTTTATTCCCGAAATACAAGGATAGTGGGAATATTGGGGCTGGGAAGTGTTAGGAGCAAAAGCAAGTGGCCAAAACCTCACAGCACGCCCTACACCGTTGAAAGTATAGTGTCTAAGGATAAAAAGACTTCTAGAACAAGCGGTTGTTTATAATTCAATCTTAATTAGGAAGTAAAAGGTTTACATTCTTTTTTATTGCTGTTGGTTTTAAAACGTGCTACCCTACATTCTGAAATATTATAGAAGATGAATACCAAAAAAACACTGACATCTCATATTTCACATGGTTCTTTTTATTCAAATGTCATTGTAAATAAAAGTAAACTTGGTTATTGAGAATAAACTTTTAATTGTTGCCAATGATGGTTATAAATTTGTAAATTTTCCCTTTGACTTAATGTGCATTTTTTAACGTAGTCATTAAATTCTGTTAGTTTCTCTTTGTAGACATTTTTAGTCTCACTTGAATGCTGGGCAGTTTATAATTATGTACAAAGGGTTTTCTTTTTCCTATCAAGATTGACTTTTTTGCACATTTTTTGGAAATGTTTAATTTGTACACTGATTTATTACTCTGACCAATAATTAATTGCTTATGAGTGTCTGAGCATCATGAATGTGTGCACTGAACTACTGTCTGTGTCTGTGTTTTAACTTCTTCCACAATGTAGCTATCAGTAACTGCACTGCAATTACTGATTGACTGAAACAACCTTCTTGTTTTCACCATGTATATATACTTATCTCTGGTTTCCTTTGTTGAGGAAATCAGGAGTTCAGTCACTTTCTGATTGCATATGTGTCCTAAAATCCATGGCTAAGTTGAAAGTATTCTTGTAACTCTGTATCAGGGGATGTGTGTGTGTGTGTGTGTGTGTGTGTACGCGCGCGCGTGCCTGTGTGAAGATGTTTTTTCCTATCTGTTGGCACATGTATATATTGCAGTAATATCTTACTTTCATTTCATTTCTACATTTTTATGAACTTGTTTTATAAGGGTACTGTTTAGTTAGAGTAATTAAATATATATAAAGGATTTTGAGAGATTATTTACAATATGAATATATTTTCAGCTGGCTGATCAAAACTATTTTTTTAATTTCATTTTTAGCCATCCAAAATGTATTTGTATTTTCAGAATTGGATGTAAATTGTACTTAGACATCAATTAAAAATACTGTTGCAAAGCAGAGCATTGAACTCTCTTGGAGATTCTGTGAAATGCAATTTTAAAGGGAGAAACAGATTTAAACAGCAAAATCACACTCTTCATTAAAATGGCCTTTGAATTCTCAGAGCTATGAAAAACGGAAGGAAATAAATTGTCTTCAAGAGATGTCAAGATTTTTTATATATCCAGTTGCTCTTGGCCTGTCCCACTATTTTCTATTTAAATATTTCCTTTATTCTCCTCAAGAGTTTTCAATTTCTAGTTTTTTCCTTACTGGGCAAGGTCAGTCTGCATTCATGAAACTGTATGTTGACTATTGTGATTCTCTGTAATTGACCATAAATTGGGTTAGAAGTGTCCAAACATGAATTGCTGTATGTCTTTCTACTGTATTGTATATTTCAGTAACTGGCAGAAAAACCAACTGGAAGTTAAATCTCCAGTAAATGTTACTGTAGTTAAGGAAACAAAAACCAAACTCGTTTTTAATACGCGGTACCAGGTAAAGTTTAACTGTGTTAGAAGTAAAGTTCACGGTTGAAGTTGAATGTCCCTAAATTGATTGTTACAAAGGAACTGGTGTGATTAGAAAAACCTACCCAGAAACTAGGTACCATGTGCTTATGTGCCACATTCCATGCTCATTGACTTTGTGTTGTTCTTTCAAGACTGTGCTTGTAAAAAATGTGTACAATTTTTTAAGTTTTGTAGTTTTCATGTACTTGTTTTTTCTTGCTGGTAAATAGCTTTTTTAAAAAAACCTAATGTACAAGAAACCATGTTTATATTTTTAGTGATCAATGACTGTTTCTATGAAAATTTGTATATTGTTGACACACAGCTTTGTTTAGACTTATGCATGAAAGCTTGCAATAATTAGCACAATGAAAATTGCTTCTTACATGTTAGTTCATTTTCTGGAAGATTGTGGTGCAAAGGCTTACTCTAGGTAACCTTCTGGACTATGGAGTGAACATAACTGAATGGCACTTTGAGTGTTAATAAAGCTGATATTTATTTCCACTGTGTTTGGCTTGTCCAGATCTGCCTTGGGACATCGTGTATTCAGTCGTCCCTCTTTGCCTAAGTTGGTCACTTTGTAGAAGCCCAAGCACGACTGACCTGGAAACACTACACTGCAAGTAGACCTAGTTGCAGTCTAAGTCTAAAGGAAATGCCCTATCTGGCATTTTCTAGCACGCCATCTTGTGGACTACTTAATTAAGTCAGAAAGTAACAGTAATTAAAAACAAAATGTAGGTTAGGGAGAGAGCATGTCTATCAGACAAACATGCCTGAGGTTCTGAGGTCCCAGGTTCAATCCTGTGCACCACCATCAACCAGAGCTGAACTATGCTCTGGTAAAATTAATTAAACCTACAAATGGCCTTGCCAACATGTCGCAGAACCTCACCTCCCCAGAGCCCTACCCGACTAGGGAAAGGGAGAGACAAGCTGAGCTGGGGGGATGGACCCACCTGCCAATGTCCATGTCTAGCAGAGAAGCAATTACAGAAGCCAGAATTCCTTCTGCACCCCATAAAGAATTCTGGTCTGGGAGTAGGGCTATAGCACAGCGGGTTAAGCGCATGTGGCGCAAAGCGCAAGGACCAAAGTAAGGATTCCAGTTTGAGTCCCCGGCTCCCCTGTAGAAGAGTTGCTTCACAAGTGGTGAAGCAGGTCTGCAGGTGTCTTTCTCTCCCCCTCTTCCTTCCCCTCCTCCATTTCTCTCTGTCCTATCCAACAACGACAACAATAACAAAAATAATTATAATAATAAAACAAGGGCAACAAAAGGGAAAATAAGTATTGAAAAAAATTTTTTTTGGTCCATACTTCCAGAGGGAAAAATGTTAGGGGAAGATGATCACAGGGCCCTGAACTCCAGTTCTACTAGGACCCAGAGCTTCTGTAACCAGGAGCCTTTGATTTTGGGGCATCACTGAAAGGGAAGAAAAATCTGGAGAGCACCTGAGGAAGTCAGGTACAGTTCTCTGTTCCTGACAGGGAAGAGGAAAAAGGAAAGACACCTGAAAGTTGTAACAGGTGTAGGTGTGGCTTAGGAAGTGAAGGTGAAATAATAGAAGTGAATAAAAATGGCTGTCCCGTTTCCTTGTGAGGTCAGCTAGCTTTGCTCAAATGGCCCATGCACATCCCTGGTGCCCGCCTTCTCATTTAAAATATCAGTGTGGGGGGGAAGGGGGATCCAATGAGGAATACTTAGGGTTAGAGGGGCTGGGGGGGGGGAAGCCTTTAAGAATGAAATAAATGCACTAATTTGAGTCTAATACCAAAAAAAAAAGTCATGGGAGACATACTCAGTGGAGTACTTTCAGCAGTTTAAAAAAAATACTGTAACGTATCATTTGGGACTAAATGGATGGAACGGCAGTGATAATGAGTGAAGTGAGGTGAAGGACAACTATGGGGTTTCACTCATAAGTAGAACATGGAGCCGGGTAGTAGAACACCCAGTAGCTGCACATATTGCCAAGCACAAGGACTCAGGTTTGAGCCCCCACTCCCCACCTGCAGGGGGGATGCTTCACGAGCAGTGAAGCAAATCTGCAGGTGTCTTTCTCTTCCCTTCTCTCTCGAGCCATCCTCTCTCAATTTCTCTGTCTTGTCTAATAAAAATTAGGAAAAAAAAAACACAGGAAAACATGAATACTGGGAGTGGTGGATTTGTAGTGCTGGTACTGAGCTCCAGCAATAACCTTGGAGGGAAAAAAAATTTTTTAAAAGAATTGAAATACATAAACTTGGGGGAAAAAAGCCACCAACATACATATATGGTCAACCCATTTCTATGACCTTGGGAGAACTGTGGTGGTCACTCTGGAGGAAATGGGGACACAGAACTCCGGTGGTGGGAATGGTGTGGAATTATACCTCTATTATAATCTTGTAAGTCATTATTAAATCACTATATATATATATATATATACACACACACATATATTAAAAAGCCTATTTTTAAGTGCAAAGAACTGATGTTTCCAGAATGTGAGATCATTTAAATATCTTTGTACAGAGAATAACTTTGCAATACAAGTCAGAAGCAGAATTTTTTATATCCTCTCACCTAGGTTTTTTTTTTTTTTTTCCCTGAAGACTTGTTTTATTAACAAGAAAGCCTGCCGGAGTATCATTCTGGCTCACTTAGTACATGGAACTGAACTCAGAACCTCAGGCTTGAGAGTCTAAAGCATTCAGCTGTGAACATGTTTCAAGAAAGGGGGAGAATGGGTGGAGAGCAATTCAGAGCAGTGCTTTGACAGATCATCCCTCAGGGGCAGTTCCCTGCCTTTTGGGTGTCATTCCACTAAGCTCCTGAACACACAGTATGGAGTCCGTGAGGACTGTTCTCTGGTCTAAAATCCCCATTAGTTTTCCCCTTTCTCCTGTATGGAATGGAAATATCTATCCTCTGCCTGCCTCAATGAAAAGTCTTGAGTCCATTTTTTCCGGTTCTCTCGGGGGCCATACTGCTCCCTCTCTTCCTCTTTTGCTATGTAGCTCTTATGATATCAGTGCATCTTTAAAGAGAAAGAAAAATAATAGAGCAAAAGCAATAACGATAGCAATACTGGAACCAAGAACAATCTCAAATGAAGTCAAATCTCACAGGAAACTGAAGTTAATCAGGAGGCATATAATAAATATTAGAACAAACAAATGAAATTGAAAAATGGAAAAGATTAATACAACTAAAACTAGTTGAAAGTGAAAAGGAGAGGACTCTGGTAAATAGTTTGGGAGGAGAAATCACAGCATACAGTATAGAATTATGACGGTCATGAGAAACAGCTATGAGCATATATCACTAAGGTGGAGGACCACGAAGAAATGGAAAATTCTTAGAATTATACAATTCCCAGTTGGGAGAAAGAAAGCAGAAATCCTCAACAGTTCAACTGCAAGTAAAAAAAAAAAAAAGAAAGAAAGAAAGAATAATCAAGACTCCTCAAAACTGAAAGTCCAGGACCAGATGAAGTTATCAATGAGGTGGGTTTTGTTGTTGTTTAATAGAGGCAAAGAGAGTGGAAAAGGATACAGCATAGAGGGGCCAGGTGGTGGAGCACCTGGTTGAGTGCACATTACAATGCGCAAGGGCCCGAGTCCAAGTCCTCCTCAGTTCCCACCTGCAGGGGTAAAGCTTTGCAAGTGGTGAAGCAGGGCTGCAGGTGTCTGTCTCTTTCCCTCCCTACCACTCCCTTCCCTCTTGATCTCTGGCTGTCTCTATCCAATAAAAAAATAAAAATGAAAAAAATAATAATAAAAATGATTTTAAAAAAACCCTGGCTCCCCACCTGTGTGTGTGTGGGGGAAGTCGTTCCACAGGCAATGAAGCAGGTCTGCAGATGTCTCTCTCCCTTTCTATCTTCCCCTCCCGTTTCAGTTTCTTTCTGTCCTATCCAATGGAAAAAATGTCCTCCAGGAGCAGTGGATTTGTAGTGCTAGCACTGAGCCCCAGCAATAACCCTGGAGGCGAGAAAAAAAAAAACAACACCATAGCATCAAAGCTTTCCTTTTTTTAAAAAAAATATTTATTCCCTTTTGTTACCCTTGTCTTATTGTTGTAGTTATTATTGCTGTTGTTATTGGATAGGACAGAGAGAAATGGAGAGAGGAGGGGAAAACGGGGAGAGGAAGGTAGACACCTGCAGACCTGCTTCACCACTTGTGAAGCCACCCCTCTACAGGTGGGGAGCCGGGGGCTCGAACCGGGATCCTTACGCTGGTCCTTGTGCTTTGCGCCACCTGCACTTAACCCGCTGCGCTACTGCCCGACTCCCACATCAAAGCTTTCAATGGGGTGGGGACTGTGCTTGAGCCTGGGTACCACACATGGCAAAGCAACGCATTATCCAAGTGAGCTATTTCACCACCCCTCCTATTACCAGTGATTCTAAAGCATGGGGATCAGAATCTTCCAAGGGGCAAGACAGTTGGGTCTACCTCCAGTCTTTATAACTCAGCAGGTCTGGGTCGGTGAGGCCATGCATTCTCAGTTTGTGCCTTTTTTTTTTTTTAATTATTTTTTAGATTATTTATTTATTCCCTTTTGTTGCCCTTGTTTTATTGTTGTAGTTATTGTTGTTATTGATATTGTCACTGTTGGACAGGACAGAGAGAAATGGAGAGAGGAGGGGAAGACAGAGGGGGAAAGAAAGACAGACACCTGCAGACCTGCTTCACCGCCTGTGAAGCGACTCCCCTGCAGGTGGAGAGCCAGGGGCTTGAACCCGGATCCTTAAGCTGGTCCTTGTGCTTTGCGCCACATGTGCTTAACCCGCAGTGCTACTGCCTAACTCCCTTAAAATTTTTAAATATTTATTTATTTTCCCTTTTGTTGACCTTGTTTATTGTTGTTGTAGTTATTACTGCTGTTGTTATTGATGTTGTTGTTAGATAGGTCAGAGAGACAGACACCTGCAGACCTGCTTCACCGCCTGTGAAGCGACTCCCCTGCAGGTGGGGAGCAGGGGGCTAGAATCAGGATCCTTATGCAGGTCCTTGCACTTTGCGCCATGGTTTGTGCCTTTCTAACTGGTTTGACCAGCATCCACAGTATCATGATGGACAGGTGACTCCATCCAGAGAACGACAGCTCTACCCCTACTATGTCCTCTCCCAGTCACACTGCATCCCCCTCCCCCCACATCTTTTATCCTAAAGTCAAATCTGTGATCACATCCTAAACCTATGATTCTCCTCTCTTGGTACTTACATACATACCATCTCATTTCCTCAGCTCTTCCGAGAGGTAGGCCTACACCTCTCTACTCAGAACAGTACTACCAGTCACTCTGTGGCCTTTTTTTAAAAAAATTTTATTAGTGACTTAATATTGACTTAGAAAACTGTAAGACAGCAGGCATAATTCTGCACCGCTCCTGCCACCAGTATCCCCACTCCCTCCATTGGAAGCTACAGCAGTTCTCCCAAGGTTGCAGATGTGGGCTTTTATTTCTACAACTACCTGTCTATATTTGCATATATTTGCTCATATTGTCTATGGTCCTGGTTTCTCTTTCTTTCCAAGTCACACCTATACCTAGTACTACTTCTGAATGTCCCCCCCTTTTCCTCTCTCTCTGGGTCCTGATGGAACTGGGGTTCAGAGCCCTCTGGTTATTTTCCCCTAACATTTCTCCCACTTTGGGAGAAAGGACCAAAATTCTTTATGGGGTGCAGAAGGTGGAAGTTCTGGCTTCTGTAATTGCTTCTCCACTGGACATGGATGTTGGCAGGTAGATCCATACCCCCAGCCTGTTTCTATCTTTCCTTAGAGGGGCAGGGCTCTGGGAAGGTGGGGGTTCAGGACACATTGGACCTCATTCCACTAAGGAGTCATCTGTTCAGGGAAGTCAGGCCGGCATTAAGGTAGCATCTTCAACTTGGTGGCTGGAAAACATTAAGATACAAAGCAGGACAAACTGTTTAATAAACAGGAACTCAAAGGTAGGAACAGAGCAGATGACACTAGGGGTCTTCACGTGGGAAGAAGCTATAAGTCTATTTTAGGTATGTTCCAAGGGGCCTGTGACTTTACTATTTTCCTGAGCCCCACAGCTAACATGCAGGTGGGCTAAAAGTTTTGTCTGGGGAGATGACGTCAGAGTGGAGAAAAGGACTAGAAAGCTGGGTCAGAGCAGAGAGTAGCTCCCAACTTGAAGAAAATCTATAAATAAAATGAACTGTTTGCCCTACCGACCTGCCCCAGGGCCTACTTTAATTTTCCTCTTAATAGTGTGCTGCAAGGACCCAGGTTCGAGTCCCTAGTCCCTACCTGCAGAAGGAAAGCTTCACGAGTGGTGGAGTAGGGGCTGCAAGGTGTCTCTCTCCCTCTCGAATTCTCGCTGTGTCTTTCCAAGAATTAAATACAGATAATAATAAAAAGAAACAGTATGCTGCCCACATTTCTCCATTAGCAAGTTCCAAGAAACACAGCCTAAACTTTGCTCATCGTCCAACCCCAGGAGCAGAAACAGTGCCTACACAACATCACTCTAGTTTAATACCTCGCAGCCAGATCTGCCTGGAGAGCCGGGGGCTCTTCGCCCTCGCGACTGCTGCCACACTGTCCCCGCCCACCCCGCATGAACCCGCCTGGGGGCTGGACTTCCGCCTGTGGGGAAGAGCTTCCGGTGTGAGCCGGAACTGCAGCCGGAAGCGAACTGGACGAAGGGACAGAAGCGCTACACTGCCGGCTGGGCTCTGTGGCCTCGCGATGGGCAAGAGAGACCGAGCGGACCGTGGTGAGCGGGGCAGGGCGCCGGGGCATGGCGGGGGCGGGGGCGCGGATTGTGGCGGCCGCGCGGGCTCAGCGCCGTGTTCGCATCCGCAGACAAGAAGAAATCCAAGCGGCGGCACCTGGAGGACGAGGAGGATGAGGACGACGACGCTCCCGGCCACGAGTCCCAGGAGGCGGTGCCCTCGGCAGCCGGGAAGCAGGTGGACGAGTCGGGCACCAAAGTGGACGAGTACGGGGCCAAGGACTACAGACCGCAAATGCCGCTCAAGGGCGACCACCCCTCGCGGCCCCTGTGGGTGGTAAGCGGCGCCCGAGGGTGCTGAGCGGGTCCCACGGGGGGGGGGGGGGACAGCGCTCGAGGGTGGGCGGGGGATCAGCTGCTGAGGGAGCTGGACGACAAAGCTCAGGTTCCTTCATCTTTCTTAAATATGTATTTTAAACTTAAAAAAAATGTTTATTTATCCCCTTTTGTTTTTATTGTTGTAGTTATTATTATTGTTGTTACTGATGTCGTCGTTGTTGATAGAGAGACATGGAGAGAGGATGAGAAGACAGAGAGAGAAAGGGGAGAGAAAGACACCTGCTGACCCGCTTCACCACCTGTGAAGCAACTCTCCCCTGCAGGTGGGGAGCCGGGGGCTCGAACCAGGATCTTTACGTCGGTCCTTGCACTTAACCTGCTGCGCTACTGCCCGACTCCCTTTTCTTATTTTTAAAAATTGTTGCCTTTTTTTTTTATTTATTTATTGGATAGAGACAACCAGAAACTGAGAGGGAAGGGAGAGAGACGGAGTGAGAGAGACAGAGACACACCTGCAGCCCTGCCTGACCATCCCAGAAGCTTCCCCCTGCAGGTGGGGACCAGGAGCTTGAACCTGGGTCTTTTGCTCATTGTAACAGCTGCTCTCAACCAGGTGCGCCATCGCAGGCCTAGGTTTCTTTCTTCTTTACCCTTAACTTTTATTCTCAGACCCTTTCTTTAGATACTGCAGATTTAGATATACTTAAAATATAATTGAATGGGGGCCAAACAGTGGCACACTTGTTTGAGTGCACACATTACAGCAGATAAGGACCCAGGTTCAAGCCCCTTGTCCCCACCTGCAGGGGGGAAGCATCACAAGTGGCGAGGCAGAATTGCAGATGTTTCTCTTGTCTTTTTCCCTCTCTCTGCCCCCCTTCCCTCTCAATTTCTCTGTTTCTATCCAATAATAAATAAAACAAAGTCTAATATATATATATATATAATTTAATTAAGTTAAAGGGTGTGGCTCTGCCTGTCAACGCCCATGTCCAGCGGAGAAGCAATTACAGAAGCCAGACCTCCCACCTTCTGCTCCCCATAAAGAATTTGGGTCCATGCTCCCAGAAGGATAAAGAATAGGGAAGCTTCCAGTGAAGGGGATGAGACACAGAACTCTGGTGGTGGGAACTCTGTGGAATTGTACCCCTGTTATCTTATAGTCTTGTCAATCATTATTAAATCACTAATAAAAAAATAAATGGATGTGGTCAAGGTAAAAATAAAAGATGTGAGTATGTTTGTGATAGAGAGGGCAGAGCACTGCCGCCTCGTGAGGACTGAACAAGAAGGCGGAGCCTCTGGCTCCCAGGGACTGCACTCTACTGACTGAACCCCTGCCCTGGCACCCGAGAACTTTGTTAGATGAACGGCATTAATGGTGTAATGCGTTTGTTCTTCATTTAAAAAATAAATAAAAAAGATAGCATAAGAGCTGTATTTGCTAGATTGCCTTTGTTCAGTTTGAGGGAATTAATATTCACTGTTCACTTAAATTGTAACCAAAACGGGGAGGTGACACACCGGTCTTGCTGTGTGGTGACACCAGTACCCAGTCCCATCATCTGATGGGACTCTGACAGCACTGCTACATTGACACTCCAGCATTGACAGAGTGGTGTTGGAGTCTCTCCTTTTGCTCTGCCTCTTTCTCCTCTTCCCCTCCCCTCTGTCAAAAAAATAGAGTGAAAGCACTTGAGATTGAGAGGCTGCCCCGCAGTGGGGTGGCACCGGAGGAAGCCCCTATATTCATAGGACCCCCATGGCTAAAGGTCATTGTAGCTGGGTAGCTGGTCAGCTGTGCCTCCCTGTGGATGGGGATGTGATTATTGACTGGGTTCCTATAGCAGACTCCAGAGCTGCCTGGAGGGAGTTACCAGCCCATCCCAGATGCCGCTTACCTTACAGATCCAGTCTTGGACCAAGTACCCTTTCTTGACAAAGCTACGAGAGATGGTCTGATAGTCTCTGCACCCTGATTTTCTCGTCTCTTGTGTCTGTCGGCGTCTGTCAGGCTCCTGATGGTCACATCTTCCTGGAAGCCTTCTCTCCTGTGTATAAATACGCTCAAGACTTCCTGGTGGCTATTGCGGAGCCCGTGTGCCGACCGACTCACGTGCACGAGTACAAGCTCACGGCCTACTCTCTGTACGCAGCCGTCAGTGTTGGGCTGCAGACGAGTGACATTACCGAGTACCTCAGGAAGCTCAGCAAGACAGGGGTCCCTGATGGGATCATTCAGTTCATTAAGGTAGGTGGGGTGGGCCGCCTTGACTGTGGAGAGCAGGTGCTGTCCCCTGGTAACTTTCAGTGACGGTGAGAATGTCAGCGGGCTGGTTGGTTGGGGCAGGGGCATGGTGACTGATTGTTCCACAGGCTGCTCCTCTGGAGCTAGCAGCTGTCTGTTCTGAGGCCGCACTTCTCCCTAGCTGCTCTTAGGCAGTGTACACTGACGTGGTCAGAACTTGTGCCGCTTGGCTCTGGACAGGACTGTCTCGGGGCTCTGCCCACAGTGAGTGGTGCCATGAGCCGAGGCATGGCCCTTCTGAAGCCCACACATTGAGATGAGATCAGACTTGGAGGGAGAAAACAAAGTGAGATAGGGTCCTGATCAGATACAACTGGTGCAGAAACAGAGTTTGTTCTGGAATATCACTCTGGCATCTGCAATGCCTGGAATTGACTTCAGGACTTCGTGTCTGGGGCCTTCAATACTTCAATCCTAAATTTAAAAAAATAATAATAATAGTATTGGTGCTTATGGGAATATAGAAGAAAGGGTAGCGAAATTAAATTATAAATTAACACGCCTCTTAGAAATTAAGTGATTCATGTAAAAATTAGCCAGGCAAGAGAGTGGCTTTGCTCTCAAAGACATCGAGGTTAACATTAGATTGGGCTCCTTGGGGATTGCACAGTGAAGCCAGCTAAAGTGAAGCTGACTCTTGGGTTGGAGTGTCAGTGGTGAGATGCACACAGCAGGGAATGTGTGCTGTGTGAGCTGCCCATGGCCATTTCTGCATGTCTGATGTCCCTTGCAGCTGTGCACCGTCAGCTATGGGAAAGTCAAGCTGGTCCTGAAGCACAACAGGTAAGCGGCTCTGACAGGCCCACCCAAGCCACTTCTGCCCTCTCCACACCTGGAATTGAGAACTACCTGTTCACTACCAACCCATAACTTCCAAAAAGTCGTTCACGACCCACTGTGTTCCCCCAGCAGTGGAGATGGGACTCAGACCCCAGATTACCTGACTTTCAAGCGGGATTTTGCCCACCAACCCTCATGGGTTGTATTATGACCCAGACTGGCAGGAGGCTGTGGGGGAGAGAGGAAGAGGGATATGTCTGAGCCCACAGGCTCCAGCCAGCTGAGTGAATGAGCACTGCTGCTTCCAGGAAAAGGCACACTGGTCAATCAGTGCCTCCTGCCTCGCTCCTAGGTACTTCGTTGAAAGCTCCCACCCTGACGTCATTCAGCATCTTCTCCAAGACCCAGTGATCCGAGAGTGCCGCCTGCGGAATTCTGAGGGAGAAGCTACTGAGCTCATCACAGAGACTTTGACGAACAAATCTGCTGTATGTAGGCTCCTGGGTTCCCAGTGGGATTGGGGGGAGCAGGGAGGAGAGGACATTGAGAACTTGAACCCTCAGCTGGCAGGAGTAGGGAGGAGAGGAAACTGAGAACTCGAATCCTCAGCTGCCTGGAGCCCTTTCTTTGCAGCCTGCAGGTCTTGTGGTGTTCTGCAGCCATTAAAGCCTTGCAGCATGCAATGGGGCGAGATACTATATGCAGGCCCACAGCCTGGCCTCATCTTTCAGATAGCCAAGACTGCTGACAGCGGTGGTGGTGCTGGGCCCTCCACTTCCCGGCTAGCAGACCCACAGACCAAAGCCGACATCCCTACCGACCTGTTGGACTTCTATGAGCAAATGGACAAGGATGAGGAAGAAGAGGAAGAGACACAGACAGTATCTTTTGAAGTTAAACAGGTGAGTGGAGACACACCTGCTCCTTAGAGAAGTGCTTCTCCAAGTGCCCCTTGTCTGGCGTAAGCAGTGCCAGCTCGGCATTAGGCTGTGGTCTGCTGAGGGAGAAGTCCTGATTTGCTCGCTCGCTCGCTCGCTCGCTCTCAGTGTCGTGATGGAGTGAGGCCTGTGTGTTCTTTTCCCTAGACCAGAGGAGAGATTTTCTAAGTTCCTGGGAATCTGTTTTGGTGACTAATTGGATTTCACCTTGCCTTTGCTCTTAGGGTGGCTTTTCTGTGCTGTCATCTGGCTGTCAGCAGATCTGGAATTGAGATGTCTAGGTGAACTTTTGGCTGCTTTGTTTTGTCAGTGTCCTATGACCCTTTAGGATCTGCTGCTTTTGAACTCTTCTCAGAGTGAGTTAGACTGTGAACCTTCTATCCCACTCACCCCACAGGAAATGATCGAGGAGCTCCAGAAACGCTGCATTCACCTGGAGTACCCCCTATTGGCAGAGTATGATTTCCGGAATGATTCTGTCAACCCCGATATCAACATTGACCTGAAGCCCACAGCTGTGCTCAGGCCGTACCAGGAGAAGAGCTTGCGGAAGATGTTTGGGAACGGACGAGCACGGTCAGGTGTCATTGTTCTTCCATGTGGTGAGTGATGCCTGCATGGAGGAGAAGACACGTTCTTGTCTCCTGCCTGGCCTCTGCACATGTCTTACCACATTTTACCAAGGGCTGTTCAAGCTCCATGCCTCCCTGGTCTTACCTTGGCAGTGTTTTGGTACGAGGTCCTGCCTCAGCTACCAGGGCAGTAATGGGAGGTAGAAGCAAACACCTTAGCCTTGCGGGGCTTGGTCTGGTGGGGCAGAGTTCAGCGTGTTCAGCCAGCCCACTCAGCTGTGTGTCAAGTCTTGGGCAGGGCAGAAGAGCAGTGCAGGGTAAGGGTCTAGACAGTGAGGTGAGCTGGATGCCGTCATGGGGCTGGAGCTGGGTTCTCATTGTTTCTGTGCAGTCATGAGCTAGGAATATTTTCACAGGAATTTTGCTTTTTTTTTCTGGATGGCATGTGATTGTACAGCCAAGAAAGGACAGTAGTAATCCCCCTTGATCTTGAGTCCTGCCAGACCTTAGCTCAGGCTCCTCAAGGCTCTAGCCCAGGCCAGAGGTGAAGCTCCAGATGAGGGCCTTCATCCTGCATCCTCAGATTCTTTATTTTCAGCTCCCTGGGCTCATTGGATGTGAGTCTCTGGTAAAGAATTGCTGTTTAAAGGAGCGACTTTATTTTTATCACAATTTTTTCAGATGCTACATGGGAGAAGTTCTTGAAGTTTTATCTTCATGGCCTTCAACACTGCCCTGCCTGCCTCCCCCATGCTCACCCAGCTTGCGCAGCCAGAGCTGCTGTATACTGAATTTCCTTTGGGTAGCCTGTGTTCTCGTACCCGAGATTCCAACAGTGCAGTTTCCCCTTGGTCTTGGGAAGCTTCTGCCTGGCTTCATCTTCTCGTGTTGAAAATAGCAGTAATGGAAATGTTTCATCTCGGTTGGCTTGAGGCTTGAGGCTTCAGCATTTAGTAAGATGTTTGTAAAGGTCTATAGTAGGTCTTGGCTGACATCTACCTCTTAGTTCTCACGTTGGCATAGGAAGTGGGCATGTCTCCTGCTTACAAAGAAGCAAGTGCTGTGAGCAGGAAATCCCTCAGTGTTAGCTGGGAAAAGATTAACAATAATTTGCTAGATTTGTAAGCCAAGCCACCCTCTCAGCCTCCGTCCTTCCTTCCAGCCTGGTCGTGGGTAGTATCACTTTATTTTTTCATAGGCGCTGGGAAGTCGCTGGTTGGTGTGACGGCTGCGTGCACCGTCAGAAAACGCTGTCTGGTACTGGGAAACTCTGCCGTGTCTGTGGAGCAGTGGAAAGCCCAGTTCAAGATGTGGTCTACCATCGATGACAGCCAGATCTGCCGCTTTACCTCCGATGCCAAGGACAAGCCCATCGGCTGCTCCGTTGCCATCAGTACCTACTCCATGCTGGGCCACACCACCAGGAGGTCCTGGGAAGCGGAGAGAGTCATGGAATGGCTCAGAACTCAGGAGTGGGGCCTCATGATCCTGGATGAAGTCCACACTATTCCAGGTGACAGCTCTCCGGAGAGCTGAAGCTCCCCTGTGCAGACAAGGCACCACTGGCCTGAGGGAGGGCTGTTGGGCGGCCTGTCCATTGGCTGGGTGTAGAGCAGGCACACTGAGCTCCACACTCAGATTCCGTGATCACTGGCTCTGAATAGTCCTGTAGGAGTTTTTATTTAAGAAATAACATTTTTTGCTTTTATTTTAACTTTTTATTGGTGGGATTAATGGTTTACAGTAAATACAGTTTTTGGTACATGTTTAAAATTTCTCAATTGTATGCAAAGCACTCTCAACCTCAGCTTAGGTCCCCTACCACCATCAGGCCCCAGGACCTGAAGACCATCTCTCTGCTCCCCCACACCCACCCCAGAGTCCTTTGCTTTGGTGCCATTCATCCAAACCAGTCCAAGTTCTGCTTTGTGTTGCCCCTTCTGTTCTTATTTTCAACTTCTGTTTATGAGTGAGACATCCCATATCCATCCTTCTCTTTTTGGATGATCTCACTTCACAGGATTCCTTCAAGCTCCGTCCAAAATGGGGTGTGCCAGGCTAGCCTGGGGGTGCCTCTTCCTGGGCGCGTACTCTCTGGGTTGGAGAGAATGCGACAGGAGCCATCCTGGGCTGCTACTCACTCAGCCACGATAGGGAGATGACTCATGAACAGACTCGTGGTGGGGAGGCAATTTGATTCTTTATTGATCAGAGAGCCAAGGCTTTTAAAGGGCAGACCTGCAAGTGGCAAGTCGGAAACGGAAATGGCTAGGAAAGGGCAGAGAAAAGCAAAAGGGAACTGGAAAGGTAGGAATTTCCTTAGCAACTGTTGGAAGGGTTTTAACTGGTAGGATTAATAATACCCTGCAGGCAGGGAGGGTCTTGAGGGTAGAAAGAAGATAGATCAAAGGAATAGAATGGGTGGGGATCTTTCAGGCAAAACTGATTATGTAGATAATAAGTTTGATAAGATGAGACGTTTGATGTCCCCTCAAGTCAAGCCCTGCCAAGCTCAACCACATCCTCACAATTTCCAGACATCTCCTCCTTTTTATCTAATGGCCATAGTATCAGGAATGCAGGGTGCTTTGTGAGGCAGGGAGTCTGATAAGATGGGGCAAACCTTTTTGGTTACTCCTGTCCCTTCTTGCTCAACCTCTCGGTAGAGAGAGAGAAACTGACAGGATAGACGCACTCCTCAGGTCAAGCCCTGCCAGGCTCTACTACATCCTCACAATTTCCCAACGGGTGAAGAAGGTGAATTCACCGTTTTTAACAGCTGAGTAGTATTCCATTGTGTATATATACCACAACTTTCTCAGCCACTCATTTATTGTTGGACACCTGAGTTGCTTCCAGGTTCTGGCTATTATAAATTGTGCTGCTATGAACATAGGTATACACAAATCTTTTTGGATGGATGTTGTTGGTTCCTTAGGATATATCCACAGGAGAGGAATTGCAGGATCTTAGGGCAGGTCCTCTTCTAGCCTTCTGAGAGTTCTCCAGACTGCTTTCCACAGGGGTTGGACCCATTGACATTCCCACCAGCAATGCAGGGGGTTTCCTTTGACCCCACACCCTCTCCAGCATTTGCTGCTGTTACCTTTTCTGATGTATGACATTCTCACAGGAGTGAAGTGGTATCTCATTGTTGTCTTTATTTGCATTTCTCTGAGATTCATATTTGTTGGCCTTTTGGATCTGTTCTGTGGTGGATATTCTGTTCATGTCCTCTCCCTATTTTTGGATGAAGTCGTCTGTTTTTTTTGTTGCTCAGTTTGGAGAGCTCTTTATATATTTTGGTTATTAGCATTTTGTTTGATGTAAAAATCTCCCATTCTGTAAGGGGTCTTTTTGTTTGGGTGGTGGTTTCTTTTGCAGTGCAGAAGCTTCTTAATTAAATGTAGTCCCATTGGTTTATTTTTGTTTTTCTCTCCTGTTCAGCTGGACTTGTGTCATTGAAGATGCCTTTAAAACTTAGATGGAAAAGAGTTCTACCAGTATTTTCCTCCAAGTATTTGATTATTTCTGATCTGACATTCAGGTCCTCGATCCACTTAGAGGTCACTCAGTGCTCACAGCTCTTTAGAGGCATAGGGCATGCTTCTCTTTGCCATGTGTGTTCCTGCTGATACCATGGCTGCTGGTGTTTGCTAATTGGAGCTTCCTTAGAGTCACTTCACTCTCATTCTTCTCCTTGGAAATCTGTTTGAAGTGCTCGTTAAGCCTTTTTTTTTAAATATTTTATTTACTAATTTCCTTTTTGTTGCCCTTGTTTTTATTGTTGTAGTTATTATTGTTATTGAGATCGTTGTTGTTGGATAGGACAGAGAGAAATGGAGAGAGGAGGAGAAGGCAGAGAGGGGGAGAAAGATAGACACCTGCAGACCTGCTTCACCCCCTGTGAAGTGACTCCCCTGCAGGTGGGGAGCCGGGGCTCAAACTGGGATCCTTACGCCGGTCCTTGTGCTCTGCGCCACCTGTGCTTAACCTGCTGCACTACCACCAACTCCCTCATTAAGCCTTTCTACCTCGTCATCCTTGTGTAGAACCAAGTGACCCTATGATTCAGGAACTCAGGCCTTAGTCAATGGAACACCTTTGGGTCCAGAGCCAGTGTTCAGACATGCACCTGTGTGGGACACTTGCATGTCAGAGGGTGTCACTGTGAATATACTATTTGTTTCCTCAGCCAAGATGTTCCGGAGAGTGCTCACCATTGTGCAGGCTCACTGCAAGCTGGGCTTGACTGCAACCCTCGTTCGGGAAGATGACAAAATTGTCGACTTGAATTTTCTGATTGGGCCCAAGCTCTATGAAGCTAACTGGATGGAGCTGCAGAACAACGGCTACATTGCCAAAGTCCAGTGCGCTGAGGTAGCTTCCCCCTCCTTCCCAGCACGGTCTCTTAGGGCTAAGGGAGATGGACCGGGGAAAGCCACCTGCCGCCTCACACAGTCCCCTCACACAGCTCGGAGGGAGGCAGAATCCCTTGTTCAGGAAGTCAGCAGGTGGTTCAGTCAGGGTGCTGGTCCTCACTGGCTCAGCTCCTGCATCCACGTTTCTCCTCCTTCTCTTCTGGGGTGCTGCTTTCTCCCATCCTCCAGGGCGTTCCTAGTTTTTAACCAGCCCAGGGGACTCTTACGGTAATCATCGTTTTGTTTTGAAGAACACATCTTCCCAGTTATGTTCTGTACTGAATACCAGTCATTCTGGGAGGTGGTAGCCCAGTGGGTGAAGCACTGGGCTCTCAAACATGAGGTCCTGAGCTCAGTCTCTGGCATTGCATATGCCAGAGATGCTCCGGATTTCTTTCTCTCGTCCCCTACTTCCTCCTCCTCAACCATTAGGGAAATATATATAATGAATACCTACGTAGGTATATGCTAACATGCATATCCAAAAATGTCTCTTTAAAATGAATACAGAAATCCTTTCTAGGACCAGGGAAGATGAGTGAGCTTCTAGCCCCAGTAGAATATGAGCACAGCAAAGATAAAGCCAGGTGGAACTCATGGATGGGGGAGCAGTGCCGTGAGCTCACTCTTTCTCTTGAAATATTATTTATTTACTCATGAGAAGGAAAGGACCAGCGCATCTCTTGGGCACATACAGTGTCAAAGATAGAAATCAGGTCCTTGTGCCTGCAAACCCTATGTTCTACCTCTTGGGCTGCTCATTCTTATTTCAAAATAGGTGGACAGCAGTTGGTGGTAACTGTAGCAGTGATGCCAGGAATTGAGCTCAGGACCTCGTGCTTGAAAGTCCAACCAACACTTTATTCACCATGACACCTTCTGGGCCATTGATGGCCTTCTTTTTAATGAGGCATATATGGAGGGATGGGGGAGAATGAGGCACACCCGAGCCCTGCTCAGCTCTGTCTTATGCTGATGCTAGAGGTTGAACCTGGGACCTCAGAGTCTCAGGCATGAAAGTCTTTTGTAGAACCGTTATGATGTCTCCCCAGCCCTCCTTGAATGTTGATGCATTAAAAACTGTTCTTATATTGCTGAAAACTCAGATAGAATACATGCCTGATGTGAGGTACTGGCTTCAGTCCCTGTCACCACATGGGAGCCGCACAGACGGCACCCAGGGAACGTCATGGGTGTGCAGTGATGCTCTGAGGTCTGTCCTCTGTCTCCCCTTTCTAAAAGTCTTTGCTGGGGATCTAGAGATAGAGTATACCCTTCACCATGCACAGAGACCCAGTCAGGCCCTGGGCCCCACATGGGGGAAGCTTCATGAGTGGAGAAAGGACCCTGTGAGGTCTCTCTTCTGTTTCTCTCTCCCTATCTCTTTTCCACTGAAGAAGTGAAAGAACGAGAGAAAGAAAGCCCACCCGCCCACCCCTGGGAACCACAGTGATAGCACTAGGTGAAAAATAAAAGTTTTTATTGTACAGCTGACAATTGACTGGAGTGCCTGGCTCAGTATCAGTGTCAACAAGAGGGGTTGGGTGTTGGGATCTGCGTGCTTATGGTTTCCTTGAGATAGTGTTCACTTGTGGTTAGTTATCTTTTGATTTGTTTCAAGGCTAATTCTTCTAAATGGTCTTCAGATGTTTTCCCTTATGTAGCATTTAACTTAGGGCGTCACCCCTGTTTTCTTTTTTCCCATTATAGGTCTGGTGCCCAATGTCTCCAGAGTTTTATCGGGAGTATGTGGCGATCAAAACTAAGAAAAGAATCTTACTGTACACCATGAACCCCAACAAATTCAGGGCCTGTCAGTTCCTGATCAAGTTTCACGAAAGGAGAAATGACAAGATTATTGTCTTTGCCGACAACGTATTCGCCCTGAAGGAGTATGCCATTCGATTGAACAAGTAAGCATTGCAGAGTGGAAGTTGCTATTGGTGCATTATCTTCTCCCTTGGGAGTGAAGAAGGTGCCTGTTTTCTTCATGCTCTTTGCCATCTTAACACATAGGTTGTCAGGGCTTTGTGCAGTGCAGCTGGCATGCCCTCCACCTCCTGAACCTCTCCCGGTGTGACGGCAGTTTAGCTGTGTCAGCAAGTGCTGCTTAGTCAAACCCAACCATATTGTGTACTATTATTAGATTTTCTTTTTTGTGCATTTGTTCTTCCTGAAATTAATCATTGCTTTGTCATTGTTTTTGCTTCTATTTCTGTTTGTTTAATAATTACTTTCTAGATGCTTCACACATGCATGAACTCCCTTTCAGTTGGGTCATATCCTTGTCCTTCTTGTAGACTGTCCACCAGCCTTTCACCCTTCTCATCTGCTCCTGATTGACTTCTGGTCTCCCTTCTCTCATCATCCTCTGAACTTTCCCCCCTTTTTTTCTTTCCTTCTTGCCCCTGTGTTAGAACCCCTATTTTCCTCCTTGGTCATTCATTTTGATGGAACACTCCAAGAAGTTCCTGAAGAGAAGGTTCCAGTAGGTTCTTAAGGAAGGTACCTAAAATTTTCACCATCTTTTAAGACTCTGCTTCCAAATACACTCAACCCCATACTTGACCAGAAGCCTAACTTGGCTACTAATTTGTTGTAGGTAGTCAGTGGGGAAAAACTGAAAAGGGCTCTTGAGAATACCTGTGTTACTGGGAGACTGTTGTTACTGTTGCTTCCAGACCTGTTTGCAAAGAGTGTGTTCTTAAGCACTACACTGTGCATCTTGAAATCCAGGGTATTCTTTTTTTTTTTTCTTTTAACCAGAGCACTGTTCAGCTCTGGCCTATGGTGGTGTGGGGGATTGAACCTGGGACTTTGGAGCTTCAGGCATGAGAGTCTGTTTGCATAACCATTATGCTATCTACCCTCTGCCAGGGTGTTCTTGTTTAAGCGCTGGGTTCAGAGTATGTTTGTGTTTGAAGAGCTGGGGGACCAGGCATTGGTGCATCCAGCTGAGCACACACATGAACTGTGTGCAAGAACCTGGGTTCAAGCCCCCGGTCCTCACCTGCAAGGGGGAAGCTTTGTGAGTGGGGAAGCAGTGCTGCAGGTGTCTTTCTCTTTCCCTCTCTGTCTCCCTTTTCCCTGTCAATTTCTGTCTTATCAAATTAAAAATAAATATATATATTTTAATTTAGAAAAATAAAAAGAGGTGGGGAAGATGTGTAGCCACACTTTTTTTTTTTTTTGGGGGGGGGTCTCTGACCAGCGTGTTATCTGACAGACATCTTCCTGGGATAGGCCTTGCCTGAACTCCCTTTTCCTGTGGCAGTACATCTCAGGAATTTAAGAATTGGTCCTGGAGCAGATCAGTGGCACACCAGGCTAAGCGCACATAGTATGAATTGCTAGAACCCACCTGAGGATCCTGGTTTGAGCCCTCGGCTCTCCACCTACAGGAGGGTCACTTTACAAGTGGTGAAGCAGGTCTACAAGTGTCTGTCTGTCTGTCTCTCCCTTTCCCTGTCTCCCCCTCCTCTCTCAGTTTCTCTCTGTCTTATCCAATAAAATAGGAAAAAATGGCCTCCAGAAGCAGGGCATTTGTGGTGCTGGCACCGAGCCCCAGTGATAACCCTGGAGGAAAAAAAAAATAAAAGAATGGGTTCTGTGGTCTTTCTGAGGGAGCCTCATTCCTCCCTAGGCCCTACATCTATGGCCCTACGTCTCAAGGAGAAAGAATGCAGATTCTCCAGAACTTCAAGCACAACCCCAAGATCAACACCATCTTCATATCCAAGGTCTGTGTGGAGTAGAAGGCAGTGAGGCCCCACAGGCCCAGCCTGGGGATGATTGGCCTCACTGGACGGCCCCAGGCCATGACTTAGTGTTTGTTGAGGAGGCATCTTGTGCCATTTTTCTGTCCCCTCCCATCAGAATTCAGTCCCGTAGAGGCTGTGATGCCTGGCAGGCCATGTGCCCCATGCGCTGCTGGTCTCGGTATCCTGGCAAGAGTGAGTGATTCTGTGTGAGGAGTCGCTCACAACAGGTTCCATGGAAAGGGCCCTGATACTGAAACTCAGCACAAGTGGCGTCTACACCTTTTGGACTGCACTCGGGAGGGAGAACTCTGCTGATAGTAGGTCTGAGAATAAGATGGTGACCGTTTCTTGCTGTTTATCTAGGGAAAGCTACATTTAAACTTGAGGCCAGCCCATCTCACTCACTCTTTACTCTTCTTGTCCTATCTCTGAAGACCTTCGTGTCCACAGTGGCTTCCTTTCTGTAGGTGGGTGACACATCCTTCGACCTTCCGGAAGCAAATGTTCTCATTCAGATCTCGTCCCATGGCGGTTCCCGCAGGCAGGAAGCCCAGAGACTAGGACGAGTGCTCCGAGCCAAGAAGGGTAATGGTGGCTGGGGGAGGGTTGGGTTCATGGACCTTGGTAGTCAGCTTGCCCTCGGGCAGAAGGAGGGGTCCCAGAGCAAGGCCAGGCTCTACCAGGTGCTACTTCTCGTTCTTGTGGCTGTTCCCCGTAGTTGTGCCTGTCGATACACATGGCAGCCAGGAAGCGATGCTTGGTACTACAGGCATGGGAGAGAGGAGGCCGCAGGACTAGAAGTGCAGGAGCCGGCAGCCGTCCCTGGGATGGGACGGAAGGGGAGGTCTTGCCCAAGGTGGAGGCTTAAGAAGTGTGGTGCTCCCTAACAGTCTGTGCAGGAGCGCTGCAGGCTCAGTTAGCAAGGACATGTGGCCTGGCATCTAGTTTCAGCTGCAGGAAAGGGCCTTAGGCCCCTGCAGTCCAGAATGCTGCCAGAGGTGGCTGCATCAGGTGACCCACCAGGTGGGTCAGCTGGGTTTCTGGCTCAGGACAAGGCCCTACTGTAGGGATTATGGCTCCTGGAAAGCTAGGATGTCTGACAGGTACAGGCTAGGAGGCGTTTCTCGGAGTCGGCTGCATCTGGTCACTGACTGGGGTGTTTAAAGTGGAGATGGCAGGGGATGAGGGGATAATAGTAGCAGCCTGAATGTGGGCCCTGGGCCAGCTGAGGTGCACCTTGGGTTGTCATCTTGAGTGGGAGTGCTGGTCACATCCTGCAGGACTCTGAACACTAAGACATAAGGCATACGCCAGATGTCTGTGGGCACTGGAGCTTATTTACATGCACGGGATACTGCCTGGCCAGCATATGTGAGAACAACTGATTCTATTCTTACTCTTCTCCACTCAAAATAAATTTAGTTTGAAAATCCCTTTCAGTTTGGCTTAAAAAAACAAATAGAGTAGGTATAAGAGATCTGACTTCTTTACATCTCTAAGGAGTCTGTGAAATGAAGAAACAGTTGAACTCAGGTAGTAGCACACATGCACGCATGCCCGCCCAACCGCCCACTGATGTTTGGGCTGTCACGTAGTTTCATAGGCTACTATCTTTCCTACTCTGGTTCCTCTAAGCAGACATATATTTGGTGAGCTGTTTCTCCCATTCATTGAGTTGTCAGCTCACTCTCTTGGTGTCCTCTGAAACATTTTATTTATCTTTATTTCTTAATTTTTATGACATCCCACGCAAAGTCAGGGTGATCAGCCAGCACAGCAAAGCTTTTTTTTTTTTTTTTAAATATTTATTATTTATTCCCTTTAGTTGCCCTTGTTTATGATTGATGTCGTTGTTGTATAGGACAGAGAGAAATGGAGAGAGATGGGGAAGACAGAGGGGAAGAGAAAGATAGACACCTGCAGACCTGCTTCACCGCCTGTGAAGCAACTCCCCTGCAGGTGGGGAGCTGGGGGCTTGAACTGGGATCCTTAGGCCAGTCCTTGTGTTTTGCACCACCTGCGCTTAACCCGCTACTGCGCTACCATGCGACTCCCACAGCAAAGCTTTATTGCTGTGTCACCAGGGCTTGTTTGGCCCTGCCCTCCTTCTAGTAGCTGACACCCCTTCCCTTGCCCCTCAGGGATGGTGGCAGAGGAATACAATGCTTTCTTCTACTCACTGGTGTCGCAGGACACGCAGGAGATGGCCTACTCAACCAAGCGGCAGAGATTCTTGGTCGATCAGGGCTACAGCTTCAAGGTACGTGCCCAGCGGTTCCTGCCTTCTGTGGTATCCAGAGTGTGTCCACACCAGCGTAGGCTCAGCCACAGGCAGGCACGGGATACCGTCATCATGAAAATGGGGCCTAGGGGCTGGATGGTGGTACACCTGGTTGAGCGCACAGGTTACAGTGTGTAAGGACCTGGGTTCGAGCTCCCAGTCCCCACCTACAGGGGGAAAGCTTTGCAAGTGGTGAAGCAGGGCTGCAGGTGTCTCTCTGTCCCCCCCCCCCCTTCCCTCTCAGTTTCTGGGTGTCTCTATCCAATAAATAAAGATAATTAAAAAAAAAATTTAATAGTTTCACATGTTATTCTCATTTGATTTGCAAAGCATATTAATAAAATTATCTTAAAAAAGAAGAAGAAAATGGGGCCTCAGAAGCAAGAAGTCATTTGTTGACCTTTTTTTAAAAAATATTCCCTTTTGTTGCCCCTTTTTTATTGTTATTGATGTCATCGCTGTTGGATAGGACAGAGAGAAATGGAGAGAGGAAGGGAAGACAGAGAAGGGGAGAGAAAGACACCTGCAGACCTGCTTCACCGCCTGTGAAGCAACTCCCCTGCAGTTGGGGAGCTGGGGGCTCGAACTGGGATCCTTATGCCTGTCCTTGCGCTTTGCGCCACGTCCGCTTAACCCGCTGCACTACCGCCCGACACCCCACTTGTTGACTTTTTAAAGTAGCTTATTTAAAAATATTTCATCTATGTATTTATTTACTGGATAGGTACAGAAACTGAAGTAGAAAGGAGAGAAGAAGGAGAGAGGGACAGAAAGATAGATGTACAGCCTTGCTTCACCACTCATGAAGCTTCCCTCTACAGGTGGGGACCAGGGCTTGAACCTCGGTTCTTGTGCATGGTAATGTGTGCGCTCAACTAAGTCCACCATCACCTGGCCCGTTGTTGACCTTTTATGGCTGTCTTATCAGATAATGTCTGATGTAGTGGGAGGTGTTCTTGAGCTCTGATGGGCAGTGTGTTAATGTCAACTCCCTTGGGCTCGCAGGCATCAGAGGACTACACAAACTGCCAGTTTGACTTTTTAAAACTTGAGAAATTTGAGATGAATGCTGGCATTACAGTGTACAGAGACCCAAGTTCAAGCCCCTAGTCCTCACCTATGGAGCTACATGAGCAGTGAAGTAGGCTTCAGGTGTGTGTCTCTCTGTCACCCTTTCCTCTAAATTTCTATTTCTATCCAAATTAAAAATTTTTTTCTAACTTGGGAAATTGAAGTTGTTGGTTAGTTCTCATTGACTCAGGCTTGACTTTCATTCCAATTGACAGAGTAAGTTTATGTTAAAATTTAGTGTCCTGAGGGTTGGGCGGTAGTGTAGCTGGTTAAGTGCAATGGCACGAAGCGCAAGGACCCACCAACGTAAGGATCCTGATTCCAGCCCCTGCCTCCCCACCTGTAGAGTGTCGCTTCATGAGCAGTGAAGCACATCTGCAAGTGTTTATCTTTCTCTCCCCCTCTGTCTTCCCCTTCTCTCCATTTCTTTCTGTCCTGTCCTATCCAACAACAGTGACGTCAGTAACAACAACAATAATACCCACAACAATGGTAAAACAACAAGGGTGGGAGTCGGGCGCTGGCGCAGTGGGTTAAGCACACGTGGAGCAAAGTGCAAGGACCAGTGTAAGGATACCGGTTCAAGCCCCCGGCTCCCCACCTGCAGGGAGTCATTTCACAAGCGGTGAAGCAGGTCTGCAGGTGTCTTTTTCTCCCCCCTCTGTCTTCCCCTCTTCTCTCCATTTCTCTCTGTCCTATCTAACAACAACGACATTAATAACCACAACAATGTTAAACAAGGGCAACAAAAGGGAAAATAAATAAATATTAAAAAAAATTTTTTTAAAAAGCAAAAAACAAGGGCAACGAAGGGGGGAAGTATAGCCTCCAGGAGCGGTGGATTCATGGTGCAGGCACTGAACCCCAGCAATAACCCTGGAGGCAAAAAAAAAAATTTCAGTGTTCTGGAGGCTCACCAGGCTGAGTGCACACAGTACCATATGCAACGACCTGGGTTCAAGGTCTTGGTCCTACTAGGAAGAAGCTTTTCAAGCCCTGAAGCAGTGCTTTAAGTCTCCCCTCACCTCCCTTCATTCAATTCCTTCTCTCTCTCTCTCTCTCCCTATATACACACACACACACACACACATATTGGGGGGCTGGGTGGTGGCACACCTGGTTGAGTGCACTTGTTACAATGCTCAAGGATCCAGGTTTGAGCCCCAGGTCTCAACCTGCAGGGGGGAAACTTTGCAAGTGTTG
This sequence comes from Erinaceus europaeus, assembly GCF_950295315.1. NCBI lineage: Eukaryota > Metazoa > Chordata > Mammalia > Eulipotyphla > Erinaceidae > Erinaceus > Erinaceus europaeus. The sequence goes on from NC_080179.1 coordinate 38,372,571, forward strand.
AAGCTGTGCTGCTGGTGTCTGTTTCTTTCCCTCTCTGTCTCCTTCCTCTCAACTTCTGGCTTTCTGTCCAACAAATAAATAAAGATAATGAAAAATTAAAAAAAAAACAAACACACATTTCTAAGTGGTCTGGGAGGTGGCGCAGTGGATAAGGCTTTGGACTCTCAAGCATGAGGTCCCAAGTTCAATCCCTGGCAGCACATGTACCAGAGTGATGTCTGCTTCTCCTATCATTTTTCATGAATAAATAAATAAAATCTTTAAAAGAAAAAAATGTCCTAGAGCTCATGTTGAGTGGAAGGTGCAAGTTCCCAGGTTGTTGACTTACACAAGACTTTAAGTTTTCTTTGCAGATCCTTGATTGTTGGCATCCACAGGGTTTCACTGTTCCAGACTGACTTTTACCCTAGATGGAGAGAGTGAGGGGGAGGGAAGACTCCATAGCACGAAGCTTTCCCCAGCGCAGTAGGGGTTGAGGCCTAGGTAGTGTGCTTGGCAAAACAGATGTTGTTTTCAGGAGAGCTGTGTGCCAGCCCTTCCAGATGCTTTAGGCTGTGTCCTGTACAGGCTGGTGGGAGGACAAGGCTGTCTGACCTCTTCATCCAAAGCCAGACAGTTGCAGACTACATGGCGGGCTGCAGGAGATTGAAACAGATGTGCAGTCCCCTCCTACTTGTCTGTTGAAGGTGCCTGTTAGGAGCAGCCTCAGGCTTCCCAGCTCCTGGAAGTGCCAGAGCTTGCAGGGGCCGGTGCTGGTGCCTCTGATCTGGTAGAAGACGCACATTCGGTGCACAGGGACGCAGGTTCAAGCTCCTGGCCCCATCTGCACCAGACACACTTCATGAGTGATGAAGCAGGGCTGCAGTCTCTCTATCTCTGTCTCTTCCTGTACGGAGTCCACTAGATGTCCCTCGGCCTCCTGTCTTGTGTTTCATTATTTCAGCTCCTGAGTTCTCTCAGAATGGGAGAGAGGAACTTCCCGTGGTTAGCCACCTGATCGCCTGGGCCGAAGGGAGAGGACTGACAACAGAATGTGGATGTTATGTGCTGGTTTTGTCAATGTAGGTGATCACTAAGCTTGCTGGAATGGAGGAGGAAGACTTGTCCTTTTCAACGAAAGAAGAGCAACAGCAGCTTCTGCAGAAAGTCCTGGCAGCCACAGACCTGGATGCAGAGGAAGAGGTGGTGGCAGGAGAGTTTGGCTCCAGATCCAGCCAGGTGAGTGGGTGGCTGAGAAGCCAGTGTCGGGGCTGGGCAGGGACGCACCTGGTTGAGCGCTCACACTGCAGTGCACAAGGACCTGGGTTCAAGCCCCTGGCCCCCACCTGCAGGGGCCAAGCTTCACAAGTGGTGAAGCAGGGCTGCAGGTGTCTCTCACCTCTCAATTTATCTCTGTCTCTATCCAATAATTTTTTAAAAAGGACAGTTGCCGGGGGCTGGCTCCAGCCACAGTTATTAGAGTCCCTGAAGGATGGGGGAGTCAGCAATGAGAAATGAAGTGAGTGACATGTCAGCTGTGCTTTAGGTGCAGGAGAGAAGTAAGTGTCTCTGCCCTCTGTCTGCAGAGCTTTATTTTAAATACTTTTTGCCTGGATACAGATGACATCATGTATAGTTTTCATTAACATCAAGGATACAGTTGACATCATGTAAGACTTTTTATTAACATTAGAAATAACTCTAGACGTTATTATCATTATAGGTATGTTCTCCTTGAAAGTTTTTCTGGTCTTGAGACAGCCTCTACCTTCCCCTAGGTTTTGACCATCTGTGTGGCCTTGGTGTGGCCAAAATAACTTTAAACATTATTCCCTTTGTTTCGGCTGTTTGTGTTGGGTATCTTTTCTGGAGCTCCGTCTTAACAGCTTTTATTCTTTTTTTTTTTTAATTTTTTTTATTTCAGAAAGGATTAATTAACAAAAACATAGGGTAGGAGGGGTACAATTCCATACAATTCCCACCACCCAATCTCCATTTCTCACCCCCTCCCCTGATATCTTTCCCATTCTCTATCCCTCTGGGAGCATGGACCCAGGGTCGTTGTGGGTTCCAGAAGGTGGAAGGTCTGGCTTCTGTAATTGCTTCCCCGCTGAACATGGACGTTGATTGGTCGTCCATAATCCCAGTCTGCCTCTCTCTTTCCCTAGTAGGTTGGGCCTCTGGGGAAGCGGAGCTCCAGGACACATTGGTGGGGTCTTCAGTCTAGGGAAGCCTGGCCGGCATCCTGATGACATCTGGAACCTGGTGACTGAAAAGAGAGTTAACATACGAAAGCCAAACAAATTGTTGAGCAATCATGGACCCAAAGCTTGGAATAGTGGAGAGGAAATGCTAGGGGGGTACTCACTGCAAACTCTAGTGCACTTCTGCTTTAAGGCATATATTTTGCAGTAGTTTACGGATACGTGTGAACATATGCTCTCTCTCACAGAAACTGGTGTATATCTAGGTTTTGGGACTTTGTTAGAAAGTGAACCACCTGAGATGAAATTAGAGTATACTATGAAAGGAAAGGTCTCACCCGAGTAATGAAGTTGAAGGGTTGTCATTCCACACGTGAAGTCTCTGGACACAGTCTGAAGTGAAGCATGTTGAGGTGGCAACAGCTTTTATTCTTAACCCATTTTTGGATGGGTCTAACTAAGTAACACTTTTCTATTATCTAGCAAACTGTCTACTTAAAGAAATCTTCTGTTGTAAAGTAAGCACACACCATGAGGGCTCCCTTCTGGCTAACCTTTGAATATATAAGAGTTCACTTAACTTTCGCCTACATGAAAGTTTACTAACTTCTACCCAGTAACCCTTTCATAGCTATTTAACTGCACAGCTTCTATATTTATATATCATAGATACCTGTAAGTGGATGCAGGGGGTCTGTGGGTAAGGGTAAGCAATAGGACCTTTTTATAACTAGGTACAGACCACAGTCTGTCACTCATACTATAAACCACCCATAATTTTGGCTTTTGGTCTGAGTCCAGCTAATTGAGAAGTTGTAGTGGTGATAATGGGTACTACAGCTTCTGCTCTAAGACCATTTTTAGTCTTGTTAGACTCACTGCCCTAATTGTTGTCACTATGTACTTCCCCTGGGGATCTCTTTCTATTGTCCCCAGGTAATATTTGTGTATTTGCAATATAGCCAATAATTCCTCAAATTATCAGTGTAATTAAGAACAAATAGTGGGAGTTGGGCGATAGTGCAGTGGGTTAAGCGCACATGGAGCAAAGTGCAAGGACCAGCGTAAGGATCCCGGTTTGATCCCCCAGCTCCCCACCTGCAGGGGGGTTGTTTCACAAGCAGTGAAGCAGGTTTGCAGGTTTTATCTTTCTCTCCCCCCTCTCTCCATTTTCTCTCTGTCTTATCCAATAACAACAACATCAATAACTAAAACAATAACTACAACAGTAAAACAACAAGGGCAACAAAAGGGATTAAATAATATATTTTTTTAAAAAATAGCTTCAGTTTAGTCTAGAACTTCTCACTCTGCAGTAGGTTCCAGTCTGTTCAGACTTTGTACAAAAAATACCTCCACCATTGTACAAAAGAATGAATAGTTTCAGTTTAGTCCTGGCTTGTTCAGACTTTGATAGCAGCTGTCATGTCGCCTCCACCAGACAGTGTTAGTTCTCTTAAAGGATAAATTGTCACACTCATTAGTCACTTGCTATGAGTGTATGTGATATATATATATATATATATATATATATATATATATATATATAATCCCTCCCCCAAAAAAAAGAGCTTGCAAAGCATACGAATAAGAGAGAAGAGATTAACAGGAAAAGACAACCCTCAGCCTGTTGCGGGATGGCTGTTGGAGCAGTGAGGGGGCCTGGGGTGAACTGCTTCATCTCTGGTTTCTCATTAAGAGAACGGAGTTGTTCAGTAAGACGGGCCTGCAGACTTCAGTACCTTATGAATGCCTACTGTGTTGATGCCACACTGAAAGCCTAGCCCATATGAGGAAGGCAGGAGGAGACTAAAGAAATTGGTAATGAGTCCAGGTTGGCAGGCGTCGATTTTCATACCCAGGGGACCATGTTAAAGAGGTTTGTCTTGCTTGGCCGTAACTGAGGAGACGCTTACATAGAGACCAGCTGGGAACAGCCCCAGACGCCATCTGGATGGCTCTAGCAGTGCTACCCTGCTCTGGCCGGGCCTGGTCAGGTCCTTAGAGTGGTTCCTGGGGCCAGGGGGCGGCCACAGCCTGATCCCCGAGGCTTGTACAGTATGGGGTGATTGATGAAGGTACTGTGGCCAGCACTGTCAGGACCTCAAAGGAGAGGAGTACAGCCTAGCCAGCTCCTGCTGTTAGAGGCAGAAGTCCACAGTGGAAAGCAAGTGAAGCAGGTCGCTGGAGAAATGCTATCCTCCTCCCACCTAAGACCTTGTTCCTCCCAAATGTGGGACTGGGGGTTGGCGTTCCCTGCTCTCTCCAGGGAGGCCAGGGAGCCCTTCTGTCTCACTGCATCTCACATTGGCGTCTGGGTGGCTGAGGCCAGTCTGCTGAAAGCCTGGCTTCCTGGGCTTCTTCAAGCCTCTTGGTGGCCTGCTTCCTGTGGAGGTCAGATGTGTATGTGTTCTTGTTCTCTCTCTCTCTCTCTCTCTGAGTGGGTGTGCAGAGTGGGTATGTTTGTGCTTTCTCTGAACGCCACGTGTTGCAGCAGAATGTGGTTGTCCCGCTTCACAGTGAATCCACTGTTCACCAAGTGCATGTCACCAGCATCTGCCCCACTCACTCAAGGAGAGGGGAAAGCCCCTAGCCTCCCACTCGATTCCAGCCGCATGATGAAGGCTTGGACGGCTTCTGCTCTCACTGTTACATGTTTCTTTTCAAAAGTTGTGGTTACATTGCCAGTGTAAGGGTTCGGGTTTGATCCTCTACATGCTGTGTGACAGAACAGTGCTCCGGCATTTCTCTCGTAAATAAGTGTTTTAAAAAGAAATTGCTATTACAAGAGGCAGGTAACACTGTACTTAAAAACAGAATCTGGGGCTGGGGAGGTAGCATAGTGGTTGTGCAAAAAGATTTTAAGGACTGAGGCACCAGAAGTCCCAGGTTCAGTTCCCAGCAGCACCATAGCCAGATCTGAGCGAGGGTCTGGAAAGAAGCAGAACAAACAGAACCTCTTGCCTAGCCTCCTGGGTTCAGAGCCCACCACATTCAAGAGCTGCGTCACCTGGAATTAGTTCCTTAGACTCCCTGTGCTCCACTTTCTCCTGGCAAGGACTTTAATGGTTGTGGGGATTGAGAGAGGTAACAGGCTGGGTGGTGTAGCACCTGGTTGAGTGCACTGGTCAGCATGCACAGGACCAGAGTTCAAGCCCCCAGTCTCCACCTGCAGGGGAAAGCGTCACTAGCAGGGCTGCAGGAGTCTCTCTTTCTGTCTCCGTCGCCATCTCCCCTTTCCCTCTCAATTCCTCTGTCTCTATCCAAAATAAAAAATATTTTTAAAAGCATTATTTAAAAAAATAGAGTGGGGGGAGATAGCGAGCGTAATGGTTATTCAGAGGCTCATGCCTGAGACTCCAGAGTCCTAGATTCAGTCCCCTGCACCAACCACCACAAGCCAGAGTTGAGTAGCTCTCTGGAAAATAATAATAATAAGAGTTAATATAGTTTTCTGCTTAGAAGAGTCCCTGAGACATGGTCAGTGGATGTCACTTGTAAAACACTGAAATGCATTAAATAGAAACGGGGTCAGGTCAGTGTGAAGTGTTGTAAGGAGTCGTGTGTCCTTCCGCAGGTGTCTCGGCGCCCAGGCACGATGAGCTCCCTGTCAGGGGCTGATGATACTGTGTATGTGGAGTACCACGCGGCCCGCAGCAAGGCCTCAGCCAGCAGGCACGTGCACCCGCTCTTCAAGCGTTTCAGAAAGTGACGCCAGCGCACGGCTGAGCACACGGCCTCAGTGTGAGGCTTCTCTCCACACCCACACTCTTCCCCTAGCCCGGGTCGAGTAGCAAATGGTTTCTGTAAATAAAAGCTTGTAATTTTTAAAGAATGTATTTATCTTCGTGTTCTGAATAAACAGGAATGGCAGTCCAGCCCCTCTGTTGTAGTCTCTTTATTGTGGTCATTTCCAAGGTTTCACCGCTCCTAGAAGCTGGTAGAGACGGGAAGGCAGGGAGAGAGGGAGAGAAGTCCCAGCTTGAGGGCCGCCTTCAGTGGGCGGGGGCTGGCCTGGGGCTCTTGCTGTCTGCATGGCCAGCCTCCAGGGAAGCCCCCCCCCCCTCCTGTGGGCTCAGACACACTGTGGGGCCTCTCTCTCCCAGAAGCCAGAGGAAGACACGCAAGCAGAGCAGAGAAGGCTTGTCCCTTGGTGCTGAAAAGGCCATGGGAGTTTACATAGAACTTGAGCACTTCTTTTTTATGTATATTTTCCCCTTTTTATTTGGGGGGTGGTGGTGAGGGGTGAGGGCTGGGGCTGATGGTGCACTGTCCGGTGCAGTGGATCCCTTACAGATCCTCTAGGTCCAGGTGGTTTTGGGAGCCACTGCACACACAGCTCCTGACAGTTGGCCTTTCCTGAGAGGATGGTCTCTTTACTTCTCCCCCAGACACATTTAAGCATACTGTTGGGAGTCTGGGTACCTCTTAAGAGCAGTTAGTCCCCCTAGCAGCTTTCGTGGCTAGTTCCTTTATTTGAAAAGACACCTTTGGGATTCCTGGTATGAAGGAAAAAGAAAAAAAAAGCGTTAAGGCGTGTGTTCCATTAAAACAAGAAGGCACACAGACCTGTGTCCCAAAGGAAAACTACACATTCTCCAAGGTGGCAGCACTCACCTGGGTTGTTAGGAAAGCCTGTGCTTCCAGGGCCTCAGCATTCAGGGTCTGCCCACCCCTTCTCTTTCTGGGCCTCAGCATTCGGGGTCTGCCCACCCCTGCACTTCCTGGGCTTCTGCATCCGGGGTCTGCCCACCCCCTGTACTCAGCAGGGCTCCCACCTGTGGCGCCAGCACCCTTGCACCTGGGCTGAACGGGAGCGGCTGCAGACCGAGTCTAGTGAGAAGGCTCTGGTCCTTTTGTTAGTTCTGGCAGCAAGAGCCACCCCCCAGGGTCCCACTGCTCTGCACTGACCCAGCACTTGGTACTCAGCCCTTTGCTCACCTGGAAGCAGCCCCCGGCACCCACACTAGGCCAGTCTCAGTCACACCTCTGACAGCCTGCATGCTCCCCCAGATCTCTGCAGTTGATTATAGCCACTGTTATGTCCAAGTTTCATCAGCTAGTTTAGTTTCTAGGATGTTGAAATAGTACCAAACACTGCTTATATTTTCACATTTACTTTTACTAACATCAATAATAACTACAGCAATAAAAAGGCCAACTAAAGGGAATAAATAAATAATATAAATAAATTATAAAAAAATTTATTTATGTATGTACTCACTTCGGATAGGGACAAATAGGGAGAGAGAGAGACCTGCAACCCTGCTTCACTACTTCCAAAGCTTCCCCCTGCAGGTGTGACTGAGGGCTTGAGCCCTTGTCCTTGCACATGGTGATTTTGCACTCAACCAGGTTCGCCACCACTCAGCCCATGCTTTCACCTTTTTGTCTCTGGCGCTTACTAATATTCCCTAACCAAGAAATTTCCCAACTTTCATGTTCTGGAAAACAGTTGGCCACAAAGAACCACCTTCCACATCTGACTAAGACTCAGGATGATCCCTGTTTACCATAACAAGGCCAGACACAGACCCACCAAATCCTTATTCTTTGCCTCATGTGGTTAGTTGAATTGCTTGTCTCCACTGATCAACTGGAAAAAAGTGCTTTTTAGCTGGACTTGGTTAAGGTCTCTCCTTACCTCAGGCCTCTGGACCTTGACCCACTTTGTGTCCACCCTCCTGTGACATAGGCTGAGCTCACTATGTGTCTATGGCATTCCCGTTTACCCCACTTCCTGGCACTTTCTTCCCCATAAGAAGAAAACCATTGGCAGGGGAGACAGAATAATGGATACACAAAAGACTGTATGCCTGCTGCTCTGAGGTCCCAAGTTTAATCCTGTACACCACCATAAAGCAGAGCTCAGCAGTGCTCTGGTTTTTTGTTTTGTTTATTGTTTCGTTTTCTCTGCAGTCTCCCTCATTAATAAGAATATTCTGAGAAGCCTGTTTTTGCTCAGCCCTTTTGGCGCTCAGATCTTACCGTGGTCACCTGACTGCGGTGGTCTCTCTCACACACCCTGACAGCACCTTGTGCGACACTGCTTTCAGCCCTACCAAGACAGACTGGGCACACCTAGCTGAGCACACACTACCAAGGCTGAATTTGGTGTTTTATGTGACAACGTAGAATGAAGTCCTACTTGTTCTCAGAAGTCAAAGTGAAGTACCTCTAGGAAGGCCAGTGCTGGGCCTAGCCTGAAAGTGTTCTCTGCACGGTACTAGTTCCTGATTGCTGCACCTGCACTGTCTCTTACTTGTTTGTTGTTTTCCCCACCTGTATTCTCTTTTTTTTAAGTGTTTTTATTTATGATTGCGTAGAGACAGGAATTGAGAGAGAAGGAGAGACGGAGAGAGAAACCCTGTTTCTCCACCTACTCCACCGCTTGTGAAGCTTTCCCCTGCAGTGGGGACCAAGGGCTTGAACCTGCAACATTGCACACTGTAATGTGTGCGCTTAACCAGGTGGGCCACCGCCTGGCCCCCTCTTATTTCTTTCGTGTGTGTCCTGTTACTCTGAGCTGTGCCCTAGAGTGTGGCATATGTTAGGTGCTCAGTGATCGGGACTCGAGAGTTTGCATACTCAGAAGGGACACAGAGACCCAGTCTGCCTCCTGTTGGAGGGAAGCTGTGAGCTATTGGAAACCTTTATCCCTGCCTTTCAGTCTTCAGCTAGCCCCTCTGCCCTGTAGAAGAAAGGTGCACAAAGGTCTCTAGAGAATCGCTTAGGGTCCCACCTGTCTGCAATGTGTAAGAGGCAGCACGTCTATGAGGAAGGAAGCCAAAGCTGAGGTGTGGGCACAGGACAGGAGCAGACCCTCTGTTCCTGCAGGAAACCCCAGAATGTGCACAATACATGGTAGGGCATTCCAGTTTTCCCTCTGTTGTATGCAAAGTTAGAACTCTCAGAAGCTTAAATTCAGCCACTAAAGGGAGGGAGCTCTTCAAGTATCTTGCTGTATCCCAGCGCAAAGCTGAATCAACAGGTAGAAGCAACGAAAATCACCTGAATCCTAGCAGGATATGACCAGGATCTCTTCAAGATGCAAGTGAGTACAGACAAGTGTGGCTCATGGACAGAAAGGGGTGAGGGAGAGATTCCTGGGATTAAAAGGCTGAACTCACGGCTGGTGCCAGACTGGGAGAGTTTGGCAGCTGAGGCTCACCACTTCAGGGTCTTGAGTTAAAGAAACAACTGTTTAAAAAAGAAGAAGGGGATCAGGCAGTAGTGCAGTGGGTTAAGCGCACATGGTGTGAAGTCCAAGAACCAGCGTAAGGATCCCAGTTAAGAGTCCCTGGCTCTCTACCTGCAGGGGAGTCACTTCACAGGTAGTGAAGCAGGTCTTCAGGTGTCTATCGTTCTCTCCCCCTCTCTGTCTTCCCCTCCTTTCTCCATTTCTCTCTGTCCTATCCAACAATGACGACATCAATAACAACAATAATATTAACTAGAAGAACAATAATAAAAAAGGCTACAAAAGGGGGGGAGCAAAAAAAAAAGAAGAAGAAAGAAAATTATCTAACCACAAGTGAGTACAGACACACATGGCATGAAGACAGGACCAAAGGGGTGAAGTGAGGGATTCCCAAAGCAAAGCTAACGTTACAGTACAAAACACATAGCAACCAATGACTGACATCAAATCAGAGGATGTGGAAAATATAGTACACAAAGAAAAGGAAGAGCAAGCAAACTATGAACTGGATCCTGATGACAGGTAATACACAAGGTGTGAAAGGTTAATAAGCATTCACAAAGCTGCAGGCAAGCTTTAAGGTGGGCATAGAAGACGGGGCAGGCACACCAGGCTTCTCGAGGTGGAAGCCACAATATCTACAAGGAAAAAATTATTTTGTGGGTGTCTGGAGCTTCTCAGCTCATAAGCAGCCCGATTCCTGGTGATTTAGCACTGTGTATTCCTTCTCCTTGAGTGTGTGAGAGCTTTCCCAAGATCAGATCATGGCTCCCGGATGCTGGCGCACCAGTAGAAAGCACACATGACCCATGCACAAGGACCCGGGTTCAAGCCCTTGCTCCCCACCTACAGGGGAGAAGCTTCATGACTGGTGAAGCAGGGCTGCAGGCATCTCTCTCTCTCTTTCCTCTTCTCCCCCTCCTCTCTTTGTCTCCCCATCCTTGTCAATTTCTCTGTCTCTACCCAAAACAGAAGAAGAAAAAAAAGGCTTCCAGGAGCACTGGATTTGTCATTCAGACACTGAATCCCAGCAATAACCCTGTTGACAGGCAATTAAAAAAAAAAGAAAAATCAGGTGGCGGTAGGTAAGTGGAGGCACACCCAGTTAAGCGCTCATATTACAGTGCACAAGGACCCAGGTTCAAGCCCAGGTCAAGCAGGGGAAAAGCTTCATGTGTGGTGAAGCAAGGCGGCAGGTGTCCCTTCTCTCCCTCTCTGTCTCCTCCTCCCTCCTCAATTTCCCCATCTCTACCCAATAATAAAGATTAAAAAAAAAGAACATATTTTTTTAAACTTTATTTATTATTGGATAGAGACAGAGAGAAATTGAGGGGAAGGGAAGAGATGGAGAGAGACAGGGAGACACCTGCAGCCCTGCTTCACCACTCATGAAGCCTCTGCCCTGCAGGTGGGGACCAGGGGCTTGAACCCGGGTCCTTGCGCACTGTAGTGTGTGCGCTTAAACAGGTGCACCACCGCCTGGCCCCCAAGAACATATTTTTAAAAATAAATCAGCCTACAACAGATTTGACTTCCATCTCCTGTATATACTGTAACAGTCCTCTTGCTCTAACAAAGCAAACTGCCTTGGAGAGCCCCACCTGGCGAGAGACTGAGGGAGTCTCAGTCCAGTATCCATAGGCACTACATCCTGCCAATACCCATAGGGCTCTGGGATGGGTTGCCCTGGGGTGAGTCTGGTGACCACCACCCTAATCTAGTGGGTAGCAGCCTCACAAGACCCTGAACAGAGGACCCAACTCAGGACTTGGATTCCTGACAAGAGAAACTGCAAGATAGCAAATGCCATTTGGAAACCACCACATTTTAGGGTAACTTGCCATCTGGAAATAAACGTGGTGCCAAGAGTGGGAAGTGGTTGTAACAAATATCTTGAACTCTGAGGGCTTCTTGGGAACCAAGCAGGTTGACATGACTTTGAGGAGAATACCTACCTAAATTGCTTTAGACATCTGGGCTTGATGCTCAGGAGGAAGAAGGTGCTGGGAAGGGAAGCCAGGGAAGGTAGCGCCCCGTCGTCACTCAGCGGCAGACCCCAGTAGTCACACTTCCCCCTGCAGCATGTAGAGAAAACGTCCATGCACTAAGAGCAGATCAGGACTTTCAAGATTTGCAAGCAAAGTATTCATGTCGCTGCCTGATTGTTGTTCGCTTGCTTTTGTTTTTTTTCTGTTTTTTTTTTCTGCTCAAACAGTAAAAAAGAAAGAAAAAAAGGAAAAGAGCAAAAGAAAGCTCGAGTGAAACTGTTTTATACATATATTTACATATTTTTGCGTATATTTCATAAAAATTCTTAGGGGCCTGATGGTGGCACTGCACTTGCTTGCGCACACACATTACAGTGCACAAAGACCCCAGTTCAAGCCCCCAGTCCCCACCTGCAAGTGATGAAACAGGTCTGCAGGTGTCTCCCTCTCTCTCTCTCCTCCTTCCCTGACTGTCTCTGTCCAATAAATAAAGATTTAAAAAAAAGATTTTTAGCCTCTTCCAACAGCAATTGATGGCAGTGGGCCTGTTGGAGACTAGCTATTATACAAGGGAAGATTAGTGAACTTGAAAATATGTGGGGGCTGGGCGGTAGCTGAGCAGGTTAAGCTCACATGGTGCAAAGTGCAAGAATCAGTGTAAGGATCCCGGTTCGAGCCCCCAGCTCCCCACCTGTAGGGATGTTGCTTCACAGGCGGTGAAGCAGGTCTGTAGGTGTCTGTCTTTCTCTCCTCCTCTCTGTCTTCCCCTTCTCTCTTGAGTTCTCTCCAATAACAACAACAGCAATGACATCAATAATAATAATAACAATAAAAATGGGAAAACTGGCCTCCAGGAGCAGTGGATTCGTAGTGCAGGCACCAAGCCCCAGCAATAACCCTAGAGGCAAAATAAAATAAGAAACTAAAAAAAAGAAAATATGTCAACACAAATTTCCAAAACAGAACAAAGACTGGAACAAAATAAGAGGAGGAGTGAGCTGGAGGATAACTTCATTCTTATTTTTAGTTTGGGTTTATTTATTTCAGATGTCATATTTAAATCTATTTCAGATGTTATATTTAAATCTATAATTTACTATCATTTATTGAGGAAATTATAGGACGGGTGTGGACAATTTCTGACTTTGTAGAAATTTTGGTCTTTTTTTTAATATTTAAATTATTTGATAGAAAGAAATTGAAAGGAACTGGGGAGAAAGAAAGACACCTGCAGCCTTGCTTCACCACTCATGAAGCTTTCACCCTGCAGGTAGGGACCGGGGGGCTTGAACCAGGGGCCTTGCCTGTGACACATTTGCACTTACCAGGTGCACCACTGCCCAGCCCCTCAGCTGGTGGGGTATTGAACTTGCATGTCTGAGGTTCCTAGTTCAGTCCCTGAAGTTGCATGTAGCAGCATGTTGCTCTGGTTCCCCTTGTCTGCTCTCGCTTTGTGATTCAGGTTTATATTTCTCTGTTTCTCGTTTATAATAAAACAAATCCTGGAGGGGGGAAAAGGGGCTGAGAATACAAATCTGTATCTGCACAAAGGAATATAGAGCTCTACAAGCCGATTGTTAATGATGGTGTGTAGACTTTTTTCATCTAACTTTTATTTATTAATTTATTTACCTCCGGGGTCATCCTGGGTGCTCAGGGCTGGCACTATCCACTGCTCCCTATGGCCCTGTTTCCCCCTCTTCATTCCATAAACAGAGAGAAATTAGGGAATCAGGCGGTAGCCCAGCAGGTTAAGCATATGTGGCTCGAAGCGCAAGGACCTGCAGGGGAGTTGTTTCACAGGTGGTGAAGCAGGTCTGCAGGAGTCTATCTTTCTCTCCCTCTCTGTCTTCTCCTCCTCGCTCCATTTCTCTCTGTCCTATCCAACAACGATGACATCAGTAACAACAACAATAACTACAACAATAAAACAACAAGGTCAACAAAAGGGAAAATAAATATTTTTTTAAAAACTTAAAAAAAAAACAGAGAGAAATTGTGAGAGGAGGGGGAGATAGGGAGAGAAAGACTGGCACCCTGTAGACCTGCTTCACTCATGAAGCATCCTCCCTGTAGGTGGGAAGCGGAGGCTTGAACCCTGGTCCTTGCACTTAGTACTATGTGCGCTTAACTGGGTATGCTACCACCCAGCCCTCTATTCATCTACCTTTAGAGGACAACTTTATTTCCTTCTTTCGGGTGGAGGGTTAAGAACATCTCATTTCTCTGTGTACAACTAGCTGATGGGCTTTCTTGAGGGAAAGCATGTGCACACCATCTCATGGTCTCAGGTCAGATGAGGACAGACCATGTCATTCGTCTAAATGAAACCAGCATGTTGCGATGGGAGAAAGGGACAAACATATGGACACTATTGTCTTGTCTTAGTTTGGATTTTTTTTCTAGTTATTTTTCTACTTCTGTCTAATACCCTTATAATAGTCCATCCTTTGTTTCCTCCATGTTGGGCTTCCTCACAACTATGAGAATAAATTTATTTTAAATAACTTCTTTTCATTATAAAAGTAATATTCATGGACATGGGCAGACCTCCTGACCCCCCCCCAGTTTTTTTTTTTAAATCTATTTATTGGATAGACACAGCCAGAAATCGAGAGGGTAGGGGGAGACAGAGAGGGAGAGAGACAGAGAGATACCTGCAGTCCTGCTTCACCACTCATAAAGCTTTCCCCCTGCAGGTGGGGACTGAGGAGGGCTTGATCCCGGGTCCCTGAGCATTGTAATGTGAGCACTCAACCAAGTGCGCCACCACCGACTCCTTTATTTTTTGTCTTTACCCAGAGCCCAGCTCAGCTCCGGCACATGGTGGTGCGGGGGATTGAACCTGGGGTTTTTGGAGCCTCAGACATAAAAGTCTCCTCACATAACCATTAGGCTATCTACCCCGCCCACCTTTTTTTTTTTTTATTAAAGAAAATCCCAGTAGATTTTTTTTTGGGGGGGGTGTCATTGACAGAAACAAAATTGTGGTTTCAGAGACCAGGTAAGCAGTGAGCCGACCAGCTTCAAGCCGAGAATCACGAACTCTTGCAGCCTGCTGGAGGGCGCGGCTGCTGGAGGCTGGCTGGCTGTCAGTCTGTCTGTCAGCCCCGCCGGGCGGCATGCGCTCCAGCCTGCGCTGCTCGCACCAGCCCTGCCCCGCAGAGCGCCGTCCCCCAGGGCACCGCCACCCGAAACTGCAGCGCCCCAGGGCCCACCGCCCGAGCCATGGCCGCGCTGGTGCGCACGCTGGGAGCCCGCCTAGCGGCGGATCCTAGTCCCGGGCGGAAGGGGCTGCTGGGCGCGGGGGCCCCTCGGCGGTGCGGGCCCTGGGGGGCACAGGCCGGGGACAAAGGAGCCCGGCGGCCCGGGCCAGCAGCACCCCTCGGCCTCGCCGCCATGCCGGGGCCCGGGACGGCCGCCAACTTGCGGGAATTCTTCTGCCGGGACGGCTTTAGCCGTGTCCACGACATCCAGGTAGCGGCGCTGCGGGGCGGGGAGGGGTGGGGGTGGGGGACCCGGGAGGGCCGCAAGGGGACCCGGGGAGGAGATTCCGGGGGCTAAGGAGGGACGGGGGGACCCCGGGAGGGGCTCAGGGTGGATGGGGGATCCCGAGAGGGGCGCAGGGGGACCCCGGGGAAAAGACTCCGGGCGGGGCTCGGGGGGACCCCCTAGGGCGACGCCGGTATCAGAGCATGGGAAGGCTGCAGGGGGACGGGGGGGGGGGGAGACTCCAAGAGGGGCGCAAGGGAGAGGGTGCAAGAGGGGACCCCGGCGGGGGGGTGACCCTGGGAGGAACGCGGCGGGGGGAACCCCAGGAGGGGCGCAGGGAAGGGGCGCTTGAGGGACTCGAAGAGCAGACCACGGGAGGGGCTCAGGGGAGGGGGCACTGGGAAGGGGACCTCACGAGGGGCGCGGGAGGGGACCCCGGAAGAGGCACAGGGTAGAGCTCCAGGAGAGGAGACGCTCAGAGGGTCGCAGGGGAGGGGGCGCTGGAGGAGACCCCAGGGGAGCAGGGGAGACCCGGAGAGGAGGGAGCTCGGCGGACCCCGTTGGCCGGGCGGTGGGGCAGGTACGGAGGAGCTGGCGGGTGCTCAGCCTGGGGGGAGACCCTTGTCCCTGGGCTCGGCCCAGCCCCGAGGCGCTGAGTCTCTACGTGGCGCAGTTCTGGAACTCATTTGATATATATATATCAAATGAGTTCCAGAACATACATACATATATACACATATATATACATATATGTATGTATATATATATGATTGTTTTCCTTTCCTTTTGATATTTTATTTATACTGCATAGAGAAATTGAAAGGGGAGGAAGAGACAGAGAGACAGAGACACTTGCAGCCCTGCTTCACCACTTATGAAGGTTCCCCCCCCACCCCCGTTGGTAAGGGGGTTTGAACCCAGGTCCTCACGCACTGTAATGTGTGAGTTTAACCACGTGCACCACTGCCTGGCCCCCTGAGCTCTTTCTTTGTTTTTAATCATTTTACTGTAGGTGTGGTTAGGTTTGCAGTAGGTTGCTGACACAGGGGCACAGTTTCTCACCTCCCCCATAGGTGTCTGCAAAAAACCCTCACCCCCAATGACAGTCCTTTCAACCCTCAGGCACCAAGACCTCAAACTCCCCCTGCCTTTATTCCCCCCCCCCCAAAGTCCGTTTTGTTGTTTTTACAAAGAGGTGGAAAATTATGGAGAGTCAGGCACTCCAAATTACTTAATCTCCAAGTGACGAGATGTATAAACCAGGAAAATTAACGCGGATTGCCACACCCTGACTGGGGAGGACCTCAGGAAGAGCCTCCCCCTCGTGTGGAAGTATTGGACCAGCTAATTCTGAGTTTCTTTTTCTTTCTTTCTTTTTAAATGTAATTTTATTTTATTTTAATTTTGCCTCCAGGGTTATCGCTAGGGCTTGGTGCCTGCACTAGGAATCCGCTGCTCCTGAAGGCCATTTTTCCCAGTTTGTTGCCCTTGTTGTTGGATAGGACAGAGAGAAATTGAGAGAGGAGGGGAAGACAGAGAAGGGGAGAGGAAGATAGACACCTGTAGACCTGCTTCACCGCCTGTGAAGCGACCCCCCCCTGCAGGTGGGGAGCTGGGGGCTCGAACTGGGATCCTGTGCTGGTCCTTGTGCTTTGTTACATGTGTGCTTAACGTGCTGCACTCACTCCCATGTGCTACCGCATGCCCACCTCCAGCTGGGCCCCTAAGCCCTTTGGCTTCACCACACCCCCTCTCCTCTGACAGGCAGTAGCAGCTGTTCCCTCACTTGTCCTCAGGGCTCTAAACCGCCTTTCTGTACTGTTATTATTTGAGATCTGAGCCTTCTGACCTCTTTCCCTTGGAGAGAAAAACTCCCCTTCCCTCCCTTACACACACATGCATCCACCCACCCAGCTGCCTTTCCTTCGAAACACTTCTCAAAGGAATCCTCTTGTAACCTTTCATCCATCCATCCATCCATCCCCACAGACATTAAACGTGTCTGCTGGTGCAGAGACCCTTGACTGACGTTGGGGAAACAAAACCTCCTTAACAGAATAAACCGTGGAGCTATGTGGATGAGACTGAAATTCCAGCTGACATCCCCCCCACAACAGGAAACCTACACATCACACCCCCCCCAAGACAACTGATGGGGAAAAAGAGTTTTTCTCTTTCTGTGTGGTATTTGAACTTCAAATACAAGGGTGATTGTTTTCAAGTGTGATGACAAGTATTTGTTGAGAAGTTCAATACTACTTGAACTTTTATTATTATTATTTTAAATCTGTTGTTTGGGGCCGGTTAATGGTACATCTAGATGAGTGCACGTCACAATGTGAAAGGACCTGAGTTCAAGCCCCGGGTCCCCATCTTAAGGGGGGAAACCTTACAAAGGGTGGAGCAGGACTGTAGGTGTCTCTCTTTCTATCTCCCCCTTCACTCTCAGTTTCTGACTATATCTAGCCAATAAATAAATATTATAATAAAAAAATAAAATAACCAAGAACTATAAAATAGTAAAATAAAAAAACACACCTGCTTTTCTCTTTACACTGTAAGTTCAGAATTTGTTCCACAGCACAAATTGCTTGAAAAGTTGACCTCTGTGTGCTGAGTGGTGGCACACCTGGTTGAGCACACATATTACAGTGCACAAGGACCCAGGTTTGAGCCCTCATCCCCCACCTGCAGGGAGAAAGCTTTGTGAGTGGTGAAGCAGGTTTGCAGGTGTCTCTCTGTCTCTCTCCTCTCTATCTCCCCTCCTCCTATCAATTTATGGCTGTCTCTATCCCATAAATAAATAAAGATAATAGAATTTAAAAAAAAAGTTGACCTCTATTAAAATGTGTGTGTGTGTGTGTGTGTGTGTGTGTGTGTGTGTGTGTGTGTGTGTGTGAGGCAAAATAGCCCACCTGGTTAGGTGCTTTGCTGGCTTTGCTAGGTGCTCAGGCCTGACCCCCCTGCAGGAAGTCTCAGGCTGTGGTGCCTTTTCCTCTCCTCCTCTGTCTTTCTATCTGCAAATGGGAGCTGGAAGCACTGAAGCTCCAGCAATCAGTGAACAAAGCCTTTGGTGTGGAGTGTGTGGCGACTTGCATATATCCTTCTAAAATCTTATACTTTCATAAAACTTTCATAAGTTACTAAGTCAAAAACCCGTTTCAAAAACAAAAACAAAAAACCCTGTATATGGCAGGATTCACCCCTCCACAGACAGGATGTCTCAGTATAGAGTGGTGTCCTCCCTCCCCCCCCAAGCCCCAGCCAGCTACCCTGCTTCCCACCACCAGCTGCTGATCCTGCGCCTGTCCCAGTCACAGATGGTGACACGTGCAGACCTGTTAGAGGCGGCAGGGTCTGACTCACCTGGTGCCGCTTCACTGAGCAGACAAGCCCTAAGTGTTCCCATCTGTACCCAGCCTCTGGTCTCCTCTTCTCTCCAGTCTCCAGGCCTCATCAACCAAACCTATCCATGTGGCTTAAGCCTAAGCTTCAAGTGTTTCAAGTTTCCTCTATAATGGATATGGTTTTGATAAAATTCTCTTTCCCTTTTCTCTAGGCTGCTCAAAGGCAGAGAGGATAATAGTTTTTGTTACCATTCAGTTTGCTTTCTTTTAAAAAGTTTTTTATTAGTGATTTAATAATAATTAACAAGACTGTAAAGTAACAGGAGTACAATTCCATACAGTTCCCACCACCAGAGTTCATGTCCCCTCCCCTCCATTGGAAGCTTCTTTATTCTTTATCCCTCTGGGAGTATGGACCAGAATTCTTTATGGGGTGCAGAAGGTGGGAGGTCTGGCTTCTGTAATTGCTTCTCCTCTGGCCATGAGTGTTGGCAGGTGGGTCTACATGCTAGGGTTGGTTTTACAGGCCATTTCAGTTTACCTGCAGGGAGCTCTCTACCCTGCACAGCAAACACTATGGGGAAGAGGTTGACAGAGCCTGTCTGCTCAAGATATTTAAATCTCTGAAGTTCATCTGCATCCTTTTTTTTTTTTAACTTTATTTTCCCTTTTTTGCCCTTGTTGTCTTTTTGTTGTTGTTGTTATTGATGTCATCATTGTTGGATAGGACAGAGAGAAATAGAGGAGGGGATGACATAGAGGGAGAGAGAAAGATAGACACCTGCAGACCTGCCTCACTATCTGTGAAGGGACTCTCCTGCAGGTGAGGAGCCAGGGGCTCGAACTGGGATCCTTCCACCGGTCCTTGTGCCTTGTGCCATGTGTGCTTAACCTGCTGCGCTACCGCCCGACTCCCCATCTGCATCCTTAATGACACTTCCCTCTTGTTGCTCCACTAAGTTAATGCATTTTTAAGTTTAGAAATATATTTATTTATATATTGGGACCATGTGATGGCAAACTTGGTTGAGTGCACATGTTACAATGCACAAGGATCCAGGTTTGAGCTCCTGGTTTCCCTCCTGCAGGGGGAAAGCTTTGCAAAGGGTGAAGCAAAGCTACAGGTGTCACTCTCTCTCTCTCTCCCCCCCTTTCCTTTCCTCTCAATTTATGGCTGTGTCTATCCAATAAGTAAATAAAGATAATAATGAAAATATTTATTTATTGGGGCATGAGAGAGAGAGAGACAGAGAGAGAGAGAACACCAGAGAGAGAACCAGAGCACCACTCTGACTCTTGTGATGTTGGGAATTGAACTCAGGACCTCATGCTTCAGGGTCCAAAGCTCTATTTTGCCACCTCCTAGGCCACAGCTAATACATTAAAAAAAAAAAACATATCTTTAAAGAGAACTCCTGTGACTATGATTAATGATGTGAAAATATAGTTACCTCCAGAATACTTAAAGCCACGCTCTGATTCAGCTCTGTATAATGTAGAGCTCCCCTTGCCCTCCTTCTCTGCTCCCCTCACAAAGAGAAATGTTTATATTCAAGCTGTATCATATCTGTGTAATTCTTCCCCCCTTCTCATTTCTTCATGTCATTGCAGCAGAAGCATAGACGGGAATATGGAAAAATCTTCAAGTCTCACTTTGGTCCTCAGTTTGTAGTATCTATTGCAGACCGAGACATGGTAGCTCAGGTGCTGCGGGCAGAGGGGGCCGCACCCCAGAGAGCCAACATGGGTTCTTGGCAGGAGTACCGAAGCTTACGAGGCAGATCCACTGGGCTCATCTCAGCGTGAGTATGCCAGGAGCGGGGAACTTGGCCGGCCCATTTTGTCAGTGGGGAGCTCAGAACATTCAGTTTCTGACAAAGCACGGAGTGCTCAGTAGAAGAACACCCGAAACCTCTTTGAGAAGTCTTGCTAGCACAGGGGCAGGGCTTGTTGGGTTTGCCTGGTCATGCTTTGTGGCTTCCCAGCTATATTCCCCTCACACTCACAGAACACATCTGGACAAAGGGTGCGAGTGACACGTGGCTTTACAAAACCTCTGCTAGGACTGAGAATCTCCTGCAGTAGTCACAAACATTTTCCCACCTCTTAAGAGACCATGCTGATTATTATTCAGAAAATTTTTTATTTTATCAAAGGGGTGGGGAGAGAGGGGGGGTGGAAACACCCCAGGTGCTTCCTGGAACTCTGCCTGAAGCCTCATGCAGGCAAATCCTGTGCTGTCTGCTGAGTCACCTGGGACACTATGATTACTATGATTACACAAGTTTTAGTGACAGTTTCATGCCATTCCAAAGCTACCCAGTACACGTCCAGGCAGGAAGGAGAATACCTAACGTCTGCAGACTTCCTGGTCTAAATCCCTAGAGATTATTAGAGATTATGACTCTTTCTTTCTTTCTTTCTTTCTTTCTTTCTTTCTTTCTTTCTTTCTTCTTTCTTTCTTTCTTTCTTTCTTTCTTTCTTTCTTTCTTTCTTTCCCTCCAGGGTTATCTCTGGGCTCAGTGTCTGCACTGGCAAACACTAGAAGAAGAAAGTGTCTGCACTGCGAATCCACTGCTCCCGCGGCCATTTTTTCCATCTTACTGGATATAACAGAAATTGAGAGAGGAGGGGAGATAAAGAGAGAGATAGAGAAACACCTGCAGACTTCACTGCTTGTGAAGCTTTCCCACTGCAGGTGAGGAGCTGGGGGGCTCGAACCAGGATCCTTGTTCTGGTCCTTGTGCTTCGTACTATGTGCACTTAACCAGGTACGCCACCGCCTGGCCCCATGACTATTTTTAAAATTTTTTTATCTTTATTTATTGGATAGAGACAGTCAGAAATCGAGAGGGTAGGGGAGACAGAAAGGGAGAGAGACACCTGCAGACCTGCTTCACCGCTTGTGAAGCTTTCCCCCTACAGGTAGGGACTGGGGGCTCAAACCTGGGTCCTTGAGCACTGTAACATGTGCGCTCAATCAGGTGCGCCACCACCAAGCTCTGACTTTTTTTAAATTTTAAATATTTATTCACTTTTGTTGCCCTTGTTTTATTGTTGTAGTTATTATTGTTGTTGTTACTGGTGTCATCGTTGTTGGATAGGACAGAGAGAAATGGAGAGAGGAGGGGAAGACAACGAAGAGGAGAGAAAGACACCTGCAGACCTGCTTCACCACCTATGAAGCGACTCCCCTGCAGGTGGAGAGGCAGGGCTTGAACTGGGATCCTTAGGCCAGTCCTTGTGCTTTGCACCACCTGCGCTTAACCTGACGTGCTACCACCCGACTCCCAGCTCTCTCTCTCTTTTTTAATCTTTATTTGTTTATTGGATAGAGACAGCCAAAAATCAAGAGGGAAGAGGGAGAGAGACAGAGAGACACCTGCAGCCCTGCTTCACCACTGACAAAGCTTACCCCTGCAGGTGGGGACTGGGGCCTGGAACCTGGGTCCTTGTGCATTGTAACATGTGTGCTCAACCAGGTGCACCACCACCAACCCCCCCCCCATGGCTCTTTTTATATATATATTTATACATTAATTTAACCTGAGCCCTGCTCAGCTCTGTCAGTGGTACCAGGACTGAACTTGGGACTTGTGGTGCCTTAGGCATGAAAGTCTGTTGCACTATTGGTAGCTTTATCTCCCTTGACCAACAGAATTTTCCAGCTCATGTCCTTCTTCTTCTCCTAGCGTTTGCCCTTCTTCCGTAGCCAGTCAATAGGTCAGGTTGAAAGCTGTCAGGAGCTGCTTGTTGCTGGCTTTGAAAGTGACTGGGATCCATGTGGATTCAGTCGGCTAGGAAGGATCGTCAGTTTCCCCAATGAGTGGGTACTCACGGGATGCATCACGAGAAGGTCGATCCAATGCATCCCATGTCCTGAGGGGATATGATGAAACAAGGCTTCCCATTTGTCTGGACCTTGATGGGAGGGACGACAAGCTAAGATCTACACATTGGGCCATCACCAGGAAGGTCTCAGGAACTCAAGGAACAAGTTCACAGGGCTCAAGAGTTTTTACTTCTTTTGCTAGTCACTTCCATGTATTTTTATAATAATGCAAACTTTTCCAGAGGAATTATTATTATTATTTCACCAGAGCATTGCTCAGCTCTGGCTTGCAGTGGTGCAGGGGATTGAACCTGAGACTTTGGAGCCTCAGGAATGAGGGTCCCTGTATAACCATTATGCTGTCTACCCCTACTCAATGATATTATTTTCAAGGAAGATATTTCCCAGTGGCTACTTTACTTCAAGGGTTTAAACTCTCAGGCTTATTATTTATCTCCCTGCAAAGTGCTTTTTATAAAAAAAAATTCTCCTGTAGTAGTTATGTTCTGGTAGAACTTGTTGGTTCTTTGCCACTAGGAAATTTTTCAAAAGCTCCCCATATCCCTTTCCAGAATGTCAGTATAATTAAAATGATTTTAAACACACGTTTTTTGTTTTTTTTTCTCCTAGGGAGGGGGAACAGTGGCTCAAGATGAGAAGTGTTTTGAGACAAAGAATTCTGAAACCAAAAGATGTGGCCATTTTTTCTGGTGAAGTCAACCAAGTTATTGCTGATTTAATTAAAAGAATCTACAGCCTCAAGAGCCAGGCAGAAGATGGAGAAACTGTGGTCAATATCAATGACCTTTTCTTCAAATACTCACTGGAAGGTGAGGTGACAGCAGGAGTGGAGTAGGCAGAAGTAGTGGCTATTCAACAACAAAGAAATAAAGGAAGACAGGAAGAATGAAAGAAAAAAGACAAACAGAAAAAGAAATTTAGTTTCAAAGACAAGTCTCAAGGCATGTGCTCCTAGCTATTATTCTTATCATTTACTTTAGCACTTTTATTTTTTCCAACATGGTCATCACTGGGGTTTGGGGCCCTATATATGATGACTCCACTGCTCCTGGCTACCCTTGTTTTTCTTTGACAGAGAGGGAGAGATAGAAAGGTGGAAGAGAGACAGAGAAGGAGAGACACCTCGTAACACTGTCCCACCACTCATTAAACTCACCCCCAGGTGAGGACTGGGAACTTGGACTTAGGCCTTCGTGCATGAGAACATGTGTGCCAACATATGGCCCTACGTTAGCACAAATTTTATTTTCAATATTTTTTATTCATTTACTACTGTATAGAGAGAAATTGAGAGAGAAGGGGACTATATAGAAAGAAACAGAGACATCTGCAGCCCTGCTTTACCACTTGTGAAGCTTTCCCCCTACAGGTGGGGACCAGGGGCTTGAACCCACGTCCTTTAGCACTGTAATGTGAGTGCTTAATCAGGTGTGTCACTGCCTGACCCCTAGCACAAAATTTAAAAGCAAGTAATGTTCAGAGAACATTTCCTACAAATTTATTCTAATATATATATATATATATATATATACATATATATAATTTTTTAAAAAATTCATATCAGATGGGAACTACATTGCCATAGTTTTAAACTCAAACCTTAAAAGTGGTCAGTGGAAAGTCTGTCTTTTAAATTTGAAGAGATCCACTTAGAGATGTTTTTGGTACATATAAAGAAATGCATGTGAGTAATTTTTTTATTAAAAAAACACAGAATGATAAAATATCAAACATTTACACTGTGACTTGTTTTGAAAACCTTCTACCAATGTTTTGAAAGGATTTATTTTGTTGATCTGGGAGGTGGCATGGTAGATAAAGCACTGGACTGTCAAGCATGAGGTCCCAAGTTCGATCCCCAGCAACACATGTACCAGAGTGATGTCTGGTTCTTTCTCTCCTGTTGTTCTCATTAATAAATAAAATCTTTTCTCTTTTTTTGTGGTCCAGGAGGTGGCGTAGTGGTAAAGCTTTGGACTCTCAAGCATGAGGTCCCGAGTTTGATCCCCGGCAGCACTTGTCCCAGAGTGATGTCTGGTTCTTTCTCTTTCTTCCTGTCTTTCTCATGAATAAATAATATATATATGTATATATATAATATTTTCTCCTTTTTATTTTTTAATTGTCTTTATTACTTATTGGATAGAGACAGTCAGAAATCGAGAGGGGAGGGGTGATAGAGAGGGAGAGAGACAGAGAGACACTTACAACACTGCTTCATCACTTGCAAAGCTTTCCCCCTGAAGGTGGGGGCTGGGGGCTTGAACCTGGGTCCTTGAGCATTGTAACATGTGTTCTCAACCAGGTTTGCCACTACCTGGCCCCAAATAAAATCTTTTTAAAAAATTTATTTTGAATGGTCCGGGAGGTGGCACAGTGGGTAAAGCATTGGACTTCCAAGAATGAGGTCCTGAGTTCAATCCTCGGCAGCACATATACCAGAGTGATGTCTGGAGTTCTCTCTCTCTCTCTCTCTCTCTCTCTCTCTCTTCTCCTAAGGATCCCAGTTCGAGCCCCTGGCTCCCCACCTGCAGGGGGGTCACTTCGCAAGCGGTGAAACAGGTCTGCAGGTGTCTATCTTTCTCTCTCCATCTCTGTCTTCCCCTTCTCCCTCGACTTCTCTCTGTCTTATCCGACAACAACAAGGGCAACAAAATGGGAAAAATGGCCTTCAGGAGCAGTGGTTTCATAGTGCAGGCACTGAGCCCCAGCAGTAACCCTGGAGGCAAAAAAAATTATTTTGGGGACTGGGCAGCTGTGCACCCAGTTAAACTCACATGGTACAAAGCACAAGGACCTGCACAAAGATCCAGGTTCGAGTGCCCGCTCCCCACCTTCAGGGGGGACAATTCATAAGCAGTGAAGCAGGTCTGCATCTGTGTCTCTCTCTCTCTCTATCTCCCCCTCCTCTCTCAATTTCTCTCTGTGCTGCCAAATAAAATGGAAAAAATGGCTACCAGAAGCAGTGGATTCCTGGTGCTAATACTGAGCCCCAGAGATAATCCTGGAGGCAGGTGCGGAGCAGGGGCTTGAACCTGAACCAGTGGGCAGGTTTTGGCACTTTACACTATGTGCACCTAGCCTGATGCACCATGGTGCCATCCCCCAGTTTCTCCTTTTCTCTTTCTCTCTTTTTAAATATTTATTTATTCCCTTTGTTATCCTTGTTATTTTTTTATTTGTTGTTTAGTTATTATTGTTGTTGTTATTGATGTCGTTGTTGTTGGATAGGACAGAGAGAAATGGAGAAAGGAGGGGACAACAGAGAGGGGGAGAGAAAGATAGACACCTACAGACCTGCTTCACCGCCTGTGAAGTTTACTCCCCTGCAGGTGGGGAGCCGGGGCCTCGAACCGGGATCCTTACACCGGTCCTTCTTCATGCCACCTGCACTTAACCTGCTGCGCTACCATCTGACTCCTTGTTTCTCCTTTTCTATCTTCTCTCTCAGTTTCTCTCCTTTTTGTCAAATTAACTAAATCATGTTAAAAAAAACCAAACACAGAAGAATCTTCTTCCCTGTGCAGGTGTAGCCACCATCCTGTATGAGAGCCGTCTTGGTTGTCTGGGAAGCCGCGTCCCACAGTCAACAGTGGACTACATCCAGGCCCTGAGCCTCATGTTCAGCATGTTCAAGACTTCCATGTACGCCGGGGCCATCCCCAAGTGGCTTCGCCCCTTCATCCCCAAGCCCTGGCGGGAGTTCTGCAGGGCATGGGACGGACTCTTCAAATTCAGTAAGAGAATGTTCGGGCAGCTATGGCCAGATGCACTTGGCTTTGTACTTTTCACTTTGAGCACAATGCACTACAGGGTGATCTGATGCAGTTAGGAGTTATTTGGACTCAAAATTTGCAATAGTATATAAGTTATTTTCTTTTTCTTAATTTTTAATTTATTTTAATATATATTTATTCCCTTTTGTTGCCCTTGTTGTTTTATTGTTGCAGTTATTATTGTTGTTGTTAATGATATCATCGTTGTTGGGTAGGACAGAGAGAAATGGAGAGAGCAGGGAAGACAGAGAGGAGGAGAGAAAGACAGACACCTGCAGACCTGCTTCACTGCTTTTGAAGTGACTCCCCTGCAGGTGGGGAGCCAGGGGCTCGAACCGGGATCCTTACGCTGCTCCTTGTGCTTTGTACCACCTGCGCTTAACCCACTGTGCTACCGCTCGACTCCCCTTTTGTAAAAATTTATTAAGGGATTAATGTCTTACATTTGACACTGAATACAATAGCTTGTACATGCATAACATTTCTCAGTTTTCATAACAATACAATTAGGTCCCCCCATTAGGTCCTCTGTCATCCTTTTTGGACCTATATTCCCCCACCACCCACCCCAGAGTCTTTTACTTTGGTAGAATATACCAACTCCAGTTCAGGTTCTACTTTTTTCTCTTCTGATCTTGTTTTTCAGCTTCTGCCCGAGAGTGAGATCATCCCAACTTCATACTTCTGTTTCTGACTTATTTCACTTAACATGATTTCTTCAAGCTTCATTCAAGATGGGCTGAAAACGGTGAAGTCACTGTTTTTAATAGCTGAGTAGTATTCCATTGTGTATATATACCACAACTTTCTCAGCCACTCATCTGTTGTTGGACACCTGGGTTGCTTCCAGGTTTTGGCTGTTAGAAATTGTGCTGCTAAGAACATAGGTATACACAAATCTTTTTGGATGGGTGTGTTGGGTTCCTTAGGATATATACCCAAGAGAGGAATTGCAGGATCATAGGGTAGGTCCATTTCTAGCCTTCTGAGATTTCTCCAGACTGCTCTCCACAAGGGTTGGACCAATTTATATTACCACCAGCAGTGCAGGAGTGTTACTTTGACGCCACAATCTCTCCAGCCTTTGTTGCTGTTACCTTTTCTGATGCATGACATTCTCACAAGAGTGAAGTGGTATCTCATTGTTGTCTTTATTTTACTTAGACCATTTTTTCATGTGTTTACCAGCCTTTTGGATCTCTTCTGTGGTGAATATTCTGTCCATGACCTCTCCCCATTTTTGGATAGGGTAATTTGTTTTCTTGTGGTTGAGTTTGGCAAGCTCTTTATAAATTTTGGTTATTAAACTCATCTGATGTATGGCATGTGAAGATTTTCTCCCATTCTGTGAGGGGTCTCTTGGTTTGGGTAGTGGTTTCTTTTGCTGTGCAGAAGCTTTTTAATTTGATGTAGTCCCATAGGTTTATACTTGCTCTAGTCTTCTTTGTAATTGGATTAATTTCATTGAAGATGTCTTTAAATTTTATGTGGAAAAGAGTTCTGCCAATATTTTCCTCTAAGTACCTGATAGTTTCTGGTCTAACATCCAGGTCCTTGATCCACATGGAATTTGCTTTTGTATTTGGTGGACTATAGTGGTTCAGTTTAATTTTTCTGCATGTTTCAAGCCATTTTTTTCAACACCATTTGTTGAAGAGACTCTGCTTTCCCCATTTAATAGTCTGGGCACCTTTGTCAAAGATTAGATGCCTGTAGGTGTGGGGGCTTACTTCTGGGCTCTCAATTCTATTCTACTGGTCAGTGTGTCTATTCATGTTCCAGTACCAAGCAGTTTTGATGACAATGGCCCTATAATACAATTTTAGATCTGGGAGTGTGATGCCTCCGGTTCTGTTCTTTCTTCCCAAGATTGTTTTGGCAATTCTAGGTCTTTCATGGTTCCAGATAAACATTTGTAGCATTTGTCCTATAATACTAAAAAAATGTGGTTGGGATCTTGATGGGGATAGAATTCAATTTGTATATGGCTCTGGGTAGTATATTCATTTTGATGATATTAATTCTTCCAACCCATGAACATAGATTATCTTGACACTGTTCTTTGTGTCTTTTTCAATTTCCTTGAGTAGTGAGTCATAATTTTCAGTTATACAAGTCTTTCACTTCTTTGGTTAGGTTTATTCAGTTATTTTATTGTTTTTCTTGCTCTCGTAAAAGGAATTGATTTCTGGATCTCATCTTCTTCTAACTTAGTGTTTGCATAGAAGAATGCTACTGACGTTGTATTGTTTTTGTAGCCTGACACCTTACTGTATTTCCTGATGATTTCCAAAAGCTTCTTGCTGGATTCCTTAGGTTTTTCTATGTATACTATCATGTAATCTGCAAATAGGGAGAGTTTGACTTCTTCTCTTCCAATCTGTATCCCTTTAATTCCTTGCTCCTGCCTGATTGCTATGGCAAGAACTTCCAACACTATGTTGAATAGTAATGGTGATAGTGGGCAGCCCTGTCTAGTACCTGATCTGAGTGGAATGCTTCCAGTTTTTCACCATTGTGTATGATGTTGGCTGTAGGTTTGCTATATATAGACTCCACTATCTTCAGTAATTTTCCATCTATTCCCATTTTTTTGTAGTGTTTTGGTCATAAAAGGATGTTGTATTTTGTCAAAGGCTTTCTCTGCATCTATTGATATGACCGTGGTGTTTTTGGTCTTGCTTTTGTTGATGTGGTGGATCACGTTGATTGATTTACATATATAAACCAACCTCGCATCCCTGGGATAAACCCCAATTGGTTATGATGAACAGTCTTTTTAATATACTGCTGTATCTGTTTGGCTAGAATTTTGTTCAGTATTTTAGCATCTATGTTCATGAGAGATATTGGTCTGTAGTTTTCTTTTTTGGTTGTGTCCGTATCCGCTTTTGGTATTAGAGTGATGTTGGCTTTATGGAAGCTGGAAGGGAGTATTTTTGTGTCTTCAATCTTCTGGAAGACTTTTAAAAGTAGAGGTATTAACTCTTCTTTCAATGTTTTGTAGAATTCTTTTGTAAAACCATCTGGTCCAGGACTTTTATTCTTGGGAAGGTTTTTGGTAACTGTTTCAATTTCATTAGCTGTGATGGGCCTGTTCATGTTATCTAGTTCCTCTTTACTTACTTTTGGAAGTTTGTAGGTATCTAGGACATTGTCCATTTCTTCCAGATTCTCTGGCTTAGTGGCATATAGTTGTTCATAGAAGCCTCGCATGATATGTTGAATTTCTGTGGTGTCTGTTGTGATATTTCCTCTTTCATTTACAATCTGATTTATTTGAGTCTTCTTCCTTTTTGTTTTGTGAGTCTGGCTAAAGGTTTGTCAATTTTGTTCACTCTTTTGAAGAACCCACATTTAATTTCATTGATCTTTTTTTATGGTTTTCTTATTTTCAGTGTTATTTATTTCTACCCTAACTTTAGTTATTTCTGTCCTTCTGGTTGCTTCAGGGTTCCTTTCTTCTTCTTCTTCCTCTTCTTCTTCTTCTTCTTCTTCTTCTTCTTCTTCTTCTTCTTCTTCTTCTCCTTCTCCTTCTCCTCCTCCTCCTCCTCCTCCTCCTCCTCCTCCTCCTCCTCCTCCTCCTCCTCCTCCTTCTTCTAGGTTTTTCAGGTGTGCAATCAGGTTATTTGTGCTTTTTGTTGTTGTTGTTGTTTCCTAATGTGTGCTTGTATGGCTATGAACTTCCCTCTCAGTACTGCCTTAGCTGTGTCCCAAATATTTTGATAGCTTGTGTCTTCATTTTCATTGGACTCACGAAACATTTTTATTTATTCCTTTATTACCTCTTTGACCCAGTAGTTGTTAAGTAGTGCACTGTTGAGCTTCCACATTTTGTGACTATTACTAATCTTTTGTTGATTATTAAGTGTTAGTTTAATTTCACTGTGGTCTGAGAAGATGCTTGGGATGATTTCAATGCTCTTGAATTTGCTAATGCTGTCTTTTCTTTGTGGCCTAACATGTGGTCTATCCTTGAGAATGAATGACCCATGTGGACTTGAGTAAAATGTGTATTGCAGTTTCTTGGGGTGAATGACTCTGAAAATGACCACTAGTTCTAGTTTATCTATCTCCCCATTTAGCTCTTTCATGTCTTTATTGATTTTCTGCCTGGATGATCTGTCAAGTTGAGAGAGTGGGGTGTTGAAGTCCCCTACTATGACTGTACTGCTGTTAATATATTGCTGTAGCTCTTTCAGTAAATGTTTGATTATTTAGATGGCTTCTCATTGGGAGCATAGATGTTAATAATTGTTAAGTTCTCTTGATTGATCCTTTGAGCATTTAGTAATGTTCATCCCTATCTTTTAAATTTTTTTAATTTAATATCTATCATGTCAGATATGAGAATAGATGTTCCTACCTTTTTTTGTGGGCCACTGGCTTGTGTGATAGTTTTCCATCCTTTCACTTTGAGTCTGTGTTTGTCTTATTGAGCTAAGTTGGTTTCCTGTAGACCGCATATTGTTGGGTAATGTTTTCTGATCCATCTTCCTACTCTGTGCCTTTTAATAGGTGAATTCAGGCCATTGACATTTATTGATATCAAAGATCGAAGATATTTTAACACCATTCTTGTAGAGTTTTAGAGTGTTCTGATATATGGCCTATTTATGATGGTCTTACTATTTACAGGAGACCTTTCAGAACTTCTTTCAGGGCAGGCTTGGTGATAGTTGATTCTTTCAACTGTTGCTTGTCTGAGAAGGTTTTGATGCCTCCATTTAGTCTAAATGACAGTCTAGCCGGATACAGTATTCTTGGTTGAAAGCCTTTCTCATTGAGCACTCGATAGATATCTTGCCATTCTCTTCTGGCCTGTAATGTTTGGTGTGGAGAAGTCTGCTGTTAATCTTATGGGTTTTCCTCTGTAGGTGACTCTTTGTTTTTCTCTTGCAGCCTTCAGGATCCTTTCTTTATCCTTATTATTTTCCATTCTAAATATGATGTGCCTTGGTGTCTTTAAGTCTGGGCTAATTCTGTTTGGGACCCTCTGGGCTTCTTGAACCTTTATGTCTTTTAAGCTATCTAGACTAGAGAAGTTCTCAGCTATTATGTCCTGAAGAATGCTTTCTTTCCCTCCTTCTCTTTCTTCCACTGGTAAGCCAATAGTTTGTATATTATTTCTTTTGAAGTCATCCCATAGGTCTCTGTTATTGTTTTCAGTATCTCTTAATCTCTTTTTGAGATCTCTTACTTCTATTTTAGTTGTATCTAATTCGTACTTGATCTTGCTTATTCTGTCTTCAGCCTCATTTATTCTATTCTCTCTCCCCTCTACTGTTTTCTGGAGTTCATCTGTTTTGTTACCCTGTTTTAGCTTGTTCAGCTAGTTGTGATCTTAGCTCAGCTATTTCAGCTGTCTAATAACCTTTAGGTAATTAATTAGTATTTTCTTCCGGAGTCTCATTTGTTGTTTCTGCATTTCTGATGACAATTCTTTCAAACTCTTTATTCACTTTTATGACTATTTCCTTAACAAGCGTTTGGATGCTAACCTCATTATTTTGTGGCTCAGCCTTTGTGGGGCTTTTAGCTGGACTCTTGTCCTGGTTTATTTCTCCAGTATTTCTTCTTATTTGTTTAACCATTCTATATAATATATATATATATATATATATATATATATATATATATATATATATATATATATATATGTTATGAGGTCCCTCTCTCAGTACTTTTCAAATTACTGATCAGTCTTGGCTGGATTGACTTGTGTTTAAGTAAGGTACTTAAAGAGTTCACAGTTGTGGAAATTAACATTAATTTCAATATTATTTTAATCCCTGAGTTGGAGCACAGAGGCTATTAAAAACCTCTTTTGTTCTTTTTCTTCCCTGCAGGCTATGGGAGCCTGAGGGCTTTTAAACTATAAGTAGGCTTTTTAGCTTAATCACCTGACCAAGAGATAAAGCAGGGTGGGAGAGAGATAATACAGTGGTCATGCAAAGAGGCTGTCACACCCCAAGGATCCAAAGTGCCAGGCTCAATTCAGCTTATTTGCCAAGCTGGGCAGCAATGCTGGGCCCTGTCAGTTTCTAAACAAGTCCCAGTTGTAGTCTATAGGGTCTGAGGCAATTATTCATCATGTTCTCATCAGAAGAACAATGTGGAAATGCTCCCACTATACAGCTCCACTGCCAGGCCACTGAGGTGTAGCTCTTCTCCTGACTTTCCTGGTCAGTCCTCTGTTTCCAGATGTCAGCACAGGGCCTCCCCCTGCTGCTCCAGCCTCTGAGGGCAGTAGCAATGGAGACTCAAAGTTGCATTTGGTGAGTCTTAGGGGAGTCCTCTCCTTCCTTCAAAGTCTTTTTGTTGGTGAAACAGACTAGAGGTGGTGCCTCAACTGGTAAACTGCCAGAGTGTTACCAGCTGCTCAGTCTCTCCTTAGGCTCCTCCCTGTCCAGGATCCACATGTGTTTGCACTCACCAGTGGTTTGGTGGGTTCCTGAAGTCATTCAAGTCCTGCCTTCTTGCGATCCCAGGTGGTCTCCTTTGGTATTCCTAGTTGACCAGGGAGAGGAGGGAGAGATAAGTTATTTCCAAAAAGGAAGATGCTTCCTTTGTCTGTGACTTTTCAATCATGCATACTAGTGAATAAGCTGAAGAATGATGTTCCAGGGTTGACAGTGAAACAGTCTGAGCATTGCTTGAGCTCTGAATCTGCCCCAGAGGGAACCAAGGTACTGAGAGGATGAAGGGGAGGGGGCAGGTAGTGGAATACCTGATTAAGCACTCACATTATAGTGCACAAGGACCCAGGTTCAAACCCTGGGTCCCCACCTGCAGTGGAGTTGCTTTACAAGCAGTGAAACAGTGCTGCAGGTGTCTCTCTGTCTCTCTCCCTATATCCCCTCCCCTCTCAATTTCTCTCCGTCTGTAACCAATAGTAAATCAGTAAAAATATATAAAGAAAGAGGGAATCGTGATTGAAAAGCTGGTGCTCAACCAAAACTTCTTTCAAGAGAAATACTTTTTTCAAACAGGTGAAATTCACGTTGACAACAAGCTGAGGGACATACAGTGCCAGATGGAGCGAGGGCAGAGAGTGAAAGGGGGCCTGCTCACCTACCTCTTCCTCAGTCAGGAGCTGACACTGCAGGAAATCTACGCCAACATGACTGAGATGCTACTGGCGGGTGTTGACACGGTGAGTTGGGAAACGAGCACAACTAAGCCAGGTGGCCTTCCTGATGGAGAACAACTCTTTTCAGAGAAAGCTAGGAAGAGAGAGAGACAGAACCAGACATCGCTCTGGTACATGTACTGCTGGGGATTGAACTCAGAACCTTGTGCTTGAGAGTCCAGTGCTTTATCCAATGCACCATCTCTCAAGCCACAACATTGTTTTATCTTCATCCATCCCTTGATGCCTCTTCCCCAGGCAAGCACCAATCTGCATGCCAACACTGCAAACCAGTTTGCTTTTCTCAAGAAACTTGTGTAACTGGAATCATCATTCAGTCTGTATTTTATATCTGGCTTTTTTCTACCTGGCAAGGTTTTGAAATTTATTATTATTGTTGCATATGAATGAAATTTCTTTTTCTCCTTCTCCTCCTCCACCTCCTCCTCTACCTCCTCTTCCTTCTTCTCTTTCTTCTTCTTCTTTTTGCCTCCAGGGTTATTGCTGGGACTTGGTGCCTGCACTCAAATTCACTGCTCCTGGAGGCCATTTTTCCCTTTTGTTGTTTATTGTTGTTTTTTATTATTATTGTTGTTATTGCTGTCATTGTTGGATAGGACAGAGAGAAATCAAGAGAGGAGAGGAAGACAGAGAGGAGGAAGTGAAAGATAGACACCTGCAGACCTGTTTTACCACTTGTGAAACAGCCCCCCTGCAGGAGGGGAACAGGGGGCTCAAACTGTCAGTCAAACTGTCAGTCATTAAACGCTTTGTGTGCTCAACCTGCTGCACTACTGCCTGACCTCTTTCTTTTTTTTTTCTTTTCTTCTTTTTCCTTTCTTTCTTTCTTTCTTTCTTTCTTTCTTTCTTTCTTCCTTTTTTTTTTAAATCACTGAGTGGTATTCCATAGTTTGGATAGACCTCATTTGGTTT
The DNA here is from genome assembly GCF_950295315.1 of Erinaceus europaeus. Classification (NCBI taxonomy): domain Eukaryota; kingdom Metazoa; phylum Chordata; class Mammalia; order Eulipotyphla; family Erinaceidae; genus Erinaceus; species Erinaceus europaeus. The sequence goes on from NC_080179.1 coordinate 38,406,476, forward strand.
TTCCTTAAATATGATTTTACAGACATTTTTATGTTCTCTTAATAGAAACATCTCAATTATGTTCTTATTGATAAAGATGAGCAAACAGGAATTGGACAATGGCACACTGGTTAGGTGCACATAGTACTAAGTGCAGGGACCCACACAAGGATCCAAATTCAAGTCCCTGGCTCCCCACATGCAGGAGGGATGCTTCATAAGTGGTGAAGCAGATCTGCAGGTGTCTCTTTTTTCTCTCCCTCTTTTTCTCCCCTCATCTCTCAATTTCTCTCTGTCCTGTCCAATAAAATGGAAAAATTGGCCACCAGGAGCAGTAGATTCCTAGTGCTGGCAATGAGCCCCAGTGATAAACCTGGAGAAAAAAATGTATGAGCTTACACATTGTGTTATGTATTACACACTGGTGAGACTTGTCCATGAAAGCATATAATATTTGTTATAGAGAAATAATGTCAATATAGCCTAATTTAGATGTCTTTTTTAAGTGAAAGAGAGAGGACTTCTTTGTGGGATTACTTTGTTTATAAAAGAGTAAAATGTAGTCATAGATAGTAGCATTGATTTTAGTGACAATCTTGGAACCTAGGAACATAAAAGAACACTTCTTAATACCCAGAAATGTAACTAGTGAGTAGGGATGTTACCACCATGATAACAGCCCTGCACAAAACGGGCCATTTCATTCTATATCACTTGACTTGGTAAGGGCGTAAGAACAGTGAGTGGTTAACCACCCATCCTCTGTCCCCACTCCAGTCCTAGTCTCCCTGGATTAGCCAGACAGTGCAACTGCACCCCAGCCACATGGTGTTAGATGGTCACATGACTGGCCAGCTCTGGGTCTGTTTAGCAACAGCCCTGGACACTTGCAGAGAAGACCCTAGAAAGTTCCAGCACAACCCCCTGGCTTGCACACACACACTCTCTAGGTCCATTCAGGCTCCACTGAAGAGGAGGACCGGTGCTCTTAAATGATTTAAACATTTTCTTCTCTCTTTATTTATTAATTAATTAGATAGAGACAGCCAGAAATCAAGAGGAGAGAGGGAGAGGGAGAGGAAGAGGGAGAGGGAGAGGGAGAGGGAGAGAGAGAGAGAGAGAGAGAGAGAGAGAGAGAGAGAGAGAGACCCCATACTACTTCACCACTTGACCACTTGCAAAGCTTTCTCTCTGCAGGTGGGGTCCTGGGGCCTTGCACACTGCAATGTGTACTTGACCAGGTGTGCCGTCACCCGGCCCCTTAAGTGATTTTGTAAAGTTCCAAAGTAATTTTTCTAGTGGTTCTACAGGGAAAGAGCTCTTGTATCATGTAGTTGATAATTTTCCTAGAAATGTTTGTTTTCTGAGTGAATTAAGACAATTCAAAAATAGTCTTCAACTCATGTTTTTATGTTAAACTTTTGATTTCTTCTAAGCAGTCTCATTGCCAGACAAAATTCATGTTGGACTGCCAAACAAAATTTTCAGTGCTGGCTCATATGCTGATAACTAAATTTCTAGAGGACACAAAAAAGTAGCCAATTGGCCTCATCCTGGTAGAGAGCTAAGTTCAGAATCTAAGAGACAGTCTGTGCTGTATGCTGTACCCATGTGTGGAATACTTAGCTCACCAGGAAACCAGCAAAAGCTTGGACTCTCAAATCCCAGCCTTGTATTAAAGTCTCTTTTCATAGTTTTCCTCTTTGAGTGCCAAACGTTTGTTTACTAAGACATGAAAAGCCAGGAGAGTAAGCACCACCACACTTGTGTGGCTTCTGCTGTGATATCATTCCTAATGTTGCCGCTGCTCAAGCCCCTGGCTTCCCCACTGCCCGTGTCTGCTGGTTTCTTCATCAGACGTCCTTCACCTTGTCCTGGGCAGTGTACCTCCTGGCAAGACACCCGGAAGTGCAGCAGACTGTGTATCAGGAGATAGTGAAAAACTTGGGGGAAAGGCATGTTCCAACTGCAGCAGATGTCCCCAAAGTCCCACTGGTCAGAGCTCTGCTTAAGGAAACTCTAAGGTAAAAAGTTGACTGAAATCTGTGTCAAAAATGTGTCATGGGGAGGGGCTGGGGGGGGGCAGCACAGTGGTTCTGCAAAAGATATTTCATGCCTGGATGTGAGGGTGATCTGGCTGCGACATCTATTGCCCCACTGATTGCCAGGGTTGATTTGGCTGATCTGGCTGGCTAGGCAGGTGTCCCCTTCCTCCTTCACTGCTCCATGTGTGTCCCTCCCGAAGCTGTGCGCTCGGTTGAAGAGGACGGCCTTTCCCAAATAGAGACAGAATGGTATTCAGTCAAGGTTATATGAGTAGCTGCGCTCTCCTGCTAGAACCTCCAAACAAGCTCTCAAGATATTTCATGCCTGAGGCTCGGAAGCCCCAGGTTTAATCTCTCATATTACCACAAGTCAGAATTGAGCAGTGTTCTGGCAAAATAAATAAATACATTAAAAAATCATTATCTAAACTGTGGCATTAGGTTTTTGATTCTTCATCATAATGATTATAATTTTGACATAAAAACTGGGTCCTAAACAAGTGCTCCCATTACTCTCAGTATCTGAAATATTTCAGGAGACGCTCATAGTTGTTGTTATTCCACTCTTCCTTTGTCAGAATAGCTCAAAGACTGTTCTGATTCTTTAATCCTGTTTTTAAAACCAGAGCATTGCTCAGCTTCGGTTATGGTTGTGTTGGGGATTAAACCTGAGACCTTTGGTACCTCAGGCATGAAATTCTTGGCATAACCATTACGCTGTCTCCCCCCAGCCCTGTTCTGATTTTTTAAAAAATCATTTTCTTTGAGGCCAGAATGAGAGCACATGGTACAATGTGCAGAAACCTGGTTCAGGCTCTCAGTTTCTACCGCAGTGGGGAAGCTTCATGAGTGGTGAAACAGTATCGCAGTTGTCTCTCTTTGTCTCTATTTCTCTGTCTCCCCCTTCCCTCTCACTTTCTCTGTCTCTCCATCCAATAAATAAATAACATATGTGCTCAACCAGGTGCGCCACCACCCAGCCTCCTCAATAAATAAATAAATAATTCACTGTGTCATTATTTTAAGGAGAGGGAATGAGAATAAGAGAGTGAGAGAAAGAATGAGAGGGAGAGCGAAAGAGAAAGGAAGAGAGGACTAGAGAGAATCTCTCTGGCACATGTGGATCAAAATTAAGACCTCACCCAGTGCAAGTCCTGAACTCTAGCACTGAGCCAGCACTTGGGCTGCGAGACGGTTCTATTTTAGGGGTTAGAACTGGAATTGTTCTTCATGGAGATATTTGAAGCCACCTTCTAACAATACACCTGCTTTTAGTTCCTCGAATTTCCCATTGAGCTCCTGAGTCAATATTCTTTGCTTTTTGTTTCTCTGAAGTGAAAAGCTGAAACAGACTGTATTGTCTGGAATATGTTTCAGGCTCTTTGGCTAATGATAAGACTTATTTACAAAATTATATGGTTCTTCTGTTACAGTGCTGTGGTTTGGAGAAGTGGTTGGTTTTTTGGCAGCCTGGTTGGACTTGCCAGACACTCAGAGAAGTTGGAGCAGGAGGGATCTAGGTGGCCTGGGGTGGGCCTGGGTGGGAAGTGAGCTCAGAGGTCCAGGGAATCTACTTTCTCTGAGGTTCAAGAAGCCTGAATGAGAGAGCACTGCTTATCTGAGGAATTGTTATCACAAGAGAGCAAAGGCTGTTCACATAGACATATAGAAAAATTCCTTTAAACCTGGCTTGATAGTATCTTTGTTTTCATTTTCAGTTGACAGTTTTCTGTCCAATCTCAAAAAAAAAAAAAGGTTGCTTTGGATGACTTGTAGGTGTCTTAAGATTGCTTTTGAGACAACCTGAAAGCTGCAGTAGTATTTCTTTTTTTTCAAAAAAAAATTTTTTAATGTTTTTTGACTTTATTTATTGGATAAAGACAGTCAAGAAGGAAGGGGGAGATAGAGAAAGAGAGTGACAGAGAGACACCTGCAGCCCTGCTTCACCACTCTCAAAGCTTTCCTTCTGCAGATGAGGACCAGGGGCTAGAACCCAGGTCCTTGTGTGTTGTAACATGTGAGCTCAACCAGTGGTGGTGCACCACCACCCAGCCCCCAGAAATATTTCTCAAAAAACATGCTTCTTGGAATCTTGAGTCCTAACAACCATTCCTTCATAAAGGGGTCCCATACACACATAAATTACAGAAACTCAGAATTACTCCCTTTGGTAGCATGTTCAGAGCCTTCCTCCTTCCCTCCCTTCCTTCCTTCCATGTTTTCCAGCTTCTCTGTTCTGGGCTTTTTCTGATAGAAAGAGAGAAAGGCAGAAAAAGTTGTGACAGCACCAAAGCTTACCCCACTCTCCATACCAGGGTCTTGAACTTGGGCTGTAGGCATGGCAAAGCAGTTGAACTATCTTCACAGCCCCTTCTTTGTGGTTCTTCATATTTTTTTGACAAGGGGACCCTTTTTTCACATTCCTCAGAAACTTATTGGGCAAAGTTAAGTAGTAATGAAGCTTTCTGCAAGTTGTCTTCCCTCCTCGTCCTCCTCTTCCTCTTCCTTCTCCTTCTCCTGCTCCTTCTTTTCCTGACCAGAACATCCCTCAGCTCTGTCTGTTGGTGCCAGAGTCCTCTCACACACAAGCTCTGTGTGCTATCTTCCTGGCCCAGCTTGCAAAATGTCTTTTAATTTTTAAAAAAATTATTTATTTATTGGATAGAGAGAGTCAGAAATCAAGAGGGAGGGAATGGTAGAAAGGGAGAGAGACAGAGAGACATACCTGCAGTCCTGCTTCACCACTTGCAAAGCTTTTCTCTTGCAGGTGGGGACCGGGGTCTGGAACCTGGGGGGTCCTTGCACATTGTAACCTGTGTGCTCAACCAGGTGCACCATCTCCCAGCCCCTGCAAGATTTCTTGGTTGAAACTGTACCACTGGTTATTTTTAAGAGAATGAAAAGGACATTAACTAGAAACTCTGGGGTGTTGGGGAGAATGTCTGGAAGTCACTATTCTGTTGCTCTCCCCACCACTGCATTTCCAGGCTGTTCCCAGTGCTGCCGGGAAATGGCCGAGTCACCCAGGAGGACCTGGTCATTGGCGGCTATCTGATCCCCAAAGGGGTGAGTCTGCTTGGCATGGCGAGGAGCTGGGCGGGTGGGAGGGTGTGGGTGGGAATTGGGCGTATGTCTGCTTTAGATGTATTCTTTTTAAAAAGTGGATTCATGGGGTCGGTTGGTGGCGCACCTAGTTGATTGCACATGTTACAGTGTGCAAGGACCTGGGTTCAAGCCCCCAGAGCGCACCTGCCAGCGGTAAAGCTTCACAAGTTGTGAAACAGGGATGCAGGTGTCTGGCTATCTCTCTGCCTCTCTATCTTCCCCTTCTTCTTGATTCCTAGCTGTCTCCATCCAATAAAAATAATTAAAAAAACATTTTTTAAAAGACAGGGCTTTTTATTATTCTTTCAAGTAGATAGATAGATAGATAGATAGAAAGATAGACACAGATGACAGACAGACCATAGCACTGAAGGTTCCTTTAGTGCAGAGGGAGCTGGGCTGGAACCTGGTTGTCCACAGCACTCTCCAAGTGAGCTATTGTGTAGTCTCAGAGATAGCATCTTAATTAGCAAGGAGGTGGACTGTGTGATCTTACTGCTCTGGCAAAAGCAAAGCCCAGCACTTCTGTGACTTTCTTTTCTCCTTCTCCCCAGACACCCTGTGGAAGGGAAACAGCAGTTTCTCTCATGCGGGAGTTTCTGAAGGACTTGCAGTTCCTCTCAGGGGCCGGGAGTGGGGAGGGTTGTGATGTGTAAAGGCAATGAGGTCCTGCCCCGCCATGCCCCTGGGCCCTTCTATGGTTTTTCAGAGCCAGAAGTGTCTTTGTGGGAGAACTGTTCAGGCAGGGCTCTTGTCTCTGCTTTCCTACGCCTCCATCCTTCATCCTTTTTCTGTTGGACCTGGTGTCTGCAGACCCAGCTGGCCCTTTGTCACTATGCCACATCTTATGAGGATGACAACTTCCCTCGGGCCAAGGAGTTTCGGCCTGAACGCTGGCTGCGGCAAGGAAACCTAGACCGTGTCGATAACTTCGGGTCTATCCCCTTCGGTTACGGAGTCAGAAGTTGCATTGGACGGAGAATCGCAGAACTGGAGATCCACCTCCTGGTGATTCAGGTAGGATGCTGGCTTGACTGGTGAAGTCTGAGGCCAAAAATAAATAAAGAAAAGTAAATAAGAATGATTTTGAAAAAGTCAAGGAAAGGACTTCCTCTTCAGTTCTTACCCAGCAGCCCCCTTGAGTCCCTGAAACTGGGTCCTGAACCTGGGTTTTTGTCCAGGCCAGTTTTCTTAATCTACAGGGTCAGCCAGTTGCTGGCCCCAGTAGGGGGCTTCTTTTTTTAAATTAGTGATTAACTGTAGGATAACAGGGGTACAGTTCCACATAGTTCCCACCACCAGAGTTCCATGTCCCATCCCCTCCATTGGAAGCTTCCCTCTTCTATTTATTTATTTATTTATTTAATATTTATTTATTTATTTTCCCCTTTGTTGCCTGGGTTGTTTTTTATTGTTGTTGTTGTTATTGTTGTTGTTATTGATGGCGTTATTGTTGGATAGGACAGAGAGAAATGGAGAGAGGAGGGGAAGACAGAGAGGAGGAGAGAAAGACAGACACCTGCAGACCTGCTCCACCACCTGTGAAGTGACCCCCTGCAAGTGGGGAGTCAGGGGCTTGAACTGGCATCCTTAGGCTGGTCCTTGCACTTTGGGCCATGTGTGCTTAACCCGCTTGTGCTACCGCCCAACTCCCTGAAGCTTCCCTATTCTTTATCCCCTCTGGGAGTATGGAACACAATTTTTTTTTCTTTACTGGGGGGATTGATGGTTTATGGTCAAAGTAAAACACAGTAGTTTGACCATGAGTGATATTTCTCAGTTTTCCTTATAACAATTCAACTCCCTCTAGGTCCTCCTCTGCCTTCATGTTCCAGGACCTGAACCCTCCTCCTCCCCACCCCAGAGTCTTTTACTTTTGTGCAATACACCAAACCCAACCCAAGTTCTGCTTTGTGTTTTCTTATTTTTCAACTTGCTTTTTTATTTTAGTGATTTAATAATGATTGACTAGATTGTGGGATAAGAGGAGTACATTTTCATTCAGTTCCCACCACCAGAGTTCTATATCCCATCCCCTCCATTGGAAGCTTCCCTATTCTTTATCCCTCTGGGAGTATGGACCAAAGATCTTTATGGGGTGCAGAAGGTGAGAGGTCTGGCTTCTGTAATTGCTTCTCTACTGAACATGGGCATTGGCACATCAATCCATACCCCCAATCTGTTTCTATCTTTCTCTAGTAGGGCAGGGCTCTGGGGAGGTGAGGTTCTAGGACACAGTGGTGAGGTTGTCTGCTCAGGGAAGTCAGCATCTTGGCATCATGGTAGCATCTGCAACTTGGTGATGGGAAAGTGGTAAGATATAAAGCAGAACAAATTGTTTAATGATCAGGAACCCAAAGATAGGAATAGAGCAGATGGAATTAGCAGTCTTTAGGTAGGAAGAAGCTAAGAAGCCAGGAAGCTTATTTTAGGTATGTTCCATGGGGCCCATGGCTAGCAATTTTTGCCTGAGCTTGATAGTTAGCATGCAGGTACAGTAAAAATATTATCTGGGAAGATGGTGTCAGAGTTAAGAATAGGACTAGAAGGCTGAATTAGGGAAAAGAGTAGCTCTCAAACACGAGGAAAGTGTTTTATATATATATTTGGCTGTTTACCGCATTGATCTGACCCAAGGCCCATATCTATTCATATTTCGCACAGGAGCCTGTGTGCCATCTGAGTCCCTATCAGTCTGAGCTCACAGTCCATGGTCACAGCTGGGAACATTCTAGGCTACACTCATTTCTTTCTTTCTTTCTTTCTTTCTTTCTTTCTTTCTTTCTTTCTTTCTTTCTTTCTTTCTAGATTGTCATTTTAATATTTATTTATTTTCTTTTTTTGTTGTTGCCCTTGTTTTTATTGTTGTTGTTATTGGTGTCATCATTGTTGGATAGGACAGAGAGAAATGAAGAGAGGAGGGGAAGACAGAGAGGAGGAGAGAAAGATAGACACCTGCAGACCTGCTTCACTGCCTGTAAAGTGACCCCCCCTGCAGGTGGGGAGCCAGGGGCTCAAACTGGGATCCTTGCGCCAGTCCTTGCACTTTGGGCCATGTGCGCTTAACCTGCTGCGCTACTGCCCTACTCCCTAGGCTGCACTCATTTCAGGACCTATCTTCCTCAATGGGCAGAGTAGGCTGACCCAGCCTCCCTTCAGAGAGTGGGGCCTTCCCTACCATTACTGTTCTACAGTGAGGGCAAGGTCCTGGGAAGGCCCACAAAAGGGACTTCCTGATGACTCCTGTGTTTTCTAGATATAGAATGGAAGCAATCGAGTCAGAGTTTTAAAATGGCTGATGAGGCTCAAGGCACTTGAGCATATTCTGCTGTATGTTTTCATACTACTGGCTTCATGGTGGCTCAGGAGACATGACAGGCTCTCACACAGGACCTGATATGCCAACAGTGGGTCAGTGTCCAGCCCGGACACATCTGGGGTCTCTGAAGCCAAGGGACACAATAGGAGCAAGAAGGACACTCAGGGGACTGAATTTTCTGCCACCCCAATTTTTGACACCCCTCTTTCTTTTCTTAGTTGCTCCAACATTTCGAGATCAAAACTTCTTCTTGGACCAAAACTGTTCATGCAAAAACCCATGGACTTCTGACCCCTGCGGAGCCAATTCATGTGCGTTTTGTGAACAGAAAGTGAGCCTGGTGGTCATCATAGTGCAGGAGGGAAGTGGCCCTGCTCAGAGGCACTGAGGCTCTGGGATGCTTGGAAAACTTTCTGTAAACAGCAGGAAAGATGATTTTACTTGTGTATACCAGTGTTGCTTTTTCTTCTGGGAAACAACTGTTGCAAACCAGCACTATTAAATTCTCAGGTCTCTTTGTGTGGTCTCACTTCTGTGTTTAACTTGATATTAAATTACCAGTTAAGCCTGACACATCTGTGAAGGGAATGATTGTCTACTTACACAATTCAGTGCTAGAAAATATGTTCCTGAAGGTTACATCAAGACTGTACACTAGGATTGCAACTTATTTTTTCTAATGTGAAGTGGTGACATTAGGAAGGCCTCTGTAACTATGGACCAAAACTTGAAGGACCACTTTATCCTGGCAACCAGGTTTCAGATCCTGCAGTAGATTCAAAATTCTTTTTTTAAACTTTTTTTTTAAATTTTTAAAAAATATTTATTTTATTTATTTATTCCCTTTTGTTGCCCTTGTTGTTTTATTGTTGTAGCTATTATTTTTGTTGTCGTTGTTGGATAAGACAGAGAGAAATGGAGAGAAGAGGGGAAGACAGAGAGGAGGAGAGAAAGATAGACACTTGCAGACCTGCTTCACCACCTGTGAAGCGACTCCCCTGCAGGTGGGGAGCCGGGGTTCGAACCGGGATCCTTATGCCAGTCCTTGTGCTTTGCGCCACCTGCGCTTAACCCACTGCGCTACAGCCCAACTCCCTTAAATTCTTAATTGATAATTATTAATTATTATATTCACTAGAGCACTGCTCAACTCTGCCTTATAGTGGTGCTGAGGATTGAACCTAGAACCTAGGAGCCTCAGGCATAAAAGTCATTTGCATAACATTATGCTGTCTCCCTAGCCCAGTCACTGCAGACTTAAAAGGACCATATTCTTACTTTTTTTTCTCTCCTAATGAGTGCTTCTTTTTCTCATTCTAACTCCTCAAAGTGCTGAATGTTTGTTTTGTCTGAAAGAAACATCTATAGGTGGTCCGGGAGTTGGCACAGTGGATAAAGCGCTTGACTCTCAAGCGTGAGGTCCTGAGTTCAATCCCCGGCAGCACGTGAATGATGTCTGGTTTTTTCTCTCTCTCCTCCTATCTTTCTCATCAATAATAATAATAAAAAAAAGAAACATCAATGGGAGAGAACGCTTTCTCTGAAACCAAGAATAAATGAGGCTTTCTAACCAAATCCAAACACTACATGAACTGCAACTCTGACTATAGAATTTCATTGTCTCAGCTGAGGTAAATGAATTAGACACTGTGGAAAAAAGTGTAACCTTAGAACTTTTTGTTGTTGTTGTTTTGCTTCTAGGAAGGGAAAAATGTAGAGATGGACATGCATGGATAAAATAATATTTTTCTCTTCATAGAGGCGTTTTGCATATCCAGACTGGACATGTGATCCAGCCACTATTGCTGTGTGAGGCTGCTGCACTGGGCGTTCAAGGAGAGCCAACCACGCTGAATTCTGCTGCCTTCATGCTGATCAGTGATCAGCAAATGAGGAAAAAAAACAAAAATGATTTTATACTGGTCTCTGCACCATCCTGAGAGAAACCTCTTATTCCCGATGCCACGTTCCCTTCCATAACTCTGACTTCGAGACAGCACATCAACCCCTCCCCCTTGTAATTAGCCATTCTGCCAAAAATGCTTGAGTCAATTAGAAACCACACACATTTCACATGCCATGTTTGCTGAGGTTTCTGAGTGTGGAAGGCTATGTGTGATGCCAGGGTAACTTTAACACGTGTAATAATAGGTCAAGCTAAATAGGAGATTATGTTACATCAACCAACAAAAGTTGGATTACTCTGAAGTATCTATATATTTATATTAACTTTCATAACTGGAGTAAGAACTTACTCTCTTAAGACTGAAATTTAAAAATACATACAGGGGACCAGCTAGTGGTGCACCTGGTTAAGTGCTCACATTACAGTGCACAGGGAGCCGGGTTCAAGCCCTGCTGGCCCCCACCTGCAGGGGAAAAGCTTCAGGAGTGGTGAAGCAGGACTGCAGGTCTCTCCCTCTCCCCCCCCCCCACTTTCTCTTTGCCTCTGGGTTATCCCTGGGGCTCAATGCCTGCACAAGGAATCCATTGTTCCTGGAGGCTATTTTCCCCCTTTTGTTGCCCTTATTGTTTATCATTGTTGTTGTTATTGTGGTTATTGCTGTCATCATTGTTGTATAGGACAGAGAGAAATTGAGAGAGGAGGGGAAGACAGAGAGGGAGAGAAAGACAGACACCTTCAGACCTGCTTCACTGCTTGTGAAGTGACCCCCTCCCTAGCCCACCCCCCCTGCAAGTGGGGAGCCGGGGGCTTGAACTGGGAATCTTTTGCCATTCCATGTGCATTTAACTTGCTGCGCCACCACCTGGCTCTTTGTCTCTCTCCCTCTCTATCTTCTCTTTTCCTTTCAATTTTTCACTTTTCAAAATTTTTCAATTTTTCAATTTCCTATCACATAACATAACACAAATAAAGTAAAGCATATAACCCATCTTTGGAGGGTGGGCAATGTGTGTGTGTGTGTGTGTGTGTGTGTGTGTTTGTGTGTGTGTGTGTGTGAGAGAGAGAGAGAGAGAAAGAGAAACCATGATTGGCCAGAGGCTGATAATTGTGGCAGCTGTTGATGGTATGTGTAGGATTCCTGTCTCCATTCTATCTACTCTGTGTATTTGTGAAACTTTCCATAATTAGCAGTATCTTGAAAAACAGACTTGGCTGGTGGGTGAGCAGTTTAGCAGGTAGAGTGCAGGCCACATGTGTGTGAGGCTCTGGATCAATCCCTGCTTCCCTGTTCTCTGTAGCAGAGCACTGCTCTGGTCTTTCACACTCATTCTCCCTCTCTTATAAATAAGTAAATAGTAAATAAATCTAACACACACACACACACACACACACACACACACACACACACACACACACACACACACACGGGCCAGGTGGTGGTGTACCTGGTTGAATGTACATGCTACAATGTGCAAGGACCCAGGTTCAAGCCTCCAGTCCCCACCTGCAGGGGGAAGGCTTTGTGAGTAGTGAAGGAGGTCTGCCGGTGTTGCTCTGTGTCTCTCTCCCTATCACCACCTTCCCTCTCCATCTGGTTATCTCTAGCCAATAAATAAATAAAGATAATTTTTTTTTCTTCCAGGGTTATTGCTGGGGCTTAGTGCCTGCACCACAAATCCACTGCTTCTGGTGGCCAACTTTTCCCCTTATTGTTGTTGCTATTGCTGTTATTGTTGTTGCTGCTATCACTGTTGATAGGACAGGGAGAAACTGAGCGAAGAGATGACAGAGAGGGGGAAAAGAAAGATAGACATCTGCAGACCTGCTTCACCGCTTGTGAAGTGACCCCCCCCCCTGCAGGTGGGGAGCTGGGGGCTTGAACTGGAATCCTTGAGCCAGACCTTGTGCTTCACATTATGTGCGCTTAACCTGGTGCATTACCACCCGCACTCCCATAATAAAAAAAAATTAAACACACACACACACACACACACACACACACACACACACACACACACACTTACTGATTAGTTCACTTATTTTTCATTCCTGTTCACACAACAGCAAAATGGACTGCAAATCAGATTCTTCAGGAGACTGTACCTTCCCTTGCAAGAATACTTGCTGGAAATGATTGATTTCACTGGTGTCATCTAGATGTGGGGGCTGTGGATAAATCTGGGACACTGGACAGGAGGGGCTCAGGTCCTCTACAGCCAAGGGGGCCTACAGGGCCAGAGGCAGTGGAGACAGGACAGTGGAGAACAGTGAAGTCTAACTAACCGTGTCTCTCAACAGTGCTTGTCAAAGAAGCAGTATCAGGAACTGGCCAGGTCAGACAGATTGTCATCTTTCACCAGGTGAGGCTAAATGGCCTTGCCCTCACAGCTGCTCCTTTCTCCTCCTCCTATTCCTCTTCCTCCTCATTTTTTTTTTCCTCCCAGGGCTTTGCCAGGACTCAGTGGCCCTGGCAATTCCACACTCCTAGCAGACTCTCCCCCTTGCTGTCCAATCGCCCATAGAAACAGAGAGGAAGAGAGGCAGAGGAAGGTGCAAAGGAAGAGATATCACAGCACTGTGCCAGCAATCATGGAGTTTCTCTTGTACATGGTGCTCCCATGTGGTGGCTGGAGGCTTAGGCTCAGGTCCTTGGCAATGGTCGAGTGTGACTTCTACCAAGTTAGTTCTCTTCTAGTTCCACAGCTGTCTTTTTAAAACATTATTTGTTGGGGGGCCAGACAGTAGTGCAGCAGGTTAAGCACACATGATACAAAGTGCAATGACCAACTTAAAGGATTCAGGTTCAAGCCCCTGGGTCCCCACCTACAGGGGGATTGCTTCACAAGCGGTGAAACAGGTCTGCAGGTGTCTGTCTTTCTCTCCCCCTCTCTGTCTTCCCCATCTCTCTTGGTTTCTCTCTGTCCTATCCAACAACAACAACAACAACAACAACAACAATGACAACAATAAAAATAAATACAGCAAGGGCAACAAAAATGGGGAAAAAAGGCCTCCAAGAGCAGTGGATTCATGGTGCAGGCATTGAGTCCCAGCGATAACCCTGGAGGCAAAAAAATATAGATTTGTTTATTTTAATGTGAGATATAAAGATATCAGGGCCCTGCTCAGCTCTGGCTGGTGGTGGTGCTGGGGACCTGGGACTTGAGAGCCCCAGGCAGGAGAATCTTGCAGAGCCATGATGCTGTCTCCCCAGCTACCCTCACTTTGAACTTTACTATCCTTTTAACATGCTCGGTGCTTATTCCTATCCTCTATCATCTCTTCCCCACCTCAGATTAAATATTGAGAATTTCTAGGAAAAATTTTTTCTAGTCACTCCTAAGAAAAATCGTTGTGTTCCCCTTGGAGTCTGCCCCACACCCTCATGTACAGTTAAGCATCTCACTGCCAGCTCTGGGTACTTGGGCTGGAAGCCTGTGGAGGGGAAGGGAGGAGGTGAACAATCTCTGTCATGTTCCCTCCCCATATTGACATCCACTTGTGACCTATCAGGATCCTCCAGGTGTGAGGCTGAGTGACAACAGGAGGAGGACAGGCCTGACCCACATCTGGCCTGGGGCTCACTAGATGGGCAGATAAGCTAAACTTATCCATTCTGTGGTAGTTTCCTTAGTGAGAGCCCTCTAGCTGGGTCTGCTTCCAGCTGCCTTCCCCCTTGGACTACTTCTCCTGCCCCTCCAGACCCTCTTCTGGGGCAGAATCTAAAACTCTTGCTGTCTGTCCCTCTGCTGCATGTAATTTCTTTTTTCCTTCCTCCCTTCCTTCTCTCTCTCTCTCTCTCTCTCTCTCTCTCTCTCTCTCTCTCTCATTTTTTGCTCCCAGGGTTATTGATGGGACTTGGTGCCTGCACTATGAACCCACCGCTCCTGGAGGCCATTTTTTTCCATTTTATTGGATAGGACAGAGAGAAATTGAGAGAGGAGGGGGAGATAGAAAGGGAGAGAGAGAGATACCTGCAAACTTGCTTCACTGCTTGTGAAGCTTTCCCCTTGCAGGTGGGGAGCAGGGGCTCAAACTCAGATCTTTGTGTGGGTCCTTGGGCTTAGTACTATGTGTGCTTAACCAGATGCCCCATTCCCCAGCCTGGTGGGTGTAATTTCCACCCCATAGGCTAACAGGGTGGTGGTGGGGTGGATTATTTCAGACTGAGTTGGGCACCAGTCTCTAGCCCCTGGTCTCTGTTCAGTTGGGACCTGGCCTCCTTGAAGGCCTCTGAAGGCCCCTGCCATCAGCTTGGGGCAAGAGGGTAGCCTGTAGACTGGGGATGGAGGGAAAGCTGGGTTCCTATCACCCAGAATCACATTTCATTCATGGCATTTCAGGAGATGTCCTGAGTGAGCTATAGCTAGTTACTTGACCCAAGTCCTTTCCATGGGGCTGGGCCTGGCTTTGTAAGTGTCCCTCCATGGCCCCCCAGGAGGCCCTGTGTAGTGGTCAGAGCTGAACCCAAGGACAGGATGAACCCCCACTGGACACCAGCAGCGACATGACACGGAGATCTGCACCAGGGTTTGCTTGTTCTTTGAAATAAGGACATGAGCGGCTGCTAAGAATGGTTGAGCCACATCCTGCTTGGAGTGGGAGAGGGAAAGATGGCTTCCTACAGGCACTTATAGCTGAGGGAGAGAGAGAGAGAGAGAGAGAGAGAGAGAGAGAGAGAGAGAGAGAGAAGGAAGGAAGAAGAGGAGGAGGAAGGGAGGAGGAGAAGAGAGAAGAAGAGGAGGAAGGGGAGGAGGAGAGGAGAGGTGAGGAGAAGAGAGGGGAGGAGAGGAGAGGAGAGGAGAGGAGAGGAGAGGAGAGGAGAGGAGAGAAGAGAAGAGAAGAGAAGAGAAGAGAAGAGAAGAGAAGAGAAGAGAAGAGAAATGAAAGGGCCCACAGTACTGAAGCTTCCTTCCGTGCAGTGGGAGCTGAGTCCTGAATGTGGCAGAACAGCACACTACCCCAGAGAGTGATGTCACTGGCCGTATCTCCCAATTCTGTGGCTTTTTAGTTTGAATTCTGTGAACTGGGAGATGGCACACTGGCTACAATACAGGGCTGTCAAGCATGAGGTCCCCAGTTCCATCCCTGGCATCTCATGTGCAAGAGAGATGCTCCGTTTCTCTCTCCTTCTCTTTCTTTATCATTAATAAATAAATCTTAAAAAATAAACCTGCCAATTTAATAGTATTATTATCTATGTGACATTGGACTTGCTTTGTGGCTTCATATGGTGCGGATTCCTTTCTTTTTTTTAATTAATCTTTTATGTTTATTCCCTTTTGTTGCCCTTGTTGCTTTATTGTTGTAGTTATCATTGTTGTTGTTATTGATGTCATTGTTGTTGGATAGGACAGAGAGAAATGGAGAAAGGAGGGGAAGACAGAGAAAGATAGACACCTGCAGACCTGCCTCACCGCCTGTGAAGCGACTCCCCTGCAGGTGGGGAGCCAGGGCTCGAACTGGGATCTTTAATGCTGGTCCTTGAGCTTTATGCCACATGCACTTAACCTGCTGTGCACTACTTGACTCTCTGGTTCCTTTCTTTTTAAAAAACGTTCTATTATATTATTATATTTATTTATTTGATAGACACAGCCAGAAATCAAGAAGGTAAGGGGAGACAGAGAGGGACAGAGACACAGAGACACCTACAGACTTGCTTCACTGCTCATAAAACTTTCCCCCTGCAGGTGGGACTAGGGGCCTTGGACCTGGGTCCTTGCACATTGTAAGATGTGTGCTTAACTAGGTGCAGCACCACAAAGACATCTACATGTGAGTGAATTGTATGCAGAGAGGGAATTGGGCTACTAATCCACTGAGTGGATGAGTTTTCTGGGTTATTTGGGCATCTCAAATGTCCTTCAAAGTGGGAGATGGATACAGGGGTGAGTGAGGGAGACACAGCCTATAGACGTAGGAAAAGGGGGTTGGGTGGTAGAGCAGCAGGCTAAGTGCACGTAGCACAAAGTGAAGGGGCCAGAGTAAGGACCCCGGTTCGAGCCCCCAGCTCCCCACCTGCAGGGGAGTCGTTTCACAGGTGGTGAAGAAGGTCTGCCAGTGTCTATCTTTCCCCTTTTCTGTCTTTCCCTCCTCTCTCCATTTCTCCATTACAGTTTAAGAAGCTAGCAGAACATTCCCACTGGGGAGCCAGGTGTTGGCGTATCTGGTTGAGCGCACACATTCCTATGCGCAAGGACCTGGGTTCAAGCCCCCGGTCCCCACCTGCAGGGGGAAAGCTTCATGAGTGGTGAAGCAGTATTACAGGTGTCTCTCTGTCTCTCCTTTCCTTCTCAGTTTCTCTGTCTCTATAATAAATATACAAATAAATAAAATTTTAAAAAGTAAAAAAGAACATTTCCAGTGTTGTGAAGGCAGATAGGGCACCTCTGGAAATAGGCAAAAGTAGGCAGGGAGACTTTGAGTGAGCCTTGGCCCCAGAGTGAGTGTCATGAGTGACGGTCATGGCCCCACACCCCACGCTGTGTCATCTCCTGGGGTGGCACAGAGCAGTGGAAGAAGACTGTAGTCACTGTCAGATGCTATTTTCTTTTTCTTTTTAATTTTTAAAAATATATTTATTTTCCCTTTTGTTGCCCTTGTTTTTAATTGTTGTTTAGTTATTATTGTTGTTGTTATTGATGTCGTCATTGTTAGATAGGACATGTTAGAGAGAAATGGAGAGAGGAGGGGAAGACAGAGGGGGAGAGAAAGATAGACACCTACAGACCTGCTTTCCCACCTGTGAAGCGACTCACCTGCAGGTGGAGAGTCAGGGGCTTGAACCGGGATCCTTACACCGGTCCTTGTGCTTCGCACCACCTGCGCTTAATACGCTATGCTACCACCTGACCCCCCAGATGCTGTTTTTTACAATGGCTCTAATTTAGCTCTGGGATACCGAGAACCAGTCAGCCTCTCCTGCCCTGTTTGATCCTCGGTCTCTATGCCAAGGAGTCAGCTCTGCTTTGGTCACCGTGTGTGAAGGGACCGCGGGAAGGAAGAGGCCCTGTCCCCCCAAGTAAGGTGGCTTCCAGGGAAGACTTACCCCTGTGAGTGTGGACAAAGCCTGAGAGCTTGGTGCTACCCTGCCTGGGCTGGTAAATGCCAGCTGTGTGGGTGGTGGTTGTGTTGATAGAACCACACATGGGCTTAAAATTACAGCTTCAGTGAAAGCCTAGCATTACAGTGGGCTTGCAAAGGCCCCTCCCCCCAGCCTGGGTGGGATTTGAGAGGCCTTGACAGCTGGGATCCCACTGGGGTGCATGTCAGCATAGCCCCCAGGGCCCCACACCCCCCAAGCATCACTGTTTTGTAAGAGAGAAAAGAATGATTTGTTTAAAAGTAAAAAACATGTTTTGTTTTGTTGGAGATAGAAGGAACACCCTCCTTTGGAGTATGGGAGCCATTTCTACAAATAGATGGTTTGGGGACCGGGGGCTCTGAGAGAGGCCTGTCTTGTGGGTGTCCGTGCAGGGAGCAGTGGGTGGCATGCCAAGTTTGAGCTCCAGGCCTCTCCTCACTTACTGTTCTGGGCTGCACACACTCTCCCTCTTCCTCTCTTGCTTTTATGGGGATGCTTGGATTATGGTACAGCTGTTGACTCATGGGAATAGTTTCTCATCTCCCTGCCCCTTCCCCCACCTCTCTCACTGGCATCCTGCTTAAAGGCACTGGAGTGAGCAACAAGAATCAGGAGTGGTCTCTGAATGTCGAGGCAGAACTTCAGGGCTTCTAGTCTGTCCAGATCAGGCTTCCTCAATGCTGTCCAGTGCTTGACATTGACTAACACTCAGCAATCTTGAGGCCTTATTTTTTATTTAATCAGTTTTATTTATTGGATAGAGACACTGAGGCTTCAAGAGGAAAGGTGAGATAGGGAGTGAGGGGTGGGGGAACAGGTAGTGGTGTACCTAGTTAAGTGCACATGTTACAATGCAGAAGGATCTGGGTTCAAGTCCCTGTTCCTCACCTGCTTTCGCTTCATGAGTGGTGAAACAAGTCTGCAGGTGTCTCTCTGTTTCCCTCTCTATCTCCCTTTTTCCTCTTGATTTATCTCTGTTTCTACCCAGATAGATAGATAGAGAAATAAATAAATAAAAGAGAGAGAGGCAGAGAGACACCTGCAGCCCTGCTTCACCATTCATGAAGCTTTCCTCCTGTAGGTGGGGACCAGGGGCTTGAATGCAGTTCCTTGTGCACTGTACTATGTGCTTAACCAGGTGCACTACCACCTGGCCTATATCCATTTATCTATCTATCTATCTATCATCTATCTACCTGTCTATCTGACGAGATCGGGCGTGTTCAGGGTGGTATGGCTATAGACACTATCTATCTTTTTGACAGGGTTTCTCTGTGGCTTGGTGCCTGTAAGACCACACTGCTTCTGATAACTTCTCCTTCTTTAGACATATGAGAGATATAGAAGGTGAAAAAGAACAGGAGAGAGATGGAGAGAGAGAGAGAGACATTGCTTCACCACTCATGAAACTTGCCCTTTGTCTGTGACCCCAGGTAGTGGTCAGAGACTCAAGCCTGGGTGAGTCTTGCATGCCAGAGTGATTCTACTGGACTCTATCCAGTCCCTTTGTCTGTCCTTTGGCTGTGTTCCATTTGACAGCATATGTTGTTCAGAGCTTGACCATGGACTCATGAGAGGCTGTGACATGACCAGCTCTGGTGTCAGGCTGGCCAGCACCTCCCTAATC
Organism: Erinaceus europaeus; assembly: GCF_950295315.1. Taxonomy (NCBI): domain Eukaryota; kingdom Metazoa; phylum Chordata; class Mammalia; order Eulipotyphla; family Erinaceidae; genus Erinaceus; species Erinaceus europaeus. Next base: position 38,425,544 of record NC_080179.1, read on the forward strand.
ATGGGAGTCACACACCCCACTGACTCAGTCAGGGTGGGGATAGTCCCTCAGCTTCCAACGGCTGTCGGTCCTCCTGGCATTCTCTGAGGAAGACAGCCTGGCTTTCCCTCCCATGTGAACAGAATTTTATGGGCGTTCCCATTCCCTTCATTTCTCCCCCTGCCATATTTTATCTCTGTTGGGCTTAGCCTATTATCCTGCCAAATGGATGATTTTTATCTCCTGGTTTCTCAAACTCTTATGTTGACTGACTGTGGGCACTGTGTGGATTCTGGCTGCTACAATCTCCATGTTCATGCCAGGACATATGGATCTGATCGCTGCAGCTGCCTGGCCCCCGGTGGGATCTGGGCCTCCCACTGTACTGCTCCAGGCCTCCATGCCTGATCCCCCGCCCCTCCACAGACCCTCACATGTGCACAGTGGTTCTCTGGCCTTGGTGCTCTGGATGCCTGCTGGGTGTTGGCACAGCCCAGGTTCTTTGGACCCACCATGGAGAGGTCTGCACTGGGCTCATGGGTGGTTTCTCTGGGCGGGCAGTTTCAGGTCTCCTGCATGCCAGTGTCATGGTGTTCCCAGAGCCTCTTCATCCAGTGTGCTGCTGACTTAAGTGTGGATGGGGGGAGATCTGGGGAGAGACAGGGAGGCTTGTTGTCCTCTCCTCTGGCATATTTGCAAATGGAGTGCAAACGTCCTGCCACCTCTACTGTCCTGGGCACCCCTGCACACAGTTTTCTCTACAGATGCCTGGGGCTGCTCTGGCGGTGAGAGTTCAAAGCAACAGGGTAGCTGGGGAAATGGCCCAACTGGTTTGGAGCAGGCCTTACATTTCCGAGGCTCCCAATTTGATCCCCCCATCACCCCAAGTATCAGAGTGGAGCTCTGGCTTATCTTTCTTTTTCTTTTTTCTTCCTTCCTTCCTTTCCCCTTTCTCTTTCTTCTTTCTTCCTTCCTTCCTTTTTTTTTTTAACCAGAGCACTACTCAGTTCTGGTTTATGGGGGTGGGGTAGATTGAACCTGGGACTTCAGAGCTTCAGGCATGAGAGTCTCTTTGCATAACCATTATGCTGTCTAACCCCGCCTTCACTTGTTTTTCTCTCCCAGTCTAGTGTGAATTATTTTTTCTCATATGTAATAAAATAATACAGCAACAGAGGACTACTGCCCTTAAAGGCAGCTTCACTATTTTCCAGGAAACTTCATCTGCTTTTCTCTCTTAGTTTTCACCTCAGTACCCTAAGATGCTCTTAAGACCCTTGCTTTTTGTTTTTATGTTTATTACTATTATTATTATTGTCACCAGGTTTATCTCTGGGCCTGGTGCTGACACTACAAATTCACCACACCCAGCAGCCATTTTGTCCTTGGTCTCTCTATATTATTTGAAAGAACAGAGAGAAATTGAGAGTGGAGGGGAAAGAGAAGGAAAGAGAGAGGATGGGGGTAGATAGCATAATGGTTATGCAAAGAGATTTTCATGCCTGAGGTTCCAAAGTCCCAGGTTCATTCCCCTGCACTATCATAAACCAGAGCTGAGCAGTGCTCTGGGATAAAATAATGATGATGATGATGATAAAAAGGAGAGAGACAGATAGACACCTGGGAGCTGGGAGGTGGCGCACCTGGTTGAGTGCACATGTTACAATGCACAGGGTTCAAGCCCCTGGTCCCTACTTGGAAGGGAAAAGCTTTGTGAGTGGTAAAGCAGTACTACAGATGTCTCTCTGTCTCTCTCCCCCCTCTCGATTTGTGGCTGTCTCTGTCCATTAAATAAAGATAATAAAAAAAGACACCTGCAGACCTACTTCACCACTTACAAGGTGTCCCTCCTGTAACTGGGGATCAGGGTCTCAAACCCTGGTCCTTGTGCATGGATGTGATGTGTGCACTCAATTGTGTGCAGTACCACCTGGCCCCCAGATTCTTATTGTTCAGATAAGAAAATGAAAACTCAGGGGCAGGGGTAGATTCCATAATGGTTATGCAAACAGACTCTCATGCCTGAGGCTCCAAAGTCTCAGGTTCAGTCCCCTGCACCATCATAAACCAGAGCTGAGATCTGGTAAAATAAAATAAAATAAAATAAAAAAATGGAAACTCAGAAAGGCTAAATAGTTTGCTTCACACATCATAATGCGAGGAGGCCACAGGTGTGGGTTTGCATCTGGGCTACCCATGCAGTCAGCAGGTATGACAGGCGGCAGCCACCCAGGACCCAGGGCTGAGGGGCCACTGGGGACAAGCCCTGAGGGGAGCTAGGTGCTACCTCGGGTTCACCACAAGATGGAGCTGCTGCACAGCTGCCTGGGAGCTAGGACAGGGTCAGCTGTGCGCCACCAGGCCAGGACCTCTCTGTGGCCTTTCTTTTCTCTCTCTCTATTCTCTCTTCCTTCCTTCCTTCCTTCCTTCCTTCCTTTCTTCCTTCCTTCCTTCCTTCCTTCCTTCCTTCCTTCCTTCCTTCCTTCCTTCCTTCCTTCCCTCCCTCCCTCTCTCTCTCTTTCTTCTTTCCTTCCTCCCTCCCTCCATTTCTTTCTTTCTTTCTTTCTTTCTTTCTTTCTTTCTTTCTTTCTTTCTTTCTTTCTCTCTTTCTTCCTTCCTTTCTTTCTTTATCTCTCTCTCTCTTTCTGCCTGTCTTCCTTCCTTCCTTCCTTTCTTTCTTTTCCTTCCTTCCTCCCTCAATATTTTATTTATTTATTTATTTAGTTAGTTAGTTCAGTATTATTGCTGGGGCTCGGTGCCTGCACTTAGAACCACTGCTCCTGGAGGCTATTTTTTCCCATTTTGTTGCCCTTGTTGTAGTTGCTATTGTTATAGCTGTTGTTCTTGCCCTTGTTGTAGTTGTTATTATTATAGCTGTTGCTGTTGTTGGATAAGACAGAGAGAAATTGAGAGAGGAGGGGGAGACAGAGAAGGGAGAGAAAGATAGACACCTGTAGACCTGCTTTACCACTTGTGAAGCAACCCCCTGTAGGTGGGGAGCCAGGGGCTGGAACCGGGATCCTTGATCTGGTCCTTGAGCTTCATGCCACGTGCACTTAACCTGCTGTGCTACCACCCGACTTCCTATTTACTTATTTTTAATGACACAGAGAAAGACACACAGAGACAGCTACCAGAGTACAACTCAGCTCTGGCTTACGATGGTGCTTGGGACTGAACCCGGGACTTTGGAGACTCAGGCCTGAGAGTCTCTTTGCTGTCTCCCCAGCCCTTTGTGATATTTCTGTGAGCCAATCCTAGCAGCATCTTCCCCAGGAATGTGGGAGGCTGAGGAAACGTTAAGACCCCCCTATCTCAGATCAGGCACCTTGGTTTCTTGAAAACTGCAGCTATGGCAGATTCCAGAAGGCGGTGAAAACCCATGAAAGCTCGGGAGGAGGGAACATAAACCCCACGTCCATTCACAGGTGGGAGGTGGATGGAGGTAATCTGGGATGAATGGTGGTGGTAGCTGTTAAGACTCCCCCCCAAAAAAAATTTCTTTCCCTTTATATTTAATTTTGAAGAGTTTTAAGCCTACAGACAAGCTGAAAGAAGTGTACAGTGAAAGCCTATTTCTTCTTCTCCTTCTCCTCCTCTTTCTCCTCCTTCCCAGAGTCTTTTATTTTGGTGCAATACATTAAAAATATTATTTATTTATTTATTATTAGATAGAGACAGAGAGAAATTGAGAGGGTAGGGGGAGATAGCTAGAGAGAGACAGACAGAGACACCTGAAGCCTTGCTTCACTACTCATGAAACTTCCTTCCTGCAGGTGGGGACCCGGGGCTTAAGCCCGGGTCCTTGCACACTGTAATGTGAGTGCTTAAGCTGCCATGTCACCACCTGGCCCTGTAAACTACCTCCTTAGCTTCGTGCAGGGTGTGTGTGTGTTCATGTGAATGTCTGTGGCAGACATTATACGCCTCTCTCAGACACTTCAGTGTATCTCTCCTCAAAACATGGCCACAGTTCCGTTCTTGGCTGCTATTAGTTCTCAGAAAGGAATGGAAGAGAAAATGTACTTGGTGTAAGAATTTGAAAAATCCCTTATGCTGTCTGGTTGCCAAGTATGAAACCATTAGGGAGACAGTTTATAAGACGCAGCCCTTCCTCTGCATCTGGGAGGAAGCAAAGAGGGACCCCATGTGTGACGTTGGGGGGGTGGGGTGGTTGGTGGTGGCAGTGGTGGGGGGTGTCTCACGGGGAGTTAAGCAAACATACTCACATGAAAATTGTCTTGTAAATAGTTATGTGATAACAAGATGATTCAGAAAAGACCCATCCCTTTCTCTACTTACTTTAAGAAACATTGGAGAAGTGGCTGTGGATTCTGATCTTGTGTTTCAGTACCAAGCTTGGGATGCATTGGATCGTGGTGCACCTTCCCGTGGTGCATCCCGTGAGTACCCATTCATTGGGGAAACTGACGATCCTTCCTAGCCGACTGAATCCACATGGATCCCAGTCACTTTCAAAGCCATTAACTGGCTACGAAAGAAGGGCAAACGCTAGAAGAAGAAGAAGTACCAAGCTGGATTTGGGGAACCCAAAGCCTGTTCATACATCGAGCAGTTGTACTGCTTCTGTCAGACTTGGTTTTGTTTTGTTTTTTGCCACCAAGATTATCACTGGGGCTTGGTGCCAGCACTACGAAGACATTGCTGCTGGCAGCCAGTTTTTTTCCTTTCCTCCCCCCCTTTCTATTTGTATTTGATAGGAGAGAGACAAATTGAGAAGGGGAGAAGATAGAGAGGGAGAGAAACAGAGAGACACCTGCAGACCTGCTTTACCACTTGCAAAGCTTCACCCCTGCAGGTAAGGACCGGGGACTCGAACCTGGGTCTTTGTGCATTGTAACATGTGCACTCAGCCAGGTTTCCCACCACCCAGTCCTGATTTCTCGCTATCTCTATCCAATAAATAAATAAATAAATAAATAAAATATTTTTAAAAATTCAAAAGCAGAAGGAGGAGGAGAAAAACAAAGAGAGGAGAAGGAGGGAATAAATGGACACATTTAGTCAAGCACCCTGCTCCCTACCTGCAAGGGGAAAGCTTCATGTGTGGTGAAGCAGGGTTGTAGGTCTCTCTCTGTCTCTCTATCTTCCCTTTCCCTCTCAATTTCTATATCATTATCTAATAATAAATAAATAAATAAATAACACATACATACAGGGGTTGAACAATGGCATATCTGGTAGAGTACATACATTGCTATGCAGAAGGACCCAGGTTCAAGTCTCCTTGCCCCCACCTGCTTCACAAACAGTAAAGCCCTGCTGCAGTGCTCTCTCTCTCTCTCTCCCCCATGCTCTTTATCTCCGTCAAAAAGAAAAAAAGGCAAATATATATAAATATAGATAGTCACAAAAATAATAGTCTGCTCATATCTGTGACCTTGGGAGAACTACTACAGTTCTCAGTGGAGGGAATGGGGACACACAACTCTGGTGGTGGGAATTAGACCCCTGCTATCTTTTAATTTTGTACATCAATATTAAATAACTAATAAAAATTAAAAGAAAAGAAAAATGAAGGATGAAAGAAATTGGCCACCAGGACCCAGCGATGACCCTGGCAGCAATAAAAAATATAAATAAAATGAAAAGACACACTATAAAAGTTTATTAATGCCACTGGTTTGTAATACTGTGTGAGTCTGGAGGCTGCAGTGTTCCACCCTGATATATATACATGCTTTACCACACACCAGGATGGAGTTCAAACCATCAAACCTCATTTCACTTTTCTGAGCACAGCTGGTTTTTTTTTAATGATTCTATTTTTATTATATTTATTTATTTATTGTATAAAGACAGACAGAAATCAAGAAGGAAGGGGTGATAGAGAGGGAGAGAGACACCTGCAGCCCTGCTTCACCACTCGCAAAGCTTTCCCCCTGCAGGTGGGGACCGGGGGCTTGAACCCGGGTCCTTGTGCACAGTAATGTGATTGTTCAGCCAGATGCACTACCGGCCAGCCCCAATTGTTTTTGTCTTAAAGTTTATTCACACCTGCATCACTTCTTTTCTAGAAGGTAGCTGGACTGACCTCTCTGTTCACTGGCAAGTCTGCAGTCCTGAATGCTCCCCAAACAGAAAACTGACTTTGTCCTTCCTGTTGCTCTGTCCCGTGACTTGCGTGGAAAGAGCCAAGAGTGGCCAGGGGAAGCTTTCCCTTTCTAATCCAATAGTGTTGCTGCTTTTCATCTTACAATATCAAAATATTAAATTCACCAACATTGCTGCTGATCTCAACAGAGAAACCTCCAACCGTTTATAGACTGTCATGCTGGGGTGGCCGACGTCTTGCACAATTCATGTTTTGCCTGGGTGTTCAAATGGTATTGCAAAGTGTGAACACTGTTGTTGCTTCCCTCGGAGTGACAGGCGCACTGTGCTCATCTTGAGGAAATGTCTGTCAAACAGCCAAGTCTGAACAGCCATTGTGTATCTTCCAGTTAATCTTTCAAGTAAAAGGAGGTCTCGTTCTTTCAGGAGAAAATGGTGTTCACTTTGACTGGAGACGCAAACCAACCCATAGGACTTTTATTCCGACGACTTACATTTAATACCACAAGTTAGTACGTCAGTATGTTTGGAGACTCTGAGCTAGCTCACCCGGGAGGTGTCTGCTCTGTTAAGTGTGCGACCCAGACTCCAGTCCAGCTCTCACTGCACTGTGGGAAGTTTGGCTGTTGTGATTTCTTGCCCTCAGTCTCTGCCTCTCTCTAACTGAAAAAGTTGGTCAAAGATTTAAAGAAAAATTGGTGAGGGGTGGGCCTGGTGGCACACCCAATTAAGTGTACATATTACCAAGCACAAGGACTCAAGTTTGAGCCCCTGCTCCCCACCTGAAGCAGACATGCTTCACAAGTGTTGAAGTAGGCCTTCAAGTGTTTACCTCTCTCTCTCCCTCTCTTCCTCCCCCTCCTGTCTCGATTCCTGTCTGTCTTATCCAGTAAAATAGGAAAAAATGACCACCAGGAACAGTGGATTCGTAGTGCCAACACTGAGTCCCAGCAATAACCCTGGCCACAATAAAAAAAATTAAATAAAAAAATTTTACTGCTTTGTCAAAGAGAATTTTTAGAGGAACTGGTATTTTAAGAAGTGTGCGTCAGGGAGTCGGGTGGTAGTGCAGCGGGATAAGTGCAAGTGGCTCGAAGCACAAGGACTAGTGTAAGGATCCCGGTTCGAGCCTCCAGCTCCCCAACTGCAGGGGAGTTGCTTCACAAGCGGTGAAGCAGGTCTGCAGGTGTCTATCTTTCTCTCTCCCTCTTTGTCTCCCCTCCTCTCTCGATTTCTCTCTATCCTATCCAACGACAGCAACAACAACAATAATAACCACAACAATGATAAAACAACAAGGGCAACAAAAGGAGAAAAAAATGGTCTCTAAGAGCAGTGGATTCATGGTGCAGGCACTGAGCCCCAGCAATAAGCCTGGAGGCAAAAAAAAAAGTGTGCTTGAGGTAGAGAATCAAATGACTGTTTGCAAGTGTTGTAAAAGTTCTGCCAAAGTCCTCAGAGTTTTAACCACTGTGGTCTGCATCCAGCTACATAAATGCTGAAACAGTGAGATAAACCTGGAGCGTCTCAGTATCTGAAAATGCTTTTGACCTCACAGGCCTCTACCCGGGTCTCATGCGTTTTCAGCTCCTCTGGACTACACTTTGAGAATCTCTCGGTGGACGCATCCCAAGGCCTGTGGCGGGTCATCCTCTCTCCATCTTTTCTTTTTTATTATCTTTATTTACTGGATAGAGACAGCCAGAAATTGAGAGGGAAGGGGGAGGGAGAGAGGGAGAGAGACACCTGCACTGCAAAGCTTTTTCCTTGAAGGTGGGACCAGGGGCTTAAACCCAAGTCCTTATGCATTGTGCTCAACCAGGTGCACCACCACCTGGCCCTTATATAAAATGTTACACACACACACACTAAACAGCATGCATGCATATATGTATTCATCCATGTGTATACATCCAGCAACATGTATGCATATGTGTGCAGAGTTCTATTACCAGTGGTTTCAGTCCTGGTTACAGTCCGGCAGTCTCCTGAGCAGCGCCCCCTTCAGGCCCACTTGTCCTACAGCCGCAGCCTCCACTATGTGTCTGCAGGAGGCCTGTCCTTGCCCTCCTCACTCCTGGGTATTCAGGGGAAGCCCCAAGATCCAGGGTCAGCTGACTAGGTATTGCTGCCAGAGACGATCTATCCCTGTGGACGAGTTGAGGACCCAGGGAGCATGGCAGCGGGTGTCCATCCTCTCCGGTGACTTCAGTGCCTGGGCACCCTGCTGCGAGCCTTCCCCACTCTCACCCTGGGCTCCCTAGCCAGTCCCTGCAGCCTGCAGTGCTCTCCAAACACACCTCTGCTTCCGCAGCCAGAATCCTGTATATGCCACCCATCTGGAGCTCATGGCCTCTGTCTGTGCACCTTGTGCATTTCCTTTTTAAAAAATATTTATTTGGGTGTCGGGTGGTAGCGCAGCAGGTTAAGCGCACGTGGCGTGAAGTGCAAGGACCAACATAAGGATCCCGGTTCAAGCCCGCGGCTCCCCACCTGCAGGGAAGTTTCTTCACAGGCGGTGAAGCAGGTCTGCAGGTGTCTCTCTTTCTCCCCCCCATCTTCCTCTCCTCTCCCCATTTCTCTCTGTCCTATCCAGCAACGACGACATCAACCACAATAATAACTACAACAACAATAAAACAACAAGGGCAACAAAAGGGAAAAATAAATAATAAAAAAATTATAAAAAATTTATTTATTTATTATTGAATATATAGAGAGAAATTGAGGAGGGAAGGGTTGATAGAGAGGGAGAGAGACCAAGAGACACCTGCAGCCCTGCTTCACCACTTGTGAAGCTTTTCCCCTGCAGGTGGGGATCTGGGGCTTGAACCCGGGTCCTTGTACACTGTAATGTGTGTGCTTAACCAGGTGCACTGCCACCTAGCCTCCCTTGTGCATTTCCTTAGTGACTAGGAACCACGATGCACTGATACAGGATTTGGGAGCCTCCCGTCTTTGCAGGAGGGACCCACGGGCTATGAACATGCACCTGAGGTGCACACATGGCCTCAGGATCCCAAAAGCTTTCTCAGAACCTGGGCTACTGATGAGCCCAGTCCTTTGTGCTTGTTGCTCCTGCCCACTCTCCTCCACAGCTTGCCTTCAAAGTCCTGCCTCACGGTGACATACAGACAAAGCCACATCTATGTACATTTGGCAGTCGCCATGTTGCAGGGGCTGGGGCGTCTGAGACGCCACCTGAGTGGGAGCTGTGGAGCTTGGCTGCTGCCCTCCTTTGCGCAAGAGGACATGAGGAAGTGTCCTTCTCATGAGTGAGTGAGTGCTGGCCACAGCATTCCTCAACCTGAGAGGAGTTACTCATTTCTATTCAGGAGATTCAAGGCCTCGCTTTGCCCTTCTTATCAGGGTCCAGTTCGAGCCTGGTCACCCCAGCCAGGAGTGGACAGCAACACCCGGGAACCTTGCTGAGAATTTGAACAAACTGTCTGGGGGCTTTTCCTGTAGCCAGAGGTGGAAAGGCCAAAGTCACTGCTGGAAAGGGACTCGTTCACTGAGGCTGGAGGGGCGTGGCTAAAGCCAGCCTGCCCAGCTCTGTGTGTTGAACTTTCCCGCTTTTGACTTGATGGAATGCAGAAACAATGGGCCTCCCACCCCTGTGGTATCAAGCCTGATGATACAGATGAGACATGAAGGCCTCAACTGCCAAGAAACTCTGGAAGTCTCCAGCCACTGCTGTGACTGACTCCACATACTGAGCTGCCAAGAAGACTGAGGCACAGGAACACAGACCACAGGCCCAAGAGCTCTGGAGCAAAGCAGCCTGTTGGGCTGTGCAGGCCAAGGGGGAGGGGTGAGGGTTAGAGCCCCTGGGAGCATCAGGACAGCACAGACCTAGGGGAAGTAAGACCTTAGAAGTCTTACATGATTCAGTTTGTGTTTTGAGAAACTTTGAGACATACAATTGATTTTCCCCCTCATATTAATTAACTACTGATTTATATGTCTACATTTTGCTAGGAGTGTACATAAACACCATTCCCTCCACCAAAGGACTGTGCATCCCTCCCGCCCACTCCCACCCCCCACTGGCCCAGGAAGCTACATGTCTACCCCTCACCACTGGGTTTTTACTTTGGTGCCCTACTTATAATTTGATCAGGTCCTGCTTTTAGTTTCCCTTTCAGATCTTCTTAATCAACTTCTGTTTGATGAGTGGGATCATCCCATACTCATCTTTATCTTTCTGACTTAGTTCACTTAACATAATTCCTTCAAGCTCTGTCCAAGATGGGTCAGAGAAGGTGGGTTCATTGTTCTTGATAGCTGCATAGTATTCCATTGTGTATATATACCACAGCTTTCTCAGCCACTCATCTGTTGTTGGGCACCTGGGTTGCTTCCAGGTTTTAGTTGTACCCCTCCTACCTTATGTTTTCGTTCATTAATCCTTTCTTAAATAAAAAATTTAAAAAAAAAAGAAGTCTTACATGAGGCCTGAACAGGATAAAGAAAAAGAAGAGGTTCCTGTTTATTAAACATTTTGTCCTGTTTTATATCAGCCACCTGGTCTATTGCAACAATCTTTTGGCTTTTGTGGATTTCTTGAATTGTATTGCTAAAGAGAATCACATTAGTTCTTTAGAGAATTATTCAAATAGACAAGTCTACTTACTTGGAGCAAGACAAAAAAGCAGCAACCCAGCAACATTTGAAATGATTCAGCCACCATGACCAGTTGTGATTTGTCCCCAGAAGTTAGGATTGATTTCACATATGAAAACCAGGGATTTACATTACTATCTCCTTTAAAATGGGCCTGCAATCTCCATACTTCAGAGTGGGGAGGTGTCTTTCTAAAGCATGCACATTTAAAGAAAAGAGATCTCCTTATTCAAAACAAGCAAATAACTAAATAGGCAAATAAAACAATTTGTGCGTATTTTTGTTTGCAAGTGCTAGCAAGCAATTTCATGTATCATGTAGTCTTACTTTATATGCCTCTTTATTTCCACACACAAAGGTAATACTTAATTTTTTTAAAAAAGATTTTATTTGTTTATTAATGACAAAGATAGGAGGAGAGAAAGAACGAGACATCACTCTGGCACATGGGCTGCCGGGGGATTGAACTCGGGACCTCATGCTTCTGAGTCCAGTGCTTCATCCACCCTGCCACCTCCCAGAGCACTAATACTTCTTTTGTTTGAATTTTTTCTCTTTTCTTTCTTTCTTTCTTTCTTTCTTTCTTTCTTTCTTTCTTTCTTTCTTTCTTTCTTTCTTTCTTTCTTTTGTTCCAAGTAGGTAGACTTGTCTATTTGGATGATTCTCTAAAGACCTAATGTGATTCTACATTACAATAGATTTCAAGAAATTCATAAAAGCCAAAGCATTGTTGCAATAGACCAGATACAAAACAAAACAAAAACCAAAGAAAAAAATCAATGAATTCCAACACCCTTTCATGATGAAACACTCAACAAACTAAAAGTAGCAGGGAGTCTAAAAACAGGGCTTCCACTATGCAAATGAAAACAAAACACAGGGGACATCATCATGCTTAATAGTGAAAGATGGTTGCATTTATCCACAGATTAGGAACATGACAAGAAAAGATGCCTTTACTGTTCTCATTCAGTATTGTACTATATGCAAGGACTAGAAGCCTCATACATAATGAAACTTTGCTGCAGGTCTTTCTCTCTCTCTCTTTCTCACTCCTTCTTTATTTCTATCTATCTCTAATAGAAAAAGGCGAGGAGGCTGGGTGGTAGCGCAGTGGGTTAAGCACATAGCACAAGGACCTGTGTAGGGAACTAGGTTAGAGCCCCTGGCTCCCCACATTCAGGGGAGTCACTTCACAAACTGTGAAGCAGGTCTGCAGGTGTCTATCTTTCTCTACCCCTCTCTGTTTTCCCCTCCTCTTTTGATTTCTCTCTGTTCTGTCCCACAACAATAACATCAATAACAACAGCAATAAAAAACAACAAGGGCAACAAAAGGGGAAAATATAGCCTCCAGGAGCAAGTGGATTCATGGTGCAGGCACCGAGCCCCAGCAATAACCCTGGAGGCAAAAAAAAAAAAAAAAAAAAAAGAAGAAGAAAGAAAGAAGAAAGAAAAAGTCGTGGGAACAACAACAACAAAAAGTTGTCAGGAACATTGGAATCACTGTGCAGATACAGAGTCCTAGAGATAACCCTGGTGGTAAAGCAAAATAAATAAATAAATCATAAATAAATAAAATAAAGTTATAGAAAAGCAACTACCAGATGGTTTCACTCATATGTGGAATCTAGAGATCTGATTTACATAAACTTGCCAAAAAAAAAAAAAGCCAAAAAACAGAAGCGAGCAAATTGTTTATAAGACCTGTGAGAACTCTGGTTCTTTGGGAGATGGGAGGGTAGGGACACAGAACTTTGGTGCTTTGGTGGTGGGTGTGGTATGGAACTATATATTGTAATCTTATGATCTTGTAGCAAACTATTGATAACAAATAATTTTTTTTTTTAAAGACACAGCAATTCGAGAATGTGGTTCTGGTTTAAGGACTAACATACAAATCAATGGAATGTCCGATAATCTTGGAATAAACTCTCATATTTGCAGTCAGCTGATTATTAATAAAGATGGGAAATCAATACAATAGAAAAAAAATCCAGTTCTTCCAATAAACAGTGCAGGGAAAACTGGGTATCCACAGGCCACAGGGTGAACTGTACCACTTCTCCAGACCACATGCCAAAACTCACTCGAAATGGACAAAAGGACTGTTGTGAGAAGTAAAACTATAAAACATCGAAGAAAAACATAAAGGTGATCTTTATCAGTGTGGATTTAGTAATGGCTTTTTTTGCCTCCAGGGTTATTGTTGGGGCTCAGTGCCTGCTTCTGGAGGCTATTTTTTCCCTTTTTGTTTCTCTTTGTTGTTGTTATTATTATTATTGTAATTGCTGTCACTGTTGTTGGATAGGATGGAAAGAAACCAAAAGAGGAAGGGAAGACAGAGAGGAGGAGAGAAAGATAGATACCTGCAGACCTGTTTCACCGATTGTGAAGTGACCCCCCCCCCCCGCAGGTGGGGAGCCGGCGGCTTGTACTGGGATCCTAACACCAGTCCTTGTGCTTTGCACCACATGAGTTTAACCTGCTGCACTACCACCCGACCCCCTAGTAATGGCTTCTTAAATATGATCTAAGAAACAAAACAAGAAGATAGTTTCAACATCAAATACTTTTGTGCTTTCCATGGCACCATCAAGAAAGGAGGCACATAAAGGGAAGACACAAAGTGAAACTTGCCCTGGGTGTGGTGTACTGTGCCAAAGCAAAGGACTCTGGGGGAGGAGAGTGGGGAGGAGTTGGGGGATGATTTTGGGGAAAAGGACTTAAGTTGGGGGTGAGAGTATTACGCAGACATCTATCAAGGGGGAGGTGAGAAGTTGTACTCATGGGTCAACAGCTGCATGCTTAACCATCACCCACTTACCCCCAATAGAATAATAGAATTTCATGGGAGTCAAACAGTAGCGCAGTGGGTTAAGCGCAAGTGGCACGAAGCGCAAAGACTGGTGTAAGGATCCTGGTTCGAGCCCCTGGCTCCCCACCTGCAGGGGAGTCGCTTCACAAGCAGTGAAGCAGGTCTGCAGGTGTCTATCTTTCTCTTCCCCTCTCTGTCTTCCCCTCCTCTCTCCATTTCTCTCTGTCCTATCCAACAACAATGGCATCAATAACAAGAACAATAATAGCTACAACAATAAAACAACAAGGGCAACAAAAGGGAATAAATAAATAAATATTTTTTTTAAAAAAAAAGAAAGAAATTCATGAGTATTTCTGAAGAAAATATGAGGCTCTAGAAAGCTCCACTCCCAAGGACAGCCCGGTCAATCTGTGCCCCTAGATAGATCATGAATGACTCATGATCTGTGCAAGAGACATCTAAGGGTTTCTGCAGGCTCTATAACCATGTCAGAATAGAGATGCAGGGGCCTGGGTGGTGCTGCGCTTAGCTAAGTGCACACATTACAGTGAGCAAGGACCTGGGTTCAGGCCCTGGCCCCAACCTGCAGGGAGGAAGCTTCATGAGTGGTGAAGCAGGGCTGCAGGTGTCTCTCTGTTTTCCTCTCCATCTCCCCCTCTCAATTTCTCTCTGTCTCTATCCAATAATTATATAAATAAGTAAAATTTAAAAAGGGTGACAGTGGTGGTGCACCTAGTTGAGTGCCATGTTACAGTGTGCAGGTTCAAGCCCCTGGTTCCCACCTGCAGGGGGAAAGCTTTGCAAGTGGTAAAGCAGGGCTGCAGGTGTCTTTCTGTCTTTCTCTATTATATATCTATCATCTCTTTCCCTCTCAACTTTTGGCTGTTTCTTTCCAGTAAATAAAGATAATGCAAAATAAAAAAATAAATATATTTATTTGTTTTTATGAGAGAGAGAGGGAGAGAGAGAGAGAGAGAGAGAGAGAAACTGACTGACTCAGCACTGCTCAGCTGCTCAGCTCTGGCTTATGGCAGTGAAGGAATTGAACCTGGGACTTTGGAGCCTGAGGCATGAAAGTCTTTTTGTATAACCATTATGCTATCTCCCCCACTCTGTCTCTCTGTTTCTCTGCTTCTCTATCTCTCCTTCCCTCCCCTCTCCATTTCTGGCTGTCTTTATCTAATAAATAAATAAAGATTAAAAAAAAAGATGAACTTGCTAATATTGTACTGGCTCAGGGTTTTCCAAGCTGTCGGGATGAATCAGTTCAATCCTTTGGGCTTTACAAGTCATGCCAGCTGGACATCCTTCCAGCTCTGTCATTCTGAAGAGAGGCCCTCTAGAGCCCCTCAGCTGTAATCGCTGTGAGTCAGGCTCACAGGCCTAAGCTTTGTAACTCAGCACCGCTGAGCAGCCAGCTCATCTTTCCCCCTGGACATGCAGCCCCAGGGACCTTGAGCCCTTCCTGAGAAGCAAGGTAAGCTGCTCAGAATAGCAGAATACAGTACAGTGCCTTTGAATATTGTCCACGAAGTCACGAGTTCTTGCCGATTCTCCTGGAATGAAGAGATCCCGTCTGCAGGAGTGATCTGAGAATGGCCTGGAGCTGCCCCCTTCAAACCCTGACCATTAGTGGTCTGGGGGGTGGCGCAGTGGGTAAAGCACTGGACTCTCAAGCATGAGGTCTCAAACTCAACCCCTGGCAGCACATGTACCAGAGTGATGTCTGGTTCTTTCTCTTTCTCCTTAAAGTAAATAAATAAAATATTTAAAACAAAATGAACCAACCAAAAACCTAGCCTTCAATTTCTCTCAACTTGGAAGATTGTCTAATTTATCCAACCATTCTTAATTTCTTTAATGACAGAGCCTAAAACCTGTTCAATAGATCCTTGCTGTCTGATAGGCTGTGGGGAAGGGGGAGGTATGTTCTTAATATTTCCCTTTCAGACTAGTCATTTTCTTTTTGAATAGGGGTTAAAGAAATGGCCGATGCCCAGTATCACCTTTGCTGGAGCAATATTCTGCTTCCTCATAGTCTGGTGCAGTATATTTAAAAAAAAAAAAAACTTGACTAATAGCATGACTAGTTATATCTCTTTGATTGCAAGTGACAGAAACCCAATTTTTTTTTGGTCATCGCTTCAGGGTGACTTTTTTCAGATAGAGGATGACAGACAAAGAGACAGACAGACACACACACACACACACACACACACACACACACACACACACACACACAGGGAGAGAGAGAATGAGAGAAAGAGAGAAAAAGAGAGAGAGAAAGAGAGAGAGAGAGAGACTCTGAGCTTCCTCCAGTGAAGTGAAAGTTGGACTTGAACCTGGGCTGTACACAAAGCAAAGCAGAACACTATCCAAGTCAGCTATTCTGTCAGCCCCAGAAGCCCAGTCTCAACTTGGTTGATGGAACTAAAAGACTAAGTATTGCCAGACTTTCTTTCCTTTGTGACTTGTGCTCCTTCCACCTCACATAATGCACTTGGTACCCCAGTCTTCTTCCTCACTAAGCCACTACCTGAATTGAGTGTGTCTTCCTTTCGGTTCCCAGGTCACAGTATCCCTGGGGCAGGGCTCTGGGCCAGGTGTTCAACTCCCAACCAGTGACTACATGACTAAGCTGAAACTAAGCTAGTTTTCCTAGCTCAGGTGCCTTTTCTTTTTTAAATATTTATTTATTTTCCCTTTTGTTGTTTATTTTCATTGTTGTTGTAGTTATTACTATTATTGTTATTGATGTTGTCATTGTTGGATAGGACAGAGAGAAATGGAGAGAGGAGGGGACGACAGAGAAGGGGAGAGAAAGATAGACACCTGCAGACCTGCTTCACTGCCTGTGAAGGGACTCCCCTGCAGGTGGGGAGCCGGGGGCTCGAACCTGGATCCTTAAGCTGGTCCTTGCACTTTGTGCCACGTGCGCTTAACCTATTGTGCTACCGCCCGACTCCCCCCTTTTTAAACCAGAGCACTGCTCAGTTTATGATGGTGTTGTAAATGACGTCTAATTAAAATTACATATCAAGGCAAAGAATAAGAAGTTGAAGCAAGGCATTTATTCTTTTGCAAAAGGGCTGCCACCAACAGTGGCCAGTCAGGCAGCAGTGCACTCCCTTCACCCTTCTCCCATCTTTTATACTTGATGCAGAGCTGTCTCCACCCGTGGGCTGGGCTTCAGAGCTCACAATCTCCCTGTTGCCTAAATAAGGAAAGGATGAAGAGAGTCTGAGGGTCTCTGCTGGAGGATTAGCAAGCACTGCAAGGAGCTGACCTAAAGAATACAAAACTACTGGCCATGGATGATCATAGATAATAATTTATAAAAAGAATGTTTGTACTAAAAAGTTGTCCTTTTCATGTTCTTTTGAAGAGAAGACCTAACCGTCTCTCACATGATGGTATGAGGGTGTGGGGGGATTCAATTTGGGATTTAGAGCCTCAGGCATGAGAATCTCTTTGCATAATCTCTATGCTATCTATGCCTGCCCTCAAGTGCTATTTGTTTATTTATTTATTTTTATCTCCAGGGTTGTCGTTGGGGCTCAGTAAGAATCCAACACTCCTGGAGGTCATTTTTACATTTTATTGCATAGGACTGAAAGAAATTGAGAGATGAGGGGAGATAAAAAGGGAGGAAGAGAGACACCTGCAGACCCGTTTCACCGCTTGTAAATTATCCCTCCTGCAGGTAGGGAGCCGGGGTTGGAACCTGGATCCTTGCTCAGGTCTTTGTGCTTCATACTGTGTGCACTTTGAGCTTAACTAGGTGTGCCACCGTCTGGCCCCCTATTTACATATTTATTTAAAAAGTAGAATGGAGCTGGTACTGGGTAGGAAGATAGAGGATATTCACCTCAGGATGCTTACAGGATTCTTTGATGCTGAAGCTGGTCAGGCTGATAAATTTCTGCAAACAGCAAAGGGAGACTGACTTGTGTCTGCTTGCTAAGGTTTATGCTTCTCTTCTGTCACACATCCCAATTTTCTTCCAGGAACCCTCAAACTCTTGCTGTCATTTCAGCACACACACTGGCAGTTCTCCCAAACCAGGAGTGGGGAGCACAGCCCAGGCAAGGCTGTTAGGACAGTCTGCTCCCTGGGGCCACCCCAAGGGCTCCTGTGAGTACCTCCAGGGTGGAAGTTCCCTGTTGCCCAGCTCTGGCTCACTCTGAGCTGTGTTTATCAAAGCTGGATAATGGGTAGAGCCCCTATACAGCCCCCCAACACACACACACATATTAAATTTTGAAAATATGAGGCCAGTTCTGGAAATCTCAATATTTTTCCTTTTTAATTTGATAGTGACAAAGAAATTCAGAGGGAAGGGGAAGGTAGAGAGGGAGAGAAAAAGGAAGATTCCTGCTACACAACTTCAGTGCTCATGAAGCTTCCCACCCCTTGTAGGTGGGGACTTGGGACTTGAACCCTGGTCCTTTCACATGGTAATGTGTGTGCCTACTGGAGACACCACACTCTAGCCCCCAAATGTGTATTTTTTTTTTAGTAAGTTTCCTAGCAAATATGGATGATTAGGCTTGGGAATCTTTGTTTCACCATGTTTTTGTTGTTATTAAAAAATTATTAACTTTGTTTATCGGATAGAGTCATCCAGAAATCGAGAGGATAGGGGAAAGAGAGAGAGAGAGAGAGAGAAAGAGAGAGAGTGACCTGCAGCCCTGCTTCACCATTCTTAAAGCTTTCCCCCTGCATGTGGGGGACCAGGGCTTGAACCCGGGTCCTTGACACAATGTAACATGTGTGTTCAACCAGTGTACCATCACCTAGGTTTCCCCTCGCCCCCAATATGCTTACACACATTAAGTGCCTGATAGGTCCTTGTGTCATCAGAAGGGCTGGAGTCAAGTTATCAAGCGTGATGGTGCTGGCTGAGTTAGTCACAGAAATTCTGCCACCAGCATTCTGAATTTTGGTGTGGCCATGTCATTTGAGCTGGTCATCTCTGATGGTGGCACTCACTGAAGAAGAAGGCCTCCCAGAGATCTGCGGCACTTGAGAAGATAGTCAGCTTGAAGTGACTTGCCCGACTCATTTTAACCAGGCCACCCTCGGCTGACTCAGGATGTCAGGACCTTCTAAAATTAATCCTCAGTCACATCCCACATGAACGCCTGGTGTCAAATCTCCTGTTGCCCCCTTTCCCCACAGAAGACTTGGCAATCTGGGCACTGGGCCTGGTCCATCTCTGGGTTTTAGCCCCTTCAGACAGTCTGAATTTAGACGTGCAGACAGACAGTTTTCCTTCTGCTTTTCCCTTTGCTATTCCCTCCCTCCAAGCTGCAAACAAGGGCTATTTTTATGACCAGGGGTTTCATTTCTCAAAAGGAGGATGACAGCCATTGGGTATTTTAGTACTGTGTGTGCTTAGTCCTTATTCATGGAATTTAGGTGCAATTTTATCCCAAGGCACTGAAAGATTTTTTTAGGAGTTTTTTTTTTTTTTTTCTGACTAACATACTTGAATATATTCATTGCAAAAATTCAGGTGATGCAGGAGGTTAAAAAGCAGAAAATAATGACTGGTATTGTCTTAAGCAGGATATGTTGGTTCTCTTTCTCCTAACACTTTTCCACAAGTCCCTATATTAAATACATTAAAATGCATGATTTGAAAATATGGAAATAAATGGTAGGTCTGAGAAAGTTCATGAATTTTCTATGTAAAACAGTATTCTGGAGAGAAGATATTTGAAACGTCTACATTAGAGTTGTTTTAAATTTTTTTAATTTAAATTTTTTCCTTTATTGGGGGATTAATGTTTTACATTTGACAGTAAATACAATAGTTTGTACATGCATAACATTTCTCAGGTTTAAAAAAATGTAATTATCTTTACTTATTTATTGGATAGAGACAGCCAGAAATCAAGAGTGATGATGGTGATAGAGAGGGAAAGAGAGAGAGAGAGAGAGACACCTGCAGCTCTGCTTCATCACTTGCAAAGCTTTTCCTCTGCACATGGGGATCAGGGACTCAAAGCTGGGTCCTTGTGCCTTGTAACATGCACTCAACCAGGTGCACCACAACCTGCCCCCTAGAGTTGTTTTAAATTTGTCCTTTAAGGGGCAGTCACCGGAGGGTTAAGTGCACATGGCCCAGAGCACAGCTTTCCACCTGAAGGGGGTCGCTTCCCAATCGGAGCAGTGGAATTGTAGTTCAGGCACCAAGGCCCAGCAATAACCCAGGAAGCAAAAGATTAAAAAAAAAGGGAGGGGGGAGTTGGGTGGTAGTGCAGGGGGTTAAGCGCACTTGGTTAAGCGCAAGGATATGCATAAGGATCCCAGCTTGAGCCCCCAGCTCCCTACCTGCAGGGGAGTTGCTTCACAGGCAGTGAAGCAGGTCTGCAGGTGTCTTTCTCTTCCCCTCTCTGTCTTCCCCTCCTCTTTCCATTTCTCTCTGTTCTATCTAACAATGATGACATCAATAACTAGGACAATAATAACTACAACAACAATGAAAAACAAGGACAACAAAAGGGAAAATAAATAAATAAATATTAAAAAATTAAAATTTTCTTTTACTCTCATACTCTTTTGGTTGGATGGTAAACAAGCCTTCTGGAAGGCAATTTGTACTGATATATAAAAAATAAACAAAAAGTAAACAAAAAACAAAAGCAAAAACCAAGAACAGACATGGCTACTCTTTCAAATAGTAAAATAGTGACGGGAGTTTCCTTTGAGTGGAACTCCCCTGATTTCCTCCATCTTTTGTGCCGGTATCTCAGAAAACTTTTATAGCTTTTTCCTGGGCTGAAAGCTGTGCTTAATACTTTTGTTTACTAAGTAGTCAGGTTGGGGACTGGTTGGTGGTGCACCTGGTTGAGTGCACATGTTACAACATGCAAAGACCCAGGTTCAAGCCCCTGGTTTCCTCCTGCAGTGGGAAAGCTTTGCAAGTGGTGAAGCAGGGCTGCAGGTGTCTCTGTCTCCCTTCCTCTGTATCTCCCTTTCCCCCTCTTGATTCTGGAAGTCTCTATCCAATAAATAGATAAAGATAGTTTTTTTTTAAGTTAAGTAGTCAGGTCTAACAACTTATGTATTTTTGTCCCAACAATTTAATAACTGCTTGAAGAAGTAACACACATAACTTGAAAATATATATATTTAAACCTCAGGCTTAAATAACACCAAACAGCAGCATTTGTGACAAGAAAATAATGAAATGATATCTTTAAAATATGAAGAAAAAATGATTTGCACAGTAGAATATCGTACAGTATCTGGTTCATTCCTATGTTTCTGATGTCTACTTGGATTTTTTTTTATTTTTGTTGTAACTGGGACTTCACTGATCAGAACCAAGTTTTTTGTTTTTTTTTTCCAGACAGAAGGTGGGGGTCAGGTGATAGCACGGCGAGTTAAGCACATGTGACTTGAAGCCCAAGGACCAGCATAATGATCCCGTTTCGAGCCCACCTGCAAGGGGGTTGCTTCACAGGCCGTGAAGCAGGTCTGCAGGTGTCTATCTTTCTCTTTTCCTCTCTATCTTCCCCTCCCCTCTCCATGTCTATTTGTTCTATCCAACAATGACGACATCAACAACAACAATAATAACTACAATAACAACAACAACAACAACAAAACAAGGGCAGCAAAAGGGAAAATAAATAAGTAAATAAAAATTAAAAAAGAAAGAGAGACAGGGATTGAGAGAAAGAGATACCACAGCACTGAAGCTTCCTCCTGTGTGTTGGGGGCCAGCTAGGACCAGGGCCATGAGGATAACGAAAGTCCACTCAGGGTCTCTGATTCCAGGAACAGACCCAGAGTCTGCTGAGTAAGTGAAAGGACCAACAAACAGGGAAGTGAGTGCACTTTTCAGGCTTGCCAGTTTTTAGACCTTCCCAAATATCCTTGGAGACAAAGGTGTCTATCACCAAGTGTGAGACTTAGAAAAGTGTGTTTGGGGAGTCAGGCTGTAGCACAGCGGGTTAGGCGCAGGTGGCGCAAAGCACAAGGACCGGCATAAGGATCCCGGTTCGAACCCCGGCTCCCCACCTGCAGGGGAGTCTCTTTACAGGCGGTGAAGCAGGTCTGCAGGTGTCTATCTTTCTCTCCTCCTCTCTGTCTTCCCCTCCTCTCTCCATTTCTCTCTGTCCTATCCAACGACAACAACAATAATAACTACAACAATAAAACAACAAGGGCAACAAAAGGGAATAAATAAAATAAAGAAAGAAAGAAAGAAAGAAAAGTGTGTGTGCTCTGGAGGTCAGAGGAAGGGGAGCTGCTGGGGTGGATTTTTAGACACCCCCTCACCCTAGGGCTGTGGTGAGGGGACTGAGAGGACCAGCAAGGGGTTCCAGTGGCCCTTTGCTTTCCATGCTTGGTTTGCAAGAGAGTAGGATTCTATCATCAAGGGAACTGCAGACCTGATTTCAGATTCTCACTTGTGCAGCCATTAAGCCACTCACCAAGCAAGAATAATTCTGTATAAGTACCGCGCGCTAACCGATTGCGCCACTGGAGCTCTGCAAGAATAATTCTGATATCTCTTCTCATAGTGAGTATCCAATGAGTTTCACAGCCTCCTGACATGTAAGTAGCCCTTCACAAATATTATTATTGTTCACATTAACTGCTAATCCTTGAGAACCACTTTCTTTTCTAACATAGAATGAACTCCACAGTAATACTGAAAGTCAAGGATTGTCACACATCAGACAAGAGTCTAATAACCAAAATGTATAAAGAGCTCAACAGACTCAGCAACAACAACAACAAAAAACGACCCCATTCAAAAATGGGGAGAAGATATGAACAGAATATTCACCAGAGACGACATCCAAAAGGCCAACATACATATGAAAAAAATGCTTAAGTCATTGATTGTCAGAGAAATGCAAATGAAAACAACAATGAGATATCACTTCATTTCTGTGAGAATGTCATACATCAGAAAAGATAGCAACAAATGCTGGAGAGGCTGTGGGGGCAAAGGAACCCTTCTGCACTGCTGGTGGGAATGTCAGTTGGTCCAATCCCTGTGGAGAGCAGTCTGGAGAACTCTCAGAAGGCTAGAAGTGGACCTGCCCTATGATCCTGCAATTCCTCTCCTGGGGATATATCCTAAGGAAACTAACACACCCATCCAAAAAGATTTGTGTATACCTATGTTCATAGCAGCACAATTTGTAACAGCTAAAACCTGGAAGCAACTCAGGTGTCCAACAACAGATAAGTGGCTGAGTAAGTTGTGGTCTATATACACAATGGAGCACTACTCAGCTGATAAAAATAGTGAAGTCATCTTCTTCACCTCATCTTGAATAGAGCTTGAAGAAATCATGTTAAGCGAGATCAGCCAGAAAGAGAAGGATGACTATGGGATGATCTCAGTCATAGACAGAAGCTGAGAAATTAGAACAGAAGGGGATATAGAAATAGAATTTGGGCTAGAGCTGGTGTATTGCATCAAAGCAAAGGCCTCTGGGGCAGTGGGAGGGTTCAGGTCCTGGAACATGATGGTGGAGGAGGACCTAGGTGTGGGGTGGTGGTGGTTAGAAACTGAGAAATGTTACACATGGACCAACTACTGTGTTTTACTGTCGACTGCAAACTATAAACCTCCCCCCTCCCACCAAAGGAAAAAAAAAGTTAAAAAGGCATGTCTTGTGGCCACTTTGTCCAGGCCAGTTACTCCTGTGGGCTCTACAGCCCGGCTGTGGATCGACAGATTACAAGCTTCTCCTTCAGCAACTCCTCTTACTTTCTCTCCGGCTCTTGTGCTTTCCACTCTGGAAGAGGAACAGGAAGTGAAACCAGTTCAGGGAGAAAACTACTTTTCTTTGTAAAAACAGGATGTTTCCTGGGATCCCTCCCTCCTTTTCTTTGATTTGGATTTAAAAAAATTTTTATTTATAAAAAGGAAACACTGATAAAACCATAGGATAAGAGTGGTACAACTCCACACAATTCCCACCACCAGAACTCCTTATCCCCTCCCCTCCCTGAAAGCTTTTCTATTCTTTATCCCTCTGGGAGTATGGACTAAAGGTCATTATGGGATGCAGAAGGTGGAAGGTCTGGCTTCTGTAATTGCTTCCCCACTGAACATGGGTGTTGGCAGGTCGATCCATACTTCTAGCCTGTCTCTCTGTTTCCCTAGTGGGGCAGGGCTCTGGGGAAGTGGGGCTCCAGGACACATTGGTTGGGTTGTCTGCCCAGGGAAGTCTGGTTGGCATATGAAAAAAGGGTTAACATATAAAGCCAAACAAATTGTTGACTAATCATGAACCTAAAGGCTGGAATATTGCAGATGAAGATTTGGGATCTCTGTTTTGATGATAGCTAGTAGGCCTATTTTAGTTATATTCCAAAGGGCCCATGACTATATTAGTTTTTTCCTAAGCCTAACCTCTGATATGCAATGGTGCCCTGGCTCATTCTCTATCATTCATATATATGCATATATATATATATTTTTTTTTTTAAATAAAATAAGTCATTCTGTACTGGGGGGAATTACAGGCTGAGTTTGTCCCCCACATGTTTAAGGTTTGTCATAAGTAATCTCAATGAAGAATTGAGGAGAAAGCGTGATTTTAAGGAATTTTAAACTTTATTCAGGAAAATTAAGAACATTCACATGTTGGAGGACACATGGGGAGAGAGAGAAAGAGAGTCTTCCCTTTCACTCCCCCTCTTTGTCTTCCCCTCCTCTCTCCATTTCTCTCTGTCCTATCTAACAATGACAACACCAGTAACAACAATAATAATTACAACAACAATAAAAAACAACAGGGGCAACAAAAGAATATAAACAAAATATATATCATATATATTATAAATATATTATATATATTAAAATACATATGTTAATATATTTAATATAATATATATGTTGAATATATAACAAAAATATTAAAAAATTTAAAAAACAGCAGATTGGTGCCAGCTTCAGCTGCACTAGGGCACCCCGACAGAGCTTCAGAGATCTAGGGGGAAACTTTGCACACCCAAGCTTCCTTTCAAGCTTGAGGATGGAATAAAGTCAATCACTGTACAGCAGCAATGGTAGGATGCCCCACTCTCTGAAGGGAGGCTAGGTCAGCCTACTCTGCTACTCAAGGAAGATGGGTCCTGAAATGATTGCAGCCTAGAATGTTCCGAGCTGTGACCATGGACTTTGAGCTCAGACTGACAGGGACTCAGAGGTCACACAGGCTTCTGTGCTTAACATGAATGGATATGGGTCCTGGGTCAGATTTGTGGGATTGACAGTTAATGGTATTTATATACTTTCCTCATATTTGGGAGCTACTCTCTGCCCTGATCCTGCCTTCTAGTCCTATTCCCAACGCTGACACCATCTTCCCAGACAACACTTTTAGTCCACCTGCATGTTAGCTATCAGACTCAGGCAAAAATTGCAGAAGTCGTGGTCCTCTTGGAACATACCTAAAATAGACTTCCCAGCTTCTTCCCACACAAAGACCCCTACTTTCTTCTGCTCTATTCCTACCTTTAGGTTCCTGTTTATTAAACAATTTTTCCTGCTTTATATATTACCATTTTTCAGCCACCAAAGTTGCAGATACTACTATGATTGCATCCTGATCTCCCTGGACAGACGACTTCACCAATGTGTCCTGGAATTTCACCTCCCCAGAGTCCTATCCCACTAGAGAAAGATAGAAACAGGCTGGTGATATGGATCCACCTGCCAATGTCCATGTCCAGTGGAGAAGCAATTATAGAAGGCAGAACTCCCACCTTCTGTACCCCAGAAAGAATTTTGGTCCATACTCCCAGAGGGATGGGATACGGAACTCTGTTGGTGGGAATAGTGTGGAATTGTACTCTGGTTATCTGACAATCTTGTTAATCATGATTAAATCACTAATAAAAAATACTGAGTACAGTGGCTATTCACAGGGAGGAGCACTACATGGCTAGGAAATAAGAAGCCGCATGTTTCCCTTCTACCTCCTAAAGTAATCGTTGCTATGACTTAAACAAATGAAAATGGATAGTGGGAAACCAACTGCAAAAGTCCTGGAAAGGAAGAGACAAAACTCCTCTGTTATCAGAGAGAACAACATTTTTTAAAATTTATTTTCCCTTTTGTTGCCCTTGTTTTTTTTATTGTTGTAGTTATTGTTGTTGTTATTGATGTCATCATTGTTAGATAGGACAGAGAAGAATGGAGAGAGGAGGGGAAGACAGAGAAGGGGAGAGAAAGACAGACACCTGCAGACCTGTTTCACAGCCTGTGAAGCGACTCCCCTGCAGGTGGGGAGCCAGGGGCTCGAACTGGGATCCTTATGCCTGTCCTTGCACTTCATGCCACATGCGCTTAACTCACTGCACTACCACCTGACTCCTGAGAACAACATTTTACCCATGAGAGTTACTTGGCCAGTGATTAATTCTGAATTCTGAATGCTGGTTAGGGGTAAAATCACTCCACTAAGAGAGGCCTCTCATTGTCCCAGTGGCAATCAAGTTGAAAATGCCACAAGCCAGCATTAGAGACAGACTTCCTTCTCCATGTTGCCCTTCTAAATGAAACCCTCCAAAAATGCCAGCTTGAACCCTCAATTGTCTCAGACTGAATGTCTTTGCCTAGAGTGGGGTGAGCAGAGGGGGTCAGTTATGAGCAGGTGGAGGCAGAAGTTGGATGGGGCTGGAGAACCAAGAGCTGACCACCGTGCTCCATTGGGAGTGGCTGTTGCAGGCATAGCCTAAGCAAGCAGTGAGAGGAACACTCAGCTCGTAGTGAGGGACTGGGAGGCCCACAGAGGACAGGGAAGGGATTAAGCCATGACACCTGGGCCAAGCACTCAGGGCTGTGAGAAGTGTGTGTCTTCTCCTCCTCCTCTTTATCCTCCTCCTTCTCCTCTTACTCCTCCTCATTCTCCTCCCCTTACTCTTCCTCATCCTCCTCCTTCTCCTCTTCCTCATCCTCCTCCCCTTCCTCTTCCTCCTCCTCTTCCTCCTCCTCTTCTTCCTCCTCTTCTTCTTCCTCCTCTTTCTCCTCTTCCTCCTCCTCTTCCTCCTCCTCCTCCTCTTCCTCCTCCTCCTCCTCTTCCTCCTCCTCCTCCTCTTCTTCCTCCTCCTTCTCCTCTTCCTTCTCCTCTTTTCCCCCTCCTTCTCTTCTTCTCCTTCTTCTGTTTCCCCTTCTGCATCTCCTCCTTCTCCTTTTATTTTTTATTAATGATTTAATAATGATTAACAAGACTGTAAGATAACAGGGGTACAGTTCACACAGTTCCTACCACCAGAGTTCTGTGTCCCATCCCCTACACTGGAAGCTTCCTTATTATTTTAAAATTTTATTTTCATATTTTATTTTATTTTACTTATTTATTTGCTTCCAGGGTTATTGCTGGGGCTCAGTGCCAGCACTATGACTCCACTACTCCTGGCAGACATCCCCCCATTTTACTGGATAGGATAGAGAGAAATTGAGAGAGGAGGGGGAGATAGGCACAGAGAAAGAGAGACATCTGCAGACCTGTTTCACCTGCTTTACCTGCTTCATCGCTTGTGAAGTGACCCTTCCCTGCAGGTGGGGAGCAGGGCCCAGATTCTGGATCCTTGTGTGGGTCTTTACGCTTCGTACTATGTATTCTTAACCAGGTGTGCCACTGCCCGACCCCAGTCTTTCTATTTTTTATCCCTCTGGGAGCATGGACCAAGGATCTTTATGGGGAACAGAAAGTGGGATTTCTGGCTTCTATAATTGCTTCTCCACTGGACATGGGTGTTAGCAGGTGGATCTACACCCCCAGCCTGTTTCTATCTTTCCCTAGTGGGGCAATGCATTGGGGAGGGGAGGTTCCAGGACACATTGGTGAGGTCGTCTGCCCAGGGAAGTCAAGATGGTGACATGTGTGTCTTCTAAGCCTCTGCCTACCCAAGCCGGCACTCTCCAGCTGCAATATGTGAGTGTGGAACAAAGTCCAAGGAAGGGAGAAGTGTTCCAGCAGAGGGATTAATGCCTAAACCCATGGCTCCCAACCTTTGGTACCCCCCAAGGGACGCTGGGAAGGGTTCATCAAAACATGGAGATGAGCTGGCACCCTGCCTAGAGCTGGCCTTAAGGGGCTCCTCACAGAGGCCTGGTGTTGGGGAATTGACCTGCAGCTCTTGTGTCTGCTGTGGAGCCCTGACTCAAACAGGCTTAAAATATGAAGGTGTGGTGGTCCGGGAGGTGACGCAGTGGATAAAGCATTGGACTCTCAAGCATGAAGTCCTGAGTTCAATCCCCAGCAGCACATGTACCAGAGTGATATCTGCTTCTTTTTTCTCCTCCTATCTTTCTCATGAATAAGTAAATAAAATATTTGAAAAATATATGAAGGCGTTGTGGACAGCAATAGCAGGACATTCGTGGGTAGGACAGAGCCCAGAGTACATACACTGACTCAGTGGTTCAGTCCTGTGACAAGTTTTGCCCCATTTTCCTGCTTTGCTTTTTCTCACTCTTGGGTTCTTTCCCAGGTGGCTTGGAAGTGTGTTCACATCTTGCCACCCCTCGCCCTGAATACATGTACACATGTACATGTACACAGACAGGGTGACATTATTCTGTCTTTCTCAAGGCGCGCGCGCGCACGCGCGCGCGCGCGTGTGTGTGTGTGTGTGTGTGTGTGTGTGCACAAAAACACCATTCACAGTATTGAAGACTTTCACAGTATTGTTTAGCCATAACCAGAATATCTTCAACCTTCACCCCTCTGCCACCAGAAAGGAGCCCCAAACCCTTAAGCAATCGTTCCCCTTCTCTCCTTTGGTGACCACTTAGCTGCTTCTGTTTCTATCAGTGCCCCAAATCTGAACATGCCATTTGAATGGAGTCTTACAATTCCATTCGAATGGCCCATTTTTGAGGCTTACTAAACATTACATGTCATAGCTATTGTTTTTTCTAAACAATGCACATTGTGCCTCTGAGGGACACCCATGAAGCATTCCACCCTTTGTATGATCAAGTACATTTCAGACCTGATTCTTTTTCAGGTGACCAGCTTCCAGGACTTCTTCTCATATCTTACTGGGCAAAATTGGCTCTCACATCTCTTCCTGAACCGGTGACAGGCTAGGTCAGTGAGGTTCCCATTTGGTAGTGACTGAGTGTCCTGGCTGAGCACTGAAGAATCTGAAAAGTCCCAAGTTCTGTGTCCCACCTCAAAAATTTTAACTAGTTGGTCTCAAGTGCTGGCATGGCATTGGCATATATATGTGTGTGTTTAATAGATTACTGTCTCCAATTGGTGCTGGTGCTGGTGCAGGTGCCGAGTGTGGCTTTGTCAGCTTGCCAGCAATGAGATCCGTCTCCACCCTGGCCTGTGAGTCATCTGATGAAGCCTATGTGGAGGGGGGAGGCCATCTATCCAACATGTGGCTACACCTCACACCAGGCTCTGAGCCGGGCCTCTGGGACAAGGGACTATGGAGTGACATCTTCTCAGACTCACTGTGCACGCATTGCGCCAGGTCCTGTGCTCCACACATGGTTATTCTCATGCCCAGCCTGTGTGGGAAGCATGGCCATGCTCAGCTGGCAAGCCACTGAATGTCAGAAACGGTGGATGGAAAGGGACCTGCCAGAACATTCAGTACCGATTTGACTTCACAAGTCTGCTTTGCCCTTTTCTTTTTTATTTTTAAAGATTTAATTTTTTATGTTTTATTTATTTATTTATTATTGGATAGAGACAGAGAGAAATTGAGAAGGGAGGAGGATGGAGAGAGGGAGAGAGATAGACATACCTGCAGTCCTGCTTCACCACTTGTGAAGCTTTGCCCCTGCAGGTGGGGACTGGGGGCTTGAACCTGGGTCCTGGCACACTGTTGGCCTGGCCCAACAGCAGCTGTAGGCTGTGAGGGCTTCTGTGGGTACTGCTGGCAGGCTGTGGGACCACCCTCGCCTCAAGGCCTCAAAGACGCTTAGGGAGATTCCCAGTGAGCCTGGAAACTTCTCCTAACTTTCCACCTTCCTTGGCACCTGGCTCATGCTCCTCAGGCTACTTCAAAGTGAAAAGGAGAAAGGTGACTTTTAAAAAAGCGGAACAGAGGTTTCACTTTTATTTTCTGCTGGTTTTTTTTTTTTTTTTTTTTGCCTCCAGGGTTATTGCTGGGGCTTGGTTCCTGTACTATGAACCCACTGCTCCTAGAGGCTATGCTTTTCCCATTGTCACTGTTGTTGCTGGATAGGACAGAGTGAAATAGAGAGAGTTGGGGAAGACAGAGAGGGGGAGAGAAAGATAGACACCTGCAGACCTGCTTCACCACATGTGAAGCGACCCCCCTGCAGGTGGGGATCTGGGAGCTCGAACCAGGGTCCTTGAGCTGGTCCTTGATTTTTGCACTACGGGCACTTAGCCTGGCGCACTACGGCTGGGCCCCTGCTGAGTTTTTTTTTTTAAGCTGAGTTCCAAGTTCCAGCTTTCAGAAGTTGGCATAGAGCATGTGTTAAGTGCAGGGAGGAAAACCAGTGATCTTCATGGGTATCAGCTCTGGAATGCTAGGGGTTCCTTTCTCCAGCAAGCTCTACTCTTCCAAATCTCTCTCTCTCTCTGGGGTTTCCTTCCTTCCTTCCTTCCTTCCTTCCTTCCTTCCTTCCTTCCTTCCTTTTTTTTTTTTTTTTTTTGCCTCCAGGGCTATCGCTGGGGCTCAGTGCCTGCACTAGGAATCCACTGTTCTTGGAGGCCATTTTTTCCCTTTTTGTTACTCTTGTTGTAGTTGTTATTGTTGTCATAGCTGTTGTTGTTGGATAGGATAGAGAGAAATGGAGAGAGAAGGGGAAGACAGAGAGGGGGAGAGAAAGACACCTGCTTCACCACTTGTGAAGTGGCTCAAACCCGGTTCCTTACACTGGCCTTTGTGCTTTGTGCCATGTGTGCTTAACCTGCTGATCTACTGCCCAGCTTCCTATCTGTGTGATTTTCTTGCTTGCATGATTCCAGCATTCCTGAGTCAATAATTTTTAAAAATATTTTTTTATTTATTTAGTATTGGATAGAGACAGAGAGAAATTGAGAGGGAGAGGAAGATAGGGGAAGAAACAGAGAGACACCTGCAGCCCTGCTTCACCACTCGTGAAGCTTGTTCCCTGCAGGTGGGAACCAGGGGCTTGAAACTGGGTCCAGTGCATTGTAATGTGTGTGCTCAACCAGGTGTGCCACCACCTGCCCCCTCCCCCTGAGTCAATAATTTTTCAGTAGTTTTATTTCAGAGAGAGGGAGGCGGGTGGAGATATCCTCTCACTCTTCCACCATCCACAGAGCCCTCTGTGTTGTCAGGGTTTGGTTGGGCTCATGCCCTCCTGGCTGAGCTGTCCCCAACCCCTACCTAGAGTTTCTTCTTAGTGTTCTGACAGAAGAGAGGCCAAGGGCATGCAGGTGCATGCAGGGACAGGGTACCTTATTTCCTACCTAGAGCTAGGCCACAGTACATTTCCTGCGTTGCTGGAATTTGCCTTAGTTCCTTTCTATTATTTGAATTCCAGTTGGGTTTACATGGGTGTCTGTAGGTCCCCATGGGCTCTGCCCTGGGGCCGGGTACCCCTGGTTTTGGAACCCCTGGTCTTCTTATTCTCCTTGGCATTGCAGTAGTGCCCACCTCTCTGGTGACTGCTATTGGCTGCTGCTGATATGAACCAGTCTCACCTGTGTGAGGTGGTTTCTTACTGGGATTTTAATTTGCATTTCTGTAAGGATAAGGGAAATGGAAGATTTTTCCATATGTCTTGGGTCAGATGCAAATATTTATTAGAAAATGGTCTATTTGAATACTTTACCTACTTTTTAAAAAATGGGTATTTGCGGGGGCCAGGTGGTGGTACCCCTGGTTGAGCACACATGTTACAGTGTACAAGGATCTGGATTTGACCCCCCAAATCCACCTGCAGGGGGAAGGCTTTTCAAGTGGTGAAGCAGGCCTGCAGGTCTCTCTTTCCCCCTCTATTAAATATTTTTATTTATTTATTATTGTATAGAAACAGAAAGAAACTGAAAGGAGAGGGGGAGATAGAGAGAGACACCTGCAGCTCTGTTTCATCACATGTGAAGCTTCCCCCCTGCAGATGGGGACCAGGGGATTGAACTGCATCCTTGTACACTGTAGTGTGAATGTTTAACCAAGTGCACCATGGCCTGGCCCCTTCTCTCTTACTCTCTATCTATCCCTTCCCTCTCCATTTCTGGATATCTCTAGCCCATAAAGATAATACAAAGTTTAAAATTAGGTTATTTGTTTTTTTAAAATTTTTTTCTTGTTTAGCTGTATGAGTCCTCTCTATATGCTTGATATTAATTCTTTGTCAGATGTGTGGTATGAAAAACAACATCTCCTAGTTAATGGGATGTTTGTTATTCCTGTAGAATTTTCTTCTCTTTTTAAAATATTTTATTTATTTATTTTCCTTTTTTGTTGCCCTCGTTTTTTTTATCGTCCTTGTGGTTATTATTATTGTTGTTATTGATGTTGTTGTTGCTGGATAGGACAGAGAGAAATGGAGAGAGGAGGGGAAGACAGAGAGGGGGAGAGAAAGACAGACACCTGCAGACCTGCTTCATCGCCTGTGAAGTGACCCCCTTGCAGGTGGGGAGCCAGGTACTCGAAAAGGGATCCTTGCGCTTTATGTCATGTGTGCTTAAACTGCTGTGCGACCACCCTCCTGTAGAATTTTCTTTTGAGGTGTAGAATTTTTTTAGTTTGATGGAATCCCATTTATTTATTTACAGACACAGAGATGCAGAAATCGAGAGTACAAGAGACCACAGAACTGAAGCTTCCTTTAAGAGGACTGGTCCAAAACTGGGTTGTGGCCTTGGCAAAGCAGATCACCACCCAAGTGAGCTATTCCTCAGTTCACTCATCTTCCCATTTGCTTAATCTTGTTCTGGATCCACTTGCCCTTGGAACAGAACCTCCAAATACATCTTTGATGTTCTGCTTCCCAAGTGTTTGACAGATGTCTTTTTTTGTGGTTTCAGGTCTAATGTCTATGTCTTTGATACTTACTGAGTTAATTTTGGTGCATGGTGTTGAGCGGAAGTCTAGTTTCATTTAAAAAATAATGTTAACATGAGAAGCAATAATTTTATTAAAGATAAATAATAAAGCATGCCTGGGAGGATAGGGGCTTATTTTTGCTCTTGCTTTGTTTAGTTTGCCTTTCCCCTTTTTTTCTTTGACATTTCAAACTTTATTATTTTTTTTAAAACTATATTAATGATAATATTGACTTACAAAATGGTAACAGGGGTATAATTCTGCATTGTTCCCACCACCAGGGTTCTGTGTCCTCATTCCCTTCATTGGAAGTCACAGCAGTTCTCTTAAGGCTGCAGATATGGGCTGGCTATAATTTCTACAACTATTTGTATATATTTGTTCGTTTCCCCCTCCTATGGCCCTGCTTTCTCTTTCTAAGTCACACCTATACCTATTACTACTTCCCATTGTCCTTCCTTTTATCTCCACTTCTTTCTCTTGGTCCTGATGGAGTTGGAGTTCTTCCTCTATCATTTCCCCCTCTGTGGGCGTATGGACCAAAAATTTTTTTTTCTCTTTTTTTGGTCTTGGATTTTACTATTTATTTTTATGAATTTTTATTAGTAATTTAATAATGATTAATAAGATTGTAAGATAACAGGGGTACAATTCCCACCACTGGAGTTCCGTATCCCATCCCTTCCATTGGAAGCTTTCCTATTCTTTATTCCTCTGGGAGTATGGACCAAAATTCTTTATGAGGTGCATAAGGTGAGAGTTCTGGTTTCTGTAATTGCTTCTCCACTAGACATGGTCATTGGTAGGTGGATCCATACCCCTAGTCTGTTTCTATATTTCTCTAGTGGGGCAGGGATCTGGGGAGGGGAGGTTCTGGGACACACTGATGAGGTTGTCTGCCCAAAGAAGTCAGGATGGAATCAGTAGCATCTGCAACTTGGTGGCTGAAAGAAGACAAGATATAAAGCAGGACAAAATGATTAATGAACAGGAACCAAAAAGTAGGAGTAAAGCAGATGAGAACAGGGATCTTAAGGTGGAGAGAAGCTAGGAAGTCCATTCTAGGCATGTTCCTAGGGGCCCACGAAGACATTTTTTTTTTTTATTATTGTGATGTAGACATTCCATCTACTCTAAAGTTGCTGGGCTGCCCTAGAGATGTCCATGTTGGCTCATCTTCAACAACTGTGTGAACTGATTTCTTAAACAATAAAGTATACGGATCACACAGAACCTCCTTATCTTGTTGGATTCTTTTCTCTGGAGAATCCTGACTGATCCATTACCAAAGGCTACTAAGGATGTGACTTCTTTGCAGACACAAGTGTGGACACTTTTTCTGGAAAGCAAGAAGCTCACGAAGCAGTTTTGCCTGGAGCTAGGGTGAGAGGGCCACAGCCACCAGTTTAACTTGTTCTCTCTTTCTTCCTTCCTTCCTTCCTTCCTTCCTTCCTTCCTTCCTTCCTTCCTTCCTTCCTTCCTTCCTTCTCTTTCTCTCTTCTTTTCTTTTCCTTTATTTTTCCTTTTTGCCTCCAGGGTTATTGCTGGGGCTGGGTGCCTGCACTATGAATTCACTGCTTCTGGAGCCATCTTTCCCATTTTGTTGCCCTTGTTGTAATTATTATTATTGTTGTCATTGCTGTTGTTGGATAAGACAGAGAGAAACTGAGAGAGGAGGGGAGACAGAGAGGGGCAGAGAAAGATAGAGACCTGCAGACCTGCTTTATCACCTGTAAAGCAACCCCCCTGCAGGTGGGGAGCTGGGGGCTCAAACTGGGATCCTTATGCTGGCTCTTGCTCTTTGCACCATCAGCACTTAATCCGCTGTGCTACTGCCCGACCCCCTCTTTCTTTCTTTTTTTATTAATTTTTATTTGTAAAATGGAAATATTCACAAGACTATAGGATAAGAGGGCTACAGCTCCATACAGTTCCCACCACCAGAACTCCATATCCTACCCCCTCCCATAATAGTTTTCCTATTCTTTATCCTTCTGGGAGTATGGACCCAGGGTCATTATGGGGTACAGAAGGTGGAAGGTCTGGCTTCTGCTGTTGTTTCCTCGCTGAACATGGGTGTTGACAAGTAGATCTATACACCCAGCCTGCCTTTCTCTTTCTCTAGTGGGGCAGGGCTCTGGGTATGTGGGGCTCCAAGCCACATTGGTTGGGTTGTCTGCCCTGGGAAGTCAGCTGCTGTCATGAGCCTCTTGCAGGTCATCTACAGAAACTAAGAAATTCCCAGGCAGTGCATAACCTCATGGAGATTACCATGAGGTAGTAATCTGTCCCAGGCTCCTGGTGGGGACAGGAGCAGCCAGGAGAGAGCTGTTACCCCAGAGATTCTTGGTGATGGTCTGGCCTGACCTCTGGGACCTTTATAACTGCAGATCTAACTCCCTGAGACTTCTTCCCTCTGAATCTCCCTCCCCATGTCCAGACCTGCCCTCTTTAGGGGCACAGAGAATTTTTCCCCTTTCACCCTGTGGTTCTTTGGGAGACTGATGAAACAAACAAATAATCAGCAGACAGACTACAAGAACTGGCGCAAGGATCCTGGTTTGAGTCCCCAGCTCCCCACCTGCTGGGGGAGTTGCTTCACAAGCAGTGAAGCAGGTCTGCAGTTGTATTATCTTTCTCTCCCCCCTCCTCTCTTGATTTCTCTCTGTCCTATTTTTTCTCCAGTAGCAGGAAAAGAACACATTTAATTACATATGTCTGGAGAATTCACAGAGCTACAAATTCTGGAATAAGTACAGCATTTATTATTGAGCTAACCAATGGGACGGGGGCCTGCGGTGGGGACACAGAGGACAAGGAGAGATGACTCAGGACAAAGCCAGAGATGCTTTGACTTGATGTCTGTCTGCCAAGGTGTGCCTGGGAAAGCACCAGTGCTACAGTACCTGCCTTGCATGTCTAAGGACCAGTTTTGGTCTGTGACATCCTCCATGCCCCAGCTGGGGAAAAATGGGGTTTTCTTATTTATTATTATTTTTTTGCCTCCAGAGTTATCACTGAGGCTTGGTGCTGGTACTACAAATCCACTGTTACTGGTGGCCATTTTTTTCCATTTTATTGGAGAAGACAGAGAGAAATTGAGAGGGGAGGAGGAGTTAGGGAGAGAGAAAGACACCTGTACACCTGCTTCACTGCTTGTGAGGTTCCCCCCTGTAGGTGGGAGAGGGGGCTCTATCCTGGATACTTGAATGAGTCCTTGTACTTAGTACTATGTTTATTTAAAATTTTTTAAGGTTATTTTTGGAGATGATCTTAAATCTGGTACATATTCATTCTTCTAAGTAAGGAAGTTATCAATTTCTTTTTAAAATATTTATTTATTATTGGATAGAGACAGAGATTAATTGAGGGGGGAGGGGGAAATAGAGAGGGAGAGAGTCAGAGAGATACCTGCAGTTCTGCTTCACCACTCATAAAGCTTTCCCCCTGCAGGGGCTTGAACCTAAGTCCTTGCACACTATAATGTGTGCGCTCAACCAGGTGTGCCAACACCTGGCCCCAGTTACTGACTCCTTGAATGCCACAGGTCCTCTATGAGTTTAGCTCCAAAGTGCCATATGTTGGCACAAATCTGCGTGTTCAGACTTACTTCAGGCCCCCCCCCCCCCCCCATCTCCATCATCCTGGTGCCTGGACTCTGGTCTTCCTCCTCACTGTCTTCTGCTCATTTGGGGACCTATGTCTGGAATGTGTGTGTGGGGGGCATTAAAGGTGACATTAAGGACCATGGGCTGGAGAGAAAGAGTGAGTACACATGGCTGGAAAACATATGTAAGACCAGAACTTTCTAAGCCTGGGGTCTGAGGGACCCATGGGTGCCGTGAAGCTCCAGAAGGGTACAGGAAGCCTGTTTTCGTGTCACCACCAGCACTGTGGGCTGAGGTCTGTTCTCATTGCCCAGGGAGGCGCGACTTGTCTGCCACTCTTTTTTTTTTTTTTCCCTCCAGGGTTATTGCTGGGCTCGGTGCCTGCACCATGAATCCACCGCTCCTGGAGGCCATTTTTTCCCCTTTTTGTTGCCCTAGTTGTTGCAGCCTCGTTGCGGTTATTATTGCCATTGTTGACGTTGCTTTGTTGTTGGATAGGACAGAGAGAAATGGAGAGAGGAGGGGAAGACAGAGAGAGAGGGGAGAGAAAGATAGACACCTGCAGACCTGCTTCACCGCCCGTGAAGCGACTCCCCTGCAGGTGGGGAGCCGGGGGCTTGAACCGGGATCCTTACGCCGGTCCCTGCGCTTTGCGCCACGTGCGCTTAACCCACTGTGCCACCGCCCGACTCCCGTCTGCCACTCTTTTAGCTTAAGGAAGCCCTGTTGTATTCTAAGGGCAGAATTCATTGAATTGGACATTGTCAGATGTTGACTGAGAATGAACAAGAATGATTATTATGTTGTGTGTGCAGCCCTTGAAAACCCAAGATGAGACGTACATGATTTCACTGCAAGAATGATGCCGGCCACCTGCAGCCCATGAATGTGCATCAGTGTCTGTCTGCCGCACCCACTCCCAGAAGCCCACCGGCAGAGTCCAGTCATGCCCACTAGCCTCCTCTGACCCACTGCCCCCTCCTCCTGAGGGAGGCTAGGAGCAGCTAGGCCTGGGTGTTAGAAACTGGTTTTAGAAGCAGTGCAGGTCAGGATGACTGATAAGGCCTTAAGGTCATCTGCATTCCTAGTGCAGCAAATGCTAGTTAGCAAGAGAAAGGACTCACAGGGGTGGGACATATGTGAAAAACACAAAAGAGGCATCTTGAAGGAATGCAGATCATCTGTTCAGGATTCAGGAGAGGATGGGGTGGATCTAGGCAGGTGTCTGCCCTCCAGGCACTAAGGGCTCCTGGTTTGAGCCCAGCACCTCAATGTGGTCAAGGGTGTTCTGACCTCAGTGATGAAATCAGTCAATGGAAGGAAGGAAAAAGGGAAGGTAGGAAGGAAGAAAGGAAGGGGAAAGGGAAGGAAAGGAGGAAGGAAAAGGAAAGAAAGAAAAGCAGTAGGGCATGAAGACAGCCTTAAGGCTCAGAGGTTCCAAGTTCAATCCCCAGTACCACCATAAGCTTCATCTGCAAAAAACAATGTTGATTCACTAATAAAACAGACAATAAACATATAAAACAAAAAATAAATAAAATTAAAAAACTACATATCTCCAAATTAGCATATTTTAATTCACTGTGTCCTCCAATGCTCTGTGTGTGTGTGTTTAGAAACATTTCCAATCTGGAGATCAGGTAAAACTTCCTTCTTCAAATATGGAGGTGTGTGTGTGTGTGTGTGTGTGTGTGTGTGTGTGTGTGTGTGTGTTCTAATCATGAAGGCAAAATACAGCACAGTAAAAAGTGTTTGGGAGATTATGGAGGATTCTGTGAAAAGTCCTTCACACCCCTGCTTCTCTTGTGCATGGTTTTCCTGAAGCTTGGGCCATAGAAGCGTGCACCACCTTCTCTCTGGTCATCACTGTTTCATGAGCATGTTTAATTTTTCATGTTGCTACATCCTCTCTATAATGGCTGTTTCACACAGTCCCCCTTCTGCTGGCTGTGTCATTTAGCTGACCCTGTTCTGTTGACAGCATTTGAGTTGCTTCCAATTTTTTTGTCAAGATATTTTGGAAAAACTGAAGTCCAGTGAATCCCCCACTACTCCCTGGGGCTGACTGCAATAGGGTTTGACTCAGGCACATTTCCTTTTTTCCTCAGAGCAGTATTGGAAGAAGGCACCTTCAGGGGCTGGCTAGAGAAAGGCCAAAATGTGAAATGAGGAGAGAGATGAGAGGGGAAGCAGATTTGAGGAGCAAAGCCGTGTTAGAAACAGGCTGTGCTGCTTGGGTTCTTCTCCTTGTAAGGCATGAGCTGGGCAGGCACTGGTAAGAACTCGTACAATGTGGTTTGTTATTAGTGTGACACTGATGACTGCTTTCTGGAAGGCAGTGCAGTGGTGAGGGCCTGGGTACAGGAAGGACCGTGTCTGGGTCACTGCTCACCATCTCTTATAACCCTCAGGTCACTGTCTGTTTGCAGAAAAGGAGGGCAGGGTGTGTGTGATTAAAATCTAGTACACAGGTGTGGAGTAGCCATGTGAAGAACTAAGAGGAAAGAGAGGAGAAAGAGGGAGGGAGGGAGGGAGAGAGAGAGAGAGAGAGAGAGAGAAGAACTAGGGGAAAGGAGAGGTGCAGGTGGGATCCACAGACTCAGCAAATCCTGGAGTATGTGTCACTGGCCCTATGGCAGACCCAGCTAGCAGCAGCCTTATTTTCTTTTTGAATAACTATCAGTGTTTATTTTTCTGCCAGCACAGAGAGACCCAGGGCTAAGGCCTGGGGTATATTCCAAGGTCTGGTTCCAGGCCTGTTTGTCCCTCCGTAGAGAAATGGGAAGGGTAGCAGAGCCTGCTGCAATGCTAATATCCCTGAGCTCATTGGAAGGGCCAATGCATGGGCTGGGCACATGGAGCACAGAGTTGAACCCGTCCAGGGGGTGGGGTGGAGGGTACAGCAAACGAGCTCCCCTTAGACAACTTCACCATGTGTCCTGGAACTCCACCTCCCCAGAGCTCGGCTCCATTAGGGAAAGGCAGAAACAGGCTGGGAATATGGATCCACCTGCCAATGCCCATGTCCAGTGGAGAAGCAATTACAGAAGGCAGAACTCCACCTTCTTCACCCCATAAAGAATTTTGGCCCATACTTCCAGAGGGATGAAGAATAGGGAAGCTTCCAATGGAGAGGATGGGACAAGGAACTCTGGTGGTGGGAACTGTGTGGAGTTGTACCCCTGTTATCTTACTATCTTGTTAATCATTATTAAATTACTAATAAAGAGAAAATGAGCCCCCAAATAAGAGGGGGCCGAAACCCCCACTGCAGGTGCGACCACTTGCTCTGCGGGTTTTGAACTGGCCCCTCCCCCTTGTCCAATGTTAGGCCTACCCATGTCTGGGGAGATTACTGGGAAGGAGGACTCGGACCCAGGGCCGGCGTCGCAGTCACCGCCGTGTCACCCGGGGACGGTGTCACTGGGGTGTCCCCGAGCCCCAGGGCCCAGCTCTTTAAAAGGCCGGGTCCTGCCCGGAGGGGGCGGGCTGGAGGCGCTGACCGCAGCCGGAGGCCCAGCCCTCTCCCTCCCCCTGGCGGCTAGTCACTCCCTGGGTCCCCGAGGCGCCTGGCCGCTAGCTCCGCCTCCGCCAGTCTGCGGGGCTGCGTGGTGTGCGGCGTGGAGCGGGCGCCGGGCGCTGGGTGCTGGGCGCTGGGCGCTGGGTGTTGGTGATCGGCCCGCCGCCGGGCGAGGCCTGAGCCACCATGGCCGAGATGGGCAGCAAAGGGGTGACGGCGGGGAAGATCGCCAGCAACGTGCAGAAGAAGCTCACTCGAGCTCAGGAAAAGGTGAGCGACTCGGACCCGGGCCTCCGCCCTGTCCCTCACCCCACCCCAGACACTGCTTTTCACCCTGGGCGGAGCACTGTCACCTTTCGGCGCCCGCTACTTCCCAGGGGCCACTGGGCGCGCCCCTGGGTGCTCTGGGTGCCCTCCTGGCTCCTGGCTCCGGAGGGGGCTGCAGAGGGGTCGCTGTCCCCCCGCCCTGGCCCAGGCCTCTTTGTACCTAGGTGGCTCCGGCTACTGCTGGGTGCTGAGCGCACCCCCTTACACACCACCCCGAGGTCGCGGGTGAGGAGGCTGCAGGGCGAGGTGGCCCCCGTGGACACGGCTGGGATGGGGGGGCGCCCTCGCACCCAGGGCGGCTGAGCCCCGCGAATTCCGGGGTGCAGGCTCCAGGCCTGTGGGCGCTGCCTGCGCCGGCTGTGCCCTCCCCCCAGCTCCCTCCACCCCCCACCTGCGGGCTGAAAGGATCGGGTTTCCTCACCCAGAGGCGCCCGAGGGCTGGAGGCTTCGGCAGGGCCCCCGGGGTGCGGTGGGGGTGGCGGGCAGGGGGCCGGCGCCCTGGGAGGTGCCCTGTCTGAGCTCTGGCCCCGCATTTCCGGTGGCCCAGGAGGGGTTGGCGGTCCTGGGTCCCCGAGCTGGGGGGCCGGGTGGGGCACTGGTGGAGATGAGGGGCTGCTGGCTTCTGGTGGGGGGGCGTGGAGGGCGCCCCCAGAAAACACGACCTCTCGAGAGGCCCGTGGGTGGGGGTAGCGGTGCGGGACGCCCAGTTCTGGCTGCAATGGAGAAGAGGAATGGGGCGGGGGGGGGGGCGCCCTCGCCCCCTGCTTTGGAGCCCTGGCCACCTTTGCCTGATAGCAATGGATCAAGCCAGCTGCTGACGCCACTTCCCCTGCTGACTCGACTCTGAAAACTGAGATTGCAGAATCAGGGCCGTGCCCTCGGTGCCCCCCGCCCAACCACCCACACCAGGCTCTGTGGGGCACCCCCAGCCCGACGCGTGGCCCTAGTGGGGGTCTAGGAGACTGCCCCACACCTTTCTAAACAGCTGTGACTGTTTATAAACAATGACTTTTGCAGCTGGGACCTGCAAGCTCCCGAAGGATACAGACACGTGATGGGAGGGGGAGCGTTTAATTTTCCCTGCGCCTCCCCCAGTTCGGATGCTCAGCCCTATGGCGGGGGTGGGGGGGACGAATTTCAGGGGCTGGATGGGTGTGCGTGGAGGGGCGGGCCCTCCGCCAAGCTCCAGACGTGGGCGGCTCCAGCTGCTGGGTCCCTGCCTCCTGGGGTCAGAACTCCACTGGCTGGGGGGCTGGGCAGGCTGCAGTCTCTGGAGGTCGGGGTGGGGGCTGGGCAGAGGCATTACCCTTCCTTCCTGCCCCCTCCCACACCTTCCCTCATCC
Organism: Erinaceus europaeus; assembly: GCF_950295315.1. Classification (NCBI taxonomy): domain Eukaryota; kingdom Metazoa; phylum Chordata; class Mammalia; order Eulipotyphla; family Erinaceidae; genus Erinaceus; species Erinaceus europaeus. Next base: position 38,466,844 of record NC_080179.1, read on the forward strand.
TGCTAGGTGCTTGGAGCTGGCTTCTCTGGGCCTGAGCCTGTTTCCTGCAGTTCAAGGGGTGGGGAAGATGTATGGGAGGCCCAGGGTTAGCGAGACCAGCTCCCTGTCCCCACTGCAGGACGTCCAGCCCCGCCCTGGCTCCCCTCTGCCTCCCTGCAGCCCCCTCGACCCCAGGTTGCCAGGTGTCTACAGCAGCACCATTCATGGACTTGAGGGGCTGGACACTATATGACAATATGACCCATCTCACCACCTACTGAGCTGCCACCCCTTCCTCTTCACCCACAGAGCACTGGGCTCCAGCTGAATCACTTGGATGTCAAGGCTGGGTGTCATGGATCTGGGGGCCCCTGGAACTGGGGGGGCACGGGGCTTAGTTTGCTGCTGTTTTCAGGCCCAGAGGCACCCAGCTTGGAGAACTTGGCCTCAGTGTGGTGACACAATGGTCTTCCTTGGTGAGGGTATAGACAGAACTCTCAGGGAAGGGACTCTTCTCTCTGCTTCTCCCCCAGTGACCCCACAAACATCCCCCAGAAGTGAAGTGTGGTGGTGGTGACTGTGGCAGCTCTCTTGTGTCCATCCCTCAGCTCAGGAGCCCTGCCTGCCTGCACCACTGCCTTCGACACTCCCTGAGGGTAGGCACTCAGCAGCCCCCAGAGAGGCTGAGTGACTTAGAGCATTGGGGGCTGGGTGCTGGAGTCCTGCTGCAAGCCTGTGGGCCTGTGGCTGGGTGGTTGGTGCCACAAGCACCCCTCCTCTTGTGCGGCCTGTCCTGCCTACACGTATGGCCAGAGCCTGCCTGGTCTTGGACTGAGCCCAGGCTGCAGTGCTGAGGGGATGCACTTGCTCTGGGTGGCATAACACTGTTGTCCTATGGTCCTGTGGCTTCTGGCCTTGCAGGCTTAATGGTTTTGCAAAAGACTTTCATGCCTGAGGCTTCCAGGATCCAAGTTCAATACCCTGCACGATCACAAGCTGGAGCTGAGCAGGGCTGGGGGCGAGGAGGAGAAGGGCATAAAAACACAAGGGAGGGACTACTGGCATCTGCCGGCTAGGCAGGGGTGCTGTTATCTCTCAGTCGCCCAATGTTCCACAGCCACTACTGTGCAGTGCTCTCCTGGGTCTCGGACCTGGGGCGTCCTGAGTGCATCGTCCCATTGTGCCTGGCTAGTTGGATCCTCTGTAGATGACTGTCCATTTTTGGGTCTGAGAAGGGTGACTGGGCAGAGACGATTTTGGGTGGTGCTGGGATCAGATGACAGGAGGATTAAGGTTTGGCAGACTGGGCCCCCTTGGGGGCTGGGGTGGTGGAAAAGAGGGGACAGCTGGGGTGGGGGCAGGGTGAGGTGCACTGCCCAGAAGGTCTGGGGGCTTGGGCCTGGGGGCTGCTGGCTGAGCACATGGAAGAAGACCCCAGCATGAGGGGTGTGTCTCTCAGTCTATCCTGCAGTCTGTCGGCCATGGGCTGGCCTGGTGGGGAGTCGTCAGGGCTCAGGGCTGGCAGTGGGCAGTGCAGGCCGAGCTGGCACGTTGGAGCAGATGCTCACTGGAGGGGAGGTGCCACAGTTATTTATAGAACCCTGTCACTGCTGTGCTAGTGCCATGCTCATGCTCATGCTCATGCTCGTAGGGTGGTCAAGGTCTGCCCTCCCAGCCTTCCCCCAGTACAGTAGCCATGTTGGCTGTTACGGCCAACCTGTATCCTTGCGGGAGGTTTCAGAGCCACTGCACTATGCCAGGTTGGCTGGAAGCTCTCTGAGGCCCAGGGCTGGCTCACCTGCCTTCTCTCTTGGCCCGTCCTAGGTGTCTCCTGCTCCCACAGCCTCCATCCTGCTCCCAGCTTGGCAGCCATTTCTGCTCCCACATGGCTGAGAATTTGCCCTGATCTTCTCTCTTGACTGCACCCATGCTGTTTTTTCCCTTTTAAATATTTTATTTATTTAACATTTTAAAATAAAATTTTATTACTGATTTAATGATGGTTAACAAGATTATAAGATAAAGGAGTCCAATTCCATACAGTTCCCACCACCAGAGTTCTGTACATCCCCTCCACTGGAGACTTCTGGGGAGTCTGGCAGGTGGTGCACCCGGTTAAGTGCACATAGTACTATGTGCAAAGATATGTGCAAGGATCCAGGTTTGAGTCCCGGCTCCCTACCTGCAGTGGGGACATTTTACAAGCGGTGAAGCAGGTCTGCAGGTGCCTCTTTCTCTTCTTCTCTTCCCTCCTCTTTCAATTTCTCTCTGTCCTATACAGTAAAATGAAAAAAAAATGTCTGACAGAAGCAGTGAATTTTTACATAATGCAGGCACTAAGCCTCAGCTATAATCCTGGAGGGACAAAAAAAAAAAAAAAAAGAAACTTACCCATTCTTTACCCCTCTGAGAGTATGGACCAAAATTCTTTATGGGGTGTAGAAAGTGGGAAGACTGGCTTCTGTAATTGCTTCTCCACTGGATATGAATGTTGGCGGATGGATCCACATCCCCAGCCTGTTTCTATCTTTCCTTAATGGGGTAGGGCTCTTACTTAATTTTAATGAAAGATACAGAAGGACAGATACACACACACACACACACAGAGAGGCCAGAGTCTTGCTGAGCTCTGGCTATTGGCAGTACTGGGGCTTGAACCTGGGAGCTTCGTGGCTGAGACATGCCAGCCTTTCATAATCCTTATGCTGTGTGCCCTTCCTCTGTTTCTTACTCTCTGCCTTCCTGCTCTGTGTCTCTTATTTCTGGCTTTGCACACAGGCTTTTCTGCCCCTCTTCAGTTTCAGTCTGGCTTCTCCCGGAACCCCAGTTACTGACATAGATGATCCCTTTTGTCCATGGAAGAGGGGAGTTTCTGAGTGGCCCACATTTCTTGTTGGGGTGTATGTGGAGGCTGAGTGGGCATCTGACTAAAAAGTGTGGAGACATGGCCCATGGGCTTCTTTGGGTTCAGGGGACCTTGAGTGGCCTGGCTCAAGGCAGGGCTCCCAGTGAGGATGAGAAGTTGGGTGAACTGCCTTGAGGGGCGGCTTTGGGCGCTTAAGGATGGGAGTGGCCAGCTTACCTGAAGACATGGGGGTGGGGGTGGAGGGGGTGGGGAGGTGGGGGTGCTGGGCTGTGGCAGTAGTGGTGAGTTTGACTGGGAGAGAGGTGTTTAGCCAGCTTTTCCTGACTTCTGAGTGGAATATATGTATGGACAAATTGGGAGATATCTATATATGTATTTAAGATCTGTGTATCCTCATCACATGGATGGATTCCCAGAGGAACAGAGGTTTGAGCTCTTTTCCTTTCTTCTTCACACAAGACCATCTAGAGACCCTCTCTTCACCTTTGCTTTCTGGTGCCCAATCAGGTCCTTGTCCCAGAGCAGGTGTTCTCAGCCTAGCACCTCCTTACAAAAGGTACAATGAGGACAGCATGAAGAAACAGCTTCTGTCCCTTCCTTGGGCCTCAGTCCAAGGCCTGAGCTTGCATGGTTCTTTCTTTCTTTCTTTCTTTCTTTCTTTCTTTCTTTCTTTCTTTCTTTCTTTCTCTTTCTCTCTCTCTCTCTCTCTTTCTTTCTTTTCCCTTTTGTTGCTCTTTTTTTTATTGTTGTTGTAGTTATTATTGCTCTTGTTATTGATGTTGTCATTGTTGGATAGGACAGAAAGAAATGGAGAGAGGAGGGGAAGACAGAGAGGGAGAGAGAAAGAGAGACATCTGCAGACCTGCTTCACCGCCTGTGAAGTGACTCCCCTGCAGGTGGGGAGCCGGGGGATTGAACCGGGATCCTTAAACCGATCCTTGCACTTCGCACCAAGTGTGCTTAACCTGCTGTGTTACCACCTGACTCCCAATTGCGTGGTTCTTTTCCCATGAAGCCCTAAAATTGCCAGGTCTTATTCTGGTTGTTAGACTTCTCTCTCTTACTGTAGGGGAGAAGGTTCTCTATATTTATGAGAGTGTGTGGGCTAGGCAGGCAGGTAGTCCTGGTTCTCGGCCTCCTGTGGGGGGCCCAGACACATCCGAGGTCCTCTCCAAGCCCCGTTTCTTCATCTCTACAGGAAGGGTGAGAATGGTTCTGCTTATGTTTGTAGTGGAGAGTGAGGTCTCAGATGCTGGCTCTTGGGGCAGAGGAACCCACCTGGGCCCCCTCCCCGCATACTCCCTCTCTTCCCCAGCCTCTTCCTGGGAGTGTCCATTACAGGTCACTGGAGATGGATAATCCCTGCCGAGTCCTTAGCTGATCAGGGTTTAGGATGTCCCAATCCTGGGCTGTTGTGAGTGAGTGAGTGAGTGTGTGTGTGTGTGTGGTGGTAGGCAGCTTGCAGTGAGAAAAAGGCCTTGAGCTCAGGCATTAGAGAGTTCTGGAGTGAATCCCAATGATTTTTCACGTAAACACCATGGTCCTGGGTGAACTATGTTAGGCTCACCACTGAGAAGAGTATTGGGGTTTGCTTATTCATTCCTATATTTCCAGAAGAAATACCAAGCCTCTACTGTGTGCTGGGCTCTGCTCTGGGGATGGAGGATGAGGAGCAGAATGAAACCGAGCTCCCCCCCCCCCCCCTGGGAGGTCTGGCATTTTAACTGGGGGAGACAGGGAGGAAGCAAGCCCAGGTTTGGGCAGCGAGGCAGGAAGCAGCCTGAAGCATTCCCTCAGTGGGAGTGGCTGATAGGTTTGGCCTTTCCCTGAGCTCTCGACCCCTATGGACTGGACATGAGTAGGTGTGGATGGTGTGAGTGGGCAGGATGGGTGGTGGGAGACAGCACAGAAGGTTCTGGTCTCCAGGTGAGAGAGTGAGAGAGTACCTGTGGGGGGAGGGCTTCCTGGTGGATGCCACCCTGGTATGTTGGTTTTTTTTTTTTCTTTTAAATATTCTTAATTTTTTATTTTTATTTATTTATTGGTTAGAGACAGCCAGAAACTGAGGGGAAGGGGGAAGTAGGGAGAGAGAAGGACAGAGAAACACCTGCAGTACTGCTTCACCACTTGTGAAGCTTTCCCCCTACAAGTGGGGGCGGGGGCTTGAACCCAAATCCTTAGGCATTGTAACACATGAGCTCAACCAGGTGTGCCACCACCCAGCCCCTGTTGGGTTTTTCTAAAGCGGCTTCTTCGGCAAGTCTCCTTTTGGGATTAAAACAGTAAAGGGAAGGATACTAATGCTTAAGCCACTCAGTAGCAGGGAGCTGAGGGAGGGCAGGTCTGGGCAGATGTACCCGGGACAGGCAGAGCCTCTTTACCGAGATTTAAAAATGGGGAATTAGAATTTCTTGCTTCCCATCCACAGCCCCAACCCCCCAAAAAATTAAAGGAAAGAAAGAAAAAAAGGAAAAAAGCAGCAAAGCTGGCTTGTTGTGGCAGTTGACTGCAAGGTTTTTCACACTGAGCAGCAGCTGAGCATGCTAGAAACCACCTGGACCCCACACTCTACTTCAGTGTGATAAAAACTGCCGCAACGGGGCTGGGTGGTGGTGCACCTGGCTGAGTGCACATGCTACCACATGCAAAAACCTGAGTTCAAGCCCCCCATCCTCACCTGCAGGAGGAAAGCTTCATAAGTGGTGAAGCAGGGCTGCAGGAGTCTCTCTCTTTTAAAATTAGTTAATTAGTTAATTAATTAATTGGATATATAGAGAGAACCAGACATCACTCTGGTACATGTGCTGCTGGGGATCGAACTCAGGACCTCATGCCTGAAAGTCCAGCACCTTATCCACTGCATCACTTCCCAGGACACTCTGTCTCCTTCTGTATCTCCCCCTTCCTCTCAATGTCTGGCTGTCACTATCAAATAAGGATAATAAAAATAATTACACATGCACACACACATAGTGTGATAGAAAGATACAGAGAGGGAAAGAGAGAAAGACACATGCCAACAGCACCACTTCATTGCTTCAGAGCTTCCTGCAGGTGGGGACTGGAGGTTTGAACACAGGTCCTCCAGCATGGCTAACATATGTGCCACCATCTGGCTCCCTGGGCAAGTCAGCTTGAGCTCTCTGAGAAGCTGAGTTCTTTGCTTCCCCGCCCCAAGATGGTGTGTGTTGGAGATGTGGTACAGATTAAATGGATACTTGCTGGGGACACAGCTAGCCTAACCCCAGGCCTGGGACTGCCCCTCAGAACACAGGCCCTGGACATGGCAAGGGTTATGTGCTGGCACTTGAGCTCCCAGGGCCGCCCTGAAGAGGCTGCCACCTCCCAAACATGTGCACCATTATGGCTCTGCCTGGAGTGGGCTTTGTGCCAAGGGCCAACAGGGGTCGAGGCTGGGGAATTGAGTCGAGAAACAGGCTCTTCCTGTCCCAAGGAAAGCCGTTGTCAAACACTAATTCAATAGTGAGAACTCTGACTTACTGCAGACCTGCTGAGCACTAGGCTCTCATTCCAAATACCCTTTGCTGCGACCGGCTGAGGCCACTGTGGTTCCCAGTTTACCAATGAGGAACCCAAAAGTGGGAGCAGTGGAGCACTGAGCCGTGCCAGCTGTCTGGGTTTGCCTCCCTCCAGGGGAAACATAAGATATGCCTCCAGGGAGACCCCTGTAGGCAGGTCAGGGGGTCAGACCACAGGCTTTGGTTTCTGACAGCATCTCTCTCTTCCTGGGTCCAGCCTGGGTTTTAGGCTTACATGTTGAGTTTTCTCCTATAGTGGGCTTGATGTGTGTATGTGTGTGTGTGTGTGTGTGTGTGTGTGTGTGTGTGTGTGTGTGTGTGGTGGTGGTGGTGGTGGTGGTGGTGGTGGTGGTGGTGGTGGTGGTGGTGGTGGAGGGCACCAGGTTTCTAGAGGAGAATCTAGCGGCAGAAGCTCCCATATGCACAGCAGGACCGATGTAGCCATGTGGTGTGTGTTCTGAATGTGACAGTTCACTACTGCACCCAGCTGATCCAACATGAAAGGTCTCACTTTTACCATGAAATTGTATCTATTTTTCACGTTTGCTGCAAGAAACACTTCTTCTATGAAACTGTTCTTTGGGAGAAGTAGTCAAGTTGCTTATGCCCATGTCCACTCCTCCCCACTCCAACTCTCTTTCTTTCTCTCTCTCTCAAGACAGACATCTGGTATGGAATCTCTGAGTCTGGAAGTGAGGGTGAAGTGGGAAAAGCATCAGCTGTTTATGTCTGAGGCTCAGAGATTGCAGGTTCAGTCCCTGGCACCCTCATTTGTAAGAGCTGGTCAGTGCTCTGGTGTCTCTCTCTCTCTCTCACCGGAAAAAACCCCTGTAAACAAACAAACAAACATGGATATTCGTCCTGGGATCTTGCACAAACAAACATGGATATTCATCCACCCCTGCAGTGGGCATTGTGGAGCAAGGTACCTGGGGCCCAGGCCATTCTGAGTAACCCAGATTTCACTCCATGTAAAATGACATTGGGCCATCCTGGACCTAGATCCTAGCTCCACGGCAGGTGCAAGGTGAGGGTGGGTGGCTGGGGCCCTCAGAATGACTGGGATGCTATGTGCAGAGGCTAAGCCAAGGGTGCGGGCTAGGTCCCCACTCCCGAGGCTGCCTCAGGGCAGGTAGTGAGCTGCAGTCGAGCTGCAGTTGTGGCCGGCTCTGCAGTGAGGGGCCCAGCTGAGACTACAGCTGGCTGGGCCAGTGTGAGTGGGAGGTAGGCTGCAGCAGCGGGAGGCCTGAGGGCTGCGGGCTGCGGGGAGGGATCTGCCCGCCCCAAGCCGCCCCACTCACAGCTCCCAGGGCACCTCTGTAGGGCAGCTTACATGAGCTGCCTCTCTTCGGATGCTGAATCAGTTCCTGGAGGCTGTGGTGACATTATTATTATTATTATTATTTAATTATTATTAGTGATTTAATAATGATTAACAAGATTGTAAGATAACAGGGGTGCAATTCTATACACTTCCCACCACCAGAGTCCTGTGTCCCATTCCTCTCCATTGGAGGCTTCTCTATTCATTTTTTTTTAATTTTATTTTTTACCACAGCACTGCTCAGCTCTGGCTTATGGTGGTGCAGGGGATTGAACCTGGGATTTTGAAACTTCAGGCATAAGAGTCTCTTTGTATAACCATTATGCTATTTTTGCTTGCCCTTCTTTTTTTTAATTTAATTTTTAAATTTTTTAGTGATTTGAGGACCTAGTGGGGGTTGTACTGTTGTGTGGAAAACTGAGAAATGTTATGCATGTGCAAACTATTGTATTTACTGTTGACTGTAAAACATTAATCTTCCAATAAAGAAATAAAAATGTTTTAATGATTTAATAATGATGAATAAGATTGTAAGATTACAGGGGTACAATTCCAGACAGTTCCCACTACCAGAGTTCCATGTCCCATCCCCTCCATTGGGAACTTCCCTATTCTTTATTCCTCTGGGAGTATGGGCCAAAATTCTTTATGGGGTGCAGAAGGTGGGTGGTCTGGGTTTTGTAATTGCTTCTTCACTAGACATGGGTATTAGCAGGTGGATCCATACTCCCAGCCTGTTTCTATCTTTTCCTAGTGGGGCAGGGCTCTGTGGAGGGGAAGCTCCAGGACACAATGGTGAGGTCATCTGCCCAGGGAAGTCAGGTTGGTGTTATGGTAGGATATAAAGCAGGACAAATTGTTTAATAATCAGGAACCTAAAGGTAAGAATAGAGCAGATGGAACTAAGGGTCTTTGTGTGGGAAGAATTAATATTTTTATTATATTTATTTTTTTGTTGGATAGAGATAGTCAGAAATTGAGAGGGAAGAGGGAGACAGAGAGGAAAAGAGACAGAAAGAGACACCTGCAGCCCTGCTTCACCACTTGCAAAGCTTTCTCCCTGCAGGTGGGGGCTGGGGGCTTGAACCTGGGTTCTTGTGCACTGCAACATGTGCAACACCCAAGCCAGGTGACCTTATTTACTGGCTGCCCTGCCTTTGTTTTTGGTCAGGAGCCTGAGGTGCAGAAAGCACTGAGGACCTGTCCTGCCTGGTACACACGGCCCTGGGAAGCTCCCCATTGGACCTGAATGTTTAGGGAAGGCTTCTTGTAGGAGGTACCACCTAAATTGGGCTTGCAGGGCAAAAGATGAAGGTCATGGGTGTAAAAGTTGGAGCTGGGATCAGAGGAGATCAGGCTATCTTGGTGGTGGTACTGGGGGTGTCAGGAGGGGCCAGTAGGCTCTGCCCCAGACTCTTATGTATCCCTGGCTATTCACTTTTCTTCTGACATTGCCTGAGCTGTTTATCTGTCACTACTTTGTGCCTACCTGAGGACCTTTCTGGCTTTGTGAGGAAGAGGAGGAGGAGGCCAGGGATGAGGGAGTTAGTTCTGAGTCCCCTGAGGTCATGAACTAACCTTGACCAGATTAGCATCCATCCAATCATGTCCAAGAAGGGCTGGAGAAGAACTCGCTGATTGTTCTGTATCTGGACCAAAAAGACTGGTGCACTTCCATTCTCTCCCATCATGTGCAAATCTGTTTCTCTCTTTTTCTTTCCTTCTTTCTTCCTTCCTTCCTTCCTTCCTTCCTTCCTTCCTTCCTTCCTTCCTTCCTTCCTCCCTCCCTCTCTTTCTTTCTTCTTCTTTTTTTTTTTTTTTTTTTGCCTCCAGGGTTATTGCTGGGGCTTGGGCCTGCACTATAAATCCACTGCTCCTGGAGGCTATTCTCCCTCCCCTTTTTTGTTGCCCCCCTTTTTTATCGTTGTTGTGGTTATTATTATTATTGATGTCGTTGTATAGGACAGAGTATAGGGAGATGAGGGAAGACAGAGGGGGAGAGAAAGATAGACACCTGCATGCCTGCCTTGTGCAGCGACCCCCCTGCAGGTGACTCGAACCGGGATCCTTACGCTGGTCCTTGTGTTTTGCACCATGTGTGCTTAACCTGCTGCACTACTGCCCGACCCCCTCTTTTTTTTTTCCAGAGCACTGCTCACCTCTGGTGGTGCTGGGGATTGAACCTGAGACATCAGAGCTTCATTTTGCACAACCACTATACTATCTCCCCAGCTCCTGCAGGTCTATTTCTATGTCTGTTTGAAGGCCCCAAGGTGACAGTGGACTAGCTAACCCTTCTCCCAGGTACCCTATGAAGATCAAGGCATGGACCAGATGGCCATAGGGTGGGGGCTTCCCTAGTTCCTGGGCCAGACAGGCTGGGCTCTTGAAGCAAGAGCGGAGATCCGGGACTGGATTATCAAAATCAGGCAGTGTGATTGGGGCTCAGGGGTGGCTCAACCCTGCTGGTGAAGGCACTGGGGTTTCTAGGCAGACCTGTGTCTGGAGGCTGTTTGTTGAGGAGATGCCAGCTGACTGACCCACCATCCAACTGACCATAGATGGACTGACTGACCTGGGAGGGGGCTGGATGACAGAGGAGCCTTTGCTTGCCTGGCCCCCTTTTCCAACAGCTACTGCTACTCTCTTTGAATCCTTTGCTCTGCTCAGCTTCTCCCCAGGATGCTGCCACCATGCTTGAGTTCCTGGCGAGCCTGGGCCTGTCATGGCAACCTGGAGACAAACTAGGCAATGGAGCTCTGCTGGGAGAGACCCCTCAAAGGGGCTTCCCACCCTCACAGCTTGTGCTTCTCTGCACGGAGAGGACAGCAACTGTTTCTCTCTTTCTCTCACTCTTTCCCTTTCTCTTTCCCTCCCCTCCCCTCCCCTCCCCTCCCCTCCCCTCCCCTCCCCTCCCCTTTCCTTTCCTTTCACAATAAACTCTGGTTCATTGTGGTGTGGGGCATTGAACCTGGGACTTTGGATCCTCAGGCATGACAGTCTTTTCGCATAAACGTTATGCTATCTACTCCTGCCTGGCATCAGCTTTCTAAGGACATCTTCCAGTCTATTGATAAACTAGCTCTGGGATGAGATGCTGATGATGGGGGCAGGGTGAAGGGAGAGAGAGAGAAAAAAAGAGAGACAGAGATAGATAGATAGATAGATAGAGTGGTGGGTTGTGAGGGGTGTGGGCATTAGCTTTAGATAGATAGATAGTGGTGGTGGGTTGTGAGGGGTGTGGGCATTAGCTTTTAGTCCAGAGCACCGAGAGCTGATTGTACAGAGCAGAGAGACTGAATGGGGCGAGTTGAGTCTTCAAGACAGGAAGACAGGCCTCAGCAGAGAGAGGAACAAGTATGGCCCCAGCCCACAAGCCTGCTCTGGAGGCCTGGTGAGTCGTGCCCTGACCCTGCTGTGAGCATGGTGAGAGTTCCTACATCACCTATGAGTGAGATAGCCTAGGAGGAGTCACAGATGGCCGATGCTCATGTCCTATCCTAGCAAACACCTTGGGAGGCCCCTGAGAACCATTAACAACTGAATACATTCTAAAGGTCTTCACTGACTTGGTCTGGGTGGTGGCGTGCACCAGGTTAAACACACACACTACAGTGTGCAAGGACTCAGATTCAAGTCCACCTGCAAGGGGAAAGCTTCAGAAGTGGTGAAGCAGGTCTGCAGGTGTCTTTCCTCCCCCTTTCTGTCTTCTCCTCTCTCCATTTCTCTTCATCCTATCTAACAACGACGAAATCAACAGCAACAACAATAATAAAACAAGGGCAACAAAAGATGAAAATAAAATAATAAAAAATTTAAAAAAAAAGATCTTACTGACTTCATTCAACAATCCATGAACCAGTCTAGCATCCAGTCTAGCAGAGACAGAGAGGTACTTTGAAGAACTGTACAAAAGTCAAGACTGACAGGTGAGAGAGACACCATGCTTGGAGGAGCAGGCTGGTCGTGACAAGGTCATTTTCCTTTGGGGACGATAGAGGCTATTGTGCAGCCAACGTCACTTGTGCTGACCTGCTGGGGCTCATGTGAGGTGGCTCCAGCCAGGAAGGTAAGCTTACCGAGGCCCTATCACCAGCTCTATTGACTGTGTGAAAGAAAGAGGCTTGGGGGAGTATCTCATTTATTGGGGAGTGGATTTGGGTTAATATAGAATGTTAAACAAAGAACATTTTTCACATACGCCAAAATTCACAGGTTTCTTAAAGGTCAGCTTGCCCCCCTATGGTAGGGGGTTGGTATGACAAGAGTTGATGTGATATTGTCAAAACAATCAGTCTCCTGATGCAGGCATTTAATTATCCAAAGGCATTTGAGAGAAGAATAGGGGTTGAACCAGTAAGGTGAGATGGAGAAGGAAGAACAAGGCTTGATGTAAATTAAGGACATCAGGAAATAAAGTTTTGGGGGCTTTTCAGTGTATGACAGGATGTGTTCTTCCTTTGTGATCAAAAAGTGAAATGTATGTGTGAACTTTGAGTGAAAGAACCTTAAAGCAGGCAACCATTTGGCTGACAGCAGGGGGAACTAAGAGGGAGAAGGTGTAGGCTTTTTGTGAACTTGGGAGTCTAACAAGGGGGAGCTGAGTCTGCAAGACTTTTCCCTCTTGGCTCATCTCTATGGAGAGAGGATAACAAGAAGGGTGTCTTTATAGACCTCCATCCAAGGATGGAGGGAGCTTCCCTAAGCTCTACCAAGTTTTCACATAGTCCCACACTGACCAGGTCATTCCTGGCCGACTGGTTGAAGGTCTCCTTTCTGAAACAACTGGAGCTCTAATGAGGTCTGGGTTTGGTGAATTGGCAAAAGTGACTCCATCTGGTGGCTGTGGTCCTGTTTTTTTGAGAACTCACTGATGTGTTTTTAGTTGTTTGTCTTTGCTGATGACAGGATTCTTTTTTTTTTTGTTTCTTAAATTTTTATTAGTGATTTGATAATGATTAACAAGATTGTAAGATCACAGAGGAACAAGTCATACAGCTTCCACCACCAGAGTTCCGTGTCCCATCACCTCTGTTGGAAGCTTCCCTATTCTTTATCCCTCTGGGAACATGGACCAAAATTATTTATGGGGTGCAGAAGGTGGGAGGTCTGGCTTCTGTAATTGCTTCTCTGATGGACATGGGTGTTGGCAGGTGGATCCATACCCCCAGCTTATCTGTATCTTTCCCTAGTGGGGCAGGGCTCTGGGGAGGTGGGGTTCCAGGACATGTTGGTGAGGTCGTCTGCCCAGGAAAAGTCAGGATGGCATCATGGTAGCATCTGCAACTTGGTGGCTACTTGCACTGATGTTTTTTTTTGTTGTTGGTATGTTTCTAGTTCTGCTTCTGGGATCCCTTCTGTTACATTGCTTGACATTGTGGTCTATTTACATGGTCATTCTGTTACATTGGTTTGGTCTCATTCCCCCTGCCTCTGGGAGATTTTGGTTTAGTCTTTGCCTTTTCGCGCTTTTCTCTTCTCCCTGCCCCCTATCCTAGATACTTCTTGAGTTCCTGACTCGGCCGCCCGAGGAGAAAGATGCAGGACAGATTTGGGTTGTGATTAGATTAGATTAGATTTGTTTTTCAACCATTCGCTCGTGAATAAAGAAATATTGCTTCTCCGCTCAGCCGTGTGTCCCTGGTCATCTGTCTCCCGCCGCAAAGCTAGCCCGGCATACTGGCGCCCTGAACTTTGACTGACATTTTTTCCTTTAAATATCCTGGGAAACCTAATTGGGAAGTGGTATTACTCCCCTTTGGGGGAGTCAGTGCCACCTTCAGGGGGTGATGTAATGAAGTGTGGGGTTGGGAGGTGGGGAAGGGTCTATCGTTCCAGGTGGGTTCAAGATCTGAGAGTTCAAATGTAGGAAATGGCCTAGAGACGGGAATGAGGACTTTCTCCCATCATTCATTCACTCACTTATTCACTCATTCATTCATTCATTCATTCATTCATTCATTCATTCATTCCAGGAAGCCTGATTTGCATCAGGAGAGCATAAGACTGAGAAATCTGGGCTGAATTCTTGTTTGGCCACTGAACCGCGTCATGCCCATCTGGGACCTGGGGACCAAGTCCTGTCTGAGTGAAACAGATGAGCTCCAGGGCTCCGCACTTGCTCATGGTGGGCTGAGTTCTGCGGGGTCCAGCTGGATGGCTCTCTGCAGGGTAGGGCAGGGCAGGGCAGGGCAGCCTTAGCTCTGCTGAATTCTGTGATCTGCTCTGAATCCTCAGGCTACTGTGTCAGGGCTGGGCTGCAGCTTCTTTGGTGGAGCTCTGGAATGTCCTCCCTAGTCATCAGACTTACCCTCAGGGTGGCCTTTGAGGGGGTGCTGCCACCCCATCCCATCCTTGAATACAAGGAGTGAGAGGGCAGCGCAGACGTGTGTATTTCTCTCTGTGTTTGTGTGTGTCTGTGTATCTGTGTGTTGTGTGTGTGTGTCTGTGTGAGTGTGTGTCTGTGTCTCGGTGTCTCTGTGTCTGTCTCTTTGTGTGTGTCTGTGTGATTGCTTGTGTATGTGTGTCTGCATGTCTGTGTGTGTCTCTTTCTGTGTCTCTATCTCTCAGTGTGTGTCTTTGTGTATAGGGTGGGCCCGGTGGTTGTGTGTCTGTGGCTATGTGCAAGATGGCCCTGTGGTTGTGTGTCTGTGTCTGTCTGTGTAAGGTGGGCTCTGTGGTTACCCCTGGAAGCTGTTACACCTGAGAAGAATATGGCTGCAGAGCTGGTCCTTCACTGTGTCAGGAATTTCCACATGGCCCTGGGCTCCCCGACCCTAATGAGAAAGGAAGGAGAACCAGGTACCCCGAGAAACGAAGGACCTCAGTGGGTCAGAGCTGGCCCTCTCTGCACCCCCAGCCCCCGATGGTTCAGTCTCAGAGTAGGAGAACCAGGCCCTTATAAGGTAGCTCCCACCTCCTGTGAAGACAGAGTCTGGGGAGTCCTGGTGTGGGGGAGACTGAAAGGTGAGCCAGCTGACAGGGAGCAGGAGCTGGTCTTGACTTCAGCTAAGGAGAGGAACATGCAGCTACTAGGATGCATTGGCTGACCCTGGGCCAGGTCCCAAGCTGTATTGTTTCTCTGAAATATAAATGAAACCAGGGATTTATTTGTTTATTTGTGCCTCTTTGCCCCTCCACTTCTATTTATTTATTTATTCCCTTTTGTTGCCCTTGTTGTTTCATTGTAGTTATTATTGTTGTTGTCATTGTTGGATAGGACAGAGAGAAATGGAGAGAGAAGACAGAGAAGGGGAGAGAAAGACAGACACCTGCAGACCTGCTTCACCACTTGTGAAGTGACTCCCCTGCAGGTGGGGAGCCGGGGGCTCGAACCCAGATCCTTCTGCCAGTCCTTGCACTACTGCCCGACTCCCTCCACTCCTCTTTTGAGGAAGTTAGTCTATTCTGGAAGTCGGCCTGCCTGAGCTCAGTGGAACCACCTTCCCCAACTGATCAGCTTGACCTCTGGGCTGGATGGGCCATGGGGCCAGAGGAGGCCCTGGGCGAGGGGAGAAGCATATTGTGCCCTTGCTGAGGACATGGGGGGAGGGGGCAAGGGGTGTTATCAGTTTTGTGGGGTCCTGATATGTGTTCCACCATGCTGCAGAGGGTGCCCTGCAGAGCCATGGGGCTGTGGGCTGGGCTGGGAGGGTTGAGTCAGCAGCGAGGAAAACCCACAGTCAGCAGTGTAACTGGAGGATGCCCGCCTGGGTCCTGTTGCTGGGCCGTTGACCTTCTGGGTCACCTGCCTTCCATGCACCCAACAGACCAGGGAGAGCTGCCACATACTTCTGCGGCCAGGACAGTGCTGCTCCTGAGCGAGGTGGTGGAGAGACATGTCTCCCAGGGGCTGGGCAGTTATGCACCCGGTTAAGTGCACTTAGTACGAACCGTGAGGGTCCAGGTTCAATCCCCCCAGCTCCCCACCTGCACAGTGGTCACTTCACAAATGGTGAAGCAGGTCTGCAGGTGTCTTTCTTCCTCTCTCCCTTCCTCTCTCAATTTCTCTCTGTCCTGTCCAATAAAGCGGAAAAATGGCCTCTAGGAGCAGAGGATTTGTAGTGCAGGCACCAAGCCCCAGCGATAACCCTGGAGGTTAAGAAAAAAAAAGTGGTGGTCCGTGAAGTGGCGCAGTGATAACGCTTTGGACTCTCAAGCATGAGGTCCTGAGTTCGATCCCCGGCAGCACATGTGCCATAGTGATGTCTGGTTCTTTCTCTCTCCTCATATCTTTCTCATTAATAAACAAACTTAAAAAATTAAAAAAAAAAAGAAAAAACTGAAGTCTCCCAGAAGCCAGGTTCTGTGAGCCCTGAGACTCATGAGTGAAAGGGAAGAGAGAGAGAGAGAGAGATGGACAGACAGAGACAGCAGGTGGTGGTGCACCTGGTTGAGTGCACATGTTACAGTGTGCAAGGGCCTGGGTTCAAGCCCCTGGTACCCACCTGCTTTATGAGTGGTGAAGCAGGGCTACAAGTGTCTCTCTGTCTCTCTCTCTCTCTATCTTCCTCTTCCTCTTGACTCCTGGTTTTCTCTATCCAATAAATAGAGAGAGAGAGAGAGAGAGAGAGAGAGAGAGAGAGGCAGAAAGAGAGGAAGAGTCCTGACTCTAGCTCCTGCTCTCCCGTCCTTTCACCTGGAACTTGTGCCAACTGTGTGACCCTTCCGGCTTCTGTTTTCTCCTCCATGAAGTGGGGCACCAAACTGCCCAGGCCAGACTGGGTCTGTGTTGAGCCGGTGATCTTGGCACCACACACAGTGGGCATGTGACACCGAGTGAACTGGACTCGGGTGCGAGAGGAGGGGCTAAGGCTTTACAGAGCTTCTCTGAGTGTGTGGCCCAAGGGAGACCAGCTTCCAGTCCCAGCTCTCTACTGCTCAAGCCCCTGTCCTTGACCAGGTCACTTGTCTGTGCTGAGGCTTGGCTTCCCATGTGTGAGGGGCAAGTGGGAGAACAGTGTCTCCATCTCTCCTTCCAGGTGTGGACGGGAGGTTGGGGTGCCGACTCATGGCCCAGCCCCGCTCTGGGGTGGGCACCTCAGCTGTGCCCAGGCCTTCTCCGTTGAACCTTGTTCCCCATCTGTCCTTCAGGTGCAGGCTAACCTTGGTACTTGAGGGCTGGACAGGGTGGGCCTAGCCCCGGCTTGATGTGAGGTTTCTGGAGAGCAGAAGAGGGGGTTTTGGGGGTAGGGGCATGTGGGTACCAGACAGTTCCATGAAGCTCTTCACTTTCCACTGCTATCACACCTCCTATCCTGTCCCTCTCCCTGCAACCCTGGGCTGGAAGCAGGACAGATGGGTTTGGTCTGCTGTGAGACCGCAGAGTAATTCTCCATTTACAAAGTGTGGGGGGGTGCCCACACAAGGACCCGGGTTCAATCCCTGGCTTTCTACCTGCAGGGGGGATGCTTCAAGAGCATTGAAGCAGGTTTGCAGGTGTCTGTCTTTCTCCCTCTATCTCCTCTCCCTTCTCAATTCCTTTATGACTTATACAGTAGAACAGAAAAAAAAAAGGAAGAAAGAAAGAAAAAGGAATAAATGGCTGCCAGGAGTATGGATTCTAGTGCCTGCACTGAGCCCCAGCAACAACCCTGGAGGCACAAACAAAAAGCCAAAGTGGGGCACCTGCTTCTGGGAGTTGTGTGCCTGGGCCTGGGGGCTGGGGCTGGGGCCTGTGGTTGTGGCCGGGGGCTGGGGCTGGGGCTGGGTGCTGGGGCTGGGGCTGGGCCTGGGGGCTGGGGCTGAGGCTGGGGGCTGGGACTGGGACTGGGACTGGGACTGGGACTGGGGCTGGGGCTGGGACTGGGGGCTGGGGCTGGGGTTGGGGCTGGGACTGGGGCTGGTTCTTGGCTAGGACTCAGGCTTGAGGCTGGGGCTTAGGCCTGGGGGTTGGAGCTGGTGCTGGTCCTGGTCCTGTGGGATGGGGCTGTGGGCTGGTTCTGGGGCTGGTGCTCAGGTTGGGCCTGGGGCTGGGGACTTGGGGCTGGAGCTGGGGCTGGGGTTGCTCTAGGACTGGGGTAGGTAAGCTCTTCACACAGCTCCTGGCTAGCGGAGTCCTGGAGTGACCACAGTGACTGGAAGTCAGGGGTGGCTTCCTGGAGGAGGTGATGTTAAGAGAACGAATGACTAACCTAGTGTCATCATGACCTTGGGCTCCTTTGTCACCTCATGTCAAGACATTTGCTTATCTTTGAGGCAGGCAAGTGAAATAGGCAAGGCCTGTGCCCTGTTCCTCTCCAGTCTTGGCTTTGTGCTCTGCTAAGCTCTGGGTGGGGCTCTGCAGCTCTTCTGCACAGGCTGTTCCACCACAGGCCTGGAAGCAGGTGATGGAGGGCTGGTGGGAGGTGGGTGGGCCGGGGCTGCATTCCAGCCTGTGTTGATGCTGCTGTCCTGGAGCCGTGCTGAGAATAGCACCCACACTTGTGTTGAGGGGACAGGTGGGGCTCTGGGGGTGGCCGTACTGACATCTCTGAGCAGGTGCTGGGGGGCTGGGACAAAGAGGGACCAGTCTGTCCTGTGCAGGCCCCACCTAGTGGCACCCTGTGCCACTCACATCTCTGGCCAGACTTAGCTGCAAGGCCCTCTGTTGTCTCTTTGTAAAGGATTGCTAGTGGGCTTGAGTTGGGTCTTTTCCCCTCCCTCCCCCCCTCTGTCTTTCCTTCCTTTCTTCTTTCTTTTATTCATTTTGGATAGAGAGAGAAATAGTGAAAGAGAAGGGAGAATAGACAGGGAGAGAGAGAGAGAGAGAGAGAGAGAGAGATCGAGAGAGAGAGAGAGATCTGCAGCACTGCTTCACCACTTATGAAGCTTTCCCCCTGCAGGTGAAGATTGGGGACTTGAACCCGCATCCTTTCACATTGTAATATGTGCACTCCATCAGATGTGCCATTGCTTCTGTCCTGCAGCTTCTTTCACCCAAAAGGGCCCAGGCCAGGAAGTGCTTCTCTTTCCCCTGCCTGCTCTTAGCAGACTGCCAAGTCTTATTATTATTATTATAATTTGCGTCCAGGGTTATTGCTCGGGCTTGGTGCTGGTACTATGAATCCACTGCTCCTGGAGGCCATTTTTTCTTTCCATTTTATTTGATAGGATAGAGAGAAATTGACAGATGAGGGGGAAATAGAGTGGGAGAGAGATAGACACCTGCAGACCTACTTCACTGCTTTTGAAGTGTCCCTGCTACAGGCTGGGTGGTGGGGTGGGCTCAAACCCAGGCCCTCGCTCATATAGCCCATATTAGCCCTTTCTATATGGGCTTAACCAGGTGCACCACTGCCTAGCCCCTTTGAGCCTTTTTTATTTTTATTATTTTTTAAATTATTCATTTATTACTGGATATAGACAGAGAACTTGAGAGTGAGAGAGGGAGAGAGACAGACGCCTGTAGCCCTGCTTCACCACTTGTGAAGCTTCCCCCCTGTAGGTGGGGACCAGGGGCTTGAACCTGTGTCCTTGTGCACTGTGATGTGTGCATTCAACTAGGTGTGCCACCGCCTGGCCCTTCATTTTTATTTTTGCCACCAGGATAATTGCTAGGGCTTAGTGTGTACACAATCCACTCTTCTAGACTACCATTTCTTTGTGCTTTTGAGAGAGAGAGAGAGGGAGGGAGAGAGAGAAATAACTTGTAGCTCTGCTCCACTGCTCATGAAGCTTCCTCCCTGCAGGTGAGGACTGGGGGTTTGAACCCTGGTCCTAACATGTGCTAGCCTGTGCTCTTTCGCAGGGTGCCAGTGCCCGGCCTCCGGACTCAGTACTTATATCAGGGCCCATGCAAGGCTGCTTGATGGGGGCGGAGGGGGCGTTGCTGCAGACCCTGAGAGGCTGGTATCTCAGCTGCTATCTGGTTTCTGCTGCACCTTTGCCATTTGGCCTCTTCTCTCAGGAGGGGCCCAGCTGTAGGGCCCCCGGAGAGCTGTGGGAGAGGAGGGGTCTTGGGTGGGCGGTGGGGTTGGTCGTATGCTCACTAGCCCTGCTGAGTGATAGGGGCAGGTGCTCTCAGTGAGCTGGGGGTTGGGCTTAGGAGGGCCAGGCTGCCAGGAGTTTGGGGACTGGGTGGAGGGTGTCCCACACTGCCCGTGGGGGATCACTTCTTGCTGAGCTTTCCTGTCCACAGAACTGCTCCTCATTCTCAAGCTCCCCTATAGGGTGAGGCTTTGACTTTACCCCTGAGGCTTGGGGCTCAGCTCTGATCACCCATCCTGCAACCTCTCCCACCCAGAGGGGTCCAGGACAGGGCTGCTCCTCTCTCCCCTCCCTTTTCTCAGCTAGCCAGCTGTCCAGACCAGCTGTCTAGACCAGGGTGAGAGTGACTGAGGCTGGCAGGGCAGCACAGGGGGCGCCCAGTCGGGGGCGGGGCCTGTCTGGGTTATGCCAGCTTCCTGGCCATTGTGTGTCTGACATCTGTGGGCCCCTCAGACACACTGGGCCCCTCCTCAGGCAGCCCCATCCTGGTGATGGCCCCTCCTTCCCTCACTGCTCAAACACTGGAGTCCCTCTCATGGCTCTGCCACCCACATTTATCTGACAACTTGTCCTTGCTTGGCCACCACTGCCTCTCACCTGTGCTGTGTGATCGGTCCTCTTGAAATGAGGTTCCTGCACCAACCTGCCCTGCATGGCCAGTCTGTCCCTGCTCAGCAGACTGGAGTCTTTCATTTTTTATTTTATTTATCTTTGGATAGAGAAAGAAAAAAAATTGAGGGGAGGGGGAGATAGAGAGGAAGAAAGAGACAAACCTTGCAGATGTGCTTCACCACTTGTGAAGCTTCCCCCCTGCAGGTGGGGACTGGGGACTTGAACCTGGGTCTGTATGCATGGTAACATGCATGCATCCTCACCCAGCCCCAGCCCCCTGCCTCTTGCCCCCAGACTGGCATGTTTTTTCTTCCACCTGGCTTATTACTGAGGCCCAGTACCTCCTACATGGACACACTGTTCCTAGTGGAAACACTGGTCTGTTCCTTGGGAAGCTCCGGGGCTTGGGCTAGGGTCCTCACTCATGGTAACATGTGCTCTCTACTGGGGGTACCACCAGCTGGCCCCATATCTTTCAAATTCTCCCTGGGATTGAGCTCTGCAGGACTTGCTGTGTCAGATCTGCAAAGCCAGGGTCTTGTGGTCCTCAGAGTCCTGAGGCCTGGCCTGGGTGCTCCTCAAGTGACAGCAGGGAGCTTGCAGCAGGGCTGGTATCGAAGCCCAGCTTCCCTGCAGGCTGAATATACAGGGAGTTTTAGTTTTTTAAAATAATTTATTTATGAAATAAAAAATAGAAAATATTGACAAAACCATAGGATAAGAGGGGTACAATTCCACACAGTTCCCACCACCAGAACTCCATATCCCATCCCCTCCACTGGAAGCTTCCCTATTCTTTATCCCTCTGGGGATATAGACCCAGGATTACTATGGGGTACAGGGGTACAGAAGGTGGAAGGTCTGGCTTTTGTAATTGCTTCTCTTCTGGATATGAGCACTGGCAGGTCAATCCATATTCTACAGGGAGTTTTTAAACCCTGGCTGCTGCTTCCTCATCTGGAAAGGGACAATAACTTGGCTTGGTGCCTGCACTATGAATCCACTGCTCCTGGTGGCCTTTTTTTTTTTTTTTTTTAAATTGGATAGGACGGAGAGAAATTGAGAGGGGAAAGGGAGGTAGAGAGAGGGAGAAGAGAAATTTAGACACCTGTAGACCTGCTTTGGCACGTGTGCAGCGGGACCCCTGTAGGTGGGAAACTGGGACCTTGAACCTGCACCCGGGTGCAGGTCTTTGTGCTTATTACTATGTGTGCTTAACTGGGTGTGCCACCTTCTGGCTTCCCGTTTTTTTGTTTTTTTTTTGTTCTTTTTTAAATTTTTTTATTTGTTATTGGATACAGACAGAGAGAAATTGAGAGAGAAGGGGGAGATAGAGAGGAAGAGAGACAGAGAGATACCTGCAGACCTGTTTCACTGCCTGTGAAGCAACTTCCCTGCAGGTGGGGAGCCGGGGGCTTGAACCAGGATCCTAACCAGTCCTTGCGCTTTGCACCATGTGCGCTTAACCCGCTGTGCTACCGCCCGACTCTTTTTTTTTTTTTAATAGGGATAGGCAGACACACAACACACACACACACACACACACACACACACACACACACACACACACACGGAGAGAAGGAGAGAGAGAATGAAAGTGAAAGAGGGGAGTCGGGCAGTAGCGCAGCAGGTCAAGCTCAGGTGGTGTGAAGTGCAAGGACCAGCTTAAGGATCCCGGTTGGAATCCCAGCTCCCCACCTGCAGGGGGAGTCACTTCATAAGCGATGAAGCAGGTCTGCAGGTGTCTATCTTTCTCTCCGTCATTCTGTCTTCCCTTCCTCTCTCCATCTCTCTCTGTCCTATCCAACAATGACATCAACAATAATAATAACTACAACAACAATGAAAAACAACAAGGGCAACAAAAGGGAAAGTAAATAAATAAATACAATAAAATAAAAATTAAAAAAAAAAAAAGTGAAAGAGACCACAGCACTGAGGCTTCCTTAGGTGAGTGAGGGCTGGGATCAAGCATGGGTTGCACACCAGGCAAAGCAGCACACTCTCTAGGTGAGCTCTTTCACTGGCCCCCTCATTGTATTTTCTTCCTGAGGCTACAGAAAGGGTTATGGGGAAGGGCCATGCAAAACTCTTAGCGAGAAGCCGGGCAACTGTTTCACGGTGTCCTGCCCCATTCTCTCTCTCTCTCCCTCACTGCAGCCCCCTGCTTGCTCTTCCTGCTCAGGGCCTTAGCCTGCTCCGTCCTCTTTGGCAGTCACTGTGTACGGGGATCCTGAGAGGTGTCGCTTCTCAGCCTTGCTCTGGGGCTTGCACCTCCAGCCCCAGGCAGCCCTTCAGCTCCCCACTGGGGCTGCATACCTCTCCTGAGGTGTACTGGCAACTCCAAACCTGGCCCTTGCTTCCCTCCCAGCACAGCAGACCTTGGTAACTCAAGGGAGGCAGCCATGACCCTGAGCCCAGGTTCTAGGCCACAGACCTGGTGGGGATCGCCCACTGTGGAAGAGGAACCCTGGAATCTGGGCCAGGAGGGGTGAGGTGGAGAGGAAGGAGGGTCCTTGGATGGAGTGACTTGGAGAAGCTGGCTTAAAAGTTCTTTATGGGATGATCCCACTCATGGACAGAAGTTGGGAAATAAGAACGCAGAGGGGGAAACACAGAGCAGAACTTGGACTGAAGTTGGTGAATTGAACCAAAGCAAAGGACTCTGGGGTGGGGGGAAGGGTTCAGGTCCTGAAACATGAGGAGGACCTAGTGGGGGTTGTTATGTGGAAAACTGGGAAATGTTACACATGGACCAGCCACTGTATTTTATTGTTGACTGTAAACCATTATCCCCCCAAAAAAGAAAAAAAAATAATTTTCAGTGTTTATCTGAAAAAAAAAATTTTGCCTTCCTTTTTCTCTCTCTCTCTGCCTCTCTCTTTCTGTCTTTTACTGTGGAAAAGATATTTAAGATTAAATCTGTTTTCTTAATGTTTTTAAGTGTACCATATTTTTAAATATTGGCATGACATTGCACAGATCTCCAAATCCTATTCATTTTGTGTAAATAAAGCCATTGGATTTGAAAAAAAAAAAAGGACTCTGGGGTGGGGTGGTGGGTATTCAGGTCCTGGAACATGATGGCAGAGGACTTAGGTAGGGTAGGGGTGAGAGTGTTATGTGGAAAACTGAGAAATGCTACACATTGACCAGCAACTATATTTTATTATTGACTGTAAACCATTAATCCCCCCCACCTCAAGAAGGGGAAAAGAAAGAGAATATTATGAGCTGACAAGAAAAAAAAAGTTCTCCTTGGAATGTGGACTGAGTTGGGTAGAGGACGTGTGTGTGTGTGTGTGTGTGTGTGTGTGTGTGTGTGTGTGTTCAGCAGGGTGGCTGGCTGGTTACTTGGGGGCTCCTGACTGGACAGGGCATGGCCAGTTTTAGTCTGAAGGGTCCTCCCAAGTGGGGGTCCTCTGTTTATGCTAATGCTGGGAATGGTTGCAGCCAGCTCCCTGAGTGGTCAGGGCTCAGCTGTGTTGGTGCCCCTGAGAGGCAGGAGTAGGGGCATCCCTCAGCACCAAGCCTGGGCCCTCTCCCCTCTTGCACTTGCTCTGAGCTTCTTTTAGACTTGATCTCCTCTTGGCTGACCCCCTGCACTGCCCGCCTGCCCCGAAGGAAAGATGAGAACGGCTTAAAGCCCTCACGCCCGGAGCCCATGGACCTCTGAGCTGGAGTTAGCATTCCACCTCCCTGTTTGCTCAGCTCAGGCCAGGCCTGGCCGTCAGGCTGCTGCAGGTCCTGTCTCTGCTGAACACCTCCCTGGCCCTACATGGTGGGGTGGACTTTGGAAGGTGTTTAGACACCTTGGGATGAGAGGCTTCACTACTCCAGGGCCTTCCCTCAGCTCAGCCACACCTGTCTGAATAACCCCAGCCCCTCACCATTCCCTGTGCTTATTTTTAAGATTTATACTCACAACATAGCAGAAGACCAGAGCATTGCTCAGATCAGATATGAATGTATATATATGATGGTGCTTGAAATTGAACCTGTAATCTCTCTTTTTTAAAAAAATATTTATTATTAGATAGAGACGGTGAACTTGAGAGAAGAGGGGAAGAGAGAGAGAGGGAGACAGAGAGACACTTGCAGCCCTGCTTCTTCCCTGCAGGTGGGGGCCAGGGATTTGAACCTGGGTCTTTCAGCACCATAATGTGTGCGCTTCACCAGGTGCGCCACCACACCTGTAATCTCCAGCTCTCCACACCAGCATGTCTTGTGTACCAACTGTGTTTCTTCCCAGTGCTTGGAGTAACCATTATGAAAATACAGAAGAAGCAGCAGCCTGAGTGTCCTAGAACAGACACTGGGTTAGCCACACTGGGTACTTGGACAGTGGAATACTATTCAGCTAAGAGGTTTCAATCAGAAGACAACAGCTTAGGGGCTTAACTGTAAAAGCTTTGGTTCTTAGTTACTAAATTATGAAGCCTCACTAACTTTTCCCGAGCTTAGTCTGCCGCTTCTGGGCAGGAGCTAAGGCACAGTGGTGGACTTTGCAAGCTGCCTCCTTCTTCATCTCAACGTGCCTCCTTCTGCTTCTTCCTTTACTCTGTTCTGGGGGGGGGAGGCTTTTCTTTTCGGGCTTCCCCAGCCCCACCTGACAGTTCCCTCTAAAATCCGGTGGCCCCACCCACTGGGCGCTTTGGCTACAGGCTTATCTACTAAACTGGATGAAATTTCTGGCTCTTGGGAGGGGAGGAGAATAGTGGGAGGGTGCCAGAAGGGGAGGAAACGGGAAAGAGGTTGCCTGGAACTCATTATCTGATGGGTGTCTTCTCTTCCACTGGGGTCTTTCCCAGAGTCTGTCTGTGTTGTTTATGTCACAAAAGTATATATATGATCTAGGAGATAGCTCAGCTCTTTTAAAATATTTAATGTTTATTTTATGGGTGGAACACAGAGAAGTTGAAAGGGGGAGGGGAACATGGGGAGGTTTGGCAGTGTCGCACCTGGTTAAGCACACATAGTACTAAACACAAGGACCATGCAAGGATATGAATTTGAGCCCCTGGCTCCTGCAGGAGGGATGCCTTCATGGGTGGTGAAGTAAGTCTGCAGGTGTCTGTCTTCTCTTTCCCTATTTCCCTTCCTTTCTCAATTTCTTTCTGTCCTATCCATTAAAATAGAAACAATGACCTGTGATAACCCTGGAAAGAGAGGGGGGCGGAGAGAGGGAGAGAGAGAGCTGCAGACCTGCTTCACCTCTCATGAAGCTTTCCCCCTGCATGTGGGGACTAGGGGTTTGAACCTGGGTCCTTGTGTCTGTTCACATGCGTGCCCAACCAGGTGCGCCACCGCCTGCTCCCCAAAAGTATTTTCCTTACCAGTTAAATCTTTGCAAAGCAACAAGATGGAGTGTAACTCATTTGCAGTAGATCCAAGACACCCTGCCCGTTCCTCCCAGGCATCTGTGTAGATAACCACTAAAAACCAAGAGTTGAGCGGCTAAGAAATAGCCCAGCCAGGAGAAAGTATACTTTGCCATGTGTGAGAATCAAGTGTGGGCCCCTGGGTCCAATGGGAACACCCTGCACCCGTGAATGGGGGAGCAGAAGGTGGGAGTTCTGGCTTCTGTAATTGCTTCTCCACTGGACATGGGTGTTGGCAGGAGGATCCACACCCCCACCCTTTTTCTATCTTTCCCCAGTGGGGCAGGGCTCTGGGGAGATGAGTAAACCTCAAACTTCATCTGTAAAATGGGACCAGTGGGCACTGCTGTTTCTTTGTCTCTGAGTTTTACATGTTTTTTTTACCCTCCCATCGCCTGAGGTCTGTGTCCCCATCCCCACCCCCATAGATAACCACTATCATTCTCCCATAGTCTTGGATATAGGTTGACTTTTTTTTTGTTCTGTTTTTTTTTTCACATTTGTATATTCAATGTCTATATTCTGCATATGAGTGAAGCCGTCTTGGAGCTGTCTTTCACCTTGTGACTGGCTTCACTGAGCATCATCTTCTCCAGTTCCATCCACCAAGGGCAACAAAAGGAAGTAAATAAATAAATATTAAAAATTTTTTTTTCATTTGATATAGTCCCATTTGTTTATTATTGTTTTTGTTTCCCTTGCCCATGGAGTGTAGTCTTCAAATATGCTCTTAATATTAAGGTCCTGAAATGTTTCACCAATGTGTATTTTTTTTTGTTTAAATTTTTATTTATTTTCCCTTTTGTTGCCCTTGTTTTTTTATTGTTGTTGTAGTTATTGTTGTTATTGATGTCATCATTGTTGGATAGGACAGAGAGAAATGGAGAGAGGAGGGGAAGACAGAGAGGGGGAGAGAAAGACAGACACTTGCAGACCTGCTTCACCATCTGTGAAGCGACTCCCCCTGCAGGTGGGGAGCCCGGGGCTCCAACTGGGATCCTTAAGCCGGTCCTTGCACTTTGCGCCATGTGCGCTTAAACCGCTGCTCTAATGCCAGACTCCCTCTTCTATGTATTTTATAGTCTCAGCTCTATCTAGGTCTTTGACACATTTTGAGTCAATTTTGGTGCATGGTATTGGGTGGTGGTCAATTTCTCTCTGTCTCTACCCAATAAAATGGAAAACATGGCCACCAGTGGTAACCCTGGAGACAAAGAGAAAGAGACAGACAGACAGAGAGAGAGAGAGAGAGAGAGAGAGAGAGAGAGGATGAATATTACGAGAATATTCCTTTTAGGAAATAGACTGAAGTAGTTGGGGTGAAATAGGAGAAAGTGTTACCATGCCTACAGCTTACTTCCCTGTGCTTCTAATAACAAATGAACAAATGAACCAAACTGTTCATAAGGATCTAGAGATAGAGGTAGAGAGATAGAGATAGAGATAGAGATAGCAGGGCTGAATGGTGGTGCACCTGGCTGAGAGCACATGCTGCAATGTGCAAGGACCTGGGTTTGAGCCCCCAGTTCCCACCTGCAGAGGGAAAGCTTTGTGAGTGGTGAAGCAGGGCTGCAGGTGTCTCTCTGTCTCTCTCCCTCTCTATCTCCCTCTTCCCTTCTCAATTTCTGACTGTCTCTACTCAATAAATACATAAAGATAATAAAAAATTAAAGACAAAACAAAAAAGAGAAAGAGATAGAAAGATAGGTAGAAATATCTATAGGTAGAAATACAGACAGGTAGATACAGAGGAGACAAATATAGCTGGGCACTAACAGCTGGTGCACTGAGTAAAGGGTGGGTGGCAGTTTTGGGGTTTATATTCCAAAATTAGTTGGGGGGTGCATGTACTGTGGCCTGGGTGGGGGGGCTTGGGGACTTCCCTTCCCTCCCCTCTGCTTTCCTGTTGCTGCTGCCTGGGCTATGCCTAGTTCCTGTTAATGCAAGGTAGGGGCATCCCAGGGTGCTCTAGTATCCACATCCATTTTGGGGGGGACACCACCTGCCCCCCAGTTGTGTGGGAGGAAGGCTGAAGGCAAAGGAGATGTTTGAGGGGATATCCTGAGGAAAAAATCACTGGATACCAGGGCCCCGGAAGCCCCAGCAGATTGGCCACCATGGCGGCCTTCCTCTCTCTTCCCAAGCCCCCTCCTCATTTTCACCTCTTGAGGGATACCTTCTCCCCAGAAGCAAGCCCCCGTTTGCTTGCTGAGAGATGATGGAAACTCCTGGCCTTTGGTCTGTTTGCCTGTGCGTCTGTCTGGAAACATGTGTAGGGGTGTGATGACCAGCATCCTGTTGCTGGGGGCCCCTCCAACCACAGGCCTCAGTGGGAGGAAGAAGTGAGCCGGTGACACCCAGATGCTGGCTAGGCTTGTCACTCGGAAGCTAGCCTTGACTGAGGCGGCAGCGGTGGAGGGCAGGCAGGTGATGGACAGGATGATGAGGAAGGTGAAGGTGGGTGTGGGGGCTCTCAGCAGGGAAGTGAATGAAACTCCCTTGTGAGCTGTGGGCTCGTGGTGCTGGGGCAAGTCTGAGTGAAGGTTGAATCTGTCTTTTTGCTGGGCCTGGGGGGTGCCCCTTGCAGCATGGTGGCAGGGGTTCTGCTGGTGGCTGAGCTGTCCCCTAGCTTATCTGCCCAACTGAGATGTGGGATCCTGTCTGTTGCTACCATCTCTCCAAAGCCTCTAGGATTATCTCTTCTCCCCAGCCTTCTTCCTGCCCTGCACCTGCATCCAGGGTTATCCCTGGGGCTGGATGCCGGCGCTCCGGATCCTCTGCTCCTGGTGGATGTTTTTTCCATTTTATTGGACGGGACAGAGAGAAATTAAGAGAGGAGGAAGAGAAAGAGAGACACCTGCAGATCCGCTTCTGCACTTGTGAAGCATCACCCCTGCAGGTGGGGACCCGGGGGCTGGAACCCAGATCCCTGAGTGGGTCCTTGCTCAGTCCTCATCAGTACAGGGCAACTGGCCTCTCTCTCTCTTTGGAGGCAGGGGGTGGGTTCTGAGGCCCCAGGAATGGCTATCTGGGACTCCCCCAGACTCTGTGGTCAGAGCAGTGCCCCACCGTCAGCCCTGTGAGAGAGCACTGTTGGAATGTCCACACACCCCTCTGCGGATGCCTACCAGACTCCCCTTCTCTAGTTTTGGAGGTTGGGAGCAGCTGTGGGCTCCCTTCTGACGGACGACTGAAACTCCATGTCCTGATGATCCCGCGTCCACCTGCCATGTGTCACAGGGAGGGTGATGACACATCTCTCGGGCTTGGTGCTATGAGTGACAAGCAGCTCATGGTTCAAACCCACAGAGGTTATTTCTGGCTTGTAGGCTTAGTGGCTGTGTGGCAGAGTATGGTGAGCTTTCCTGTCTGTCTGCCTGCCCCTCCCTGGGACGTACTTGTTGGAACTGACGATGAAGGAGAGAGGGGAGTGGGCGGCCTGGCCTCTGCTGGTGCTTGGAGTTGAGAAAAAGATCACAGCCACAGGTTTAGGAAGTCCCTGCCAAGGTTTGGTGGGCCTGGCTCAGGAGGCACTCATGTGTCTCAGAGTCTCCTGCCCCACCCAGGTGGCTCTGGTTCATAGCACCTGCTCAGAGCCGCTGAACTGTAGCTGTTTTGTGTGTGTGTGTGTGTGTGTGTGTATGTGTGATAGAGGGGGACTTGCTGTTACCAGCCCCTCTTGTCTCTGCCCTGCCCTGGATCGGCCCTTTTGTCCTATCTGGATGAGCTGAGGATGTGTTGAGAGGGACCTAAGTGGCACTGATAAGGCTTCCTGGCACTTGGCCAGCTGAGCCATCCCCCTTCCTCCTCGGCTGTCTGGCTGGCCTGGCTGGCCTGCGGTGCTGTCCTTGGCTACCTCATCAGAAAGACTCTGCTTGGCTTCCCACCAACGGACCCACAAGAACAGAGCAGAGTGAGCTCCACTTTGGAGGGTCTGCCGCCAGGGCTGCTTCCTCACCAAATTCCTGCTACTCCTTGAGAACTTAGTTTGGTCTTTTAACCAGTCTCTCCTTATACCCCAGAGCCCTTCTGCTGCAGCCTCTGAGCTTGAGAAGGAGGGAACAGTGTCCCAAGCCCTTGGCTATGGCCATGGCAGGCCTCACAGTGAGCTCCTCTGAGTGGGAGGAGGTAGAGAGAAAGGGAGAGAGAGGGAGAGAAAGGGAGTGAAAGGGAGAGAGAGAAAGAGAGAGAGAGAGAGAGAGAGAGAGAGAGAGCCAGGAGAAGCCATGGTTGGGTCTGAAGTGAACCATTTCAGGGTCCCTCCATGCTGATGGAGACAGAGGCACAGTTGGTTAACAGCTTTTTGTTAGCAGAGAAGGCAGCAGCAGTTCCAGCCTGGCACCCTAACAGAAGGCAGAAGGGACTCTCCCGCAGTGGCTGGGATGAGGCCGGAATCCTAGAATCTGACAGTTGTGACAAAGATACTGGCGGCCATGGGAACCGTGGGTTGTGCTGGGCCAGTGTCTGACCAGGGCAGGCAGTACTCGGCCTGTGTTTCTTTACAGTTGCCACGGGCAGCTTCTTGAGAACAAGGTTCCAGGCCTAGGGCTCCTCGTCCTCACCTGGAGGGTAGTAGCATCTCTACAGAGTCCAGCAGGTGCCTACTGGGGCAGGGCTTCCGGTTATTCCTCTCTCAGAGGGATGGGGAGGCTGTGCCACACATCCTGTGCTCCCCACACCCTCTCTCTCTCTCTTTTTTTCCTCCAAGGTTATCACCGGGGTTCAGTGCTATTGGCGGCTTTCTTTTTTTCATTTTATTGGATAGGTTAGAGAGAACTTGCGAGGAGGGGGAGATAGAGAGGGGGAGAGAAAGATAGACACCTGAAGACTTGCTTCACTGCTTCTGAAGTGTCCTTGCTCTAACCCAGGTCCTTGGACTTGGCGCTTAACTGGGTGCACCACTGCCCAGCCCTTCCCTCCCTCCCTTCCTCCTTTCCTTCCATTCTTCCTTCCATCCTTCCTTCTTTCCTTCCATTTCCCTTCCATCCTTCCTTCCTTCCTTCTGTCCTTCCTTCCATCCTTCCTTCTTTCCTTCCATTTCCCTTCCATCCTTCCTTACTTCCTTCTGTCCTTCCTTCCATTCTTCCTTCCATCTGTCCATCCTTCCTTCCTATCCTTCCATCCTTCCTTCTTTCCATCCTTCCTTCCTTCCTTCCTTCCTTCCTTCCTTCCTTCCTTCCATCCTTCCTTCCTTCCACCCTTCCACTCCTTTCTTCCTTTTCTTGCACGTGTATGTGTTTCAATTCTCTAGATTCCACGTATGAGTGAAACCATCCATTGCTGTCTTTCACTTCTTTCTTTACCTCCCTGAGCACAACCACCTCCCGTTCCTTCCTTTTCATCCCAGAGGACATACAACTGCCTTTGCTACTTCACTGATGGTATATGCTATGGCTTCTTTATCCAGTTATCTGCCAGTGGGCATTTAGGCTGCTTCCATGTTTTAGTCATGGTGACTGTTGCTGGTTTCTTGGCAAGCTCAGAGATAGAGAGACAGAGAGAATCCCTTTTCTCAAGGGCCCTCTCACTACCTGGGGAAGCCTCCTCATGACCAGTCTCTCTCAGGGCCTGAAGCTGTCCCTGGTGGCGTCTGTGGTCTGGGCCTAGCACACAGCTGCAGTCCATAGATGGGGCTGAAGGATGCCCCTTGTGCCTTGGAGCTCAGGCCACAGGGAGAACAAGGGGCTTTTTAAATTAAATTTTTTTTTTTGGCCTTCAGGAGGCCTTTTTTTTTTCTTTTTGCCTTCAGGAGGCCTTTTTTTTCTTTTTTGCTTTCAGGAGGCCTTTTTAAAAATTAAAATATCCAAAAATTAAAATTTTCCAAATATCTTTATTTATTGGATAGACACAGCCAGAAATCAAGAGGGTGATAGAGAGGAAGAGAGTCAGAGAGACACCTGCAGCACTGCTTCACCACTCGCAAAGCTTTCCTCCAGCAGGTGTGAACTGGAGGCTCAAACCTGGGTCCTTGCTCATTGTAATACATGTAATATGTGCACTCAACCAGGTGTGCCACCACCCGGCCCCCTTTCTTTCTCTTTTCCATTGTTGTGACAGGGGACCTTTTGAGTGAGTGTATCTCCTCAAGGAGAAGGGAATGAAGGGGCTGAGTAGGGCTGCCTTCTGGTCCTGCCTCCAGGCCCAGCCTGGCCTGACCTGGCTCCCTGGAAACCTGTGACTCACACTGTTGGCTCCTGTGGGCTTCCGGTTCTGTCCCAGATGGTGGTTTGTCTCTGTTGTGGGTCTGCACTGTGGGGAGAGCATCTGATGGAGAGTGTGAGTCACTCACTCCAGTTCTGGCTAGACACTGCCTAGCTTCACCTCATTTCCAATCCTGGGTGTGATAGCCAGGAAGTTGAGTGTGTACAGGTGTGACATCTATGGGTTTTGAGAGGTGCTGATTTTTTGTGCATGGTGGCTTGTTGGTATGCTTCTAAATTCTGCTTATAAGACCTTCTGTTTTGATCATTACATTAGGTTCGCTTGTATTGCTTAACGCTGTAGTCTATTTACATAATCATTGTTTTATTGTTTTAATCCCCACTGGTTCGCGTGCTTTTTCCTTTTCCCCACCTCCTATCCTACATACTTCCTCTTCCTGACACTTCCGCCTCAGGAGATATAAAAGGACAGGATTTTCTAATGAACAGGGGTTAGATTGTTGAACTACATCCCCGCTCGTCAATAAAGATTGAACTGCGTTCCCAGCTCAGCCATGAGTCTCTCTCCCGCCTGCGAAGCTTGCCCGGCATCTGGCACCCTGAACTGGGACTGGCAGTGGCTTGGCTTTGCTAGTCTCCTCAGTGGCAGACCTTGGTGTCTTTCTACCTCTGCCCAGTCTTGGCTGTCACAGTAGAGTGTAGCTAGTTGGCCACTCCTGGTGCCCACCTCTCCCCGCTCCTGTCACTCCCATCCTCTGTGGTCTCTAGTTGTCTCAGCACATTTGAAATTCCTTGCAAATAGACCTTATCTTTCTGGTTCCCTTATTTGTGGGGCAAATTTTCCCCTGTCTGAGCTGTCACTTCCCCCAGGAAACCTTCTCTGGTGACAAGAATGAAAGGTAGTTTCACCCCAGGCTCCTACCACCCCTTCATCCTGGGCCACTGATCCTGGCTGCCTTAGCAGAGAGGCCCAGGGATGGGCACGGAGCAGGTGCTTGCTAAGGGATGGCTCCTTGCACATACGTGTAACTGGAGATCCTGAGAGCTGACTGCCTCCCTGGGGTGCCTGAGCCACTGGGTCTGCTGGAGAAGGTGCAGCAATAGTTTCAGGCTAGGGGACGACCAGACATCCCTTGGTTTAGGCCCTGTGTGCTGAGTGGGCTAGGCCAGTGTGGCCACGGGAGGGCCTGGCTGAGGGCATCGACTGGCCCCCTGCATGGGCTTCCTCTGGTTCTTGTCCTTGCCCTGGGATCCCTCTCTGTTCCCCCCCCCCCCCCAAATTCTGATTCTTTTGTTGAGTTGGGCTGCTGCCTCTTTGGGAAGCTCAGTGCCATCCTTTCTGCCTGGGGCATGTACTAGCCAGGCCAGTCTGTAAACATCTGTCTCCATCTTGTTGTTGCCTCCCTGTAACCCCCCCCCTTTTTCCCGGCCCCCTGCCCCCCCCTTTATCTCTACTTTATCTGTCTTTATCTCTACTTCTTCTCTTGCCCTGGTCTTTGCTCATAACCCTCTCCCTTCTTGGTGCTTTATTTTGTCCCCACACTGGAACTGTGGGGGGACAGATGTGAGTGAGGGGTGATGGAGGGGACCCAGTGGGACTTGGCTTTCCTGGCCCCAGTCGCCCTCTCTGCTCTGTCTTCCTGTTGGCCCCCTCCCCCAGCACAGGCTGAGAAGGAGCAGCTGTGACCACTTGTCTCAGACTTGCAGCTGGGAGTGTGACCTCAAGCCACATGGTATGTCTGTGCTGAGTGAGTTGGTCGTGAGACTGAGCAGTAAATGACTGGGGGTGGGGGGTGCCTCACATGCAAATCAAGGCAGATTGGGAACCAATCCTTTTTTTTTTCTTTTTAGAAAATTGAATTAAAAGTAAATTTTCTATTATCTTTTATTTATTTATTGGATAGAGATAGCCAGAAACTGAGAAGGAAGGGGGAAAAGGAGACAGAGAGAGAGAGAGAGACAGAGACAGAGAGACACCTGCAGCCCTGCTTCACCACTTGTGAACTTTCCCCCTGCAGGTGGGAACCAGGTGCACCACCACCTGGCCTGGAGCCCATTGTTTATTTTTATTTTTGGATAGAACAGAGAGACAGAAAGAGAGTATGAAAGAGACCACAGCACCAAAGATTCCTTCCACGCAGTGGGGGCTGGACCTGAACCTGGGCTGCACACAGCAAAGCAACACATTATCTAGGTGAGCTATCTTGCCAGCCCAGGTTGGGAACCAATTCTAAGTGATACAAGGACCTGCCCCCAGCAGCCCTGCTGTCTTTGCTGTGACCCCACTAGGGGGAAGTTCTCCTGTCAGCTCCAGGACGGT
The DNA here is from genome assembly GCF_950295315.1 of Erinaceus europaeus. Taxonomy (NCBI): domain Eukaryota; kingdom Metazoa; phylum Chordata; class Mammalia; order Eulipotyphla; family Erinaceidae; genus Erinaceus; species Erinaceus europaeus. The sequence continues at coordinate 38,500,993 of NC_080179.1, forward strand.
CCTATGCTTTCCTCTGATGTTCATGAGCCTGAGCCCAGGAAATAGCATTTTTCTTTCCTTTTTCCTTTTTTTTTTTTTTTTTTTTTGCCTTTAGGGTTATTGCTGGGGGTCGGTGCTGGCATTATGAATCCACTGCTCCTGGTGGCCGTTTTTTTTTTTTTCCCATTTTATTGGATAGGACAGAGAGGAGGGGGAGATAGAGAGGGAGAGAGACAGAAACCTGCAGACCTGCTTTACTGCATGTGAAACTTCCTCCCTGCAGGTGGGGAACCAGGGACTTGAACCCAGATCCTCACATGGGCCATTATGTTTTGTACTATGTGAGCTTAACGTGTGCTACTCCTGGCCTCAAGCAACAGCCTTCTGTGGGAAGATGGGGCCACTTTCTGTGCCCCTCATGCTCAACTCATCGTCAGCTGCTAAGCTGGGGGTGGGACATGTAGGGGTACAGTGTGCGGTTGGTAGGAAGGGGTGCCCAGGGAGGGGTGCCCATCTCTCATGATGCCCTTGAAGACCCCTTTGTCCTAGTTCTAGCCACAACAGCAAGCCTGCCTTAAGCTGGAGAGGGTGGGAGGGCTCATCCCTGCCCTTTGAAGATGACTGCAGCCTGCTAGGGCCCTAGGCTGGGAGGTATTGCTCATGGCGACCAGGTGGTGCTGGTGACTGGGTGGTGCTGGTGACTGGTACTCATGGTTTGGCAACTCTCCTTGTCAAGGTAACAATCTTCTTTTCTTCTTCTGCCTTGGCAGGTGCTCCAAAAGCTGGGGAAGGCGGACGAGACAAAGGATGAGCAGTTTGAACAGTGTGTTCAGAATTTCAACAAGCAGCTGGTGAGTGTTGGTGCCCTTGGCCTAAGGGAGCTTATGAAAACAGAGCCACTAAGAACTGAATTTAGGGAGGAAGAGATGGACCCATGTGGACTGATGAAGTCGAGGAAGACTTCCTGGAGGAGGGAGCACTGGCACTGGGTTAGACAAAGGAAAAGAAGAGAATCAGGGTATATTTCAGGTCCCTCAAGTGACAATCGATTGTGGCTGAACTCTGGAAAATCTTGAGGGGCCAGGTGGTGGCACACCTGGTTGAGCACACATGTTATGGTGCACAAGGACCCTGGTTCAAGCCTCTGGTCCCCACCTGCAGGAGGAAGTTTTGCGAGTGGTGAAGCAGGGCTGCAGGTGTCTCTGTGTCTCTCTCCCTCTCCATCACCTCCTTTCCTCTTGATTATTTCTGGCTGCCTCTAGCAAATAAATAAAGATAATAAAAATAAAAAAGGAATCTTGAGGTGAGCGGGAGCTTTAGGTGTTTCTTGTGAGGAGAGTGGCTTCTGTAGAGCAGTGTGAGGGCAGAGTGGAGTCGGTTTGACTTGGACAGCTGCTGAGCTGGGTGGCCAGCTGTGAGGTGAGCCTCCTGTAGATGATGTCCAGTTCCTCCTATTAGCCAGCAGGCAGCTGGCCCCATCATTTTCCTGTTCTAGATAAAGGAGCAGTTAGGGCTCAAAGCCACTGGGGGACTTGTCTAAAGCTATTCATGGGGGCTGGGCGGTGACACACCTGGTTAAGTGCACACATTCTTAAGTGCAAGGACTCAGGTTTGAGCCTCTGTTCCCCACCTGTAGCGGAGACACTTCACAGACAGTGAAGCAGGTCTGCAGGTGTCTGTCTGTCTGTCTGTCTATCTACCTACCTACCTACCTATCTATTATCTATTTATCTATCTACCTATCTCCCACTCCTCTCTCAATTCCTCTCTGTCTTATCAAAAAGAAAAAAAAAGCTATTGGGGTGGGCAGTGGTGCACCCAGTTAAGTGCACATAGTATGAAGCTCAAGGACCTGCACAAGGATCCTGGTTCGAGCCCCTGGCTCCCCACCTACAGGGGGACGCTTCACAAGTCGTAAAGCAAGTATGCAGGTGTTTATATTTCTCTCTCCCTTTGTATCTCCCCCTTCTCTCTCAGTTTCTCTAAAATGGACAAAAATGGCTGCCAGGAGCAGTGGATTTGTAGTGCTGGCACCAAGCTCTAGGGATAAAACTGGAGGCAAAAAGAAAACAAAAAAATAAAGGCTATTCAGCAATAGAGGAGGATTCGAACTCCCACTCACATGGTTCTTCTTCTTCTTGACTGCTAAAGGCTTCTTTCTTTCTTTATTTGCCACAGCATTGTTGAGCTTTGGCTCATGGTGGTACCAGGGATTGAACCAGGAAGCTCTGAGCCTCAGGCAGGAAAACCTGTTGTATAAACTATGCTGTGCTATCTTGCCGACCCATTCCTAACCTTTCAGTCTTGGAATCATCACCAGAAGGAGTTTAGTGATATTGGCAGTCTGGGGGCAGTGCTTGGATACAAAGGAATTCCTTACCCAAGGGCTCTGACCAGCCTTTGGGTTGATGCTGAAGATTCTCTGTACACAAACAAACACACAACAGGTTCAGAAGTCACTTCTGGGACTGTGCTTGAGGAAAGAAGCAAGTGGGTGGGTAGAGGTGACCCTGGAGACTGTTCCCTCCCTGGGAAGGGAGCACAGTGGCCAAAGGAAGGGTGGAGAGTGGGGTTGTGGCTCCATGACTTCTGAGGCCAGTTGCTGTGAGTGACAAGCAAAGATAGGGTTCAGAGCGGCTATGAAGAGGGGAACTGGGCTTGGGGAATGAGGTCAGGATCTAAACTCTGCTTGGAAAGGGTTCAGGGAGGAGCAGGTGAAGGCAGGGAGGGCCAGGTACCCCCCCCCCCATCTCCTTTTGGTCCATGCCTGAAGTCTTGGAAAGCACTGAAAGCCCCCCACCCCACCCCACCCCACCCCACCCCACCCCACCCCACCCCACCCCACCTCTGACCCAGCAGTGGAACCTAGGGAGATGCCTTTCTGGCAGAACTGGCAGCCCTCTAGACAGGGGCAGGGTGAGATGCATGCTGGGAGGTGACTGGGTACAGGCTGGGAGAAGACAGTGTGAAAAGTTCCCAGGGCCAGTCCTCCATTACCTGCTAGAGGAACTGAGCCTCCTGGAAGCTTCCTGGTGCTCTCAGGGGGATCTCCAATGAATACTGGTCTTTCCTTTCCTTTCCTTTCCTTTCCTTTCCTTTCCTTTCCTTTCCTTTCCTTTCCTTTCCTTTCCTTTCCTTTCCTTTCCTTTCCTTTCCTTTCCTTCCCTTCCCTTCCCTTCCCTTCCCTTCCCTTCCCTTCCCTTCCCTTCCCTTCCCTTCCCTTCCCTTCCCTTCCCTTCCTTTCCCTTCCCTTCCCTTCCCTTCCCTTTCCTTTCCTTTCCTTTCCTTTCCTTCTTTTTTTTATACTTTCTTTTTTCTTCCAGTGTTATCACTGGGGCTCAGTGCTAGCACTACAAACCCACTGCTTCTAGAGGCCATTTTTTCTACTTTATTGAATAGGACAGAGAAATAGAGAGAGGAGACAGAAGGAGAGAGAGAAAGATAGACACCTGCAGACCTGCTTCACCACTTGTGAAGTGTACCCCCTGTAGGTCGGGAGTTGGGGGCTCAGACCCAGATCCTTGTGAGTGTACTTGCACTTAGTGCATGTGTGCTTAACTGGGTGCACCACCACCTGGCCTACACTTAAAAAAAATTATATATTTATTTCATATTAGACAGTCAGATTTACACACACACACACACACACACACACACACACACACAAGTGTAGACACCATGTTGTGGTTTGAATTAGGAATTTCAGGCATGGGAGCCCAGGCTCTACCTGTTCAACTATCTCTCTAGATTTTCCAGGGTGTTTCAAGGCCCAGGAAGACTCTACTGTGGGGGGGAGTTGGCGGTAGCACAGCGGGTTAAGTGCAGGTGGCACAAAGAGCAAGGACCAACCTAAGGATCCCTGTTTGAGCCCCTGGCTCCCCACCTGCAGGAGAGTCGCTTCACAGGTGGTGAAGCAGGTCTGCAGGTGTCTGTCTTTCTCTCCCCCTCTCTGTCTTCCCCTCCTCTCTCCATTTCTCTCTATCCTATCCAACAACAACAATATCAATAATAACTACAATAATAAAACAACAAGGACAACAAAAAGTAATAAATCAATAAATAAATATAAAAAATTAAAAAAAGACTCTACTGTGTCTGCACTCTGGGAAAAGCCCTGCCACTGGTCGTCAGTTTTCTCACCAGCTAAGTGGAGGCTTGAACAAGAAGCTTGAAGTCCAGGCTTCTGGCCCTGTTTTCTGTTTGCTCCGAGGAATGGCTCCTCCTAAGCTGAAGCTTCCTTGGGTTCTGAGTTGGCCTGAAGTGCTGTTAGGGAGTTACTGTTACTGGTATCTATCCTGTGGGACTCAGGCTTTTCAGGGTGTCTTCTAGACGTGAACCTTGCACCCTTGAAATGCAATCTTCTGCTATAGGTGAGGTAGCCAAGACTCAGAAGAGTTGAACACCTTGGAGGCTGTGTAGTGGGTCTGGGAGTGGGCTCAGTTCACAGCTGCCTGCTCTCAGGTTCACTCTCTAGAGCTGAGCCCCTGACCTGAGGATGGGGGCTGGGCTGGGGGAAATGTCACAGCTGCTCTGGAATGGTAGTCCTGGGGTGGAGGTGCACCCAGAGCTGACCAGGCTGCTGGGCAGAAGATGAAGGGAGCCTGCATCTCAGAACCGAGAACTGGTCTCAGAACTGTGACCAGACGGCCCCCACTTTGTCCCCTAGAATCATACATTCTGCTGGCTTCCTGGCTCTGGGTGAGGAGTGAGTCATAGACTCAGGGCTAAAGATAGCCAACGCTGGTGGCTCCCGGGCTGGGGACATGGGGCGGTCGGTCATCTGAGCTGAGGCTCTGTCCACCTTCGGCATGGGTGGGTCACTGGCTCTTCTCATGGCTGAGGGTAGGAGCAGGTCTGGGACAATTAAAGGTCTCACTTAAGTTTCTGGGGCAACTCTCAGGGGGTGTGTGGTTCATGCAGTTCTGGAGTGTGTGTGTGTGTGTGTGACTGGAGCCCAGAGTGGGTGGCAGCATTTACCAAGGTGTGAGAATCACTTGTATGTATGTGTATGAGAGAGGGAGAATTCAGAAGGCTATAGTGGACTTGGATGCATAGGGAACTCTGAGAATTTTGGGCTGAAGACAGGGCTTGGGAGAGCAGGAAACCAAGAGAATTCCTGACCCCCCCCCCATTTTGCCTCCAGGGTCATCTCTGGGGCTTGGTGCCAGCACTACGAATCCACTGCTCCTGGTGACCATTTTTCAAGTTTATTGGACAGGACAGAGAGAAATCGAGAGAGGAGGGGGAGATAGAGAGGGAGAGAGAAAGATAGACACCTGCAGACCTGTTTCCACCTGTGAAGCATACCCCCTGCAGGTGGGGATCGGGGGACTTGAACCTGGAGCTCAGACCCCCTAGAATTCCTGTACTTTATCTACAAACACCTTGAAGTGCCCATGTTCTTTAGAGCCCAGGACTTGAACCCCTTTCTTTGGGAGTCAGCTTTGAGATGGGCTATGGTCTATCTACCACTTGCCTGCTTTAAGGGCTCAGCTGACTCAGCCTTTCCTGCCCTTCAGCACCAGTACTCTTGGCCTCTCTTCTGCACTGACAGGCCCTGAAGGCCTGCTCATGACTTTTGCTCCCCACAGGCCCAGCTCTGGCTACTGAGTTATTTATTTTTGTATTTTAAAAATTTTAAAAATTTATTGATTTGACAGGACAGAGAGAAATTGAGAGCTGAAGGGGAGGGAGAAAGGGAGAGGGGCTGGGTGGTGCAGCACCTGGTTAAGTGCACATGGTACTATGTGCAAGGACCTGGGTTTGAGTCCCACTTTCCTGGCTGTGGTGGTGGTGGGTGGGATGGACGATGCTTCACAAGTGGTGAAGCAGGTCTGCAGGTGTCTCTTTGTTTCTCTCCCTCTCTCTCTCCCTTCCGCTCTCTGTCCTATCTAATAGAAATGGAAAAAAAAAATGGCCACCAGGAGCAGCGGATTTGTAATGCTGGCATTGAGCACCAATGATAACCCTGCAGGCTCAAAAAAAAAGGAGTGAAGAAGATAGACACTGAAGCCCTGTTTCACTGCTCATGTAGCTTTATCCTTGCAGGTGGGGACTGGAGGCTTGAACCTGGGTTCTTGAGCATGGTAGAAGGTGTGTTCAGTCAGGTGGACCACTGTCTGGCCCCATCAGCTCAGGCTTTTGTGAAGCCACAGTGGGGCCTCTTCCTGGGGTCATTTCTGTGCCTCCCAGATCCCACCGTTGTTTGCTTTCTTTCTAACTGAGCTGGGGACAGTCTGGATTCCCATAGGTCTCAGCTCAGAGTGGGCATCCCTTGGCTATCCAGCAAGGAGCTTCAGGTATGGACTGCGGAGGGCAAGGCTCAGGTGGAGCCAGAGAGGGAACAGGGAAGGTGGGAGCTGGGTCTGCAGATGGAGTGTGATCGTCTGGAGGGGTGTGCAGCAGGAATGGGGAGGGGGTGCTGACTTGGCCTCTGCCCCGTACCCCCAAGTTGCACTAAATTTTGGCTGTGGGCTCCCTCCCAAATATGAGGCCCAAGGAGCACGAAAGGGGACCGCCACACTCCCCTGCCACTCTGCTGGGGAGAAGGTGTCCCAGCCCCAGGAATGCCTCTGACAGTATCCGGGGACCCAGGAGGCTCGCCTGCCTGCAAGGAGGACAACACACTTATTGGGGCCATCTAGGGCTGCCCAGCGGGAGGCAGCTGGATACTATCCCCTCTACAGGTCCCCAGGCAGGGGAGGGCTGTCCCCCACCCTGGGGACTGACTGGGGACTGGTAGGGGCCCAGCTGTGGCTGGTACATGGGAGGCAGAGCTGGGGTGGCCCCGGCACATCTGTGCTCACATCACGGCCTTGTCTGGGGAGCACAAGGGACGCTGGTATGGCCTGAAGCTGTGCCCCACAGCAGCCGCACTGGGGGACTCCTTCCATGGGGTGGACAGTGTAGACAGGCTCTGATGTGATGGTGAGGCTGGGGGGGGGGCATAAGCTGGGCAGGAAAGGCTGGGCCTGCAAGCTTCTGTGACGTCAGCTGTCTACAACAATGTCTCTTCAGTCACAATGTCACACTCATCTCTGCCACCAAAGTATTTCATTGCGGAAACTAGGGAGGGGCCGGGTGGTGGTGTCCCTGGTTAAGTGCATGTATTGTCATGCACAAGGACCCGGGTTCAAACCCCCAGTCCCCACCCGCAGGGGGAAAACTTCACAAGTGGTGAAGCAGGGCTGCAGGTGTCTCTCTGTCTCTCTACCTCCTCTCCCCCTCAGTTTCTCTCTGTACTATCAAATAAAATGAAACAGATAAAGTTAAAAAAACAAACAGGGAGGCATGTCAGGAATGGGGTGACCCTTCCTCATTACCTCCTCTCTGTGAGGTTCCACAGAGGCCTGGATACTGTGGCTTCCTTGGATCTTTAACCAACACATCTCACTTGGGAGTTTCTGAGTATTTTGTGTGGCCTAGGTTCTCTCTATCCTATGTGGAGACCTGAGGAATTTTGGAGAGGTTTTTATTTTTTTTTCTTCCAGGGTTATCTCTTGGGCTTGGGCTCCGTGCTGGCACTACAAATCCACTGCTTCTGGCGGCCATTGTTTCCATTTTATTGGATAAAACAGAAATTGAGAGAGGAGGGGGAAATAGAGAGGGAGAGAGAAAGAGAAATAGAGACACCTGAAGACCTGCTTCACCACTCATGAAGTGTGTCCCGTGCATGTGGGAAGTGGGGGCTCACACCCAGATCCTTGCACAGGTCCTTGTGCTTAGTACTGTGTGTGCTTAACCCAGTGTGCTACTGCCCAACCCCTGGAAAAGTTTTCTCCCTTTTTCCTTTTCTGTTCCCCCTCTTAGTTAATTGTCTTTGCTGGGGCTTTATCACTTTATCACTTTTTCAGCTAGAAAGAAACACACAGGGAAGGTGAGAAAGAGGAAGAGAGATAGAAAGAAAAGGAGTTCCCGATGGCCAAGCTTCCTCTAATGCAGTGAGGGCTGGGCTTGAACCAGGTCCTCCTGCACAGGGCAAAGCAGCCCACTGCCCAGGTGAGCTACCTCGCTGGCCCTTGAACCTTTCTGTTCACCTCACGTCTCCTGTGCTGTCCTGCAGCCGCTCTCTGCTCTGCCGATATGGCCCCTGGGAGCAGGCAGTCCTGTTGTGTGGGAGCAAACTGGGGCCCGAGTGCCCAGGTCAGGCTCCTCAGCAGTTCCCTGCCTCCATGTCACCCTTGGCAAGTCACCCAAACCCTCAGCCACCTTAGGTAGTGGGGACCGTGCTGTCAGAGGTGCGCATGGCGGGCGCTGGCCCCATACACAGCAAGGCTTTCCACAGACAGCAGGGGCAGGGCAGCCCTGCCGCTGAAAGTAGGCAGGAATACTTGGAGGCAAAGGTACAGGAGGGGCCTGGAGGGTACCGAGCATGAGTACTGCCCAGAACTAGGGTGTCACCCAGGGGAGAACATGTGTCAGGGTGGGAAAGCCGAGGTGGCCCGCAGGTGCTGCTGGGCACCTCTGGTGTCCTTGTGCACCCTCTCTGCTGGGTGGTATTGTCTTCAGCCTCTCTTGAGGCTGGCTTGCAAGGGCATGAGGCTGGCTGTCATTTTGGGCCCAGGACACTTAAGGCAGTGGGTGCATAGTTGTGGGCTGAGAGAGGAGAGATCAGCCCCAGGCTTGCTCAGTGCCAGCCTCAGCCTGGGGTGTCTCTAAGGCCCAAGCGTGGCTGGCTTGTGGCAGCTGTCCCTCAGGGTGTGCGGGAAGCACAGGGTCAACTGTGGGGTGCCTGTGGTCCTCACCCCATTTTGTCATTCTCTCCCAGACCGAGGGCACCCGGCTGCAGAAGGACCTTCGCACCTACCTGGCCTCAGTCAAAGGTATGGGTCGAGAGTGGGTCTCTGTGAGGTGGGACTCCATAGACACAGGGAGGGCTTTTCCCCACAGGAGGATTAATGCAGAACAGGCCCCTCAGTGGAGGGACTCTGGGCTCAGTGGAGGTCACATGCTCTAGAGCCTTCATGAAGCAGAGGGCAAATATGCCTGATCTCCCCTCCCCCAGGACCTCTGTGGGCCCACTGCAGTGTTATTCTTCTGCCCACAGCCATGCACGAGGCCTCCAAGAAGCTGAATGAGTGTCTGCAGGAGGTGTATGAGCCTGACTGGCCCGGCAGGGATGAGGCCAACAAGATAGCCGAGGTGAGCATGGGAGCAGGTGCCTCAGCCTGGCCACGGAAAGCCTGCTCGGCCTCAGCTTCTGGCCCTCCCACCTCTCTAGTCCTGCCCCTTGATAAAGCCCTTCTGGGTCTCACATGCTGTCTGTTCTTGGGTCTGTCTTCTTGCTTTGGGGGTCTTTTTTCCCCTTTGCTGATGCCCCTTTGCACTGAGGTGGAGTATTGCTGAGGCATTAGACTGAGTATATGGGCTTTGTCTGTGTGTGTGTATGCGTGCGCGTGGGAGAGGGAGACAGAGGGAGGAGAGATAGAGAGACAATGGGAGAGAGGAAGAGAGAGACAGAGGTAGAGAGATGGAGGGAGAGAGAGATGGAGACAGGGAGACAGAGAGACAGAGGGAGGGAGAGAGAGAGAGACAGAGAGATAGTGGAAGAGAGAGACAGAGAGACAGTGGGAGAGAGAGACAGAGGGAGAGACAGATAGAAAGACAGAGAGACAGAGACAGTGGGAGAGAGAGGGAGAGAGACAGAGGGAGACAGAGACAGAGAGATAGGGAGAGAAACAGAAAGACAGGGAGAGAGACAGAGACAGTGGAAGAGAGAGGGAGAGAGACAGGGAGACAGAAACAGACAGAGAGACAGAGGGAGAGAGAGATAGAGGGAAAGAGAGGGAGAGAGAATGAGAGAGATAGAGAAAGATGAGGAAACTTCTCTTGTTCCCACCTCACAGTCATATCAGGGGAGACTCTCTGCGTGTATGTGTGTGTGTGTGTGTGTGTGTGTGTGTGTGGTGGGGGTTGTTATTCTTCTCTTCCCCTCCCAGATTTGCTTTGTGTAACTGAGTGGATATGAATTAGGGGAGCAACTCCCCCCAAGTCAGATGCTTGTAATGCTTGCATAGAGCTGGTCATCCAATCGCTCCTTAAGTCTCTCCAGCATGGGGCTCTTCAGAGGGTCAGTGGCCACGTGGACACTAGCCAAATCTCTAAGAAGTATTTACATTACTGGATGGCTCTGTCTGTATCACAGCCATGAAGACCTTTCCAGATGACATGTGTTCTGCATGCAGACATGTGCGAGACTCAAATATCCACCTCAACTTCCAAGAGCAGGAAACGTTTCTGGTTAGGTTGAGACTGCATCTCTTCTTGCTGGCGAATGGTTTCTTAGTGACCATGTCAGGCTGTTAATTCCACTTTATAGAGGAGGAGACCTGGGGTCTGGGAAGCCACTGAACTGCCAGGTGGTGGGGCTGGGAGGCCAGGGCTGAAGTGATGTTCATGGTCTCTTTCCTCCTGCAGAACAATGACTTGCTCTGGCTGGACTATCACCAGAAGCTGGTGGACCAGGCGCTCCTGACCATGGATACGTACCTGGGCCAGTTCCCTGACATCAAGGTGAGAGGTGCTCTTCCTCTGTCCATCTGACTCCAGCCTGCAGCCTATACAGGAGAGAGGGAGAAGGAGAGAGAGAGAGAGAGAGAGAGAGGGAAAGAGAGAGAGGCACTTGAGGGCATTGAAGGACTCAGGCGACTCTACTGGCAGCCTGCTTCTCTGAACAGGAGCACCTGGTCTTTCTAAGCAGGGGCTTCAGACTCCCACCTCTAGGGCTCCAGGCTGTGGAGACTTCCTGGGGGGTGTCTGTGTGGAGTCACGTCACCCTGGAGTGACTGCGGGTCTGAGGTGCACTGAGGGGATGCTGGCCTGGGTGTGTCATGCCTCAGAGGCAACCCAGACATGGCTGTATGCCTGAGGGGAGTGTGCTCAGCTGTGTGTTGCCACTCGTCTGGGTGTGCTGGTACTCAGGTTTGCACAGTTACAGTGTCAGCTGCCCCTGCTGGGCCCTGACCTTTAAGGGTCTCCTGTCCCACTGAGGCATGTGGCACCTTGGGCACCTTCTCATTTATTTAATATTTATTTATTCCTTTTTCTTGCCCTGGTTGTTTTATTGTTGTAGTTATTATTGTTGTTATTGATGTTGTTGGATAGGACAGAGAGAAATGGAGAGGAAGGGAAGACAGAGAGGGGGAAAGAAAGATAGACACCTGCAGACCTGCTTCACTGCTTGTGAAGCAACTCCCCTACAGATGGGGAGCCGGGGGCTCAAACCAGGATCCTTAAGCTGGTCCTTGTACTTTGCACCACCTGTGCTTAACGGCTGCACTACCACCTGACTCCCTATTTATTTATTTTACCAGAGTACTTCTCAGCTCTGGCTTATGGTGAGACAGGGGATTGAACCTGGGACTTCGAAGCCTCAAGCATGAGAGCTTTTTTGCATAACCTTTATGTTATCCCTCCCTCCCTCCCTTCCCTTCCTCCCTCCCACCTTTCCCTTCCTCCCTCTCTCTCTCTCCTTTCCCTTCCTCCCTCTCTCTCTCCTTTCCCTTCCTCCCTCTCTCTCTCCTTTCCCTTCCTCCCTCCCTCCCTCCTTTCCCTCTTTCCCTCCCTGCCTTTCCTTCCCTTTCTCCTTCCTTCCTTCCCTCCCTTCCCTCCTCCCTCCCTCCCTCCCTTCCTTCCTTCTTCCCTCCCTCCCTTCCTTCCTCCCTTTTCTTTGGATAGAGATGGAGAGACTGAGGGGCTGAAAGGGGATGAAAGGGGGAGAGACAGAGAGACACCGGCAGATATGCTCCACATCTCCTGAAGCACCTCTCTACACACCACAGGCAGGGAGCCTGGGATTAAATCTGGTTCCTTGCTCATGGCCATGTGTGCACTCAGCTGGATGTGCCCCTGCCAGGCCACTGGCCCTAGGCACATTGGTCATGGAAGCAGAGGGATAGAGATGCCCTCCTCTGTAGTATGGTGGCTGTTAACATGTGAGGGTCCCCCTCTTGCCCCAGCCCTGCCATTCCCCTCAGACCCTTCAGAACACTTCATGGACTCTGTGCCAGGAGTCTGAGGGTGGTGGCAGAAGAAAGAGGAGCTCAGGGGTATCCTGAAGGAACAGAGAGTAAGACAAGGGAAGGGGGTCATTCATGCAGCCATGCGACTTGCACCTGGGTTATGATCTGACCTCTTTGTTCAGGGCGACTGCTGTGGAGAGGTGAGCTCCTGCTCCTTGTCACCACAAATGTCTCAGCAGGTTTTACTTATGTTTTGCTGGACAGCTTCTTTTTCATTATTTTTTTAAATTAGTTACTTAATAATGATGAGCAAGAACAGGGTTACAATTCCACACAGTTCGCACCACCAGAGTTCCGTATCCCAATCCCCTTCATTGGAAGCTTCCCTATTCTTTATTTCTCTGGGAATATGGACCAAAGATCTTTATGGGGTGCAGAAGATGGAAGGTCTGGCTTCTAAAATTGCTTCTCTGCTGGACATGGGTGTTGAGAACCTGTTTCTATCTTTCCCTAGTGGGAAAGGTGAGACTTTGGGACTCATTGGTGAGGTTGGCCAGACCACTTCTAACCTTCAGTTTATGGTGGTACTGGGGATTGAATTTGGAACCTTTGGTGCCTTAGGCACACAAGACATTTTACATAGCCACTATACTGTATCTCTGTCACTCTCCTGTCCTTCAACTTATTTATTTATTCACATGTTTATTTTTGCCACAAAAATGCATGATTTTGCTATTCCCAGCAAGCTTGTTTTAAAAACGTTAAACCATGGGAGTTGGGCGGTGTAAAAACATTAAGACAATCATTTATTTATTTATTTATTTGTTTATTGGGTAGAGACAGAGATAGATTGAGAGGGGTGGGGGAGATAGAGAGGGAGAGAGACAGAGAGACATCTGCAGTCCTGCTTCATCACTTGTGAAGCTTTTCCACTGCAGGTAGGGACTGGGGATTTGAACCTGGGTCCTTGCGCACTGTAATGTGTGTGCTCAACCAGGTGTGCCACCACCTGGCCCAAGAGATTTTTTAACCCCATTTTTATCACAGATAGAAGCAGAGGGAATGAGGCAGAGGGGAGAGAGGAGAGCTACCATATCACAGCTCCATTGCTTGTGGTTGGTGCTCCCATGTAGTGGCTGGGGGCTTGAACCTGAGTCCTAGAACTCTGGTCTTCACACATGGATAAGTGTGCTTGTCCTCTACCAGGTAACCTGTCTCCCCATCCTTTGATGGGTTTGCCCTTCTGGGTACACCTAGCGCTCTAGGCCCAGCATCTCTGGGCCTGGCCTGGGTTAGCATCTCATGGGGTTGTCAGCCCTGTTCACCCCCCACTCTCTTGCCTGTGGTCCAGTCACGCATTGCCAAGCGAGGGAGGAAGCTGGTGGACTATGACAGCGCCCGGCACCATTATGAGTCCCTCCAAACGGCCAAGAAGAAGGATGAAGTCAAAATTGCCAAGGTATGGGCTGAAGGTGGCAGGGAGGCTGCAGGGGATGCCCACACCTGGAGGGTAAGGTGGGAGGAGTCCTTGTCCAATGCTGCACTCATCCATCACGCCCCTTCTCCCCTGCTTAGCCTGGCCTGACAGTCTCTTCATGGCTGGTGGCTGGCCCCACTGTGGCCCCAGAGCTGGAGGCGGGGTGGCACTGGGCCCAAAGGTGGCGGACTGCAAGTCCCCTGTGGGTGCTGAGGTGAGGGTTCACTTCTGTCCTTCCACTCTGCTCTGAGGTCACTTTCCAGAATCTGAACAGGCCTGGCTTGCTGGGAAGGTCCCACCAGGCATGGTGTGCTGAGTGGAATTCTGTTGTGGGATCCCAGGGGGTCTGACGTGACTCTGTCTGGACTGGAATCAATGTGGGTGAGGGGAGAGGCCATACTCCACTGGGTGCCCCGCCCCACCAGAGGCAGGACTGTGCTTGCTGAGAGTCTTTTACCCCTGCTAACAGATCTCACATTTTGCTTTACAGTTGGACCTCATCCCCTCTTGCCCCTGCCCTACTTGGGATTCTTCTTAATTCTCTCAAGCTGGGGGTGGGGTGGGAGATGGGGGGAGTCCTTCACCTGCTTGTGGGGGTGGAGGGGGACGGCCAGCCTGCCTGTTGCTGCCTTAAGGTGCTGGGACTTGGTGTTTAATACCTGTGTCTCTCTCTCTCCCCACCTCCCTCCCGTTTCCACTCTCCTTCGCCTCCATCTGTCCCTCCCCACGCCCAGCCTGTCTCGCTGCTTGAGAAAGCCGCCCCCCAGTGGTGTCAAGGCAAACTGCAGGCTCATCTCGTAGCTCAAACTAACCTGCTGCGAAATCAGGTGACACCGGCTTCTAACCTTGCACGTGCTGGCGCCTTCTGGTCTGTCTCCCCATCTGCCCAGCTGTCCTGCTGCCAGGGGTCGGGGAGGGAGGGCCTTGGCAGCAGGGAACTCTTCTAATGTCTTTGATGGACAAACTCCGGCTTCCCTCAAGCCCCAGGGCCCAAGGTAGGAGGCAGGCAGAGGCTGGGACTCCGGCTGATGGGGATCAGGAGTCGTCCTGGCCTGCCTCTTAGATCCTGGTGTCTGGGGGATATGTGGCTGGAATTTTCCTTACTCCAGGGACCCAGGAAAGACCTGGAGCCATTTGTTTTCTGGGAACAACCCAGCAGGGAAATGTGATGTTGTTAGGAGCTATTTGTGCTCCTGATTTACATTTCATTTTATTATTATTATTACTTAATTTTATTAGTGACATAATACAGACTTACAAAATTATGAGATAACAGGGGTATAATTCCACATTGTTCCCACCACCAGAGTTCTGTGTCCCCACCCCTTCCATTGGAAGCTACAGTAGTTCTCCCAAGGTTGCAGACATGGGTTGGCTATGAATTTTATAACTATCTATATTTCTATGTATTTGCCCATTTTTCTATGGTCCTTCCTTCTCTTCCTTTCTTTTTTAATTAAAAAAATATTTACTTAGTGATTTAATAATGGTTAACAAGATTGTAAGATAACAGGGATAAAATTCCACACAGTTCCCACCATCAAAATTCCATGTCCTATCCCTTCCATTGGAAGTTTCCCTATTCTTTATCCCTCTGGGAGTATGGACCAAAAATATTTTTTAAAAAGTATTTTTATTTATTTATTTATTAATGAGAGGGATAGGAGGAGAGAGAAGGAACCAGATATCACTCTGGTACATGTGATACATGTGGTACATGTGCTGTTGGGGACTGAACACAAGACCTCATACTTGAGAGTTCAGTGCTTTACCCACAGTGCCAATCCTGGGCCACTGGACCAAAGTTTTTTATGGGGAGCAGAAGGTGGGAGGTCTGGCTTCTGTAATTGCTTCTTCACTGGACATGGGTGCTGGCAGGTGGATCCACACCCCCAGCCTGTTTCTGTCTTTCCCTAGTGGGGCAGGGCTCTGGGGAGGTGGGGTTCCAGGACACATTGGTGAGGTCGTTTGTCTGGGGAGGTCAGGATGGCGTCATGGCTGTCTTACATTGTCTTTCAAGCCTCCCAATACTGGGAGGCTCTCCTGAGTTACTGCAGAAGCAAACCTGTGCAGAGAGACATGGCCTCCTGCCTGGAGTTCCGGAGCCTGATCATAGTTGAGTTGAGGTTTACCTGACCCAGTCCTGAGGTCATTTCTCAAACTCCTCAGCTCAGGGCTCCAGTGGGTTCCTGGTCTACCCTAAGCAGGCCAGACTCACAGGTACCCTGTGGGACCTCCTGGTACTCTGAAGGGGACATGGCTGGGACACTGTGTCTTGAGCCTTGAAGTTCTGCTCTGTGGGCATTTGGTGGGGACAAGCAGTCGGCATCATGGAGGCCCAGAGTGATTCCCTGGGAATGAATTTGCACAGAACTCCTGGTTGACCTTACTATCTGGCAATGTTCAGTCTTTAAGTTTTTTTTTTTTTTAATCTTTATTTATTTCTTTCTTGTATAGAGACGGAAACCAAAAGGGAAGGGGGTGACAGAGAGGGAGAGAAACAGACAGACAGACACCTGCAGCCCTGCTTCACCACTTGTAAAGCTTCTCCCCTGCACGTGTGAACCAGGGGCTCGAACCCGGGTCCTTATGTATTGTACCATGTGTGTTCAACCAGGTACACCCCCACCGGGCCCCGAAATATTTGGTCTTCTCAAAAGCCTTGCGTGCCTTGGGTGCAGGAAGCCTCATGGTTTTTTCTTTTTTGCCTCCATGTTTGTTGCCAAATCCAAAGCTCCTGGAGGTCATTTTTTCCCTTTTGTTGCCCTTATTGTTTATGGTTGTTGTTATTATTGTTGTTAGATACGACAGAGAGAAATTGAGAGAGGAGGGGAAGACAGAGGGGGAGAGAAAGACAACTGCAGACCTGCTTCACCACCTGTGAAGCGACTCCCCTGCAGGTGGGGAGCTGGGGGCTCAAACCGGGATCCTTATACCAGTCCTTGTGCTTTGCACCATGTGTGCTTACCCCCCTGCGCTACTGCCCAGCCCCTGTGGCTTCTTCTTCAGTGAAACCTACAGGACAGCAGCACCTCTTCCTGGCTCTGGAGGTGGGGGTGGGGTGGGGGAGGCAAGTGACAGGCCTGACCCAGGAGCTTGGGTTTCTTTCTGGGCAGTGCCCCGTTTTTCCTGGTCTGTGTCGTGATTTCATCATCTCCGACCCATATGTGTCACATGTCCTTAATATGGAGAGCTCCAGGCTTATCACAGGCTATGGCCTGATTTTTTTTTTCCAGGCCAAAGCTGTGGACTTGACTTTGGGGGAGGGGGATACTGAGCTGCTGCCATCCTCACTCTGGGGTTGTGGTGACTCTGTGCTGGGGGAGACCATCTGAGAGACTGCAGGATGTGGGTAAGAAGAGACTGGCCTACAGGTAGCTTTGGATATGGATTCCCAGCTGGAGGGGAATATGTCTCCTGACCCAACCTTGTGGCTTCTGCAGGACTTTCCTGTCCTAGGACAGGTTTACTAGGAGACTGGGTATGGCAGAAGCAGCTAGAAGGCTGTGAGACCTGTCCTGTGGCTGCTGGGCTGTGTAGAGTTGGGAGGAGTGGAGAACCCTTCTGTCTCCAGCCTAGGGGGTGCATCTGAGGGAGACTTCAGACACAGCTTTGGACATTGAGCTGTGTATATTTTGCTGTTATAAAGTGGCTTTCATATTTGTACCCAGTTTTATTTCTTGAGGTCTTTTTTTTATTAAGATTTTTAAAATTACCTTTATTTATTGGATAGAGACAGCCAGAAATCGAGAGAGTAGGGAGAGATAGAGAGGGAGAGAGACAGACACCTGTTGCCCTGCTTCACCACTCATGAAGCTTTTCCTCTGCAGGTGGGGACCAGGGGCTACAACCTGGGTCCTTGTGCACTGTAACATGTGTGCTCAACCAGGTGCTCCACCACCTGGCCCCCTTGAGCTCCTTCTTCTGCTCCCTCCTTATCTCAGGTCTCCTGGGAGGGGGGGTAAGTGTTCAGAGTCACCAGTGCGCAGCTGGTTGGTTGTGAGCTCGGGCCCAGGACGGTGAAGTCTGGGGACAGTGGGGCCTACGGAGATGTTCTGAGTTGACTTACTGGCCACCCATGTCCCCAGGGATTCTCTGTTCGTCACTGGCTAGTTTCCCAAACCTGCATGCAGAAACTGGGTATCATTGTGTAGGGTGTCTGCCCATCACCCCAGCAGAACCAGAGGGGTTCAAGGGCACCCCCATACCCTCAGCTCTCTCCCCATTTCGTGATGCTGCCCTTGCTTCTTTTATTTTAATTAAAAAATATTTATGCATTGTTGGATAGAGACTGAGAGACATTGTAGGGTTGAGGGAGAGCTAGAGAAGAAGAAAGACAGAGAGACACCTGCAGCCCTGCTTTACCACTCGTGAAGCTTCCCCCCTGCAGGCGGGGACCAGGGGCTCGAACCTGGGTCCTTGTGCACTATAATGTGTGCTCTCAACGAGGTGGGCCACTACCTGGCCTTGCCAGTTGCTTCTCAAAGAACCAGAGTATGAGGAATGTGACCTGCAAGAATACCCAGGACCTCAGGGGAATCAGAGCCACCCTGTTCTCTGCCACTTTACACAGCACAGTGTGAACTGTCTGCTGTCACTGCCCCTACCGCTGTCATGGCTGCTCTTTCGGGGGGGGGGGGTCAGGGCCGGCATCATGGGTGGTGGCTGAGTCCTTCCAGCCAGAGGGTTTCTGTGCTGTGAGGAGCTGGGGTGGACAAGGCCACCACTGAGGGATGCCAGTTCCTGGCAGTCAGAATAAGGATGTGAACAGCAGCACCAAGCACTTGCCTCTGGATGTGTGAGAGTCTCCCGGTTTGTGGATCCATTTTGTAAGCTGCTGTTAGTAAGTCCTGCTTGCCAACTGAGTGATGCCCAGAGGAGTAAGGCAGAATAATGCAGCTTGGGGCCTACACAGTTAGGCATTTCCTCTCTCTCTTCTTTCCTTTTATTTTTCCTTTCTTTTTTTTTAAAGATACGTTTATTTATTTATTATTGGATAGAGAAAGAGAGAATTGAGAGGGAAGGGGGAGATGGAGAGTTAGAGAGAGACAAAGAGACACCTGCAGCCCTGCTTCACCACTTATGAAGCTTCCTCCATGTAAATGGGGAACTGGGGTTTGAACTCGGCTCCTTGAGCACTTTACTATGATGTGTGTGCTTAACCAGGTGTGCCTCCACTTGACCCTTGGCACTTGTTTTTATTATTTGACCCTGAGTTTTAAAATCAGATCTTTAAAAAAACAAACAAGTCAGGGGTCTGGGTGTTGGTGTACTTGTTGAGTGCACATGCTACAGAGTGCCAGGACCCAGTTTCAAGCCTCCTGTCCCCACCTGCAGGGTGGAAGCTTGTCAAGTGGTGAAGCAGGGCTGCAGGTGTCTGTCTATCTCTCTCCCTCTTTCCCCACTCTTCTCAATTCCTGACTATCTCTATTCAATAAATAAACAAAGATTTAAAAAAATAAAAAACAACCCAAACAAGTCAGGCAAAGAGCTCAGTTGCAGCTGGGAGAAACAGTGGCCCCTCACTCCTTTCATCCTGTCCCCACCCCCAGTGCCTGTCCAGGGCTCAGGGCTGACAGAAGCTGGCCAAGCCCATCCTGGCCCTGTAGCTGAAAGAGACAGCCAGGCCTGGAAGCCACTTGGCGCTCTTCTGCCTCTGCCAGAAGCTGCTGGTGGGTTTACCCCTGGGCACAGCCTTCCACGGTCCTCGGCTGTGACTCAGACCCTGAATCCCTGACTGGGTGACAGCTTCTGAGTCACTCTTTCCACCAGCTCTCCAGGGTGCGCTGACAGGACCCCTTCTCTGAGGGGCTATGACTCAACCTCTCCCTGGCTTTGCCCTCTGGAGAGCAAATGTGTCAGCTGTCCCTTTCTTTCAAAAATATTATTTATTTATTTATTATTAGATAGGAAGAGAGAAATTGAGAGGAGAGGAGGAGAGAAAGAGGGAGAGAGACAGAGAGACACATGCAGCCCTGCTTCATTACTCGTGAAGCTTTCTCCCTGCAGGTGGGGTCTGGGGACTTGAACCCGGGTCCTTGTGCATTGTAATGTGTGTGCTTAAGCAGGTGCCTCTTGCTTACGGTCCCTTTCTCTGCCTTCTTTAAGGATGCTGTGGGGCTCTAGTGCCAGTCTCATGGGTCTAAGCAGAATTGGGGCAGCCAGGATGCCGTGAGCAAGGCATCGATGGAAGGCCTCAGGAGTGGACACAGCTCCTCCAGGCCTCACTTCCCCCTGCCTTTCTGTTCTTTCTTTTTCTTTTTCTTTTTAGAAAAAGGTTTTTATTTATTGGGGAGAGACAGCCAGAAATCAAGAGAAAAGGGGGTGATAGAGAGGAAGAGAGGCAGAGAGATGCCTGCAGCCCTCTTTACCACTTGTGAAGCTTTCCCCTGCAGGTGGGGACCGGGAGCTTGAACTGGGGTCCTTGTGCACTGTAACATGTGCGCTCAACCAGGTGCACTACTGCCTGTCCCTGTTGTTCCCCCTCCCCCCTTTCTGGATGTCCTGAGCAGCTGCCTCTGGCCTTGGTCTACTGGGGTCGCCCAAGAGAGGGGCTGCTGGAATGGAGGCAGGGGAGTCTCTTGGGGGGAAGAAGTACAGACTGGGCAGAAGCCAGTCTTGAGCTAAAGGAATACTCAGTAGGGGCAGTGAAGCCTGCAGAATGATGCTGACATTGTGCAGGAGATCCCACATGGACTCTGTATTGCCACTGGGGTCTGCCTCTGGACCCTGCTGTGCTCTAGCCCCATGGCTGCCCCCCTTGTAACGCATTTGGGCCAGGTAGGACCTCTCCCTTATCAAGACTGTCTGCCCCAGCCCCCACAACCCGTCTTTTCAGAAGGACCCCACAGACCCAGCTACATGGGCCTCTGGCTGTGTGGGTGTCCATAGCTGGCTCTGCCTCCATCTTGGCCTGAGCCCTGGCCCCCTGCACTGGCTGGGAGGTCCTGGGCCCTTGGGTGTGGGGGTGGGTCTGGTCTGGCTGAGGCTGGCTGGGGTCCGAGGCCCAGCAGCGGGAATGACAGGTCCTGCTCCTCAGGCTGAGGAGGAGCTGGTCAAAGCCCAGAAGGTGTTTGAGGAGATGAATGTGGACCTGCAGGAGGAGCTGCCATCCTTGTGGAACAGGTGAGGGGTAGGAGGTAGTGAGGCCGAGGCCTCTGCGGGGGCTGGGTCTATGGGGACAGTGGTGGGGACCACGCATGTGTCCTGAGGGCTCACTTGGCCTCTCTCCTTCCTGCCCTCCTGCAGCCGGGTGGGCTTCTACGTGAACACGTTTCAGAGTATCGCGGGCTTGGAAGAGAACTTCCACAAGGAGATGAGTAAGGTAGGCCCTGCTGACCTGTGGGCCTCAGGCCTCTGCCAACGGTATGGACGAGTTGGGTCCTGGAAGGGGTCTCCTTAACCCTTTGGGGTCCAACACACATGGAGACATAGCACCTTTTCAGTGCCTTGGGGAGGAGCCTGTTTTATTTTATTGTATTTTACTTCCCCCTACCCCCCACCTCCAGGGCTATTGCTGGGGCTTGGTGCCAGCACTACAAATCTACTGCTCCTTGGAGGCCATTTTTCCCATTTTATTGGATAGGACAGAGAGAAATTGACAGAGAAGGGGGAGATAGAGAGGGAGAAAGACAGCCAGTTGCAGAGCTGCTTCACCGCTTGTGAAGCATACCCCCTACAGGTGGGGAACCAGGGACTCAAACCTGGATCCTGGCTTTGGTCCTTGTGTTTTATCCTATGTGTGTTTAAATGGGTGTGCCACTGCCTGGCCTCCTTATTTTATTTTTAATTTTAATTAATTAATTAATTTTAAATATTTATTTTCCCTTTTGTTGCCCTTGTTTTTCATAGTTGTTGTAGTTATTATTATTGTTACTGATGTTGTTGTTAGATAGGACAGAGAGAAATGGAGAGAGGAGGGGAAGACAGAGAGGGGGAGAGAAAGACAGACACCTGCAGCCCTGCTTCACCGCCTGTGAAGTGACTCCCCTGCAGGTGGGGAGCCAGGGGCTCGAACCGGCATCCTCACGCTGGTCCTTGTGCTTCCTCACACTGGTCCTTGTGCTTCACACCACGTATGCTTAACCTGCTGTGCTACCGCCTGACTCCCCTTATTTTATTTTTAATTACATTTATTTATTTATTGGCTAGAGACAGCCAGAAATCAAGAGAGAAGGGGGAGATAAAGAGAGAGTGAGAGACAGAGAAACACCTGCAGCCTTGCTTCACCACTCTCAAAGCTTTCCCTCTGCAGATGGAGACAGGGGCCTTGAACCCAGGTCCTTGTGCACTGTAATATGTGCTCTCAACCAGGTGCACTGTCACAGAGCCTGTTTCTAAGGAGTATCCCCTCTGGTGTGTCTGGACCTATGGAAGCTGCTAGGTTCCTGGATGCTGTGAGCCAGACCAGAGGTCCAGCACAGCCCCCCATTCCAGCCCTGCTTTCTTGGCCTGAGCACAGAGAACTCTCCTTAAACTGGAAATACTTTCTTGGCAACATTAGTCCAGGTAGCTCAGGGTCAGAGAATGAAGGCAATTTCCTGGTTTTTATGCAAATAATAAGTGAATGACTAGAATGTTCTCAATTTTTCTCTTTTTTGTTTTTAATTTTTTTATTAGGGATTTAATAATTACTAACAAGATTTCAGATCACAGGGGTATGATTCCATATGATCCCCACCACCAGAGTTCTGTGTCCTATCCCCTCCACTGGAAGTTTCCCTACTCTTTATCCCTCTGGGAGTGTGGACCAAAGGGTGCAGAAGGTGGGAGTTCTGGCTTCTGTAATTGCTTCTCCGCTGGAAGTGGGTGTTGGCAGGTGGATCCAAACTCCCATCTGTCATGTTTTTTAAGACTTATGGCAAGACTGCATTATCTGCCAGGATTTGGTGTGAGAAAGGGTCTAAGGTATTTTAAAAATTAAGTAGTTAATTAATTTTTACTGGAGCCCTGCTCACCTCTGGCTTATGGTGATGCTGAGGACAGAAGCTGGTGCTTGGGAGCTGTGGCAGGAGAGTCATTTGCGGAACCGTGCTGCTTATGTCTCCGGCTCTTGATTTCTTTCTTATTTCGGCTGTCAAGGTTATACTGCATCAGCACCATGCCAGCACACTTGCTTTAATCCTGGTGGACTTTTCCCCACCCCCACCCCCAGGCAGAGGTAGAGAGATAGAGGAGAGAACCACAGCGCTTCACTGTTGATGAAGCTCCTCTGTGCAGGTGCTCCCATGTATTGGCCCAGGGCTTGAACCTGGGCCCATCCTGCAAATGTGTGCTTTACCAGGGGAGCTGTCTCCTAGCTCCCAGCTCCCTGAACTCTCACACCCTGTTTTTTTTCACTGGACTTGAATGGACAGTTAGGCTGTAAAGAGGGCTGGAGAGAAACCATTGTTTCCAGCCTCTGTCCTCTGTGCTGTGGATGGACTAGTCTGTCTGCCTCTGCACCCCTGCCAAGGGCCTTGAGGAGTGCAGGGATGGTGACTGACGCTGGGCTAGTCTGCCTGCCTCTGCTTCCAGGCCAGGAGGCCTGCAGTGATGGTGACAGACTCTGGCCCCGGGCAGCAGGGGAAACAGCTCTCTGGAGTCACTGTCCGGACTGTGGTCCCTGCATTTTAAGACACCCCTTCCCCTTTTCTTTTCTTTTCTTTTCTTTTCTTTTCTTTTCTTTTCTTTTCTTTTCTTTTCTTTTCTTTTTTTTCTTTCTTTAAATTTTTATTTATTTATTGGGTAGGGACAGAAAGAAATTGAGAGAGAAGAGGGAAATAGAGAGACAGAGAGATACCTGCAGCCCTGCTTCACCACTTGTGAAACTTTCCCCCTGTAGGTGGGGAATGGAGGCTTGAACCTGGGTCCTTGCACACTGTAATGTGTGTGCTTAGCCAGGTGCGCTACCTCTTGATGCCCCTCCTCTTTTCTTCCTACTTTTCCATCTTGCTTTTGAATGATGGAGACAATTGATATCTATGTCTGTCTGTCTGTCTGTCTGTCTGTCTGTCTGTCTATCTATCTATCTATCTATCTTAACACAAATGCAGAGAGAATCCAGGGAGGAATTCAGTTACAGAGCTCATGTTTTGTTTTGTTTTGCTTTTTTTTTTTCCCCTTGGTTTCATCTCCAGTATCACTATTGGGTTGTTGGAAAAGCCATGACTCAATTCTTCTCTGCCTTTATCCAATAAATAAATAAATAAATAAACAAATAAATAAAGGGTTAAGTGCATATGCTGTGAAGCACAAAGACTGGCATAAGGATCCCGGTTCGAGCCCTTGCTCCCCACCTGCAGGGGGGTTGCTTCACAAGTGGTGAAGCAGGTCTACAGGTGTCTATTTTTTTCTCCCCCTCTCCATCTTCCCCCTCCTCTATTTCTCTCTGTCCTATTCAACCACAATGATATCAGTAACAATAATAACAATAAGAACAATAAGGGCAACAAAACTGGGGGAAAAATGACCTCCAGGAAAGTGGATTCTAGTGCAGGCACTGAGCTCCAGCAATAACCCTGGAGGCAATATATATATATATGAAAAACAGAAAAAAGGCAGGCATTTTCAGGAAGGAAACATTTGTGTGACTTCCTCTCTGAGCTTCCTAGTGGGCAAAGCCAAGGGGGGATATTCCCATTAGAGTCACCAAGTGTGTGGGGTACACGTCTGCTTTGCCTGTGTTTTTGTGCTATCCAAAGGGATGGCCTGGAAGCAATTTGTCACAATTACATTAACCATCAGGATCAATAGTCAGTTTGCAAAAGTGATCTGAAAAAAATTTGAAAGGTATACATACAGCTGTCAGCAGAGCAAACCACCTTCTTTATTTCTTCATTTATGTTCTGGGTCTGGTGTGCTGGGGAGAGCAAGGCCTGTTCTGGGGAGGGAGAGGTGGGGCCCCGGGGCTGTGTGGGTGGGGAGCAGAGAGGGGCAGCTTGGCCTCAGGGGCTTCCACTTACTCGATGTTCTTCCTGAAGCTCAACCAGAACCTGAACGATGTACTGGTCAGTCTGGAGAAGCAGCATGGCAGCAACACCTTCACTGTTAAGGCCCAGCCCAGGTGAGTGATGCCTGACCCTATGGCAGCTGGGAAGTGTGGCCTGGGGCTGGCTGTTGGTGCTGCCAGCTCAGGCAGGGCCTGGGATGTGGGTACCTGGGAATCTGACCTTCCTGGTTTGCCCTCCCTGAGTTCAGGGGAGCGAGGAAGGACATCCCTGCTGCTTCAGTGGCTTCTCTCAGGGCAGGGGCACTTCCTGGAAGTCTGTCAGTCACCTGAATGGGGACTGGCTTCTGCATCTGGACAGAAAGAGCTGGACAGCACCTGTCTAGCTCTGACGAGGGCTGGGTATGGAACCTTCAGGAAAATGAGCTGTTCTTGGGGCCAGGCTCGGGTGCACCCGGTTAAGTGCACATAGTATTAAGTACAAGGACCCACACACAGATCTGGGTTTAATCCCCCACTTCCTACCTTTAGTGGGGATGCTTCACAAGTGGTAAGGCAGGTCAGCAGGTGTCTCTCTTCCTCTCTATCTCCTCTCCTGTCACAATTTCTCTCTGGCCTACCCAATAATAATAAAAAAAAGACCACTAGGAACAGTGGATTCATAGTGCTGGCACTGAGCCCCAGTGACAACCCTGAAGGTAAAAATGAAAAACAACAACAAAAAAAGAGCTGTTCTCTTAGAGCAGGGGTTAGTGCTCCTCTCCCCTCCCCTCCCACTCTTGGGGAAGGCTGAGAGCCTCAAGGGTGGATTTCTGCACACCCCAGAGAGGCACCCTTTCTCCCACCCTGACCCCTCAGCCTCACTTCCTGAGGGCACAGAGGAGCTCAAGAGGCAGCCTTGGGAAGCCCTGCTCCTCTGGCCGAGACACACGCAGACCAGTAGCCAATCTGGGGTCTCCCTGGCTTCCTGCTCTCTGCCTTGCAGTACTAGGTGGGGGCACTCTGAGCCCTTCTTTCCTGGCCTCTAAGGTATCTGCTTCTTGGTGCTCTTGGGGGTACTGGCTCAGATGGTAATGCAGTGAGAGACCTTCTCTCCTCCTGAAAATCCAGTGTGTGGGAGAGGGCATCCAAGGGTGCTCCTGAGGGGGAAGAGTTCCCTGCTGGGAGGAGCAGCCTCTGTATCCCACTTGCTGGGGGAGGGAGCTGGAGGCCACTGGGCTGGGCAGGAGGGAGGTGGTGAGGGTGTTGTGGACAGCATGAAAGTAGAGGCTATCCACATCCCCTCATACCACAGTGTGTATTCTGTGGCCTGCTGGTCCCTCTTCTAGGGGGCCTGCAGAGTCTGGCAGCTGCCAATACCTTCCTGGCACCTGCAGCTGGGAGCCCCAGTGGGCTGCGCCACAGCCCATGTTGACCAGTGAACTTTTAGTTCACATTTCCTGTGGCTTCTGGCCTTCCTCTGGGGGCAGTCCACCTCCTGTTACTTTTGTTACTTGCCCAGGGGGCAGCCAAGGGCCTCTGGGTAGCCAGGGAGGCCCTGCCCCTTTGTGGAAGCAGGGAGGGAATAGGCCACACCCTGTACATGCCCACAGAAAGAAAACTAAACTGTTCTCCCGACTGCGCAGAAAGAAGAACAGGTACCAGTAGTGAGTGCTGCGTTGTGGGCCGTCGGGGCACCTGACCCGACTGCCCTTGCATGCGCCCAGCACCCTGTGTCAGGGTGCCACTAACTCCTAACCGGCGTTCTGTGTATGTGGGCCCGAGGGAGGCCGGGTTGCACTGTGTTTGTGTGTGACTCGTGACTCGGGGACAGAGGGTGGAGAGACTGCTGGGCAGGAGTTGGGTGGTGGGCAGTCAGGGCTCAGGCGGACACAGTCTCTGTGCACGCGTGTTCTGGGCAGTGCAGGAATGGTACTGTTAGCCTGTGGAGACAGGAACCAGACAGGAGCTGGGAAGGCCTGGGTAGGGCTGCTGCAGCACTGCTGGTGCTTTAAGATTGTGTGTGTGTGTGTGTGTGTGTGTGTGTGTGTGTGTGTGTGTGTGTGTGTGTGTGATTCATATGTATCTCTTGCTGTATGTATGCTGGGACTTGGTGCCTGAATGGCGAATCTACCACTCCTGGAAAGTCATCTCTTCCCCTTCCTCTTCCTTTCTATTCTTTCTCCCCTCCCTTCTTTTTTTTTAAAACTTTTAAAAATATTTATTCCCTTTTGTTGCCTTTGTTGTTTTCTTTATTGTTGTAGTTATTGTTGTTGTCGTTGTTGGATAGTACAGAGAGAAATGGAGAGAGGAGAGGAAGACAGAGGGAGAGAGAAAGACACCTGCAGACCTGCTTCACCGCTTGTGAAGTGACTCCCCTGCAGGTGGGGAGCCAGGGGCTCGAACCGGGATCCTTATGTTGGTCCTTGTGCTTTGCGCCACCTGCGCTTAACCCACTGTGCTACCGCCCGACTCCCTCTCCCCTCCCTTCTTTCTCCCCTCCCCTTCCCCTTCCCATCCCCTCCCCATCCACTATTTGCTCTCCTCTTCTCATCTTAAAATTAAAAAAAAATTTTGTTTACTTTTAATTGGATAGAGACAGAAATTTAGAGGGGAGGGGGAGGTAGAGGGAGAGAGTCAGAAAGACACCTGCAGCCCTCTTTCACCACTCATGAAGCTTTGAAGCTTTCTCCCTGCCGGTGGGGATGAGAGGTTTGAACCTGGGTCCTTGTGTACTGGGATGTGAGCACTTAACCAGGTGCACCGCCGTCTGGCTGGCCTTCACCCTCACCCTCACCCTCACCCTCTCCTGCAAGAAATTAAGAACAGAGGGCTAGATAGGGAGATAGATAGATAGATAGATAGATAGATAGGTAGATAGAGCAAGCCTTATGATACTTTTCTGTGCTTATGAATCTTTCCCCTGTAGGTAGGGACTGGGGGCTTGAGTGGGGTTCTTCTGTGTGTTGACATGTGGCTCAACTGCTCGTGTCACTGTCCAGCTCCCCCCCCCCCTTCCTTCTTATCCCTTTCTCTTCTCTCTTGTTTTTGTGCTCAGGGTTTTGCTGAGGCTTCACACCTGCATGATTCCACAGCAGCTGGTGGACTGTTTGCTTTTTTCTAGATGGGGTGGGGGAGAGAAAGGGAGGTAGGATCTGAGTGTATAGCTGGGGCTGGTACCCAGGTTCTCACCCATGGTAAAATGTGTTCTTTAAAAAAAAAAATATATTGTTCTTTACCAGATGAGCTATCTCAGGTCCCCGTGTATGCTTTATTTATTTACCTATTATTATTACCTTTATATGTTGGATAAAGACTGTCAAATTGAGAGGGTGGGGGGAGATAGAGAGGAGAGACACCTGAAACCCTGCTTCACCACTCACAAAGCTTCCCCCTGCAGGTGGGGACCAGGGGCTTGAACCCAGGCCCTTGTACATTGTAGTTTGTGAGCTCAACCAGCTGTACCACCACCCAGCCCCTCCATGTATATTTTTATGTATACTATTTAAGGAGACAAGCATTCCCATGAGACACTGATCCAATAAAAATAAGGAGGTAAAAGCTGGACTCTCATCATCTAGATCCTCCCCAGGGGACTTGGCTCCTAGCTCCCACTCAGTCCAGCAGATCAGACACTTCCCTTGTGAAGCTGAATTCTAAACTTCTCCTTCTTCTTCTTCTTCTTCTCCTTCTCCTTCTCCTTCTCCTTCTCCTTCTCCTTCTCCTTCTTCTCCTTCTCCTTCTCCTCCTCCTCCTTCTTCTCCTCCTCCTTCCTCTTCTTTTTTTTTTTTTATAATTTTTTATTATCTTTATTTATTGGATAGAGACAGCCAGAAATCGAGAGGGATGGGGGAGATAGAGAGGGAGAGAGACAGAGACAGAGTGGTGCAGCCCTGCTTCACCACTCGTGAAGCTTTCCCCCTGCAGGTGGGGACCAGTGACTCAAACCCGGGGCCTTATACACTGTCATGTGTGTGCTCAACTAGGTTCACCACTGCCAGCCTCCCTAAAATTCTTTTAATTCGAATCTAAATTCATGACCAGCAAGATAGCTCATCTACAGATAGCCCAGGCTTGAGTTTGGTCCCCACTGAATTGGAGGAGTTCTGGTGCTGTGGTATCCTCTCTTTTCATCTCTGTTTCTTGCTTTCTGTCTGGAAAATCTCAGCCCATAGTGTCGAATCCCCAGCAGCAAGAATAAAGTGACATTTAAGCAGCACTCTCTGGCTGCTGGCTGGCCTTGGCCAGTACTGGCCTAGAGTTTGTCTTTTTTTTTTACCAGAGTCCTGCTCAGGCTCCGGCTTATGCTGGTGTGGGGGGAGTTGGTGGAGGGTGGAGGGACTGCTGGGCGGCAGTTGGGTGGCGGGCAGTCAGGGCTCAGGCGGACACAGTCTCTGTGCATGCATGTTAGCCTGTGGAGTCAAGAGCCAGACAGGAGCTGGGAAGGCCTGGGCAGGGCTGCTGCAGCACTGCTGGTGCTTTAAGATTGTGTGTGTGTGTGTGTGTGTGTGTGTGTGTGTGATTCATGTGTATCTCTTGTTGTATGTATGCTGGGACTTGGTGCCTGCATGGTGAATCTACCAGTCTTGGAAGTCATCTGGAATGAACCTGGGACCTTGGAGCCTGGTCCTAGGTACTGAACCTGGGACCTTGGAACCTCAGGCTGGGCACTGTGCTTTTCCCTGAGGGGCCATGGAAGCCTGTGCACAAGCTGTGGGTGCAGAGCTGTGAGTGATCAGACAACAGGCAGGCAGGCCTGTGGAGGAGCACACCCATCTGAGCCCAGGGACTGTGTGACGTGGCTGACTCACCGAGCCTCTAGGATGTCTGGCTTGATACTGTGTGCTCAGCTCCTCAGCATGGGGCTCGTGTGTGATGGGGGCCCCAGAGGCTGCAGCTCTCTGCCCCCCGGGCGGTGCCTGGGGACACACCCTACTCTCTGTGAGCTGCACTGCTTGGGTTGGATGCTACCTTGAGTCACCACTGTCTGGAACAACCTCATGCCACATCTCTCCTTTCCTAGCCATCCTCATGCACACACACACAGAGGCTCACACATGGACACACACTCAGGCTCACATACACACACACACAGGCTCACACATGGACACACAAAGGCTCACATGCACACAGGCTCACATATAGACACACATACAGGCACTGACATGCTCAAACTCACACACACAAACACTCTCTCTCTCATACCTACAGAACATCACATCATCACAGTGAATCTTTTTTGTTGCTTTTCTTTTTCTTTTTTCAGATTGTTTTTTATTAGTAATTAAATAGCAAGCACTACAGGGGTGTAGTCGCACACCACACCTACCCTCAAAGCTCTGTGTCCCACACCCTCACAAAGTCTGAAGGACAGACCAACCAGTTCTGTTATTTGTTTGTTTGTTTATTTTGTGCAAGTTTATATGCTTTAATTCGTTACATAACATGTATGAGTGAAACTGTCCGGTAGTTGTCTTTCACTTTTTTTTAAAGAAAAGCTCTGGCTTATGATGGTGCTGGGAATTAAACCTGGGACTTTGGAGCTTCAGGCCTGAGAGTCTCTGCATCATCAATAGGCTACTTACCCCCACCCCCTTTTTTTGTCTTTCACTTCTTATTTTGCTAAGCACAATCACCTTCAGTTCTACCCATTTTGTCTGAAAAAACACAATGCTATCTTTTTGGATTGCAGAGTAGTATTTCATGGAGTCTGTATCCCATAGTTTATTTAGTCATCTGATGATGGGCATTTAGGCTGCTTCCACTTTGGCTGTTGTGAATACGCAGCTGTGAACACAGGGCTGCATGTGTCCCTTTGAATTAGTGTTCGCAAGTCCTTTGGATACATGCCCAAGAATGGCATTGCTGGACTGTAAGGTACTTCCATTTTTTATTTGTTTAAAGTTGGACTGTCCATACAGTCTCCAAAGGGGCTGCCCCAGTCTGCATTCCCACCAGTAGCGGTGCAGAGTCCCTGTTCTCCCCCACCTCCTGTTCTTTGCCAGCACTTGTCAGTTCCCGTTTTGTGGGTGCAGGCCACTCTGCATGGACACACGTGCTGGCCCACTGAGCCCCCACAGGGGTGTCTGCGTGCAGAACCCCTGGCACATTCACTCACCCACCAACACCTTCTCTCCGTGGACACCTGTCTTGCCTCCACAGCGACAACGCTCCTGCAAAAGGGAATAGCCCCTCACCTCCGCCCCATGGCTCCCCTGCCGCCACCCCAGAGATCAGAGTCAACCACGAGCCCGAGCCACCTGCCGCCGGGGCCGCCCTCCCCAAGTCCCCGTCTCAGGTAGGCCCATCGTGGTGAGCTGTTCCCTGCCCCTGTCCTCTGGCTTCGATTTGGCTGCCCTGCCCTGTCCTGCCCCTGCCAGAGCCTGGGCAGCTCTGGAAGCTGCTGCAGTTGGATGAGGCCTCTCTTGCCCTGCCTGCCCCAGGGCTCCACGGCCTGGGCCCTGTGCTCAGTAGCCCCTGTGATTCTCCTTCTCCTCCTCCTCCCCCCCCCCTCCCCTTCCTCCCCCTCCTCCCCCTCCTCCCCTTCCTCCCCTTCCTCCCCTTCCTCCTCCTCTGTGAAGTGTCCTCCTCTCTCTTCTCTGGCCTCTCAGCTGCTTGACTTCCTCCGTCTTCCTTCCTTTCCAGATGTAGGTTGTGAGCGTGTCCTCAGAGCCCCTTGTCTGCGGGGCCACCCCCACCTCCTGCATGAGGCTGTGTGGAACCTTTAAAAAGGACAGAGTCACTCCAGGCATGGCTGAGAGGTGGCTCAGTGGCAGAGTGCAGGAGCTGCATGGATGAGGCCCTGGGTTTGTTCCCAGGCACTGAATATGACTGAGGGTGCTTTGGTCTCCTCCCCTCCCCTCCCCTCCCCTCCCCTCCCCTCCCCTCCTCTCCTCTCCTCTCCTCCCTTCTCCCCTTCCCCCTCCCTTCTCCCCCTCCCCTCTCCCCTTCCTCCTCCCCTCCCCTCTCCCCTCTCCCCTTCCCCCTCCCCTCCCCTCTCCCCTCTCCCCTTCCCCCTCCCCTCCCCTTCTTCCTCCCCTCTCCCCTCCCCCTCTCCTTTCCCCTCCCCTTCCCCTCCCCCTCCCTCCCCCTCCACTCCCCTTCCCCTCCCCTTCCCCTCCCCTCTCCTCTCCTCTCCCCTCCCCTCCCCCTCCCCTCCGCTCTCCTCTCCCCTCTCCTCCTCTTCCCTCCCCTCCCCTCCCTTCTCCTCTCCTCCCCTCCCCTCCCCTCCCCTTCCCTCCCCTCTCCTCTCCTCTCTTCCCCTCTCCTTCCCTTCCCCTTCCTTCTCCTCCCCTCTTTCCTCACCTCCCATCCCCTTATGCCCTCTCCTCTTCTTCCTTTCCTTATTCCAGTCCTTGCGCTTTGCGCCACCTGCACTTAACCCGCTGCGCTACCACCCGACTCCCTCTCTCCCTTTTCCAATCTCTTCCTCTCTCCCTCTCCCCCTCTCTCTTTCCCTCTGTCCCTTTCTCTGCCCCCTCTCTTCCTCCTCCTACCCCCGTATATCATAGAACAGTTAACTAAGCAAGGGCCTGAGAGGTGTCTCAGTGGGTAGAGCACACACCCTATTCCGGGTTAGATCCCTGTCACCTGACGGGAGCACCCAGGGAACTCCATAGAGAGCTGCTGGTGTTTCCCCTTGCACCTTTCTCATCCCAACAGAGTAGACAACAGACAGGATAGCTTACCTGGGAAAGTACTTTCTTTGCATGTGAATGACTAGGGTTCGAGCCCTGGACATACCACATGGAAGTATTACAGCAGTGGGGTGGGGTTAGTGCTGTGGTGTCTTTCCCTGTCTCTCTGTATCTGAAAAAGGCAGCCAGGAATAGTGAGGCCCAGGTGATGATGAATATAATAAAGTCTGAAATAAAAACTGAACTCTGTAACATCGCACACATCCGAGATCCTGGGTTCATGCCTTGGCACTGCAGCAATAGTACTATTGATAATAGTATTATTGAGACTAATACTACCACCATGACTGCTCCTACCTTATGACAACACTGGACAGAGGGGCCTCGGTGGTGGCACACCAGGTTCAAACCCCCGTTCTCCACCTGCAGGGGGAAAGCTTTGCGAGTGGTGAAGCAGGGCTGCAGGTGTCTCTCTGTTGCTCTTCCTCTCTGTTTCCCCTCCCCTCTTAATTTCTGTCTGTCTCTATTTAATAAAATAAAGTTAAAAAACCAGTGCTGGCATTTATAGACACTCTGACCTAGAACGAGAGGGAGAGAGAGAGAGAGAGAGAGAGAGAGAGTCTCTCTCGGTGAGGGCAGCATGAGTTGAGGGCAGTAAGAGCTGGAAGAGCCTGGCCTGTGCCCCTCAGCCTCCTCGAGGTTCTGGGGTGCAGCCTGGAGCTGGGTGCTAGGCTACCTGGGGAGGGAGGGGACATGGCCTGAGCTGACCTCGGCTTCCAGCTTTGTGTCCTCACGGTGGTTGCTGTGGTGAGATGAGTATGGCAGTCCACACATGGGCCACGTGTGCTCTGGGTGGGGGGTGGGGGCTGCGAGTGCTTTCCTGAGTCCTGCCAGCACCCCAGCAACAGGCTTTCACTGCCCTGCCTCAGCCAGGGGGATGCCAGGCTCTGGGCTGCAGGGTCCCAGCACCCTCAGAAGGTGCTGAGTGAACAACCCTAGGCCTCCTGGATGGTGGATGGGGAGGGGCCGGGCTGCTTCTCTGCCCCTCTTCTTAGCCATTTCCCCAACTATTATGCCCTCAAGGCAGGCAGGCTGAGCACCCTGAGCAGGGCTTTCCCTCCCTATTCCCTCCTTCTGTCTTCTTTTGCTCTCCTCCTCCTCCACTACCACCTTCTCCTCCTCCTCTTCCTCATCCTTTTCCTTCTTCTCTTCCTTTTTCTTCTGTTTCTTCTCCTCTTTCTCCTTTTCCTTTTCCTTCTCTCTCTTCTTTTTCTTTCTCTCTCCTCTGTTTCTCCTTTTCCTTCTCCCTCTCCTCCTTCTCTTTCTCCTCTCCATCTCCTTTTTTCTTGCCACTAGGGTTATCACTGAGATTCTATGCCTGCATGACTTCACTGTTCCCAACTACTGCTTTTCCCCCTTTTCTTTCTTCTTGATCAAGGGTGAGAGACAGAGAGATAGAGTGAGAGACCTACAGAGAAAAAGAGAGACACCTGTAGCACTGTTCCATTGTGTGTGATACTTCCCCCTGAAGTGGGGGTCTGGGGCTTGAACCCCGGTCCCTGAGTGTGGTAGCGTGTGCGTCTGTCCAGCCCCTCTTCTTTCACACCCCTACCCTCCTGCCTCCTCTCTCTGTATCTCTGGGTGGCCATGCGGTCCTGGTGTCCGTGTCGTGGGTAGCGGTGACTTTCGTGGCTTCTTCCTCCTTAGTTGCCTGCTGTGACTAACTGTGGCTTTGTCTCTGTCTGTCTGTCTGTCTGTCTCTCCCACCTTCATGCTCCTGTGGCGCCACCCCATGTGACCCCCCCCCCACAGCTTCGGAAAGGCCCACCAGTCCCTCCGCCTCCCAAACACACCCCGTCCAAGGAGATCAAGCAAGAGCAGATCCTCAGCCTGTTTGATGACACGTTTGTCCCCGAGATCAGCGTGACCACCCCTTCCCAGGTCAGCTGCAGCCTCCACGGCCCAGCTCTTTGCCCCCCTCATTCTCGGCCGTGCATGGCCTCTCCACCTTCATCCCACACCCTGTGCCTTGCCTCAAGCAGCAGTAATCTGGCCAGAAAAATTGGCCCTGAGTCTCCCTCTTGCCATCCTTCCATACTTCCATCCGTCATTTGTCATCTCTCTCTCAGCACGTCCCATGAGCTGACACAGGCATGCTTGAGGTTCCATCTGTGCTGTGGCCTAATGGGGTGGGGAGTACCTAGGACTTGTGCCAGTCAGGGCAGACTTCCTGGAGGAGGTGATATCTACCAGGTGTCTCCAAGCAGATGTATAGCACCAACCGGAAGCAGCAGCTGTGCATAGGCCATGAGGGGTGAGAGATAGACTCAGAACATTGGGAGATCGTTTTTGTGAGAGGTGGTGAGATTGGGCAGCAGGACCGGGTTTGGGGATGCTTGGGGGTGTCTGGCCAAGACATCTCAACTTTAGCTCTCGGGGCTGCCAAGAACCACGTGAGAGTGGACAGAGTCTGGGCCACAGGGCAGTGCTGTAGCTTGAGGCACAGGGTTCAAGCTGCCCATTCACAGGTGGGCCAGGGGGAAGGAGACAGTCGCAGAGTGGGGGTCCAGGAGCCAGCAACAGAGGCCACGGGACATGAGATGAGTCTCCGGTTCTAAGCCTGGTCTAGAAGAGCTCTCAGGCATGACGTGGGGCACAGCACATGCTGCTAAGCCCAGGCCCGGGCTGCCTGCAGGGTCCCTGGGTGGCATCATCTGCAGGCTCCAGTCACAGTGCAGCTCAGAGGCCTGGGGGAGGCAGGACTGGAGGATATGGTGTGAGTGAGAGGCAGCTGAGAGCAGGGGGTAGGGTGTGGTGGGGGTGGGGGGTGTTTCTAAGCAGACTCCAAACCCCAGGGGTGGGGATGGTTAGGAGGAGGGGCTTGTAGTAGACCAGACCAGTAGGGTCAGGCATCGAGTAGCTCTCTGACTCGAGCTGACCTCCCTCTACCTGCGGGTGACAGGTGACACTGGTAGCTGACACAGCATAGGGGATGCTCACCTCCACGCTCCTGACAGCTTTCACGCCCTCTGAGGAGTCTGGTCTTCATCCACATAGCCAAGGATCCTGCGGGCTTGACCTGCCACCTGCCCACCTGCCCGCCTGCATGAGCATGTCCCCTGTCCTCACTGCATGCCTCCCCGCCATCCCCTCTGCCACTCTAGGGAATGGGGCCCAGCCCAGTGCAGAGCCACACATGGGGTGCTGTGCCCGAGGTTAGGTGGGCACCAGATGATGCCAGGCCATGGTGAATGGCCCTCTGCATGGAGGGACTACCTGGCACCTCAGGAGGAGGGTGGAGGGCAGGTTGACCTGCTGGGACATGGGGCAGGGGTGACCTGTTTGCTATTTGCTCAGGTGGCCCTGTTCCCCCTTTAAGCAGGGGGAGTGGCCATCCAGGCTGACTTCTGAGATGGGTGGTGGTGGTGGGATTACTTTGGGGAAAGGGACTCTGTCCTCCGGCTGGTGGGTGGCCCCCAGAGTCCCTGCAGCCACTGTGTCCTTAGAAATGGCAGGACTGTGGGGACAGAGCCTTCTCCCAGGCTTGCCAGGTAGAAGATGATCTGTAGGAAGCTTAGTCTCAGGTAGGTGCTTAGAGATTGGGGGACCCCTATTCCAGAAAGGGCATCGAGCTCTAGACCTTGTCCCCTGAGCTACGGGGTAGCTGGCGTCAAGTGTTCTCAGGAGTGAGGGGCCTGGCGTGACAGCTCAGCTGTGGAGGTCTCTGTGAGTCGTCCTTGCCTACATTCCTAGTAGAGCGGCACCCCAGGGCCTAGCTGAACCCCTCTTCTCTCAGACCTGAGCTGAGTCTCGCCACTGATTCTCAAGGAAGAAACCCCTTATGACCCCACAGGGTGTGCCGCTAGCAGTGTGTGCTCTGGGTGCTGGGGCTGCGACGGCCTGGTCTCCTCACAGGTGACTCTGAGAAAAGACCTTGTCCCCCACAATCCATCTGCCAACAGGGCTGGAGGCCCTCAAGGCGCTTTCTTCTAGCGTCATGATGTTGCCTACACCTTCCCAGGCTGTGCTCAGACCCAGGGCCTGGCACTCTGTAGGGGTAGCTTGAGGGGATCTGTTATGTGAATACAGATATCACAGGTGTTGGGGGACCCCAGCATGAAAGACTGGGTCCAAGGCAGTGTGCACTAGGTTAGCCTTGTCCTCAGACCCTGGAGCTGCCTGGAGTGTGTGTCACCACAGAATGGTGGGCCATCGTCCTACTGGGGAGAGTGAGACTGCACTGCTTCTGGTGGAAGGGGCAAGGCCTAGGGAGCCGTTGGGCACAGGGGGCAGGAAGAGAGGCCAGGTAGACCTCCACCAGCCTGGAGGACAGAGATGGACTGCAGAACAGGGGCTTGAATCTGGTGTGGGTGATACTAGCATGAGGGAGCCCACCGGCGATGTCTGAGGGGCATGAGGTGTTGTGGGGGGCTCATGCTTGTGCCCATACACATGTGACATCACCCATTTGAGCGCCTGTGTTGATTGTTTCTGTCTTGTCACTAACTGCCTTCCTCCTCTGCTGCTGCTGCCAAGTTTGAGGCTCCAGGGCCATTCTCGGAGCAGGCCAGCCTGCTGGACCTGGACTTTGACCCCCTCCCACCTGTGGCCAGCCCCGTGAAGGTGCCCACACCCTCTGGTCAGGTTGGTCGTAGCCCATTGCCGCCGCCTGCAAGCTCCTGTCTGCCCACCGGCCTTATGGGCCCACCCAGGTCTTGAGGCACTCATGACCCTTTGCCACTTGCTATGACCCCGGCTCTCACTCTGGTGCTGACTCGAGCCGGCAAGAGGACCTTCACCTCTACAGAACTCTCACCTGGCAGTTCCTGCCAGCAAAGCCATGTGTGGGCACTCCTGGCCTGTGGCCAGCCTCCCTGAGAGCTGTCTGTGCTGCTCTGTCTTCTGGGTTAATGGGCCCTGGGGCTGGTCTGGGGTGAGGGTCCTTGGAAATTGCTTGCCTGCCTGCTCTGACCTTTGTGCTAACTCTGACCTTCTCCCCCCTTGCTGCGCGCAGTCAATCCCATGGGATCTCTGGGAGGTAAGCTGTGTTTGCTATCTACCCCACCCCTCTCGGGGGGGGGGGTGTCACTCTTGAGGATGTACACCCCTTACACACACCTGCCTTCCCACACAGTCTGGTCATAGTACACACACACACACCCCGAGGCTGCCTCAGGTTAAGCTGTGTGGCCCCTCTGTCCGTGCTGGAAACACCATGTTCTTCAGCCAGGTTCGGGGACAGAAACTCAGCCTCTTACCTGCAGAAGAGCATCTGCCATGGTTCAGTCCAATTGCCAAAGCCTGGGAGTGTCTGACTGGCCACATGGTGTCTTCTTATGAGGCTGAGATCTCTGAGGCAGGAGGTCCCTTGGGGCAGGAGTGGAGGGCTCTCTGGTCATGGAGGTGCTGCTTGGCCCTGGGAACTGGGAGAGCCACAAAGCTTCAGCATCAGAGGTGATTCGAGAGGCAGGAAAGGCAGGGGGAAAGCCTGGTGACCTTTTGTGACACGTGTCATTGTGGCCTGGGGGCCTGGATATGGAAGTGTCACAGAAAGCCCAGGCAGGGCTTGTAGGGCCTTTTGAAAGTGGATTTTTTTTAAAAAAAGAATTATTCATTATTGGATACAGAGAGAAATTGAGAGGGAAGGGGAGATAGAGAGGGAGAGAGACAGAGAGACACCTGCAGACCTGCTTCACCACTCGTGAAGCTTCCCCCCTGCAAGTGGGGACCAGGGGCTTGAACCCGGATCCTTGCACACTGTAGTGCATACACTTAACCAGGTGCTCCATCACCTGGCCCCTGAAAGTGGGTTTCTCTTAAAGCTGAACTTCGTGTGGCAGTGGTGGAAGCCAGGAGGTGGAAGTGGACAACCCTTCCAGGAGTCTCCACCTTACACCCCAGCCTGTGGTTTGGCCAGGCTGCCTGCAGGCATGCCACTCTCTCTGTGACACTGGGCCCCTCATGACTATCTTTTCTTGTCTGTGCCCCCGCCTGACACCTTCCTGCTCCACTCCCTGGTCCCATGCCTTGTCCCCCTCCTTCCTGTCCTCCTGCCTGGTGGTGGCCACTAGTCCACAGAGAGTCCAGCTGGCAGTCTGCCATCCGGGGAGCCCAGTGCTGCCGAGGGTACCTTTGCTGTGGCCTGGCCCAACCAGATGGCCGAGCTGGGTCCTGCCCAAGTAAGTGCCTGCCTGCCAGCCCCCTCATCTGCCCTCCATCTCTGGGGGTGCAGCATGAAGGGTTCAGAGGAAGGAGAGCAGGATGGACAGACAGACAAGGCCTCTGTAGGCCTGAGCCAGGAGGCTCCAGGCTGGTGCTTGTCACTCCTACCAGGGGTTGGAGGGTAGAGCGCACAGGGGTGGACTGAGGGCAGACTAACCCCATCTCACCATCACCGAGGCTGTAACAGTCTCCCCCAAGCTCCCATACTGGGAGGGGGAACCCTGAGTATCCATTGTACTTGCTGGTTCATAGGAAGCACTTTCCAGAAAGTTCTTATTGTAATACAAACTCTTTAAAAATTTATTATTATCTTTACTGGATAGAGACAGTTGGAAATTGAGAGGGATGTGGGAGGTAGAAAGGTAGAGACACCTGCAGCCCTGCTTCATCACTTGCAAAGCTTTTCCCCTGCAGGTGGGGGCCAGGGGCTTGAACCCGGGTCCTTGTGCTTTGTATCATGTGTGCTCAAGCAGGTGCACTACCACCCGGCCCCGCAAGTCCTCATTTTCTCTTCACCCCAAGCTGAACATTTTTTCATTTGACAGCGGAGGATATGGAGACTAGGATGTTTGAGTCATTGTTCCCAAGAGCTCTCAGAATCTCAGGCCAACCAGGCCTACCCGGCTGTGGCCGGACAGTGCCCCTTGGCCCGACCCACCTCCCACCTTGCTGCCGGTGCTGTAATGTCCCCTTGTAGGAGAGAGCAGGTGTCGGGCCTGGGCAAGGGTTGAGTTGCATTTGATCTGGGACAGACATATGGGTGCTGGCCAGGTCCAGCAGGGGAGAGAGCTGAGGCACCTCCAGCTCTTACAAGGGCTTAGAGGGCAGAACCTGTGGGAGGCTCAGGCCCCCGAGGACCTGTGCTGGGCTTCTCAGCAGCGCCAGCTTAGCTTTGCAATGGTCACCACCCTTTCTGGCTGCCTTCTGTGCCTAGGTGCCAGTCTTTCCTCTCTCTGCTGTGTCAAGATGGCACCTTGTTCTGTGAGGGGTCACTTGGCAGTGCTAGACGTCTTTCAGGGTGCCCCCTACCCCACCACCCAAGGCCTGTCTCCTAGACCTGGCCAAGCTGTCCGTCCTATGTCTGACCCCCTGCGGGCATTTACGTTGCAGCCCACAGAGGCCTCGGAGGCGGCTGGTGGGACCCAACCTGCGGCTGGAGCCCAGGAGCCCGTGGAGACAGCTGCCGGCGAAGCCGCCTCTGTAAGCTTGTGAGACCTCAGGCCCCTGTCTCTCCTCCCTGCTGTCTGTCCACTGCAGATTCCCCCCCCCCCCCGCAGCGTGTTGCCTGTGTCCACGGGGTCCAGCTCATGGCTCATGTCTGAGAAGCTGGTGGCAGACTGGCTTGGCCTCAGGCAGATCCCCTGTGCCCTGCCTTGGCCCCTGCCCTCTGGGACCCCCCTGACCTATGCCCCCGCCCCCCAGAGCTCTCTTCCTGCGGTGGTGGTGGAGACATTCTCTGCGACTGTGAATGGCACCGTGGAGGCCAGTGGCAGGGCTGGGCGCTTGGACCTGCCCCCAGGGTTCATGTTTAAGGTGAGTCCATGGCTGGCTGACTCTGATCTCTGATGGCTCCTGCCCAACAGTGCTCTGTGCAGGTGGGACCACAGGCCCCCAAGGGGAAGGGTCTCAGACTCTCCTCCCACCTCTGCAGGTGCAGGCCCAGCATGACTATACAGCAACAGATACAGATGAGCTGCAGCTCAAGGCTGGGGATGTGGTGCTGGTGATCCCCTTCCAGAACCCAGAAGAGCAGGTGAGTCCCAGCTCCAGGTGTGCTTGCAGTTCCGGAATTGGCCAGCAGGGGACAGCAGGAGCCCGTGGCAGACCTGGCCCTATCTCCAGCCCTCCAGGATCTTCCATTGTGACTTTTTTTTTACCACCTCTGCCTCAGCTCTCTCTTTCCTCTCTTCCTGGAGCTCTGCTTCTTTCCCTCTGCTTTCCTTTTTCTCTCAGCTTTCTGTATGGGAGCTTCTTTCTCCCTTTCCTGTCCCTGCCCAAGGCCTCCTGCATCCAGGATGGACCCCAGCCGCAGCTCTGCCCCTGCTCACACCCCTGCCCCTGCTCACATCCAAGCTGCCCTGTCTTTAGGGACAGTGAGTGCTCCGGCTGTGTCTTTGGCTGTCTTTTGCCTCCCATGACTGTCTACTTTTTTTTTTTTAGTGCTAGTTGATCACCTCACCATTGGCTCCCCGAGCTCTGGCTGGCACAGAGCAGGGCAGAATGCCCATCTGGGTTTCAACAGACACCCTGTTTCTGAACCCCAGCCAGCCTCTCAGTAGGAGTCTTTGTGTTTGGGTGTTGGTGGTGGGTTGAGGGTGCCCATTGCTGGCACCGAGCTGACATCACAGTTTACAGAGGCCACGGCAGGCCTCTTACTGCTTTCAGAGAGTCCACGGAGCCACTGTCAGTATGGCATAGTGTCAGGGTGGGGGCAGTCTGGTTGGATAGGGCTGGGCCTTGCAGGTCCTCGGCCCCTAGTGAGGCTAGAGCTTGAGTGACAGGGATGTCTCAGGCCCACACTGCTGGTGGGAGTGCAAACTGGTGCAGCCGCTCTGTGGAGAACAGCATGGAGAATCCTCAGATAAACACACAGGAAAGTAAAACCTTCTGACCCAGAAATCTCACTGCTGGGCATTTACCCCAAAGGTATGGTAACACTAATTTGAAGGGATCTATGCACCCACACCATGTTCAGAATGGTTATATTCACAATAGCAAAAACCTGGAAGTCAAAATGCCCCTCAATAGACAACTAGATAAAAAAGTCTTGGGACATGTACTCCACAGAGTATTATGCAGCCATAACAAGGGATGACATTGCATCCTTTGGGATAAAGTGGATGGAACTGGAGCAGATGATGCTCATTGAAGCCAGTCAGGAGGTGAAGGACAGCTCCAGGCTGGTTTCGCTCACATGCGGAATATAGAGAATTGAGTTTACAAATGTGAAAAAAAAATGTCGCCTTATTTTCAAGACTGTGGGAGAGTTCTAGTGGTTATCTATGGGGTGGGATGAGAACACAACCTTAGGTGACATGAGTGTTGGAGAAATATATATATATATTAAACAAAACAATCAGAAACCACCAGCACTAAGGCTTTCACAGGCTGGTGCTGATGACACTTGCCCTATATGCAGGGCTCTGCTCACTGCCCAGTGGGCTGGCCCAAGGCTGGAGAGAGTCCCAGAACCCCATGATGGAAGTCATCTGAGGAGGCAACAGGGACTGAGACAGTGCTGCCTCCCCCCTCCCCCACAGCACGGAATGAAATTGCAAAGCCGCAGCTGGGTCCCGGGCATAGTTCAGTGTCAAGGGAATGGTGACCACTATGGGAGTATGTCTCCCATGGCCTGGGGTCATGGACACTGGTGGGGCTGAGAAAAAGAGAGAGAAGGAGGGAGGGAGCTATGACCTCTGGGAGGGGGTGAAAGAGCCAGGGCATGTGAGGGAGAGATAGATAGTACAGCCTCAGGCGCTCCTGAAGCTTAGTGGGTGTTTGTGGTGTCTGGAGGGATTGCTGCCGCCCTCCTCAGTCACAGTCACAGATCCTCTGCTGCCTGGCCCAGGAGAGAGGATGGTTACTAGACGGGGTTGGCCCAGTGCAACAGAGGCAGCCTCTCCAGAGTGAGGGAGACTCAGCTGTCAGTGGACAGTTTTTTTTAATTTTAATTTTCTTTATTGAGGGGATTAATGGCTTATAGTCAACAGTAGAATGCAGTAGCTGGTCCATGTGAG
The DNA here is from genome assembly GCF_950295315.1 of Erinaceus europaeus. NCBI lineage: Eukaryota > Metazoa > Chordata > Mammalia > Eulipotyphla > Erinaceidae > Erinaceus > Erinaceus europaeus. Next base: position 38,542,911 of record NC_080179.1, read on the forward strand.
ACATTTTTCAGTTTTACATGTAACGCTCTAACCCCCCCCCCCCCACGTCCTCTGCCATCGTGTTCCAGGACCTGAACCCTCCCTACCCCCACCCCAGAGTCTTTTACTTCAGTGCAATACACCGAACCCAGTCCAAGTTCTGCTTCATGTTTTCTTATTTTTCAACTTAATTTTTTTTACTATTGTTAGTGATTTATAATGGTCAATAAGATTGTGGAGTAAGAGGGGTACAATTCATACAGTTCCTACCACCAAAATTCTCATCCCCTCCACTGGAAGTTTCCCTGTTCTTTATCCCTGTGGGAGTATAGGCCAAAGATCTTTGTAGGGATCAGAAGGTGGAAGGTCTGGCTTCTGTAATTGCTTCTCCTCTGGACATGGGTGTTGGCAGGTGGATCCACACCCCCAGCCTGTTTCTATTTTTCCCTAGTGGGGCAGGGCTCTAGGGAGGTGAGCTTCCAGGACATATTGGTGAAGTTGTCTGCCCAGGGAAGGCAGGTTGGTGTCATGGTATTTTTCAACCCTGGACAGAGCTCTTAGTGGGGTGGCTCTCAGGTCCTGGCTTTTGCCTTCCAGGGTGTACATACAGCCTGCCCGAGGAGTCTTCTCTCCTCCCCAATTTCTGGTGTGACTTGGCATTCCCCTCCCTCTCCTCAGGATGAAGGCTGGCTCATGGGTGTGAAGGAGAGTGACTGGAACCAGCACATGGAGCTGGAGAAGTGCCGGGGCGTCTTCCCTGAGAACTTCACGGAGCGGGTTCAGTGAGGGCAACCCTCCCAACACATTGAAGAATGCCTTGTCCTGAAAAATGTGTGTTTCTTTCCCCCCTTTTTTTGTTCTTTCTCTCTGTTTTGTTGTTTTGAAACTTTTGAGAAGCAAGTGAAGTTGAGAGGAGAGATCTAACAGCTCTGAGGTGTTCTCTCAGAAGATTAGGTGATTTTTTTTTTTTTTAAAGAGCCTGGTTCTGGCAGGAGTGGTGGAATCCAGTCGCCAGAGTTCCTGAAGCTGCTGTGTCCCTTAGTTGAGTTCCTGGCTGCCCTGCCCTGCCCGTGCCCAACAGGTGCCCACCAGGGCCCGCCACATGTGTGCCGGCCACAGGGCGGGTCCCGGGGCTGCACTTGCCTGAAGCTTCGGCCACATCCTCCAGGCGAAGGCTCTCTTTGTGGCAACTGCTGTGGGTGGGGTCTGGTCTCCTCAGAGACCTCAGGACCCTCACACCAGCCTGGCCTGGCCCTGCCCCGCAGACCATCTGTGTGCTGTTTGAAAATAAATCTTAGTGTTCTGAACAAAATGAAACCAACAAGAATTGACAAAAACACTCAGAAGAATATGTGTCTGCTTATTCTCTCCCTCCCAGCACCCCCTCCCCTTTAGTCTGCAAAGGCAGGAGCCTGCATGGCTCCCCCCTCCCCCCGCTCTGCCCTGCCCTGCCCAGCCCAGCCCTGCCAGCCACTGACTCATTGACTGCTTCCCTTTGAGTGAACCTGGGCCCTGGCAGGTGCAGTGGAATCGCCAGTGTTCCTGAAGCTGCTTGGTCCAAGGGAAGGGAGGGACTGTGTGGACAGTTCAGTCTGTGAGAACCTGAAGGCTTGAGTCCTCCCAGGCCCCAGGTTCAGTCCCTGAGTACCACTATAGGTCAGAACTGGGTAGTGTTCTGCTCTCTCTTATAAAAATAGACAAAGACATTTACAAAGGTGAGCAGGGAGGTTGCAGAGAGGACAAGGGCTTGCCATGCTGAGGAGCTGTGAGACACTGCTATGAGAAGACCTTTCTCCTTCAGAAACTGGGGGTGGTTTGAGAGGTCAGAGAGAAAGGAAAGACATCAGTGGCCTTCCCCTGCTTGCCTTGGGGTCTGCTGGGGGAGGCCCCTGTGGGGTGCTGGGGAGCACAGACAGGCTTTGCAGAAGAGATCACTGAGGGATGGGGCCTCTCAATTAATTAAAAAGGGTAATTAGCAGCAAGCAAGGAGGCTTTCTGCTTGATGGGCCAGGGTTACTGCTGGTGGAGGGGAGGGGAAAGAAGACATTTCCCTTCCTGGACAGCCAAGGCTAAACTATAACCCTGGATGAAAGAAAAGGCTTTGTCATGCCTGAAGTTCCAAAGTCTCAGGTTCAATCCCTGGTACCATCAAAAGCCAGAGCTCAGCAGTGCTCCAAAGAAAGGCCTTTTAATCCCAATGTGCACAGAGGTCTTGTCCCCCGACTGCTCAACTACATGTTCATCCCAGTCCCCCCTACACACAAGGACCCTCCCTGAGAACTGCCACCAGAAAGGAGACCCGACTCTTCCCCAAGGAGATGATGCATCAGCTATGGGCCAGGCAACCAAGACCGAGACAACGGCTCTCTAGAGGTACAGTACAATCCCCCAGACCTATTGTGCTAGGTCTGCGGGATGCAGTTTCACAGTTTCCTGATCTCAGAGTCATGGGATGGGATGGGATGGGTGGGGAAACTTCTTGAACACCAGATGCCTGGACACTGCTAGACACCCAGGCAGGACTCCTTGACTCTGCTCCTGACTGAATTCTGGTTTTGTTCCAGGCATTGGTGAATTCCACTCAAGTTATTCAGCCTCTTTGTGACATAGTCCTGACCAATGGGATGAAGGAGGGTCTTCCTCCCAGGTAAAAAGCCCAAGTCCTTTTTTTTTTTCTTTTGCCTCCATGGTTATTACTGGGGCTCAGTGCCAGCACTACAAATCTGCTGCTCCTGGAGGCTATTTTTTCCTTTTTTTTTTTGGATAAGACAGGGAGAAATTAAGAGAGGAGGGAGAGGTAGAGTGGGATAGAGAAAGATAGACACCTGTAGACTTGCTTCACCATTTGTGAAGTGACCCCCTTGCAGGTGGGAAGCCAGGGGCTCAAACCCAGATTCTTGCATGGGTCCTTGAGCTTAGTACTATGTGCTCTTAACCGGGTACACCACTGCCCAACCCCATGGCCAAGTCCTCTTAAGATAAAGGTCTCGGGCTGGGTGGTGGTGCACTTAGTTGAGAGCACACATTACAGTGCCAAAGGATCTGGGTTTGAACCCCTGGTCCCCACCTGCAGGGAGAAATCTTCATGAATGGTGAAACAGTGCTGCTGGTGTCTCTTTGTCTCTCTTCCTCTCTATCTCCCCCTCCCTTCCTGATTTCTGGCTGTCTCTATCCAATAAATAAAGATAATTAAAACAAAATATATATATATTTAAAAAAATGATAAAGGTCCCTGTCTCCTGTCCTGCCTAGAAAGAGATGTGAGGTACAACAGCTGTCTTGTGACCCAGAGGTCGTATGCTCAAGGGCAAAGGGCCCGTCACTGAGGCTGGCAGAGTGACATCACAGGACTGTGTCCATTCTATCATAGCTGCCACCCCTTGACTAGATCTGAGTAAGGAACAAACAGCCCATTTATGAGACGATTCTGTTACGTGAAGCTTTCTTAAGTTTCCATGGCCCATGTCTGTCACCAGCTGTGCTAAGGCATCTCTTAAAACAGTACTTCCGGGGTAGTTGGTGGTATGCTGGGTTGAATGCACATATCACCACTTGTAAGGACCTGACCTCCAGCCCCCACCCCTCCATGTAGGGGGTTGCTTCATGAATAGTGAGTGGCTCAGCAGATCTCTCACTCTAATGCCCCCTCCCCTTTCAATTTCTCTTTTGTTCTATCAAATAAAATAGAAAAAAATGAAAATGAAAAAGGGAAAAAGATGGCAATCTGGAATAGTAGATTTCTAGTGCTTGGTAATGAGCCGCAGTGATAATCCTGGTGGCAATAAAAAATAATTTTTAGGCCTGTCACTTCCTGCTGTGTTTATACCCATGTCCTGGAGGGACTTGCTGTCTTTGTGGCATCTCTTCTGGCTTAACCTCTGTGTAGTGTGGTTGCCAAGGGAGTTTTTCAGAAATTCATTTCTGACCACACACACACACACACACACACACACACACACGCTCACACAGAGACGCACACATACTGGCTTGGCTCACATACACAGGTGTGAACACACACAGGTTCACACACAGGCTCAGACACACACATGAACTCAGAGACTCACATACACATACACAGGCTCAAACAGACACACAGGCTCACACAAACTCAAACATACAGACTTACACAGGCTCACACAGACACAGGCACACACACAGACAGGCACACTCACAGGCACACACACAGGCTCTCACACACACTCATGCATAGGCACACACAGTATCACACACAGGCACAAACATACACAGACACACAAGCACACACACACACACATTGGGTCGTATACATAATCACACACACAGGCTCACACATATACACAGGCACATACACAATCACACACAGACACACACACTCTCTCTCTCTCTCTCTCTCTCTGGTGCACGCACACACTCTCTGGTGTTAAAGCTTAAGTGGTTTCCATTTCCACACCAACTCAAATCCTTCCCCTGGACCTTACAGGCTCCAGACCACATCCAGCTCCATCTCTGCTCCCCTTTCCTCTGCTCCACATCTTGGACCTGCTCTTCCGGAAGCAGACCCTTTTCCCTCTGACCAGCTTTTCTCCTACAGATTGAAACCTCAAACCAAATCCAGTTCCTCTGACTAAGGGTGGAGGCTGATGGAAGTTGTCATGAAGTTTCTCAACTCCAGTCAGCCACTCACAAGGCCCTGAAACACCCCGCCACCAGATTCACCTGCATTGACTTTATTTTCTTTGGAAATGTTGGCTTCCCTAGTTTGCTGGGGAATTATTATTATTATTTTATTATCTTGAGAGACAAGAAGATTCCCTAAGGTAGAGATTACACTTTAAGATGTCCACAGGGGGATGGGTGGTGGTGCACTGGGTTAAGTGCACATACTACTAAGCACAAGGATCCGTGCAAGGATCCAAGTTCAAGGCCCCACTCCCCACCTGCAGAGGGAAGCTTCACAAGCAGTGAAGCAGGGCTGCAAGTGTCTCTCTTTCTCTCCTTTTCTCTATCTCCCCTTCCTCTTTCAATTCCCCTCTGTCTTATCCAATAAAATGGAAACAATGACTGTCAGGAGCAGTGGCTTCAAAGTGCCAGCACTGAGCCACAGTGACCTGGCACCAAGCCATGGCAATAACCCTGAAGGGAAAGAAAATGGTGTGTGTCCAAAAATGTTTGAGCCCACAGATCACTCAAGCAAACATTTATCTCTCAAAATAATGTGTTGTGTGTGTCTTTACTCTAACAAAAGATTGTGGTTACTTGCCATGTTCTAGAAGTTCTTTTCTGGGAGGCATGTTTAGACACTTGGAATGCATCCACGGTCTGGATGCATTCCATCCTGGTAGATTGTTGTTTTCCGTCAGGGAATTTGATTTTCATGTAGCAAGATGAAAACAACTTCTATTGGAGAGTCATCTACAGTTAGAAGCTGGTTAAACCAGAAGTCATATCCTTCCAACTCTGAGAAAAGGTGCCAGGAGATGACGGGGCAGGTACACAGAACATCTCAATATGAAGGAAGTGACAGTGGAGTAAATCACTAGCTGGCGATGGAGGCTGATTGCAGACACAGCGTGTTTCTGTCTTTCCCTTGTGGGGCATAGCTCTGGGGAGGGGAGGTTCCAGGACACATTGGTGAGGTTATCTCCCCAGGGAAACCAGGATGAGTCAAAGTAGCTCCAGACCACTTAAAAAAAAAAAAGAAAGAAAACCACACATCCAGTTAAAATAGGTCTCATATAAGTAGGAAAGCAACACATCTTATTTGACTAACTAACGAAGGGCCTGCCACAGCACCATGGGTTTATAGGCAGTCACAGCTTTCTTGGTAGGTTTCTGTGTGTTACTCTGAGCAGAAGTCAAGTGCAGCTTCATCAGCCTGGTGTTTACTACCGCAGCCTCCACAGAGCTGCAACATGACCATGCCCACCCAAAGACATGTACCACAGGGCCCACCAAGTGATATCCACAATTCCATTGAAGGAACACTTTGTAATTTATTTTAGAATACTTAGCAGTCTTTAACATTAAATAAAAGTTTTAATTCTTTTCTCTTGCTCAGAATCACCATGAGCTCCAGAAATTATTCATTTAAAAGTATTTTTATTTATTTATTTATTTTTATTATTGGAAAGAAACAGAAATTGACAGGGGAGGGGAGATAGAGAGGAGAAGAGACAGAGAGACACCTGCAGCACTGCTTCACCATTTGCAAAGTTTTCCCCCTGCAGATAGGGACCAGGGGCTTGAACATGGGTCCTTGAGCACTGTGATGTGAACACTAAACAAGGTGCTCCATCTCCTGGCCCCAATAAATGTTTAGTGCAGCATTGTTTGTATGGACAAAGCATAGAAATCAATTCTTTCCCAAAAGGAAATGGATATGGTCTAGTCACAAAATGGAACACAGAGAGGAAAATCAATACCCAGAACTGGACAGCAATGTGGACAAGTCTATAAAACAAAGCTTACCACCCTTTCCTTGAAAAGGAGAGCTGGAGATAGGATATTCAAATATGAGTGATTCCAGCCTTCCACAGGCTAAAGGCCCTGCAAAATGACATCAAAGGCCCTGCAAAATGACGTCAAAGGTAGCTGTGGATATCTATATATCATCACGTATTTAAATTCAGGTAAATAGCTACCACTGAGGAGAGGGGGGCATGGAAAAGGGGGACTCACAAACTCATAGGAATCCCCCTTGAAATGTTTATTTTTTGTACAAAAGCAAAGTGTGCTAAACTAGGTAGGAAGGATGAGGATCCTCACAGATCCGTCAAGCAAACGTGAGTGGAGCAACATCAATAAGATTAAAAAGTAGTAGCAATGTAATGGCCTCTGTCAGTCCAAGTAATTAATTATTATTTTTTTTGCCCAGATAGAAACATAAGAAAGAGAGGGAAAGAGGGGGCCAGGAGGTAGTGCACCAGGTTAAGCCACATACCACCATGCAGAAGGATCCCGGTTTGAGCCCCGGCTCCCCATCTGCAGGGGAGTGTATCTTTCTTCACAGGTGGTGAAGCAGGTCTGCAGGTGTCTATCTTTCTCTCCCCTTCTCTGTCTTCCTCTCCTCTCTCCATTTCTCTCTGTCCTATCCAACAACAACAACACTGATGGCAACAGTAACAACAATAACAACAGCAACAAAATGGGAAAAATGGCCTCCAGGAACAGTGTAGGCACTGAGCCCCAGCAATAACCCTGGAGGCAAAAAAAAAAAAAAAAGAAAGAAAGAAGGAAAGAAAAAACAAGGGGGGGGGAAATTGGCTGCTGGGAGCACAGATAGTGCTGACACCAAGCCCCGGTGGTAACCTTGGTGGCCAAAAAAGTAAAAGAAAAAAGAGAATACAGGTCCATGAAAGATGATGAATGACATAGTGGGGGTTGTATTGTTAAATGGGAATCTGGGGAATGTTATGCATGTACAAACTATTGTATTTACTGTTGAATGTAAAACATTAATTCCCCAATAAAGAAATAAATTATTTAAAAAAAAAGAGAAGGAAGAATATAAAAAAAATGGAGAAAGTCACTGAAATATACAAAAAAAAAAAAAAAAAAAAGAGAGGGAAAAGAGATCACAGCACCAAATTTCCCTCCTTTGTGGCAGGAGTCAGTCTTGAACCCATGCACATGGCAAAGCAGTATGCCATCCAACTGAGCTGTGCTGCTAGCCCCCTAAGTGATTCATTCTTGTCTCCTGGGCCAACAGTCTACATTTAAGAAACTTCTGCCTTGATGCCTAGAAAGCCTGGTGCATCCTTTGGTGTGGTCTAACAGCTGTCCAGACAAGCTCCGTCTGGCTGTCTGTTCCCAGGAGGTGGGTTACTGAGTGTCAGTGTACACAGGCAGGCACAGCCCTTTCTTGTGGTCTCTGAGAGCACAACTTCCTTACAGCCCAAATGATGCTACTTACAGATGATGAAAACTAGAGTTAATTTATTACATCATGTAAGAATGGAGGTGAGTAGGGCCAGACAGTGGTACACCTGGTTAAGCACTTACATCACATTGCACAAGGACCTGGGTTCAAGCCCCAGGTCCCCATCTGCAGAGGGAAAGCTTCATGAGTGGTGAAGCAGGGCTGCAGGTGTCTCTCTGTCTTTCTCCCTTTCTACCTCCCCCTTCCCTCTCAATTTCTCTACCCAATAATAAAAATAAATAAAAAAATAAAAAAACTAATAAATCTCATTATTTTATTTTTAAAAAAGGGAGGTGAGCTATACTCTCCAGAGAACAATAACTATTTCATAAGAATTTTGATGAGTGTTTCTCTGAGGGTACAATGTATTATTGGACAATGACTCAGGAGAACCTTCAGGGTGTTTCTGTGACATGCACAGCATCTGGAATATTCACATTAGACATTTGCCAACATAACTTTCGCCCAGAAAGAAGTAGGCTCTCTTCTGATGTGACAACTTTTCCTGTGCCACTCTGACAAAGGCCTGTGGCCTTTTTAAGCCAACATGGTTACTGCTGCTCTTTCTCATAAGGGAATAACACATCTTTGCACATTTATAGGGCTCTGAGGGATGTTGCAAAGGATGTTTTAGAGCGATATAAACGTTCCTTTTTACTGTTGGCTATATTTAGGGTCTGATCTTGGGAAGGAGAAATCAAGAGTGGTCAGAAAAGATTTGTACCCTTGATAAAAAAAAAAAAAAGATTTGTACCCAATGAGAAATCATTCTTGTTCCACAATTTAGTAATAATAATAACACTTTCAATGGGGTTAAACAGCATAATGGTTATGTAGTTATGCAAAGAATCTCTCATGCCTGAGGCTCCAAAGTCCCAGATTCAATCCCCCACACCATAAGCCAGAGCTGAGCAGTGCTCTGGTAAAAAAAAAACAAAAAAACAAAACAACAATTTTTTAAGTAAACATAAAAGGCAATATAGCTTGGCAGATCTATACCTCTTCATGAGTGGGGGTTTGCTTTATAATAATCAAGGCCATAGTTAGCACACAGCACAGAAAAGACAGACTCCTTGCTACCCACCACATCCAAGGCACAGACTAACCAGTGAAGGGATGCAGTCAGGGAGTGAACTTCACCAGGCTGTCATCACATTTCATGCTTTCTTTTCAGACTCAGGTACTATATTACTTGCCTAGGCAAATGAAATCTACCTTTTCAGTTTTGTTTTTACATTCTAGAAAAAAATTCATTCTCACTGCCTCACAAAAGCAAAAGCTTAACTTTGTATTTTTAAAAATTTTTTTTATGGATTTATGAGACATAGAGATAGATAGATAGATAGATAGATAGATATAGAGAGAGAAAGAGAGAGAGGACCAGAGCATCACTGGCATATGCAGTGGCAAAGACTGAACACAGGACCTCATGCTTGAGAGTCCAACACTCTATGGGAAAAGTATTTGGGCAAATTATTTGGAGCTAGTATTTGGAAAATAAGACAGATTTGCCCATTTCTACCCATTTATGTATTTACTCATTCAATTGTTCATTTGTTTATTGTTCATTTGTTTATTGTTCATTTGTTTCAGAATGAACTCAAGACTATTGGCTTTACTCTTTGGCCATGTGATACTCGTCATAGCTTGCTGGAGAAACTGTTCCCATCTTGGTCATTAGAGGCTCTTTCAATGATGTTTGTGTTCTGCTGACATAATGTCGTCAATGTGTTTTTTCTGATACTATCTTTGATTATGGTACTATGAGGTACTACCCAGAGCCATATACAGATTTAATGCTATCCCCATCAAGATCCCAAGCACATTTTTTAAGAGAATAGAACAAATGCTACAAATGTTTAGTTGGAACTGGAAAAGACCTAAAATTGCCAAAACAATCTTGTGAAACAATAGAACTGGAGGCATCACACTCCCAGATCTCAAATTGCATTATAGGGCCATTGTAATCAAGATTGCTTGGTATTGGAACATGAATAGACACACTGACCAGTAGAATAGAATTGAGAACCCAGAAGTAAGCCCCACACCTATGGACATCTAATCTTTGACAAAGGTGCCCAGACTATTTAATGGGGAAAGCAGAGTCTCTTCAACAAATGGTGTTGGAAAAAATGGGTTGAAACATGCAGAAGAATGAAACTGAACCACTATATTTCACCAAATACAAAAGTAAATTCCAAGTGGAACAAGGACTTGGTTTTTAGACCAGAAACTATCAGATACTTAGAAGAAAATATTGACAGAATTCTTTTCTGTTTAAATTTAAAAGACATATTCATTGAAATGAATCCAAGCACAAAAAAGACTACATCAAATTAAAAAGCTTCTGCACAGCAAAAGAAACCACTACCCAAACCAAGAGACCCCTCAGAGAATGGAAGAAGATCTTCACATGCCATACATCACAGGAGTTTAATAACCAAAATATATAAAGAGCTTGCCAATCTCAACAGCAAGAAAATAATCCCATTTAAAAATGCAGAGAGAACATGGACAGAAAATTCACCACAGAAGAGATCCAAAAGTCTGAGAAACACATGAAAAAATGCTCTAAGTCTTTGATTGTCAGAGAAATGCAAATAAAGACAACAATGAGATACCACGTCACTCCTGTGAGAATGTTGTACATCAATCAGAAAAGGTGGCAGCAACAAATGCTGGAGAGGTTGTGGGGACAAAGGAACCCTCCTGCACTGCTGGTGGAAATGTAAATTGGTCAGCCTCTGTGAAGAATAGTCTGGAGAACTCTCAGAAGGTTAGAAATGTACCTACCGGGAGTCGGGCGGCAGCGCAGCGGGTTAAGCACATGTGGCACAAAGTGCAAGGACTGGCATAAGGATCCTGGTTTGAGCCTCCAGCTCCCCACCTGCAGGGGAGTCGCTTCACAGGCGGTGAAGCAAGTCTGCAGGTGTCAATCTTTCTCTCCCCCTCTCTGTCTTCCCCTCCTCTCTTCATTTCTCTCTGTCCTTTCCAACAACAACAATGACATCAATAACAACAACAATAATAACTACAACGATAAAAAAACAACAAGGGCAACAAAAGGGAATAAATAAATATTTAAAAAAATGGACCTACCTTATGATCCTGCAATTCCTCTCCTGGGGAAATAGCCTAAGGAACCCAACACAACCATCCAAAAAGATCTGTGTACACATATGTTCATAGCAGCACAATTTGTAATAGCCTAAACCTGGAAGCAACCCAGGTGTCCAACAACAGATGAGTGGCTGAGCAAGTTGTGGTAAATATACACAATGGAATACTACTCAGCTATAAAAAATGGTGACTTCACTGTTATCATCCGATCTTTGATGGATCTTGAAAAAATCATGTTAAGTAAAATAAGTCTGGAAGGATGGATATGGGATGATCTCACTCTCAGGCAGAAGTTGAAAAACAAGATTAGAAGAGAAAACACAAGTAGAACCTAAACTGGAGTTGGTGTATTGCACCAAAGTAAAAGAATTTGGGGTGGGTGGGTGGGGGGGAGAGTATAGGTCCTGGGAAAGGATGACAGAGGACCTAGTGGGGGTTGTTTCTTATGTGGAAAACTAAGAAATGTACAAACTATCGTGTTTACTGTCAAATGTAAAACATTAATCCACCAATAAAGGAAAAAATTATTTATAAAATGGAAATATTGACAAGATTATAGGATAAGAGGGGTACAATTCCACACAATGCCCACAACTGGAACTCCCTATTCCATCCCCAACCCTGATAGCTTTCATAGTCTTTATCCCTCTGGGAATATGGATCCAGGATCATTATGGGGTACAGAAAAAGGGTGGGGGGCCATGCAGGGAATGATAGAGAAGGGAGGACAGAGACACCTGCAGCACTTCTTCACCACTCTAAGCTTTTCCCCTGCAGGTGGGGACCAGAGGCTTGAACACTGGTCCTTGCAACATTTGCACCCAACCATGTGTGCCACTACCTGGTCCCCCTCTCTCCCTTTCTTATCCCCCATCCCTCTCAATTTCTGGCTGTCTTTTTCCAGTAATAAATAAATAAAAAATTTTAAAAAGTTCATTAAAATTAAGGTATCTTACTAATAAAAACAGTACAAATAGGAAAATATTTACCACATATTAGCAAGACGATATAAAAATCAGCTCAGATCAATCCAGAAAAATAGGTAAAAGGTGAGAATAGACACTTTACAAGAGCAGTGCTAGTAGCCTCTCCAAGCCAGACTCAGCAGGTTAGAATCTCAGCAGGAAATGTCAGCCAGGAGGCTGAGAAGGAAGAGCTTTTCCAACACCTTGCTGATAGCAGAGCTGAGCTGTCAAGCCCCTGGGGAGCGCTGGGCGCATACTCCACGGCAAAGTGTCTGCAAGTCCCTTAAGCAGAAATTCCACATTGAGTCCTGACCCTCAACAAGGATCCCCAAACGACAAGATGTGCCTGGCAGCCTCTCTCATGATGGCTGTATGGTGGGAAGAGGAAACACTCTCAGTACCAGGGCTGGTGGTTCAGAGGAGGGTTCTGGCAACTCAGAAAGTGGAGCAGCCAGCAGAGGGATCAGCTGAGTCATGGCTTCCTGTTTGGAGGCATAGCTCACAGGAATTACTGAAGATGCTTGACATCTCGTCACCCAATCTGGTCCCCTACGCCTACACTGAACTTCTCTGTTCCAGACTCTTGGAAACAGAGTTGGCAGTCAGCTGAGGTAAAGAACAAACACCTCATCACAGACCCCTGCAAGCGTCAACCCGGCTTTGACGTAGCACGTTATGATTGGGCCCTCCTCAATCGCTATCGAACAGGCCATGGCCGGTGCGCAGCTATGTTCCATCGCTGGGGAGCCAGAGACGACCCGAACTGCCCCTGCGGCTCCAGACAGACTATGACCCACATAGTCAACGACTACCACCTCTCCAGATTCAAAGGAGGTCTCGAAACTTTACATCAGGCTCAACCTGACGCTGTTGATTGGCTACGGAAGAAGGGCAAACGCTAGAATGTCGTATGCTTTACATTGGCTTGTTCTAGCCCTCCCCCTCCAAGAGAATTGGATGAGTCCTGTTAATTTCGCGGGCCTGCTTGGCCCCGCCCCAAGGGACCCTGGGAGAGGGTTCCTGAGTCCGAGAGTTCCTGAGTTCCCCAGTGACAGAGTTCCTGAGTTCCGGAGTTCGAGAGTGCGAGAGTGCGAGAGTTTCTGAGTTCGAGAGTAAGGGAGAGGGTTCCTGAGTTCCAGAGTAAAAGAGAGAGTGCTTGCGCCGCCGCAAAGAGACAGCAGAGTTCTGTTTGGTGATTAGTTTGTCTTAGTTTGTGAATCGTTGTTCCTGAATAAAGAAATACAGCTGCCCTGCCCAGCCGTTGTCTCCGCGTCTCTGTTCACCACCGTGAAGCTAGCCGGCCCGGCAAGAGCCTCAGAAAATTTTAACAACAAATGGCGCCCACGTGGACCTGACCTGCGCATCTCTCAGATAAGTAAAGACAATTTGGCTACCTATGCACGATGGCCTTCTCTTCTGCTTGTGAAGAGATCTCCAAAGGCCTCTGCTCTTTCTTCACGAGACTGTTTTGCTGTTTCTGGAACATTTATCTCTGGACCACTCTGTGGTTTCCACTCGCTCGGGCGAACTCAGAACAGCCAGCGAGAATAGCCAGCGGGCGGGAGGCGAGGCGCGGAGCTGCTGTTTCCACCTGGTTAAACAGCCAGCCAGCCGGCTGCGCCCAGACAACCCCGCGCACCGCGCCAGCAACCCCGCAGCCCCGCAGCCCGCAGGAGGCCTACGCCACCATGCAAGAGCCCGATGCCAGCACGCTAGAGCCCGATGCCAACATGCTGGAGCCCGATGCCAACATGCTGGAGCCTGAGGCCAACATGCTGGAGCCCGATGCCAACATGCTGGAGCCTGAGGCCAGCCCACAGGAGCCGGCTCTCCACCGCGTGGTGCAGGGCACTGGACGCTTGATCCCTCCACGCTGCTCGGCCACTGCGAACAGGGCAGCAGACATGGCAGGGCCATGGGGCAGGGCCGCGGCGTTCTATCATGGCCGCCACCCCTGGGCACCTAGGCTCACGCCTTCTACAAAGATGGCCTGCCTGCCCTCTTTCTATGAATTCTGGAACCATCCCGGGCCTCCCGGACCCCCGGGCTTCCTGCCAAAACTGGGCACACGAGATCTCCAGCCGCCGGTCCGGTCTGAAGACAGACAAGCTGGAGTACGCAGAGATTTGTGCAGAGATCACAACCTGCAATTCCTAGAAGTGGAGCTGCGCGGGAAGCCACCTCCGGATGGTGAACCCCCCCCCAACAACTAAGACAATATAGATTTAAATTCGTGTTTAAAATGACATGTCTTCGTAACAAAGGTTTCTCTCCTCGTGTATTAATGACTATGTTTATGTGTATGTTTAAAGTTTGGTAAACAGTAGCTTTAAGGCTAAATTCTTACTAGTCAAAGATAAATGAAAAAGGTTTTCAACGTAATTCTCATAAAGATAAAAATTAACTTACATTTAAAGTCTGAGGTAAAAATTAGTTAACAATCAATATATTTCAACTAAGTTGGTCTAAACAAAAGGTTAAATAGACTTGTTGATATGTAAAACACTACCTTCTCTATTAGAAATGGTAGATCGCACAATGGCTATGCTAATTATTCTCATGCCTGAGGTTTCCTCTCCGGCCCACACCTAGGGTGTGTCTCCATCTTGAATGGGTGTAACAAAAGGTTAAAAGACGTTGTTGATATGTAAAAGTCTCAAATTCCTTCTCTATTAGAAATGTTAGATCGTGCAGTAGATATGCTAATAACAAGTTTTGTTTCATAGTAAGTAAGTTGCAGCCAGCTGCCTTTGGGACCCTAGGCCGTTCCCCGCCCCCATGCAAATGCCCGTCGAGGCAAGTAGCCCCCCAGAGGCAAGAAATGTTTTTTTTTTCAGATATGGCCCCCTCAGGCCTTCCCTTGGCAACATGCTGGTTTTGGTTATATATGTTTCTGTTCACCCCACACCCTTGATACTATAGTCATTTAGTTAAAAAGAAAAGGGGGAATTGTCGTATGCTTTACATTGGCTTGTTCTAGCCCTCCCCCTCCAAGAGAATTGGATGAGTCCTGTTAATTTCGCGGGCCTGCTTGGCCCCGCCCCAAGGGACCCTGGGAGAGGGTTCCTGAGTCCGAGAGTTCCTGAGTTCCCCAGTGACAGAGTTCCTGAGTTCCGGAGTTCGAGAGTGCGAGAGTTTCTGAGTTCGAGAGTAAGGGAGAGGGTTCCTGAGTTCCAGAGTAAGAGAGAGTGCTTGCGCCGCCGCAAAGAGACAGCAGAGTTCTGTTTGGTGATTAGTTTGTCTTAGTTTGTGAATCGTTGTTCCTGAATAAAGAAATACAGCTGCCCTGCCCAGCCGTTGTCTCCGCGTCTCTGTTACCCGCCGTGAAGCAAGCCCGGCCAGAGCCTCTGAAAATTTTAACAACACTAGAAGAAGAACTGAAGATGCCATGAAATAATGCTACTTAAAATTGTTTTTAATAAAGCCTAGGGAGAACTACAGTGGTTATTGTTGGGGGAGGGGGGTACCTCTATTACCTTATAGTATTTAATTCACTGATACAAAATGATGACAATTTTTAGCTTTATTTTTTAAATTCCAAAGATCAACTTTCCTCATTATTTCATATATATATGTATATATACATATATATATATATATATATGAAATATATATATTGCCTCCAGGGTTATTGCTGGGGTTTGGTGCCTACACTACGAATCACCTGCTCCTAGAGGCCATCCCCCCCTTTTTGTTGTTGTTATTGTTATAGTTGCCATTGATATTGTTTTTGGATAGGACAGAGAAATCGAGAGAAACCTGAAGACCTGCCTTAACACTTGTGAGGCCTCCCCCCTGCATGTGGGGAGCCGGGGGCTGAAACTTGGATACTTAACACCGGTCCTTGTGCTTTACACCATGTGCGCTTAACCCACTGCACTACAGCCTGACCCCCAATTTTTGTTTTTGTTTTAAGAAAACTTACTTTAAGTAAACATCTATTTTAAAAAATATTATCTTTATTTATTTATTAGAAACAATCAGAAGAGGGAAGGGGAAGATGGAGAGGGAGGGAGGAAGAGAGACACCTATAGGTCTCTTTACCACTCATGAAGCTTTTCCCCCATAGGTGAGGACCTGGAGGCTTGAACCTGGGTCCTTGCGCATTGTAACTTGTGCATTCAACCAGGTGTACCATCTCCTGCTCCAGGAAAAATCAATCAATCAATCATCTATCATCTATTTATCTATCATCCATCCATCCATCCATTCATCCATCCATCCATTCATCCGTCCATCCATCTATCCAACCATGGTAACAACCTTCATGAAATTTCACATTTGCAACTAAGAATTCTGAGACATTCTCATGGAAAGTGAAAGTGGAGCAAAACAACCCAAAATTCCTTTAGAAAGCAAAGCGAAAGCTGAAGTCTATGTTGGTGTCTATCTTAGTCACACACACTGGCCCTCTTCCCCATGCCTCTGCCCTGCCAGTCTCTTCCATGAGCTCCACTCCTTCACACTGACATCTCCTTGATGTCCATCTGTCTGGTCAATAAACCAAGTCTCTCGCTGTTCTTCACAAGCAGTGAATCTGAAGTCAGTGGATGCTGTTAACCCCATAACTCCTGGGCTGGTGCTGAGAGGGCCCAGGTGAGGGCAACTCTACTTCAGGGTTATGCTGAGTATTCTGTGTTCTCAGAGCTTCCTCTCTCTCTCACACTCCCTGGAAGCCCCCTAAAAATGGAGCTCATGGAGGGAGTTTCCAAGGAGAGACTGACTAGGGTGAGAAGGGTCTGCACAGCTCAAGGAACAATTAAAGTGGTTATAAGGTTAGTCCAGGAAGACAAGTCTGAGAAAAGAGAAGGGAGCTGGGTCTCAGGAAAAGTTGTGTTGGTGAGTGAGGCCTTCCTCAGTGTCCATGCAGTCCTCTAGTTCTGTGGCTGCTGTTCTTTGGGTAAAGCTCTAGCTCTCCCCTGTCACCCCTGGTGACCATGACCTCCCTGGAGAGAACCTGCCTGCCATGAGGGTTGCGATTATCACGTACCTTCAGGCTATTCTACCTTTCTGTTCTTCCTAAAAAAAAAAAAAAAAAAGTAGTGCTGAAGAATTAATATATGGCCATGAGCATGTGTAATGCCACCAGACAGTTTTCCTGACCCAATTAAAAAAAAAAAATCAAAACTTCTGTCTCCTTAAAGAAGGGGGTATGGGAGAAGGAAAGACACAAAAGCACTGCTCCACCATTTATGGAGTTCTTTTGGTGCCCTGTGCAGGGTTGGGGTCTCACCATGGGCTTTACCCACTCAGCTGTCTCTTCCTTCCTTCCTTCCTTCCTTCCTTCCTTCCTTCCTTCCTTCCTTCCTTCCTTCCTCCCTCCCTCCCTTCCTTCCTTCCTTCCTTTCTCCCTCTCTTTCTTTGTTTCCTGCCTCCTTTCTCTCTCTCTTTTTTTCTTCCTTTCCTCCTTTCTTTCTTTCTTTCTTTCTTTCTTTCTTTCTTTCTTTCTTTCTTTCTTCTTCCTTAGATAGAGACAAAAGAAGAGAGAGAGACCACAGCACTGAAGCTCCCTTCAGTGTGTGTTTGAGGGCTGGGCTTGAACCTGGGTCATACACACCATTCAAGTGAGCTATTTTGCTGCCCCCCCTCACTTGTGTTACCCCCTGGCTTTCACTTCTCTCAGGTTTATGTGTAATTAATTAACTTAGTTGCTTGCCTGGCCTCTACATGAGTTTCTCAAAGACACCTCAGGTCTGCTCCACCACCTAAAACATATAGTTTGAAGAGCTGCCCCCACTCCTGCTGCTCCTCCAATGGGAGACATTTGTTTTCTACACTGAAGCTGGAACTCTTTGACCTCTCCTCTCATAGCTCGTCTTCCTTCCCAAAGTGAATGTGAAGCAGATCTCATCAGTTTCACCTTTATACCCAGATAGCACACACTTATGCTCCACCCCAGCTCCTCCAACTCTTCAAAAAAAAAAAAATCTCTCTCTTTCCTTAGCTTGCTTCCCTGATGATGGCTCTTCAGTGGTCAGCCATTGTGATTCCAATCCTGAGTTTGCTTGCAATCTCCTGCTTGTTTCCAACTTGTTCATTCTTGAACTGGTTCTCCAAGACCTGACATGGCCTCACCCTCACCTGTCTCTCCTGCCTTATATTGCTCCATCCTTCCAAACTCTAGTTCCACAGATTAATTTGTATTATAGGGTAGAATCCTTGTTGAACACAGACTTCTGTAGAAAAAGAGTTTGCTCTGATGGAAAACTTGGAAAACAGGAGAGGGAAATGGAGCACTGGGTTTTAGCAAACTGAGCTGCCTTAGTTGTCACTTGCCTCATCTTTCTAGTTGTAAAGTCTGGGAGCTGGATGGTCCTTGGTGTTGATAAGGGATCAGGTGGTGGTGCACCTGGTTAAGTGCACACATTACAATGCACAAGGATCTGGGTTCAAGCCCCTGGTCCCCACCTGCAGGGGGTAAGCTTCACAAGTGGTGAAGCAGGGATGCAGGTGTCTCTCTCCCTCTCTATCTTCCCTCCCCTCTCCATTTCTCTCTGTATTTATCCAATAATAAATAAATAAAAGCAATATATAGATTGATATTTGTGATAATTCTAACCTGGGTTTGAAGTTTATTGACTTTAAGTTGTTTCTTGAAGCTCACTAGTAGTTGCATGGCATGCTAACAGAGTGTTTTCTTCATCTATAAAACAGGGAGAGAGATAATTCTACACGTTCTTCCTATTCCAAAGACTTACCTTGCCTCTCAAAGAACTCGGAATCACCATGTATAGAGAGGTGACCACATAGATATCAGAACCTAGCATATTTGAGAGTGACAGGAAGTGCTTTTCATTTTTAAAAAATATTTTTATTTATTAATGAGAGGGATAGGAGAGAAATAACCAGACATCACTCTGGTACATGTGCTGCCGGGGATTGAATTTAGGACCTCATGCTTGAGAGACCAATGTTTTATCCACTGTGCCACCTCCCAGACCACAGAAGTGCTTTTCACTCTTATGATGGGACAACACAGGAAATTTAGAGTATGCTGACCAAACTGGGATCCCCGGCCTCCTTGTACATGAAGGATCTTCTTGCTCTATACTTTGGCTTTCCTTTTCTTTCTTTTAAAAATGTTATTTTTTTGTTATTGAATAGAGACAGAGAAATGGAGAAGGGAGGGGTTGATAGAGAGGGACAGAGACAGAGAGACACCTGTTGCCCTGCTTCACCACTTGCAAAGCTTTTCCCCTGCAGGTGGGGACCAGGAGCTTGAACCTGCATTCCTATTCACTGGATGTGAGCACTTAACCAGGTGTGGCACCACCTGGACCCCCCCTTGGCTTTTTTTTTTTCCCAAGAGGACCACAGCATTGAACATGAACAGAAGTACCATGTATTATTTCTAGGGCATGAGAAATGTGCTTAGAAATACCTGTGTCCCCTTGGAGATTGCTTCAGTTCTTTAGAAAATCCAAGGAACATGAAGAACATGTTTTTAGAAATTATTAGATTATGTGATTTACTCCTGATACTGTATCTGGGAGATTGCAAATAATCTTTGATTTGAAGAGGGAGCTGCCAACATGGGGTAAGGGATGTGGTGGGTGTGGAGGCCATTTGCATAAAGCCCTACAGTGGCTGGTGGGGATCCTGACCTTTTTTCTTTTTTAAAATTTTCTTGGTCACTTTCCACAGCTTATCTTTGGTCCAGTGTGTTCTCCCAAAGTCATTTCCTTTTGACTCAGGTTAATGTGTGATTGCACAGTAAGACTCCTCTGAGAACAGCTTGGTCTGGAATTAGAAGGCCTAATGGCTGCCCTTGAGTGGGGCTGAGGCTAGAGTAGAGGTAGTGGGGAAGTTGCCTTTGGGTGTAAAATTTAAATGAGTTTTGGCTGCATCAGGAAAAAACAAACAAGTCAGAAAATACAAAATATTTAAATTTGTCATTAAAGATATAACAAATTGGAGATGTGTGGCTATGGAGTAAGAGCTAGTTCAGATTGTGCTCCTGATAAACTAGAAAAAAAATCACCTGAAACTCAACAAAATACATCCAGGATTTCTCCATAAACTCACTAAGCCACAGATACCAAGTTGCAGATGCTATTCTGATTCCATCCTGACTTCCCTGGGCAGATGACCTCACCAATGTGTCCTGGAACCTCACCTCTCCAGAGTCCTGCCCCACTAGGGAAAGAGAAAAACAGGCTGGGGGTATGGATCCACCTGCCAATGCTCATGTCCAGCAGAGAAGCAATTACAGCCAGAACTCCTACCTTCTGCTCCCCATAAAGAATTTTGGTCCATACTCCCAGAAGGGGAGAGATGTTATGGGAAGATGACCAGAGGACTCTGTACTTCAATTTCATCACGACCTGGAGAAAAGGAAGAGAGAGAAAGAGAGAGAGAGAATCTGAAGCTGATAAATTAGAAATATATTACTTTGACATTAATAAAAGTAGGTTTATCTACAAATTAAAAAAATAAATGCTACCCTATAACTAAAAAAAAAAAAAAGACATAATCATTTATCAAACCCTAAAGAGAAAGTAAAAAAAGAGAGAACCAGGGTATCACTAGCACATATGGTCCCTTGACTTAAATTTGGAACTGGGACTCCATGCTTTTGCGTCCAGTGCTCAAACCACTGTGCCAACTCCTGGGCTGCACCTCACATATTTTTTAATTGAAAACTATATATTTAAAATAATACAATGAGGCAACTCTGGAAGTCACATTCTCCTGTCTTCTAAGTTTTATTATTGTGTTTGATTAGTATTGTAGCTGTAGTTTATTTGTTCTATTTTTTTCAGAATTAAATGTGGTGACATATATACTGGCAACTGTGGATGGAAGTCCCAGCACAGTGCTGACGTCAGCCTTGGCGACAGAGTATGCAGTGATCTTTGCAGGCGCATGGTGGACTGTGGGTGCATCTAGTCTGTGCTGGTATACAAAGCATTGTGGATGGACTGAATAGACTTAAAAGTACAGCCAGCCAGAAGTCACTCTCCTTTGGCTGCTGCAGCTTCTTCTGGTCAGAAGCATCTTGGTGGAGTTGTGCCAGGTATCCACCATGGCTACTTCTCCTGGGAACTGAACACGTGTGACTCTGCTAGTTGGTAAACTTTTAGACCCCTCTACAGCCATGAGCAACCTTTACCAGAGCTGATAATTGTTTATCTTATGGGACTAAACTTTTGATAACTATACTCAGACTTTATGGACCTAACGTACTCTTAACCCTTGATGATAAGTGCTTATTTTACCTTTTACCTGTTTCACCTTAATAAACCTTATATTGTTTAAACTAGTTCCCAGCTCCTTGCTGTGATACTTTTACATGCTGCAGCAGCCCCACAAACCCCTTTTAAGTTAAGTTTCAACATTAAATATGGCTAATTCATATTCTTTATATTAACAAAAAACTTACAAAGAACACACATTGGCCATACATACTCAGACTTTTTTTTCTCATTATTACTGTCAAGATGTATACCTCTCACTGGTCTTCAGGAGAGTTATCTGTAGGCAACTTTGTTAAGACCCTCTGAAGGCTGCCAATTAAACTTTATTTCTGATTTATCCTGGACCTAAAATAATCTCTGGGGTGGAGGGAGGGTGAGTATCCAGAATGTGCACTCTAAACAGACTTCATGAACCTTTCTGTTACCTGCTACAGTCTGAGAACCACAGTGTCAGACTACCTTCTGCCTTCTTTGTTTGAACTATGTTTCTAAACAATACGTATTTGTACCTAAAAATTTAATTATTATGTCCATTGCTTTCATGTAGGTCAATAGCCATCCATAAAGCCTTTTGTTTTACTTTATGACATTTTTTATCATTTCCATATCTTGACACCATTTCATTAGATCATAGAATAAAAATGAAATGTGTACCATTTTCCCATGATGGACAAAATATCACATTTTTAAATAAAGATAAACTCAGGGCTGAGTTTTACCTGAGGCAAAAGGTAAAGCAGTCAATAATATTGATCCTGTCTTCAATGAAAGTTTTGACATTTTGTTTACCATGGGCTCTTTCTTCTGTTTCTCTCCTCCTCTCTCTTTTTCTCTTTTGTGTTAAATTTGCCACAGAGGGGATCTAGAGCTAAAACTCTTGGAGACTCCCATCCTATAACTGTGAGATGTGGTCCTATAAAAGGACCAGGTTCCAGAGTGGATGAATCACCAAGTATAGAGGGAAGAGGAGAAGACATAATAGAAGTTCTGTCATGGAGGCTTGCCTTTCAAGGATGCACAGTGAGGGGATTTCCAGAGGCATGGCCATAGAGTAGCCTTGTTTTACTCTCCCCATCCAATTAGGAAAAACATCAAAATCACCTGAAAACTTAACAAAATATGACCAGGATCTCTTCAAAAACTTACCAAGCCACGGATGAGTAAAGACGTATAGCTCGTAGACAGAAAGTGGTTGAGGGAGAGATTCTCAGGACTGAAAGGCTGTACTCAGGGACAGCTGGCACCAGACTGGCAGCTGAGGCATACCACTTCTGGGTCCAAGTTAAAGAAACAGTTGTTAAAAATGAAAGAAAGAAAGTAAGCCACTAAGCCACAGGTGAATACAGACACATGTGGCTTGTCTGGGGGAAGGGGGTGAGTGAGGGATTCCCAGGACTAAGAACTGGTACTCAGAGACATCAGGCACCAGATTAGATCCACAGCTGAGACACATCACTTCTGGGTCTGAGTTTTAGCAAGAGAAAGACTGTAAAAAGAAAAACAAAATCACCTAAAAACTCACCAATTTATAACTGTGACTTCTTGAGTCTCCATTGCTGTTGCCCCAGAGGCTGGAAGAGCAGCAGGGAGACCCTATTATTAACATCAGGAACACTGACCTGCTTGATGACTCAGGATAAAGTCTCCCCTCCCACTGCAAAATATACAGACAAGGATACTGAACACCTTAGCCACAGTGCCTCCTGCTGACAGAACAACAAAATCCACACTAAATGAGGAAACTGAGAAATAAACAGCAACGACAGAAACCCAGACAGATTTAGATCTCGAAAAAATGGTGCAGATGGAGTTCAGAAAACTCACTGGGAAATCCATTCAAGAAGCTAAAGTTAAGATTCAAGAACTCAGCAATCATTTGATCATTTTACTAAAGAATTACATAATACAGAAAAACTGAAAATAAAACAAATAAACAAACAAAACAAAAACAACAAAAGAACCCACCTCCAAACAGAACTGCAGGGCCTATAGGACACTCTGAATGCAGCTCACCTTTTTAGATCAGAGTCACCACCAGGAAGCACTCAAGCTGCAGGCTTAGGAGACTCTAATGGCCTCTCATCATGTAGGCATGACTGAATAAGCTTGGTCCTATTGTTGAACTCAGTCTCCTGCCCAGTCTTTCCCAGAGATCAGAGTCTGAGCTGCTACTAGTGACTGCAAGTCCAAGTTCTCTACTGGTTGGTCTGGTGTGGCTGCCTCTTACCCTGGAAATCTCTTGGAGGCTTACCTGAATGGCCATTCCAGAAACCATGAATAGACAAGATTCTGCTATTCTTAAAGAAATTCCAGGGATTTGAAGGTTGCCCCCCCACCCCAAGGAACTGAGGACAATGGCTTACTGAATTCTTTCTAATTGGGCATATTCTAATTTTTATGTGTTAGTAGAGGCTTTCTGACCACTGTGTTAAGCAAGATTCTGAGGCTGGATTCCAGCTTAGTTGAGCAGAATGTCATGGTGGATTCAGGTGTGGAGCACTCATCTGGCCTTCCTGTGTGGTTGGAACTGACACACATCCCTGCAGGGCAGGCCTCAGCTGTTCCTGATCCCCAGGCTCATGCTCCTCTTGGGTCTCTGCAGGGCTATTCTTTTTTCAGGAAATTCTCAGTGAGCCTCCCTCCACTGCCCTGTTGACCTCCTATCCCCTGCCATCCCTTCTCCTCCTTCTCCTAGTCTCTGTTTTGGATGTTCCTAGTGCTTCACCATGGCAAACTGAATTTTTCCAATGGGGGTGTGGGGAAACATCATGGCAGGCAGCTTCCCCCATGACACAAGTCTGGCCTCAAACCTGAGACACATGCAAGGCAAGGCAGCCACAGCACCCAGGGAAGCTCTGTTGCCAACCTGCCCTCTCATCACTCCTGTCACCTGCTGACGTCTATTCTGCATCACCGATGGGCTTACTCCAGTCACCATGATCTCCCTCTCCTGTGAGAGCATGGAACCATGGGCACTACAACCCACCTGTCCACATATTTCTTCCTTTTCTTTCTTCCATCCTTTCTTTCTCTCTCTCTTTCTCTTTCTTTTTTAAAATTTTATTTATTTATCAGTGAGAGGTATAGGGGCAAATGCTAGAAGAAGAAGAGGTATAGGAAGGAAGAGACAGAAAGAACCAGATATCACTCTGGTACATGTGCTACCAGGGATCGAACTCAAGACCTCATGCTTGGGAGTCCAATGCTTTAACCACTGTGCCACCTCCCGGACCACCCTTTCTTTTTCTTTATTGTGGGGATTAATGGTTTACAGTTGAAAATAAATATAGTAGCTGTTCCATGTGTAACATTTCTGAGTTTTCCACATAACACTCTAACCCCCATCTAGGTCCTCCTCCACCATCATGTTCCAGGACTTGAACACTCCCCCACCTCATAGTTCTTTGCTTTTCAATACACCAACTCCAACTCCAGTCCAAGTTATGCTTTGTGTTTCCCCTTCTGTTCTTATTTCTCAATTTCTATCTGTGAGTGAGGTCATCCCATATTCATCCTTCTGTTTCTGACTGATTTCATTTTACATGATTCCTTCAAGCTCTATCCAAGATGGGGTGAAGAAGATGAAATTTTAAAAAGATTTTAAAAGCTGAGTAGTATTCCACTGTGTATCTAGACTACAACTTACTCAACCACTCATCTCTTGTTGGGCACCTGCATTGCTTCCAGGTTTTGGCCTGTCCACATATTTGGCCAGAGCACCTAGAACTGTCCACTCCATACAGTAAGCATCCAGTAGACACCTGTGGGATCAATGAATAAATGAATGAACGGGATGTTTTCTTACTCTCACAACAACATAAAGGTCAGACTCAAATATGTTCTCAGCTTGAGGGCAGCTGGCAGGCAGGGGAGAGGCAGAGCTCAGAGAACCACTCTGAGTAGAAGCAGGGCTGAGGAGCAGAGCACGAAGTCAAGCCAGTCAGTTCCTGTACTGGGTAAGTGGCTTGAGCTCAGAGTTCTGCTACTAGCAGCTAAACCACCTCTTTTACTGTGTGTGTGTGCATGTGTGTGTGTGTGTGTGTGTGTCTATGTGTGGTAAGGAGGTGGTTTACTGGCAAAGACTTCAAGATATTGCTCCATGGTGGTACTCAGAATTACATCTGTGACCGGCAACTAGTGACAGGGGTTGAGACTGCAGGGCTTCACATCTGCCTGTGAAGGAGCCCCCAAAGTCCTTGCTTTTGTTTCTACATGACTCACATGCTATTTGCTCTAATACACTGCAGTTAAACAGTAGCCTCATCGGTATTCATTCTAATAGTCAGCTGAGTAGCAGCTCAGGAGTTGCTGGCAATCAGATGACACACTTCCTATGTGAATAAGGGGGCGTTTGGGGCTGCAGGTATGTGTACAAAGACAAGTGTGACATTCTCAAGGAGCTCCTAGAAGCTTTCTTTCCGTCCTCACATGTCTGTAGCTAGTACCCCTTCTCCACCCTCAAAGCCTTTCCAATCTCCCCACCCTCCCCCTCCTCGATCTTTCCTGATGAAACTGCACCCAGCACCCAGTCCTCACAGGGCATCATGCCTCATGTGTCTCTTCTTCTTCACCATGGACTCCAGTTCTTAGCCAGATTAGACTGGGACCACTCAGCTTGAGGAAGCAGGAACCTAGTCCAGCCAGTTCAACATAGATGGCAGGGTGTAGGAATTCTTCAGAAGTGTAGGGCAGGTGAGCCCAAGTCTAGGTACACTGGGTGAGATACCTGGATAGCAGCAGTGTGTGTGGGAATGTCCTAGGTCTAGGGGCACATATCCCTGTATCTGTGTATCTTTGTCTCTCTGTCTCTTCCCCTCTCATCCTGGCCTCCTGCTTCATCTCCAGACAGCAGTGTGGGCTGTTTTTCCCACACTGGACTCATTTTTCAGGTGTCCCCCTAGTAGAAACCAAAACAGTGGACAATGACAATAGACCAAGGCTTACATGTGAGTAAATCCTGGAAATCTAGTGTCTGCACTTCAATCCCAGGTGTACCAAAAGCAATATATATATGTATATATATATATGTATATATGTATATTCAGGGGGGCCCCTATTAAAATACCAATGACATATATCAAGGATATTGAACAATTTATCCAAAAGTTTGTGTGGTAAAATAACATGAATTCACACAGCTGTCACTTACAGAGAACTTATAATATGCAGGTATAGTGTCAGATGCTGTGTAGAAGGCAAAACTATACAAGGCACCATCATGCCCTCACTACTCAACTAAAGAGTTTTTTTTTGTCTTTAAGCCATCTTTTTATTTATTTTAATTTCCTTACTGGGGAATTAATGTTTTACATTCGACAGTAAACACAATAGTTTGTACATGCAGAACATTTCCCAGTTTTCCAGATACAACTCCCACTAGGCCCTCTGTCATCCTTTTTGGACCTGTATTCTCCCTCCCACCCCCGTCAGAGTCTTTTACTTTGGTGCAATATGGAAACTCTAACATTTAGTGGGATTTAAATAAAAATTAGTTTTTTTAAAAAATAGGCAAGGCAGTGGTGTACCTGGTTAAGTGTACATAGTACTAAGCCCTAGGACCTGTGCAAGGATATGGGTTTGAGCCCCCAGCTCACCACCTGCAGAGGGGGATGCTTCATGAGCAGTGAAGTAGGTCTGCAGCTGTCTCTTTTCCTCTCTCCCCTCCTCTCTCAATTTCTCTCTGTGCTGTCCAATAAATTGGAAAAAATGGCTGCCAGGAGCAATAGATTTGTACTGCTGGCACTAAGCCCCAGTGATAACCCTGAAGGCAGAAAAAAAAAGGAAAGAAAGGAAAAAAACAAAACAAAACAAAAAATAGTAGTAGCGCTACTGAAGAAAAATGGAATCACTGCAACTACTGACTTCAGTTTATATTACAAAGCAATAGTAGTTAATACAGTATGGAATTGGGACAAAAACAGACATATTGATCAATGGAGCAGGATAGAGAGCCCAGAACTAAACCCACACATGTATACACATATTATATATAATAAAAGGCCCCAAACTTCCCAGTGGAGTAAAGAAATTCTCATTAACAAATGGTATTGGCTGAATTGGACAACCACATGTAGAAAAATGAAACTGGACCACCACCTAACATTATGCACCAAAATAAATCAGAATGAATCAAAGATATGGATATCAGACCTGAAACTGTAAAATACATAGGAGAATACATTGGTGAAACATTTCAGGACCTTAATATTAAAGACATATTTGGAGACTACACCCCATGGGCAAGGGAAATAAAAGTAAATATGAACAAATAGGACTATATCAAATTTAAAAGCTCCTACACATAAAGAAAATTCCATAAGGATAAAAAGGTATCCCAGAAAATGAGAAAAATATATTTGCACACCATAGTTCAGACAAGCAGTTGATATCAAACATCTATAGGGAACCCATACAGTTCAACCAAATGACAAAGAACAACCCAATAAAAAAAGTAGGTAGGAGATATGAACAGACGGTTCTCTAAAGAAGAGATATACATGGCCCACAGACATATGTGGAAATGATCTTCAGAGAAATGCACATGAAACTGCACTGAGATTCCACCTCACACCTGTGAGAATGGGCTCCATCAACAAACAGGAGAGAGAGGAACTCTACTTCAGTGTTGGGGGAGTGCAAACTGGTGCAGCCACTCTGGGAACAGTGTGGAGAATCCTTAAACCAATTCAAATGGAAAAGCCATAGGACCCAGCAATTCTATTGCGATGCACATAACCGAAAAAATGTAACAACACTGATTCAAAAGGACATATATGCGCCCATGTCTATAGTGACTTTATTCACAATAGCTAACACTTGGAAACAACCAAACTGCTCTTTAACAGATGACTGGATAAAAATGTTATAGGACATATAATCAACAGAGTTTTACTCAGCAATAAAAAAGATAATACTGTATCCTTTGGGATTAAGTGGCTGGAATTGGAGAAGATTAAGCTAAGTGAAGCAGGAATGGAGGTGAAGAACAACTATAGAATGGTTTCAGTCATGTGTAGAACATGAAAAAAAAATGGAAGTCAGGCTGTAGTGCAGTGGGCTAAGTGCACATGGCACATGGTGCGAAACTTGAGGACTGGTAAGGATCCCAGTTCGAGGCCCCGGCTCCCCACCTGCAGAGGAGTCACTTCATAAGTGGTGAAGCAGGTCTGCAGATTTCCATCTTTCTCTCCCCATCTCTGTCTTTCCCTCCTTTCTCCATTTCTCTCTGTCCTATCTGGTAACAACATCATCAACAACAACAATATTAACAACAACAATGATAAAAACAAGGGCAACAAAAAAGGAAAATAAATAAATATTTTTAAAAATTCACCCTAAGTCTAAGACTGTGGAGATTACAGTGGTTATCTAAGGGGTGGGTGCCAGGGCTCACGCGGGGTGACTCTCAGCAATGAAGGTAAGCTAACCGGTTCTCCTTCGCTCGTTCAAGAGACGATGCAAAATAGAGACAAGAGACACCGGGAAGAATTGGAACATTCTCAACTCTCAATTTATTCAGGGATG
This sequence comes from Erinaceus europaeus, assembly GCF_950295315.1. Classification (NCBI taxonomy): domain Eukaryota; kingdom Metazoa; phylum Chordata; class Mammalia; order Eulipotyphla; family Erinaceidae; genus Erinaceus; species Erinaceus europaeus. Next base: position 38,571,593 of record NC_080179.1, read on the forward strand.
GGCTTGGATATATATAGAGAAAATTAAACAAAGAACATTTTTCAAATATGTTAGAAATTACAGGTTTCTTAAAGGTCAGCTTGCTCCTATGGTAGGGGGCTGGTATGACAAGAATTGATGCAGATACATAAAGGTCAAGCTCTACCAAGCTTTCACATAGTCCCACAGGTGGGGAGGGGGACACAGGACTTTGGTGATGGGAGTGGTGTGAGAAAAAAGACTATAAAAATAAAAAACATGTTACTGAGATCTGTGCTGATCAGTCATCCCAGTTTGCATTCAACTGGGGACTCAGAAGCTCCGTGCTAAAAATTAAGAAGGTATTGGGCAAACTGGGAAGGTTGGCTAGTCTCCAGGTGAGAACCATGTTCAATCTACTCACTGAAACATGTACTAAACACCTCCTTTGAGACTGCAAAGAACAAAGAATATATAAGATAATTTTGGAAATATTTGGTGAAATTGCCTAAGCTGCTCCACATTTTTGCTTCTACTCTCCTACTTCACTCCTTTCCAGCCCAAATCCTTGATAGCTGCTGATGTTCCTCAGTTTCTGCAAATGCTTCCAGTGTCTCAGCTATTGCCCAAGATCAGGGACATTATTAAGAACATGCATAGTTCTTGCTTCTCCACTATTCTCCTTATTCCAGCCTGCCACAGCACATGAACCTTGATTATCTCCTCCTTGGGCTTAATGCACTCAGACTGAATTAAAATTCATGTGTTTTATGGACAGCAGAGTCCATTAAGGTGTTATGGCCCATTAGGGTCTCAGCCTGGATAACTTCATAAGCTTATTCAGCCTCTGAGCTATGATCTGACTTGGGACACAGAAACCTGTGCTTGGAGAAGAGGGGAAGGATGCAGGGTGAGACCTCTGCGCTGTTGGTGCAGAAGGAGCCTGGGCACAGGAACAGCAGTGGTGTGGAGGCAGATTACCATCTTCCTGAGTCAACTGCCCAATATCTGATGACCTGGAAGAGCTTGCTGATCTATTGCCCAGGGAAAACTGAGCTGGAACTGGGAAAAGTTTTTCCAAAGAACTAGAAAGAAAAAGGTCAGGTTTGTAATGGACCAAGCCAGAGACTGGTGTTGACCATTCTAAATGGTTCTCTAAGGAGACCTGACTTTGAGGATTTAGTTGTTTTATGAACCTATTTATTTGTTTTAAATCTATATATGGTGGTGGTGGGTCATTGGGACATTAAAGGGGAAGTTAAATAAAGCATTCACTTGGACTTCCACTTACATGCTCAGGGATGGAACCAGCTTTAAGCAAACTCACTGTAAAAGCAAACTTATGGGCTAGGTGGTAGCACCCCTGGTTGAGCACAGTTTACTGCGTGCAAGCCCCCAGCTTATAAGGGTGATTAAGCTGACTCTTGGGAGGCCTGGTGGCAGAATTTGTACAATTGTATAAAAACATTTAATGTAAGTAAACTGCTTCCTTAAAATAGTGTAAGAGATACAAGGACCGGCATAAGGATCTCGGTTCAAACCCCGGCTCCCCACCTGCAGGAGAGTCGCTTCACAAGTGGTGAAGCAGGTCTGCAGGTGTCTATCTTTCTCTCCTCCTCTCTGTCTTCCCCTCCTCTCTCCATTTCTCTCTGTCCTATCCAACAATGACAACAACAATAATAACTACAACAATAAAACAACAAGGGCAACAAAAGGGAATAAATAAATAAAATAAATAAATAAAAATAGTGTAAGAGAGTAGATTTCACATTATCTGTATTTTATCTTTTTTTTTTTATGAATAAGTAAGTGTAGAACCACTAGATGTGTAATCTAGGATCTAGGTGGTGGCACACCTGGTTGAGTGCACATGTTATATAAAATGCAAGGACCTGGGATCAAGACCCCAGTCCCCTCTTGCAGGGGGAAGACTTTGTGAATAGTGAAGTGCTGTTGCAGGTGTCTCTCTGTCTCTCTCCCTCTTCGTTAACCCTTCCCTCTTGATTTCTGGCTGTCACTATCCAATAAATAAAGATAATATAAAAAATTTAAAAGTAAAAAAAATGTAATCTAAAAATTTTATCTCCAGTGGTTGAAGATGTGTCCTAGGCTTTCTGTAATCACAGGTTTCTTAGTCTCAGCTGTAAGGAAGAGGTAATGACTAGCATAAGCCATTCCTGTCTTCTGCTCTCACTTCTCCCTGCTCCATTATTCTTACTTAAAAATGCAAAATTAAGTAATACTAACCTAGAATTTTATGGAACACACCTCTAGGTCAGTAAACAATTATTTTCTATAAATTTTGGTTTAGGAGATAAAGATATAGAACTTACCAGAAGGCAATGGTTATTTATCACTGATTGACAGTTATTCTCACACTAAGAAACAAAAGTTATCTGGACATATTTAGACAAGATAGCTAAGGGTTACTGAGTCTTCTGGTCAGTTGAGGGCTTAGTTCTTTACACAAATAAAACATTTTTATAAAAATTACTTTCCAAATAGAAAATGATACTATACTTCCAGTTTAATGCTCCAATTTATTGATAGCTCATATATAGAAATAAAATTGCAGGGGGCTGGGTGGTAGTGTTAAGAGCACATGGTACAAAGCAGAAGGACCAGCTTAAGGGTCCTGGTTCAAGCCCCCTACTCCCTACCTGCAGGGGTAGTTACTTCACCAGTGGTGAAGCAGGTCTGCAGGTGTCTATCTGTCCTATCCAATGATAACAACAACAACAACAATAACACTAACACTAACAACAATGGCCACAAAATGGAAAAAATGGCCTTTAGGAGCAGTGGATTCAGTGCAGGAACTGAACCCCAGCAATAACCCTGGAGGAAATAAATAAATAAATAAATATGTAAATAAATAAACTTGTAAGTTGAGGGTCAGGGAGCTAACATAAAGGTCATGCAGAAGACTTTCATTCCTGAGGTACCAGAGATACCAGGTTAGGTGCTTAGTGATGCACAGTTAGATTGTGAAACAGTCCAAGAGACAGTCAAGCTTCAGGCCCTGGTGACACTGAAAGCCAGAACTGAGTAGCCTTCTGGTAAAACAACAACAACAATATTACATTGAAAAGAGTAGGATTGCATTTTGATTCAAATACTTGCTCACAAATGTTCAAAGCAGCTTTGGCTGTAATATATATAAACTGAAATGCACTCAAATGTCCACCCAGAGGTGGAAAGATAAACTGAAATATCCATAAGATAGACTAGTATCTAGCAATAAAAAGCTGGATAAGGTACAGACATACAGATATGCTACAACATTAGGGAATTTTTCAAGAATTTTTTAAATAAAGATTTCTACATTTATCTACAAGTGAGAGAGACAGAGAGAGTGAGAGAGGCAGAACATCACTGAACATAAGTGTCTTCCTCCATACATACAGAAATACTTATTCATGTATACTAGGATACAGTTTGGACAATGCCAAAAATTCCCATCAATGATAGGAATTACAAACAAGCTGAGGCATATTCATGTGATTTCATATGACAGCAATGGAAATGAATAAGTCACAGATACACACAGATACACAGCAGGGACTAATCTTTAACACATGATACGAAGCAGAAAGAACACAGTGGAACAGGGTGTCACAGTGTAATTGCATTACACAAAGTTGAAAAAGAGCCAAATTAAATTATGCATTTAGTGATGCATAGTTAGATTGTGAAACAGTCCAAGAGACAGTCAAGAGATTGTTGTGGAGCTCAAGACTGTGGCTACCCAGGAATAATGTCTGGCTGTGAAAGGTCACACGAAGGTTACTGGGTACTGGCTTCTAGTTCCTCACCTAGTGCAATCCCTCAAATATTTGCTACAATTTGTTAATATGTATGCTTGTGCTCTGCTGACTTTTCTGTATATTTGCTATAATTAACAATAAAACATTTAAACCTGCTAATTGCCAATCACTCACTAGATGGTCTAAAACATGCACCTTGACATCTGCAACCTACATTCAGATAGTAAAACACATAATTTACTTAAGTAAAGAGAGACTTGGCAAACTGGAGAAGATTATTTGAAAAACAACTCAAAACAACACCACAGACAATGACATGGGAAAATGTCATCAAGAGGTTAAAACAGAGACTAGGATAAAAAGGACTAATTTAAGGAGTCAGGCAATAGCGCAGTGGGTTAAGCACAGGTGGTGCAAAGAACAAGGACAGGCATAAGGATCCCGGCTTGAGTCTCTGGCTCCCTACCTGCAGGGGAGTCGATTCACAGGTCGTGAAGCAGGTCTGCAGTTGTCTATCTTTCTCCCCCCACCTCTGTCTTCCTGTCCTCTCTCCATTTCTCCCTGTTCTATCTACCAATGACAACATCAATAGCAATAACAATAATAACTACAACAACAATAAAAAGCAACAAGGACAACAAAAGGGAAAATAAATAAATACAAATTAAAAAAAAGGACTAACTTACGTTCAGTCAGGATTCCAGAATGAGGTGGTAGAGATGATGAATGAAATCAGTAGCTAACTAGCTAGCTAGGTTCACTTATAACAGAGAAATCCATGAACAAAAGAATTAGAAAGGAAGTCAGCATGATTAGATGACTTATATTCCAGAAATGCAAGGGATTGTAAGAGACTATCACAAACACCTAGATGCAAACAAATTGAGCAACCTAGAATAAATGGTCACCTTCTTAGTGTCTCGGAAATCAAAAGTCTCCCCAAAAGCAAACATCAAGCATTTTACACAACTTTCAGACAAGGGCCAACACAAATTCTTCCAAGCATGTTTCTGTGAAGGTGAGTTGTGATGACATTACCATACTGGTGGACTTCAGGTGAGGCAGATTTCCCTCCATGGTGTGGGTAGACCTCACTCAGTCTGTGGAAGGTGTAAAAAGAAGTCTTCTCTGATCAAGAAGGAATTCTCTGAGCAGAATGTATCTGTGTTCAAACTGCAACAACCCTTCAACTTATCCCTCTGCCCCACACACAAATAGTTTCCAACCCACACTGACTCTCCCTGCCAATTTTGAGCTTGCCATGCTGTTGAAGGACAATGTCATGATAATTTTATGAATTAATTTCTTTTCTTACTGTTTTATTTTTTGAGACAGAGGGGAGAGAGAGAGGGAGAGAGAGAGAGAGAGAGAGAGAGAGAGAGAGAGAGAGAGAGCCTATAACACCAAAGATTCCTTCACTGTGGTAGTGGAGAGACTAGAACCTGGGTCATGCATAGTGGGGGTTGTATTGTTAAATGGGAAACTGGGGAATGTTATGCATGTACAAACTATTGTACTTACTGTTGAATGTAAAATATTAATTCCCCAATAAAGAAATAAATTTTAAAAAAAAGAACCTGGGTCATGGACAAAGCAAAGCAACACACTAGTCAAGTGAGCTATTTTGCTGGCCAGCATGAGCCAGTTCTCCTATCCAAGGACAAACCAGGCCTGACCCTGTGGAGCTTCCGACATCAGATGAGATCCGACATGTTCAGGGTGCTATGGCTATAGCACCATGAGACAGTTATTGTTCTATTTTATATTGGTTTTGGTAGTATCTTTATTTATTGATAGAGACAGCCAGAAACCAGAGGGCAGGGGTTGATAGAGATGGAGAGAGGCACCTGCAGCCCTGCTTCTGGATAATGTAGGCTTAGGTTCCTGGGTAGACAGGGAAAGTGAGGTACATGATGAGATGATGAGATTTGAATGGGGTATCAGGTTCTTATTTTATTTTATTGTTATTATTTTAATTGTTGACTTAACATTCTTTTTAAAAAATCTTTTATTAGATAGAAACAGCCAGAAGTTGAGAAGTTAGGAGGACATAGAGAGGGATAGAGACAGAGACACACCTGCAGCACTGCTTCACCACTCATAAAGCTTCCCCCCTGTAGGTGGGGGACCAGGGACTTGAACCTGGGTCCTTGCTCATTGTAACATGTGCACTCAACCAGGTGCACCACCACCCGTCCCCCTCCCATTCCTTTTATTTTGTTAGGTAAGTGTCACCAGTTCTAGTGCCAGCAGGGCATCTCTGGGGTTTTCCTGGCATCAGGTGTCTCTCCAGTGCAAGTAGCAGGAGCCAAGTGCAGTGGAACTAGCCTAGTCCACAGTGGGCACTTCTTACAGGTGTCTTCCCAGAGGGGGGCTGCCTTGAGGCAGAAGACCAGCTAGGCTGTCTCCCTTCCCCAAACTAGAGCTCAGAATCCCTCTGGCTTCAGTTCCCTCTGATCTCAACTTTTCTCTCAACCCTTGTCTGCCTACCATATCCCACCATTTCCCTCTGGTTTCCTTCTTAGTCTTGGTACATGAAATTCCATTTGCATTTTGGTGGAGACTAATAGTCAGGAACCTCCAGTGTGAGTAATTCTAAATAAATTCATTGCCATGCCAATCAGGAAAAATTAATTGCTTTCCCTTTTAGGGAGGGTGGTAGTAGGTGGGGTGCTCCCCTGGCAAGGGTGGAATAGTGAGGGAGGAAGGCATCTCTTCTCAGCCTGCAGCTTTTCCTACCAGCTTTGGAGAAGATTGCTTGTCAGTTTTATTGTTTGTGTGTGAGAAAAGTTGACTTTAGCTGCCAAAAATACAACTCCTTCTCTCAGCTACATGACACATTTAACACACATAATAGAAAAGCCCCTTGGGGCCACCACAGGCGGAGCCAAGCCCACCTGGTCCTCTAGAGCCTGCTCTTAACACTTTTCATTTGCTGCTGTGGAATGCACAGAGAAGTCCAAAACGCAAACAAGCAGCCTAACGAGTTATTATGATGCAAACACACACATCTCTTCTTGGCTGGCTGTAGCTTAGCCTTCCTCTCTTCCTAGTATATTTTTAAAATCTTATTTTTATTATTTATCTTGGATAGAGATAGAAATTGAGAGGGGAAAGGAGAGATGGAGAGGGAGAAAAATACCTGCACCCCTGCTTCATGGCTTACAAACTTTGTCCTCTAAAGGTGGAGGCCAGGAGCTTGAACCTGGGTCCTCACACATTGCAACATGTGCACTCAGTCAGGAGCACCACCACCTTTAGTAGTACCTTTTGATAAAAGGAGTCTTTTTTCTTTATTGGGGGATTAATGGTTTACAGTCAACAAAAAATACAATAGCTTGACATGTATAACATTTATACATAACAATACAATCCCCACTAAGTCCTCTGCCATCATGTTCCAGGACCTGAACCCTCCCCCCACCCCAGAGTCTTTTACTTTGGTGCAATATACCAACTCCAGTCCAGGTTCTGTTTAGTGTTTTCCCTTCTGATCTTGTTTTTCAACTTCTGTTTATAAGTGAGATCATCCCATAATAAAAGGAGTTATTAATTTTAATATGATCAAGCATTTACATCTTTTTCTTTATGCCCTGATTAAAATTTTATTCCAAAATGAAAAGTTTGTATTGTACTTCTATGATAAAATACAGATCTTGCTCATTTTTTTGAAATGTGAATAGCTGTATTTTTGTCTGACAATAGAAATAATAAGCATTCTTAGCATTTCTTTCAATTTTCCTTTGTGATTAATAATAGGTTATAAGACAATAATTTACAATATACAGTTCCACACCACACCCATCACCAAAGCTTTGTGTCCCTACATGCCAACCTCCCAAAGATAACCCAGAGTTCTCAAAAGTCCTATAGTTTGCTTGCTTCAATTTTTTCTTGTTTTTTCAACATGTACATCTGATCTCTAGATTCCATATATAAGTGAGACCATCTGACAGTTGTCTCTTGTTTCTACTTATTTTGTCATAGCATATGTTTTGCAAACACTCTCAAGAACTATTTGAGAGTAGGTTGCAGATATCATGGTACTTTACTCTTGTGTGTGTGTTTCAGATGATAACAACACCATCATCACACCTAAGAATAGTAACTAATCTTGGGGGCCAGGTGGTGGCACACCAGGTTAAACACACATATTACAGTACACAAGGACTTGGGTTCAAGGCCCTGGTCCCCACCTGGAGGGAGAAAGCTCTGTGAGTGGTGAAGCAGGGCTGCAGGTGTCTCTTTTTTCATCTCTTATTTCACTAAGCACAATCACCTCCGGTTCTAATCACTTTGTCTCAACAAGCTCAATATCATTTTTTTTTAATTGCAGAGTAGTATTCTATGGAATATATATCCCATAACCAGACCAAACTTCTAAAGGAGTTATCAGTGGAAAATCCTTCAAGAGTTACACCACACCGTGTACATGAAAGGTTTTAAAAGAATTCAACTCTTATAAAGCTTCCTTTTCTGCATAGTGGAACCTAACTAGAAATGAGTAACAATGACAACTACAACCTTCAAACAGAAAAATCTGCAAACACTTGGAAATTAAAATCATCCTACTAATACATGAATCAAAGAACAAGTCACCAAGGGGGAAAAAAATACAGATATGCGTTTAAATAGAAATATAAGCTATCAAAATATTTAGGACATGTGAAAAGCACTTCTGAGATCACTATTCATGACTCACTATAGTAAACACTTATGTAAGAAGAGACAAACAGCATCAAATTAACAATTTAAGTATCTACCTCAATAAACTTGAAAAAGAAGAAATGAAATAGAAAATAATCAGGACAAAAGAAATGATAAAGATACAGTAAAAATAGACAATCAGTGAAATAAAAAGCTGTCTGAAAAATATTAATATAGGTGAGTGACTCACTCAGGCAGGAAACTCCCATGATCGGCCTGGGACCTCTTGCTGCCAGCTCAGCCACCACCACAGATCCAGTAATATCAAAGGAGACCACCTGGGACTGCAGCAAGACAGGATTAGAATGACTTCAGGAATCCACCAAATCACCAGTGAGTGAAAACACATGTGGTGTGTGGACAGAGAGGAGCCTAGGGAGTGGCTCCTAACAGCCCGGCAGTTTAAGTGGTTGCTAACAGCCTGGCAGTTTACCAGTTGAGACACCACCTCCAGTCTGTTTCACCAATAAAAAGATGGCTGAAGGGAGGAGAGGACTCCCTTAAGACTCAACATATGCAACTGTGAGTCTCCATTCCTACTGCCCTCAGAATCTGGAGCAGCATTGGGAAGGCCCTGTGCTGACACCAGGGGACAGAGAACTAACCAGGAAACGCAGGAGAAGATCTATACCTAGGTGGCCTAGTGGTGGGGCTGTCTCTTTGCATAACCACTGGATTATCTCTGCCTCACTCTGCTTTATCTCTTGGTCAGGAGTCAGTGATTAAGCTAAGAAGCCTACTTATAGTTTAAAATCCCTCAGACTCCCATAGCGTACAGGGAAGAAAAAGAATAAAAGAGGCTTTTAAGCCACTGAGCTCCAACTCAGGGATTAAAATAATATTGAAAGAACCGTTATTTTCCACAACTGTGAACTCTTTAACTACCTTACATAGACACAAGTCAATCCAGGCAAGAGTGATCAGTTATTTGAAAAGTACTGAGAGAGGGACCTCATATAAAATGGTTAAACCAAGAAAAAGAAATATTGGAGAAATGAACAAGGACAAGAGTATGGCTAAAAGTCCCCCAAAGTTGAAGCACAAAACAATGAGGTCAACATCCAAACACTAGTTAAGGAAATAATCACAGGAGTGAGTAAAGAGTTTGAAAGAATTATCATCAGAAATGCAGAAACAACCAACGATACTCTGGAAGAAAACACTAATTATCTCAAGGTTTTTAGATAGCTGAAATAGCTGAGCTAAGAACAGAACTATTTGAACAAGCTAAAACAGTATCAGAACAGGGTAACAAAATAGATGAACTCCAGAAAACAATAGAGGACAGAGAGAATAGAATAAATGAGGCTGAAGACAGAGCTAATAAGATTGAGGATGAATTAGACACAACTAAAAAAGAAGTAAGAGATCTCAAAAAGAGATTAAGAGATTCTGAAAACAACAACAGAGACCTATGGGATGACTTCAAAAGAAATGTTATATGCATTATTGGATTACCAGAGGAAGAAAGAGAGGGAGGGGAAGAAAGCATTCTTCAAGGACATAATAGCTGAGTAGTTCTCTAGTCTAGACAACATAAAAGACACAAAGGTTCGAGAAGCCCAGAGGGTCCCAAACAGACTTAACCCAGACTTAAAGACACCAAGACACATCATACTGAGAATGGAAAGGACTAAGGATAAAGAAAGGATCCTGAAGGCTGCAAGAGAAAAACAAAGAGTCCCCTATAAAGGAAAACCCATAAGATTAGCAGCAGACTTCTCCATACAAACACTACAGGCCAGAAGAGAATGACAACATATCTATCAAGTGCTCAATGAGAAAGGCTTTCAATCAAAACTACTGTATCCTGCTAGATTGTCATTCAGACTAGATGGAGGCATAAAAACCTCAGACAAGCAACAGTTGAAAGAATCAACTATCACCAAGCCTGCCCTGAAAGAAGTTCTGAAAGTTCTCCTATAAACAGTCAGAACACCATAATCATGCCATCTATCATAACACTCTCAAAATCTACAAGAATGGCATTAAAATATCTTCAATATTTGATATCAATAAATATCAATGGCCTGAATTAACCTATTAATAGGCACAGAGTAGGAAGATGGATAAGAAAACACAACCCAACAATATGCTATCTACAGGAAATCCACCTAGCTTAACAAGACAAACACAGACTCAAAGTGAAAGGATGGAAAACTATCACACAAGCCAATGGCCCACAAAAAGGGGCACAATAGACTTTAAAATAAATAAAATTAGAGAAGATAGGGATAGACACTACTTAATGCTTAAAAGATCAGTCAATCAAGAGGACTTAACAATTATTAAACCTATGCAACCAATGAGAAGCCATCTAAATACATCAAACATCTACTGAAAGAGCTACAGCAATATATTAACAGCAACACAGTCACAGAAGGGGACTTCAACACCCCACTCTCTCAACTTGACAGATCATCCAGGCAGAAAATCAATAAAGACATGAGGGAGCTAAATGAAGAGATAGATAAACTAGAACTATTGGGCATTTTCAGAGTCATTCATCCCAAGAAACTGGAATACACAGTCTACTCAAGTCCACATGGGTCATTCTCAAGGATAGACCACATCTTAGGCCACAAAGACAGCATCAGCAAATTCAAAAGCATTGAAATCATCCCAAGCATCTTCTCAGACCACAGTGAAATTAAACTAACACTTAACAATCAACAAAAATTAGTAATAGTCCCAAAATGTGGAAGCTCAACAGTACACTATGTAACAACTACTAGGTTAAAGAGGAAATAAAGGAAGAAATCAAAATGTTTTGAGAGTCCAATGAAAATGAAGACACAAGCTATCAAAATATTTGGGACACAGCTAAGGCAGTACTGAGAGGGAATTTCATAGCTATACAAGCACAAATTAGGAAACAAATGAACAAAAAAAAAGCACAAATAAACAGCCTGATTGCTCATCTTAAAGACCTAGATGAAGAAGAACAAAGGAACCCTAAAGCAACCAGAAGGACAGAAATAACTAAAGTTAGGGCAGAAATCTATAACATTGAAAATAAGAAAACCATACAAAAGATCAATGTTGGTGCCTTGAAAGAGTGAACAAAATCAACAAATCTTTAGCCAGACTCAGAAAACAAAAAGGGGAGAAGACCCAAATAAATCAGATCATAAATGAAAGAGGAGATAGCACGACACCACAGAAATTCAGCATGTCATGGGAGACTTCTATGAACAACTAACTATATGCCACCAAGTTAGAGAATCTGGAAGAATGGACAATTTACTAGATTCTTTATTCAATGGTGAAAAACTGGAAGCATTTCCCCTCAGATCAGGTACTAGACAGGGCTGCCCACTATCATCATTACTATTCAATACAATGTTGGAAGTTCTTACCATAGCAATCAGGCAGGAGCAAAGAATTAAAGGGATACAGATTGAAAGAGAAGTCAAACCCTCCCTATTTGCAGATGACATGATAGTATACATAGAAAACCTAAGGAATTCAGCAATTTTTTGGAAATCATCAGGAAATACAGTAATGTGTCAGGCTACAATTTTAACATTCAAAAGTCAGTGGTATTCCTCTATGCAAACACTAAGTTAGAAGAAATTGAAATCCAGAAATCAATTCCTTTTACTATAGCAACAAAAACAATAAAATATCTGGGAATAAACCTAACCAAAGAAGTGAAAGACTTGTATACTGAAAATTATGAGTCACTACTCAAGGAAATTGAAAAAGACACAAAGAAGTGGAAAGATAATCCATGTTCATGTGTTGGAAGAATTAACATCATCAAAATGAATATACTACCCAAGGCCATTTACAAATTTAATGCTGTCCCCATCATGATCCCAACCATTTTTTTTTTTTTAGGAGAATAGAACAAATGGTACAAATGTTTATCTGAAACCAGAAAAGACCTAGAATTGACAAAACAACTTTGAGAAGAAAGAACAGAACTGGAAACATCACACTCCCAGGTCTCAAATTGCATTATAATGCCACTGTCATCAAAATTACTGGAACATGAATAGACACACTGACCAGTGGAATAGAATTGAGAGCCCAGAAGTAAGCCCCACACCTATGGACATCTAATTTTGACAAAGGTGCCCAGACTATTAAATGGGGGAAAGCAGAGTCTCTTCATCAAATGGTGTTGGAAAAAATGGGTTGAAACATGCAGAAGAATCAAACTGAACCACTATATTTCATCAAATACAAAAGTAAATTCCAAATGGATCAAGGACTTGGATATTAGACCACAAACTATGAGATACTTAGAGGAAAATATTCGCGGAACTTTTTTCCACATAAATTTTAAAGACATCTTCAATGAAAAGAATCCAATTACAAAGAAGACTAAGGCAAGCATAAACCTATGGGACTACGTCAAATTAAAAAGCTTCTGCACAGCAAAATAAATCCCCACCCAAACAAAGAGACCCCTCACAGAATGGAAAAAGATCTTTAAATGCCATACATCAGACAAAAGTCTAATAACCAAAATATAAAATGCTTGCTAAACTAAAAAAAAAAAAATGACTCCATCCAAAATTGAGGAGAGGATATGAACAGAATATTCACTAAGGAAGAGATCCAAAAGGCCAATAAGCATATGAAAAAAATGCTTCAAGTAATTGATTGTTAGAGAAATACAAATAAAGACAACAATGAGATACCACTTTACACCTGTGAGAATGTCATACCTCAGAAAATGTAACAGCGGCAAATGCTGGAGAGGTTGTGGGACCAAAGGAATCCTCCTGTACTGCTGGTGGGAATGTCAATTGGTCCAACCTCTGTGGAGAACAGTCTGGAGAACTCTCAGAAGGCTAGAAATGGACCTACCCTACGATCCTGCAATTCCTCTCCTAAGGAACCCAACACACCCATCCAAAAAGATCTGAGCACACATATGTTCTTGGCAGTTTGTAATAGCCAAAACCTGGAAGCAACCCAGGTGTCCAACAACAGATGAGTGGCTGAGCAAGTTGTGGTAAATATACACAATGGAATGCTACTCGGCTATTAAAAATGGTGACTTCACTGTTTTCATTCAATCTTGGAGGGACCTTGAAAAAATCATGTTAAGTGAAATAAGTCAGAAACAAAAGGATGAATATGGGATGATTTCACTCTCAGGAAGAAGTTGAGAAACAAGACCAGAAGAGAAAACACAAGTAGAACCTGAATTGGAATTGGCATGTTGCACCAAAGTAAAAGACAATGAGGTGGGTGGGTGGGAGAATATTGGTCCAAAAAGGATGACAGAGGACCTAGTGGGGGTTATTTTGTTATGTGGAAAACTGAGAAATGTTATGCACGTACAAACTATTGTATTTACTACTGAATGTAAAACACTAATTCCCCAATAAAGACATTAAATATAGATAAAAATAATACACTGAAAAAATATTAATATATTGGATACACTTCTAGCAAGACTGATAAAAAGGGAAAAGACACAAGGCCCATCTCAGAAGTGGAGTGAGGTATGACTAGAGCCTGTAGTCAGTGAAAGAATAATAAGGGAGTGCCACGGACATCTTGCATTCATAAATCCAGAGGCTGAGAACTAGTGGGTCAATTCCTCAAAACTGCCAGCTATTGAAATACAATCAGGATGAGACCATTAAATTAAATTAAATTTGTAATTAAAATGTTCTCCCCCCATAGAAATCTTTGAGTCCAAATTGATTTCTCTGGAGAATTCTACCAAATACTTAAAGAAAAATTAGCACATTTTTGACCTAGATTCTTTTAGAGACTAACCAAAGAAGGAAGCAGTTTCTTACTCATTTTAGGAATTTAGCATTATTTCCATATCAAAATTAGACAAAGGACACTATAACAACACCAACAGTGTCAGAGAAATACATGAACATAGTGCACCATGAATTCAGGTTTGAACCTGGCACCTGCCACATTGAAAGCAGCTTTGGGGATTTCTTTTTATTTATTATTTAAAAAAAATTATTGTTGTCACTAGGGTTAGTGCTGGGGCTCTGTGCTTGCATGATGATCCACTAGTCCCTGTAGCCATTTTTTCTCTTTCCTTCTCCTCTTCTTTTCCCTACTTTCCCCTTCTTTTTATACTTTAAAATAAGTAAATAAAGATGATTTTAAAAAGTGTAAAAGAAATTATCTTTGTTTACTTATTGGATAGAGACAGTCAGAAATAGAGAGGGAAGGGGGAGATAGAGAGGGAAAGAGACACCTGCAGACCTGCTTCACCACTTGTAAAGCTTTCCCCTGCAGGTGGGGGCCAGCAGCTTGAACCTGGGTCCTGTGCATTGTAACATGTGTGCTCGACCAGTCTAACCCCTACCCAGCCCCTCTTTTGTTTCTTTTATTTGTTAGGACAGAGAGAAACTGAGAGGGAAAGGAGAGAGAGGGGGGGGAGTAAGAAAAAGAGACACTTGCAGCACTGTTTCACGACTCATGAAGCTTCCCCTTTCCCCTTGCTGATGGGAGCTGGGTCTTGAACCTGGGTCATTCCACATGGTAACGTGTACTCAACAGGATGAGCCACCACCTGGCCCCTCTGGTTTCTTTCCCTCTCTCTGCTTTCTGTCTCTCTATGACCAAGTCAGCCTAGAGCAGTGAAACTGTAATGATGACCAGAAAATGCTAAACCAAACCACGCCCAGAACAATAGCAATAACAAAAGATACAGACCTATATCTTCCATGGATATAGTTAGGGTGCAAAAAAAATCCCCAAAATGTTATCTTATCCAATCAATCTTGCTTTCTTTCCACCTGGGGAAGAAACTGGTTATTCTAGCTTCTTCCCTCCTGAAGGCCCCTAGTTTGATCTGCTCTTTTCCTACCTTTGGGTTCCTGTGAATTGAACAGTTTGTCCTGATTTGTATCTTATTGCTTTTTAGCCACCAAGTTGCAGATGCTACTATGACAACATCCTGACTTCCCTGGACAGATGACCTCACCAATGTGTCCCAGAACTTCCCCTCCCCAGAGCCCAGCCCCACTATGGAAATATAGAAACAGGTTGGGAGTATGGATCCACCTGCCAACATCCATGTCCAGCAGAGAAGCAACTAGAGATGCCAGAACTCCCACCTTCTGTACCCTATAAAGAATTTTGGTCCATAATCCCAGAGGGATAAAGACTAGGGAAGCTTCCAATGGAGGGGATGGGACACGGAACTCTGGTGGTAGCAACTGTGTGGAATTGTACCCCTGTTATCTTGTTCATCATTAAGTCACTAATTAAAAAAAAGAAAAGAAAGAAAATATTTGTTCTGTCATCACTCAGGGAGATGTGCTTTCTACCAAGTTTCAGAAGGTTCGTTGCATTTTCAGTTAGCTGAGAATTTTAGTCTAAACAGGTCTGGAAATTTTCTCCATGCTTTTTTTTTTTTTTTGGTAACTCATGAAGGGATGATATGGTTGTCCCTTTCATTGTCTGAGTGTGGTGAATTATAGCTATTGATGTCTGAATTTTCATGTAGTCTTTCATTTCACAAGATAGAACCTTTTCATATGTCACTGTCTTTCTTCTGCTCATTTAAAAGAAGCTTCTAGTGCTCTATTATTAAATGAGTTTGTCTTGTAATTTCTCTTTCTCCTATTGTCCTTGTTGGCCGTTAGAATTAAGGTTATGGGGAGTCGGGCTGTAGCGCAGCGGGTTAAGTGCAGGTGGCGCAAAGCACAAGGACCGGCATAAGGATCCCAGTTCGAACCCCGGCTCCCCACCTGCAGGGGAGTCGCTTCACAGGCGGTGAAGCAGGTCTGCAGGTGTCTATCTTTCTCTCCTCCTCTCTGTCTTCCCCTCCTCTCTCCATTTCTCTCTGTCCTATCCAACAACAACTACAACAATAAAACAACAAGGGCAACAAAAGGGAATAAATAAATAAAATAAATTAAAAAAAAGAATTAAGGTTATGGCAGTCAAAGTGGCTCAGCCAGCGTCTTTTCTTTTCATCTGCAGAAACATGTGTGAGAGATTTTTTTTTATTTATTCTTTAAATGTTTGCTACAGTTTTCTGGTGCAGCTGTCTCTGTCCACAGCTTTGTTTGTGGAATTGCTAATCATTATGAATTATTCATGTTTCCTATGTCTTCTTGTGTCTGTCTTTTTCCCCCCCTAGAAACTTAATGCGTTTTTGTAGTTCAGTAAAAAGCATACTAAACTTTTACTAATTGTAGTTAATGAAGATGATCTTCACACCCCACAGACCCCTCTCAGCCTGCACTGCCTAACTATTCCCTGTAAATGAGGAGCTGCTCAGAGACTGTCTTAATTTTTATCTCCTCTTGGATAGCATGCATTCTAGGAACAGATAATTAGGAAGTTAACATCTGGGGGTTAATTTTTTTTGTTATACTTTCTCTTACAAGTCAGAAGACCATTTAGTTGCCTCTTTACCTTTTTCCCCTTCCTTCTCCTCTTTTCCCCTCCCCTCCCCGTCCTCTGGAGGAAATCATGCCCCTTCTTACCAGGTGGTGGAATTAGCTGCTTTCTCAGAGATGTAGTTTCCTTAATCACAGAGGGGAGGATAATACCAATCTTGTTGAGATTTGGGTGAGAAAGTAGGTATTTGTAAAGTAGTGACATGTCTCCATTGCTCTCTGAATCCTTGCTATCATGAATGTGGTGGGTCTGGCTAGGAGGTGAAGAAGAGAGACCTCTGAATCACATGCCAGCAAGGTCTGCAGAGGGAAGAACTGACACCTTTGGTAGCCCAGGAGGTGGCACAGCAGTTGAGCACAGGACTTGCAAGCAGGAAGTCCCGAGTTCAATCCCCAGCTCTGCATATGCTAGAGTGATGCTCTGGTTCTCTCTCTCATTAAATACTAAATACATGTCTGTAAAACATACATCTCTACATTTTTCAATAAACAGAGTAATTTTTAAAAATTTGTTATTGGATAGAGGCAGAGAGAAATTGAGAGAGAAGGGGGAGATAGAGAGGAAGAGAGACAGAAAGACACCTGCAGACCTGCTTCACTGCCTGTGAAGTGACTCCCCTGCAGATGGGGAGCCGGGGGCTCGAACTGGGATCCTAACCAGTCCTTGCGATTTGCGCCACATGTGCTTAACCCGCTGCGCTACCACCCGACTCCCAAACAGAATACTTCTAAGAGCACTCAGGAAAGCCTCAGATATTTATGCACTTGTGTTCATAACAGCTTTATTTATTTATTTATTTATTTGACCAGAACACTGCTCAACTCTGGCTTATGGTGGTGTGGGGATTGAACCAGGGACTTTGGAGCCTCAGGCATGAGAACCTCTTTGCATAACCATTATGCTATTTATCCTCACCCTAACAGCATTATTTTTAATAATAAAAATCTGAAACAAACTTAAGGTTCAGTTGATGGATAAGTAGATAAAATGTAGCCTATATATTCATTCAGCCTTAAAAAGGTGGGACCAATCCCTGGCACCACTATAAGCAAGAACTGAGAAGAGCTCTGGTGGAAAAAGTAGTAGTAGTAGTAGTAGTAGTAGTAGTAGTAGTAGTAGCAGTAGCAGTAGTAGCAGTAGCAGTAGCAGTAGCAGTAGCAGTAGCAGTAGTAGTAGTAGTAATAGTAGAAGAGGAAAGAAGGAGGAGGAGGAGGAAGAGAAAGAAGAGGAGGGGGAGGAATGGGGGAGGAGTGTGGAAGGGGAAGAAGAAGGAGGAGGAGGAGGAGAGAAGAGTGGGAAAGTCTGACACAGGCTGCAACATGCACCATCCTTGAAGACATTATGCAAATAGAATTAAGCAGGAAGGAAAGGACACATACTGCATGATTCCACTTACACAAGGACACCATGATAGTCAGAGAAACAGAAACAGAAACTGAAACTGGAGGTTGGTTGCCAGGGGTTGGGGAGGGAGACAGGGATGGAGGCTAATGACCAGAGAGCCTGGAGCTTCAGTGTGAGAAAAGCAGAGTTACAGAGATGGACGGGGGGGGGGGGGGGGGGGGAGGAACTTTCACAGTGGTAAGAGACACTTAATACCACTGACATGTGTTATTTACAAATGGTTAACTCATACGTTTTGTGTTGTCCATATTGTACCACAAACAAGAACTGGCACACAGTGTGGCATTCCCTGAGGGTAGAGGGCAAGGGGCTGGCTGGCTCATTTCTCCTCCCCTGACTCTTTCCATCCAGCCCCATGAGTTCTTACCCCCAGGAAGGAAAAAATCACTTTCTGCTCTTCACGTGCCACCTGGCAGACTTCATTATGGCAGCTCCCAGACTGAGGGCTGACTGTCTGGTGCCAGCCCAACTTCTAGCTCCCCTTAGGCAACCCCTGATTCACTAGGAAAGTGTCTCTTGCTGTTCTCTCAAGTGCTGTTGGCAGCTCCCAAGAGCAGAAGGGGCTGGCTGCTCCAATATTGGGCCTGGCAGTCATGTTGGGTACAGTCATGGGCCCTGGGTCTCGTGGCCAACTGCTACCACTCCCAGGAGTGGGAGGCCTCCGGGGCTGGCAGGACTGGGGAAGGCAGATAGCACTGGGGTGCCAGAGCTGTCCAGGAGCTCTCTGCAGCACTGGCTCTGCTAGCAAGGGGGAGACAGAGCTACGCGTTTGACTCTGGAGACCATGGAGGGTGGTGTTACAAAGCTTATTCTGAGCTGATGTGGGGCACGGAATTTTGCTGGGACAGCCAAAGCCCTACCTCTCTCCTAGATTGGGATGGGGGGCACTCAGGGACTTGGGATGCATGCCTGAGCTGTGTATAGTTCTCATCCTCAGGGCACTGATTCTAGGTACATATTTGACAGATGACAGACCAACATTTAGAAGTGTCATGATTTTTTTTTAATTAAAAAAAATATGTTGGGTAGAGACAGTCAGACATTGAGAGGGAAGGGGGAGATAGAAAGGAAGAGAAGAAGAGAGATACCACTTCAGCACTTGCAAAACTTTGCCCCTGCAAGGAACTGGGGGCTTGTACCTAGGTCCTTATGCACTGTGACATATGCACTCAACCTGGTGTGCCACAGCCCAGCCTCTAGAAATGTGATCTTTTATGTCTCTGTGAGTTCTTCTGACTCACCTGGTGCTGGCAGGACTGAGGGCTCTGAGAATATCTGAGAGTTCACCTGGCCAGGAAGTGTGAGGCTACTTGGTTGTCTTGTGGCTGGCAGTTTGTTTACAACAGGGACTGCCCACCATAGGTAGAACCTGGGCATGGCTGTTGTATAAGACTGCCTTCCAGGAGGGTCCAATCTCAGAGAAAGTGTCCTGAGAGAGAAGGAGGAACTTTCCAGTGTCTAGGCAGGCACAGGGTTACAGCCTCTGTTTGCTACTACGTGGTTCTAGATCAAGCCAGTTTTAAAGGGAGGGAGAACTCAGAGAGAAGTGGAACACACTCTCATCCTTCATCTACCCTCTCAGAGCAGGTGTGCTTGGGTGACTGCAGGTAACACCATGGGTGTGACATCACAGAGGAAAGTGTCTGGTTAGTCTCTCTTTGGGGAGGACCAGATATGCAAGAGCTGTTTAGACTCATCTTACAGTAGACAGTAGGCGTTGGAGGAAGATTTTCTACATTTGAAGTAAAAGGAAGACACACTGACATCAGTCAGTTGTGATCTGTTTCAACTGGCCCAAGGACACACACAAAAAGGAGGAGGCTGAGGGAGGGGAGCAAGAAAGAATGCTGGGGGGTCATAATGGTTATGCAGAGGCTCTCATGCCTGAGGCTCTAAAGTCCCAAGTTTAATCCCCCATACCACCCCATTCCCTCTTGATTTCTGGTTGTCTCGATCCAGTAAATAAATAAAAACAAGAATAACAAAAATATTAAGAAAAAAAGAAAAGAAAATGTCTTCTATGGAAATCAGAATGTGCCTGACTGCAGTTGTCATCACAAATTACTGTCAGATACTTGCTTTTGTAACATGCTTCCTGTTTGCATGTTTGTCTGCAACCTGCCAAAATCCTTTAAGAACCCTGGAACACTAAAACTCAGGGCTGGGTTCTTCAAGAGAGATCTGACCCCAGTCCCCTGGCATAATATGGCCTCCTGGTTGACTCCATGGTTGACTCTGAATCTTTTTTTTAAAATTTTTTAAAATATTTATTTATTCCCTTTTGTTTTTTTATTGCTGTAGTTATTATTTGCCGGGATAGCCTGAGGGTGCTTCTTCATGAGCAAGTGCTCTCTGGGTTGGAGAGAACTCAACTGGAGCTGATCTAGGCTGCTGTGTGGGAGAGGGATCAGGAACTCGTGCAGCACTAGCTCCGCAGGAGATACACTCTGGAACTCTCGGAGCCAAAAAGCAATTTCCAAGTGTCTTTAATCAGAAGAGCAGCTGTATTTATACTCTCCAAGTAGGGTGGAAACAGGATGTGACATAGAGAGGGTGGAGCGAAAAGGGAGTGGTGGAAAATCAGGGTGTGACAAGGAGAGGGGGCGGAGCAGGTGAGAATTCTACCACAGAACCACCAGTGCCCTGGAGGGAGGGTGGTGCTTTATGTAAATGTAAAAGTGATTTATGTAAATAGACTGCAGCTTTGAGTGGGATCAAACCAATCCCATACAGGCAGGATTAGAGACAGAAGCCGGGGGGAGCTGGCATACTACCCAACAATTATTGATATTGATGTTGTCATTGTTTGATAGGACAGAGAGAAGTAGAGAGAAGAGGGGAAGACAGAGAGGGGGAGAGAAAGACACCTGCAGACCTGCTTCACCGCCTGTGAAGCGACTCCCCTGCAGGTGGGGAGCCTGGGGCTCGAACTGGCATCCTTAGGTGGGTTCTTGCACTTTGCACCACCTGCGCTTAACCCACCTTGCTACCGCCCGACTCCCCGCTCTGAATCTTGAACCTGCATGTTGTATGCTTTACATTGGGTTGTTCTAGCTCTCTGCCGCCAAGAAAATTGGATCAGTCCTGCTAATTTCGCGGGCCCGCTTGGCCACGCCCCAAGGAACCCCGGGAGGGTTCCAGAGTTCCAGAGTTGGAGAGTTGGAGAGTTGCAGAGTTAGAGAGTGCTTGGCGCCATCGCGGGGCAAAGAGGCAGCAGAGTTCTGTTTGGTGATTAGTTTGGTTTAGTTAATGAATCATTGTTCCTGAATAAAGAAATACAGCTTCCCTGCCCAGCCGTATGTCTCTAGTGGTCTCTGTTACCCGCCTGTGAAGCTAGCCTGGCCAGCTAGAGCCACCGAATTTTAACAAATGGCGCCCACGTGGACCTGACCTGCGCATCTCTCAGATAAGTGAAGACAATTTGGCTACCTATGTACTATGGCCTTCTCTTCTGCTTGTGAAGAGATCTCCAAAGGCCTCTGCTCTTTCTTCACAAGACTGTTTTGCTGTTTCTGGAATATTTATCTCTGGACCACTCTGTGGTTTCCATGCGCTCAGGTGCACTCAAAACAGCCAGAGGAGTCGGGAAGAGTCAGCGGGCAAGAGTCGAGGCACGGAGCTGCCTTTTCCACCTGGTGGAACAGCCAGGCAGCCGGCTGCACCGAGACAACCCCACACACCGTGCCCACAGCCCCGCAGCCCTGCAGCCCGCAGGAGACCGACGCCACCACACATGAGCCCGATGCCAACACGCTGGAGCCCGATGCCAACACGCAGGAGCCTGATGCCACCACGCAGGAGCCCAATGCCAGCACGCAGGCCAGCCCACAGGAGCCGGCTCTCCACCGCGTGGCGCAGGGCACTGGACGCGTGATCCCTCCATGCTGCTCGGCCACTGCGAACAGGGCAGCAGACATGACAGGGCCATGGGGCAGGGCCGTGGCGGCCTATCATGGCTGCCACCCCTGGGCACCTCGGCCCACGCCTTCTACAAGGCTGGCCAGCCCACCCTTGTGCTATGAATTCTGGAACGATCCCGGACCTCCCGGACCCCCGGGCTCCCTGCCGAAACTGGGCACATGAGATCTCCAGCTGCCAGTCCGGTCTGAAGGAAGACAAGCTGGAGTACGCAGAGAATTGTACAGAGATCGCAACCTGCAATTCCTAGAAGTGAAGCTGCCCAAGAGACCACCACTGGACAACGCACCCCCCCCAACAACTAAGACAGTACATATCTAAATTCATGTTTGAAATGACATGTCTTCGTAACAAAGGTTTCTCTCCTTGTACATTAATGACCATGTTTATGTGTATGTTTAAAGTTTGGTAAACAGTAACTTTCAGGCTAAATTCTTACTAGTCAAAGTTAAATGAAAAAGGTTTTCAACGTAATTCTCATAAAGATAAAATTAACTTACATTTAAAGTCTGAGGTAAAAATTAGTTAACAATCAATATATTTTAACTAAGTTGGTCTAAATAAAAGGTTAAATAGACTTGCTGATATGTAAAACTCTCCATTACCTTCTCTATTAGAATTGGTAGATCGCACAATGGCTATGCTAATTATTCTCATGCCTGAGGTTTTCTTTCCTGCGCACACCTAGGGTGTGTCTCCATCTTGAATGGGTGTAAAAAAAGGTTAAAAAGACGTTGTTGATATGTAAAAGTCTCAAACTCCTTCTCTATTAGTAATTTTAGATTGTGCTGTGGTTATGCTAATAAGAAATTTTGTTTCATAGTAAGTAATTGCAGCCAGCTGCCTTTGGGACTCTAGGCCGTTCCCCACCCCCATGAAAATGCCTGTCGAGGCAAGTACGCCCCCCAGAGGTAAGAAATGTTTTTTTTCCGCTGATAAAGTTTTGCCCACAAAGACAAAACATGGCCCCCTCAGGCCTTCCCTTGGCAGCACACTGGTTCTTGTTACTTGCTTACATGTTTCTCCATGTTTGTGCCAGTTTCTTTTTTAAAAAATGCCTGTACAATATAGGTTTCTGTTCACCCCACACCCCTGATACTGTGGTCATTTAGTTAAAAAGAAAAGGGGGAATTGTTGTAGGCTTTACATTGGGTTGTTCTAGCTCTCCGCCGCCAAGAAAATTGGATCAGTCCTGCTAATTTCGCGGACCCGCTTGGCCACGCCCCAAGGAACCCCGGGAGGGTTCCAGAGTTCCAGAGTTGGAGAGTTGCAGAGTTAGAGAGTGCTTGGTGCCGTCGCGGGGCAAAGAGGCAGCAGAGTTCTGTTTGGTGATTAGTTTGGTTTAGTTAATGAATCGTTGTTCCTGAATAAAGAAATACAGCTTCCCTGCCCAGCTGTATGTCTCTAGTCGTCTCTGTTACCTGCCTGTGAAGCTAGCCCGGCCAGCTAGAGCCACTGAATTTTAACAACACCTGCAACAGCAGGAGGTGAGTGAATGAGGCTGGGAGCCCAGTGTCCTGTGATAGAAGGGAAAAATCTGATGGTGGCTTAACACCTATTTGGGAGGAGATGTGAAGTTTTACCCCTATAACAAGAAGTTCTGTAACTAAACATTTTTTCTTCAGCAGAGTGAGTGGCTGAAATAATGAAGATAAACTTCTAACACCGGGTGTAAAAAATGCATGCATATCAGACTGTTTTTATTGTAATAAGAATGGTTTTTCCTCTGTGGTGGCTTTGCCAATGACTTTGTCTATCAAGTGGAGAATGAAACAATTTGTGACCTTTGCCTGGAACAAGGGTGTGGGACGTTGTCACACAGAATTGTAGAGCCAAAAATTCAACTTCCCAAGGGTGAGATAACAAATAAAGGGAGGGAGTCTCGTGGTAGCATAACAGGTTAAGCACAGGTGGCACAAAGCACAAGGACCGGTGTAAGGATCCCTGTTCGAGATCCTGGATCCCCATCTGAATGGGAGTCACTTCACAGGCAGTGAAGCAGGTCTGCAGGGGTCTATCTTTCTCTCCCCCTCTCTGTCTTCCCCTCCTTTCTCCATTTCTTTCTGTCCTATCCAACAATGACATCAATAACAACAGCAATAATAACTACAACAATAAAACAACAAGGACAACAAAAGGGAATACATAAATTAATAAATATTAAAAATTTTGAAAAAAAAACAAATAAAGGGAAAGCTGAAGAGTCAGAAGCATCTCCCTAATGTTCCATTGCCAAGAACAAGCACTACTCTCATTTTCAGGACTCCAGGAGTTTTCCAAGGGCAGGTGTTTTTCACAGGACTCTATTCACATGAACCTAAACATGTAACTGTGACTCCTCTGTCTTTTTCCTTTAATACAACTTTTTGTTGTTGTTGTTGTTATCATGCAAAATATCTTTACTGGGTGGTACAGATAATATTTTATCCGTTCCACTGATAAAAAAAAGCACAAAAGGTGAGGAGGGTAGGTGGTGGGGAACCAGGTTAAGTGCACATAGTGTGAAGCATGAGGACCCGTGCAAGGATCCTGGTTCCAGTCCTTGGACCCCATTTGCAGAGGGGTCACTTCAGAAGCAGTGAAGCAGGTCTGCAGGTGTCTATCTTTCTCTTCCCTTCTCTGTTTTCCACTCCTCTCTCAATTTCTCTCTGTCCTATCCAACAACAAACAATAACAGCAGCAACAATGGAAGAATATGGCCCCCAGGAGCAGTGGGTTCATAGTGCTGGCACCAAGCCCCAGCGATAACCCTGGAGGCAAAATCCCCAAACAAACAAACACACACAACAACAACAACAACAACAACAAACTAATAAGTTTCAGAGAATTTCTGTAGCTTTCCAAGCCTCCACAACCAGTGAGCAGCAGAACTGAGCAGTGGATCCAGCTTTCTGAGGCCAGGCTCCTCCTTTCTGCTCTGCTGAGCAGCTTTATGTCAGTAAACTAGGGATCTCCATCTGCCTGGTGTTTCAAGGAAGGTGAACAGAGGTTTTTCTCATTTGAATATTACAATGTGATTACTCAGATAAAACATTTCCTTTCCACAATGTCTATTCTAGAATCATCTGATTGAAAGGTAGATTGCTAAAATAAGAACAAACTACTAGAGACACACTGTACATATATTAAATATAAATAACCTGATCAATTAGTTTGGCCAACTAACATATAAAACTCTATTCCGTCTCCCGAATCAAGTAGAAATACCAAAGGAGACCACCCGGAACTGAAACAAGACAGGACTAGAATGACCACAGGAACCCACTAGATCACCGGTGAGTACAAACATGTGCGGCTGGTGACAGAGAGGAGAGAGGAGTGTAAGGAGAGATTAAGTGACTGCTAACAGTACAGCAGTTTATCAGTTGAGACACCACCTCCAGTCTGCTCCACCAACAAGGGGACAGCTTAAGGGAGGAGAGGACTCCCCAGAGACTCACCAAGTGCAACTCTGATTCTCCATTGCTACTGCCCTCAGAATCTGGAGCAGCGACAGGGAGGGACACCAGGGGACAGAGATCTAACCAGAAAACTCATGAGAAGATCTATACCTCTGTGGCATAGCTGAGGGGCTCTGAAAGTCTCTTTGCATAACCACTGGATTATCTCTGCCACACCCTGCTTTATCTCTTGGTCAGGAGTCAGTGATTAATCTAAGAAGCCTATAAGTCCTCAGGCTCCCATAGCCTACAGGGAAGAAAAAAAAAGGCTTTTAAACCACTGAGCTCCAACTGAGGGATTAAAATACTATTGAAACAACTGTTAACTTCTACCACTGTGAACCCTTTAATTAACTTTATTAGACACAAGTCAATCCAGGCAATAGTGATCAATAATTTGAAAAGTACTGATAAAGGGAACTCATAACATAATATATAAAATGGTTAAAACAACAAGAAGAAATATTGGAGAATGGAACCAGGACAAGAGTCCAGCTAAAAGTCCTCCAGAGGGTGAAGCACAAAATAACAAGTTCAACATCCAAACATTAGCTAAGGAAATAATAACAGGAGTGAGTAAAGAATTTGAAAAAATTGTAATCAGAAATACAGGAACAACAAATGAGACTATGGAAGAAAATGCTAATTATCTCATGGTTATTAGAGAGCTGAAAGCTGAAATCACTGAGCTAAGAATGCAACTCGCTGAGCAAGCTAAAACAGTATCAGAACAGGGCAACAAAATAGATGAACTCCAGAAAACAGTAGAGGGCAGAGAGAATAGAATCAATGAAGCTGAAGACAGAATTAGCAAGATTGAGGATGAATTAGAGACAATTAAAAAAGAAGTAAGAGATCTCAAAAAGAGATTAATAGATGCTGAAAACAACAACAGAGTCCTATGGGATGACTTCAAAAGAAACAATATACACATTATTGGCATACCAGAGGAAGAAAGAGAGAAAGGAGAGAAAGGAGAGAAAGAAAGCATTTTACAGGCCATAATAGCTGAAAACTTCTCTAGTCTAGACAAAATCAAAGACATAAAGATTCAAGAAGCCCAGAGGGTCCCAAACA
Source organism: Erinaceus europaeus (assembly GCF_950295315.1). Classification (NCBI taxonomy): domain Eukaryota; kingdom Metazoa; phylum Chordata; class Mammalia; order Eulipotyphla; family Erinaceidae; genus Erinaceus; species Erinaceus europaeus. Next base: position 38,598,213 of record NC_080179.1, read on the forward strand.
AAATTAACCCAGACCTAAAGACACCAAGACATATCATACTTAGAATGGAAAGGAATAAGGATAAAGAAAGGATCCTGAAGTATGAAAGAGAAAAACAAAGGGTCACCTACAAAGGAAAACCCATAAGATTAGCAGCAGATTTCTCCATACAAACACTACAGGCCAGAAGAGAATGGAAAGATATCTATCGAGTGCTCAATGAGAAAGGCTTTTAACCAAGAATACTATATCCTGCTAGACTGTCATTCAGACTAGATGGAGGCATCAAAACCTTCTCAGACAAGCAACAGTTGAAGGAATCAACCATCACCAAACCTGCCCTGAAAGAAGTTCTGAAAGGTCTCCTATAAACAATCAGACCACCACAAATAGGACATATATCAAAACACTCTAAAACTCTACAAGAATGGCATTAAAATATCTTCAGTCTTTGATATCAATAAATGTCAATGGCCTGAATTCACCTATTAAAAGAAACAGAGTAGGAAGATGGATCAGAAAACACAACCCAACAATATGCTGTCTACAGGAAACCAACGTAGCTCAACAAGATGAACAAAGACTTAAAGTGAAAGGATGGAAAACTATCTTACAAGCCAATGGCCCACAAAAAAGGGCAGGAACAGCTATTCTCATATCTGACACGATAGACTTTAAAATAGATAAGATTAAAAAAGATAGGAGTGGACACTACTTAATGCTCAAAGGATCAGTCAATCAAGAGGACTTAACAATTATTAACATCTATACACCCAATGAGAAGCCATCTAAATACATGAAACTTCTACTGAAAGAGCTACAGCAATATATTAACAGCAACACAATCATAGTAGGGGACTTCAACACCCCACTCTCTCAACTTGACAGATCATTCAGGCAGAAAATCAATAAAAACATAAGGGAACTAAATGAAGAGACAGATAAACTAGAACTATTGGAGATTTTTGGAGTCATTCATCCCAAGAAACTGGAATACACATTTTACTCAAATCCACATGGGTCATTCTCAAGGATAAACCATATGTTAGGCCACAAAGACAGCATCAGCCAATTCAAGAGCATTGAAATAATGCCAAGCATCTTCTCAGACCACAGTGGAATTAAACTAACACTTAACAATCAACAAAAGATTAGTAACAGTCCCAAAATGTGGAAGCTCAACAGTACACTTCTTAACAACTTCTGGGTCAAAGAGGAAATCAAGGAAGAAATCACAATGTTTTTAGACTTCAATGAAAATGAAGACACAAGCTATCAAAATATTTGGGACACAGCTAAAGCAGTACTGAGAGGGAAGGTCATAGCTATACAAGCACACATTAGGAAACAAGAAAAAGCACAAATAAACAGCCTGATTGAACATCTTAAATACCTAGAAGAAGAAGAACAAAGGAACTCTAAAGCAACCAGAAGGACAGAAATCACTAAAGTTAGGGCAGAAATCAGTAACATTGAGAATAAGAAAACCATACAAAAGATCAACGAAAGTAAATGTTGGTTCTTAGAAAGAGTGAACAAAATCGACAAATCTTTAGCCAGACTCACAAAACAAAAAAGGGAGAAGACCCAAATAAATCGGATACTAAATGAAAGAGGAGATATCACAACAGACACTGCAGAAATTCAACATATCATGTGAGGCTTCTATGAACAACTATATGCCACCAAGCTAGAGAACCTGTAAGAAATGGACGATTTCCTAGATACTACCAACTTCCAAAACTAAGAGGAAGTGAATAACATGAATAGACCCATCACAGCTAATGAAATTGAAACAGTTATCAAAAATCTCCCCAAAAATAAGTCCTGGACCAGATGGTTTTACAAATGAATTCTACAAAACCTTCAAAGAAGAACTAATACCTCTACTTTTAGAAGTCTTCCAGAAGATTGAAGACACTGGAATACTCCCTGCCAGCTTCTATGAAGCCAACATCACTCTGATACCAAAAGCAGACAGGTACACAAAAAAGAAAACTACAGACCAATGTCTCTGATGAACATAGATGCGAAAATATTGAACACAATTCTAGCCAACAGGATACAGCAGTATATCAAAAAGATTGTTCATCATGACCAAGTGGGGTTTATCCCAGGCATGCAAGGTTGGTTTAATATACGTAAATCAATGTGATCCACCACATCAACAAAAGCAAGACCAAAAACCACATGGTTATATCAATAGATACAGAGAAAGCCTTTGACAAAATACAACATCCCTTTATGATCAAAACACTACAAAAAATGAGAATAGTTGGAAAATTCCTGAAGATAGTGGAGTCTATATATAGCAAACCTACAGCCAACATCATACTCAATGGTGAAAAACTGGAAGCATTTCCACTCAGATCAGGTACTCGACAGGGCTGCCTACTATCACCATTACTATTCAACATAGTGTTGGAAGTTCTTGCCATAGCAATCAGGCAGGAGCAAAGAATTAAAGAGATACAGATTTGAAGAGAAGAAGTCAAACTCTCCTTATTTGCAGATGACATGATAGTATACATGGAAAAACCTAAGGAATCAGCAAGAAGCTTTTGGAAATCATCAGGCAATACAGTAATGTGTCAGGCTATAAAATTAACATTCAAAAGTCAGTGGCATTCCTCTATGCAAACACTAAGTTAGAAGAAGTTGAAATCCAGAAATCAATTCCTTTTACTATAGCAACAAAAACTATAAAATATCTAGGAGTAAATCTAACCAAAGAAGTGAAAGACTTGTATACTGAAAATTATAAGTCACTACTCAAAGAAATTGAAAAAGACACAAAGAAGTGGAAAGATATTCCATGTTCATGGGTTGGAAGAATTAACATCATCAAAATGAATATATCACCCAGAGCCATCTACAAAATTAATGCTATCCCCATCAAGATCCCAAGCACATTTTTTAGGAGAATAGAATAAAATGCTACAAATGTTTATCTGGAACCAGAAAAAACCTAGAATTTCCAAAACAATCTTGGGAAAATAGAACAGAACTGGAGGCATCACACTCCCAGATTTCATACTGTATTATAGGGCCATTGTCATCAAAACTGCTTGGTACTGGAACATGAATAGACACACTGACCAGTGGAATAGAATTGAGAGCCCAGAAATGAGGCCCCACACCTATGGACATCTAATCTTTGACAAAGGTGCCCAGAGCATTAAATGGGGAAAGCAGAGTCTCTTCAACAAATGGTGTTGGAAACAATGGGTTGAAACATGCAGAAGAATGAAACGGAATCACTGTTTCACCGAATACAAAAGTAAATTCCAAGTGGATCAAGGACTTGGATGTTAGACCAGAAACTATCAGATACTTAGAGGAAAATATTGGCAGAACTCTTTTCTGCATACATTTTAAAGACATTTTCAATGAAACGAATCCAATTACAAGGCATGTATAAACCTCTTGGACTACATCAAATTAAAAAGCTTCTTCACAGCAAAAGAAACCACTACCCAACCAAGAGACCCCTCATAGAATGGGAGAACATCTTTACATGCCATACATCAGATAAGAGTTTAATAACCAACATATATAAAGAGCTTGCCAGATTCAACAACAAGACAACAAATAACCCCATCCAAAAATGGGGGAAGGACTTGAACAGAATATTCACCACAGAAGAGATCCAAAAGGTTGAGAAACACATGAAAAAATGCTCCAAGTCTCTGATTGTCAGAGAAATGCAAATCAAGACAACAATGAGATATCACTTCACTCCTGTGAGAATCTCATACATCAGAAAAGGTAACAGCAGCAAATGCTGGAGAGGCTGTGGGGTCAAAGGAACCCTCCTGCACTGCTGGTGGGAATGTCAATTGGTCCAACCTCTGTGGAGAACAGTCTGGAGAACTCTCAGAAGGCTAGAAATCGACCTACCCTATGATCCTGCAATACCTTTCTTGGGGATAGATCCTAAGGAACCCACCACACCCATCCAAAAATATCTGTGTACACATATGTTCTTGGCAGCACAATTTGTAATAGCCAAAACCTGGAAGCATTCCAGATGTCTAACAACAGATGAGTGGCTGAGCAAGTTGTGGTATATATACACAATGGAATACTACTCAGCTGTAAAAAATGGTGACTTCACCGTTTTCAGCTGCTCTTGGATAGACCTTGAAAAATTCATGTTAAATGAAATAAGTCAGAAACAGAAGGATGAATATGGGATGATCTCACTCTCAGGCAGAAGTTTACAAACAAGATCAGAAACAAAAACACAAGCAGAACCTGAAATGGAAATCGCATATCGCACCCAAGTAAAAGACTCTGGGGTGGGTGGGTGGGGAGAATACAGGTCCATGAAGGATGATAAATGACATAGTGGGGGTTGTATTGTTAAATGGGAAACTGGGGAATGTTATGTATGTACAAACTATTGTATTTACTATTGAATGTAAAACATTAATTCCCCAAAAAGAAATAAATTAAAACAAACAAACAAACAAAACAGGGAGTTGGGCGGCAGTGCAGCGGGATAAGCAAAACAAACAAACAAATAAACAAACAAAACCAAATTCTATCATTAAAAAAAAAATTCTGGCCCATACTCCCAGAGGGATAAAGAATAGGGAAGCTTCCAGTGGAAGAGGATGGGACATGGAACTCTGCTGATGGGAACTGAGTGGAATTGTATCCCTGTTATCTTACAAATTGGTTAAACATTATTAAATCATTAATAAAAATAATTAAAACTTAAAAACAACCCTCTATTCCACAACTGTAGACTATATGTCAAATGCTCTATATGTCAAATACAATGTGTTTAATTTAAGTTTTAGCCAACTTCCTCCACCCTACTCTAGACCCACCAAAGGAGGAGCCACATTTAGATAGATAGGTAACTTCTCCTTATAAGCCCCTAGCTCCTCTCTCCTTCACCCTGGAAACTGGGTTAGTGAGAATGATCTCACCCCAGGATCAATCCAAACCCAGTGCTTGTGGGGTTCCATTTCAGTCATGCCTGATAGAAGCAGTAACTTTAGTTTTGCTTTAAGTAGAATTGCTTTAAGTAAAATCCTAAGCATGAGTTATAAGTGTAGTTGCTTTTCTGCTTGCAGTGGGAAATTCCTGTATCTCTCGTGAAATAAGAGGCTAGACAAAACCCACACCCCAAGATGTAAGCCACCTGTTGTTTGTCTTAAAGAGAATAGCTAGCCTAACCAAGTCCTTGAAACCCAACCACTTGCTCAAGGTCGAGGGAGCTGATGACCAGGTGGTCTTGGCAGACAACGAGAAAGTGTGATGACCCTATTTTGCATAAAGGCTTGAAATTAGACAATTCTTATAGGCTGCTTAGGGCATGGCAATGTTTGAAATGATTGGATCCTGTGTTTTCTGCAAAATGCTATTGAGTGTGTATTAGAATTCTAGTTTTGCATATTCCTCCTCCCTGAGTGTATTCAGAAATCCTATAAATTGTGTGGTTTGAGCCTTGTTCAGGGTTGAGCTTGGTAGACTAACATCAGTCACTACTCGGCCCGGATTGCAATTCGTAAATAAACATCTTTTGTTTCCTTGCAGTGGATGGAGATTTGATTTTTGCTCTGTAACAATGCCAAGACTAACTCTCACCTTGGGCTCCCAGTCTAGGAAGATTGTGATTTTGCTAACATCATCTTCCTAGAAGCCCATTTCTAGATGGAGCAGAAGCCCCAAAGGTGGTGAAATAGCTAAAGAAAGGCCAGGCTGTCTGTAGACAAAGGCAATACTACTGCTTTATATGGGAAGGTATGTGTAGGCATGTGTAGCTATATGTGTAAACGAAAGAGCCAATTGCTAATAATCTATTTCTGTCCTCCCTGCTTGCTGTGTGCCAGTGAATTTGTGCCAAGTAACTGAGAGACCTGTCCTCAAGTACCCCAGAGAACAAAGAAAGGCTGGGGGCTGGTGCTCTTCTCAGAGAGATCCGACACAAAGCCAGCTAGTATAATAAGGTTTCTTCTTTTCCACATACTTGGTTCTCTGGTCTCTTTTGCTGCTTCAGGGTGAGTAGCTTTCCTGGATATTACTTGCTCTGTGAATTCAGTTGTGTGGTATACTAGCTACTGACCCAATACTTCCCAGTTTTATGAAGGAATACAGACCATTTATGGTGACCTTAGTTGTTGAGGGACAGCACAGGGGCAGAGTGAGATCCTGGAGAGCACAGACACTTTGTTTTCACTGAGTTTGCATATGCAGAGTTGGGGTACAAGGACATTGCATCAGCACATGAAAAATGGGAAGCAGAGAGCACTAGAAAAGTGCTTTGCTCTGCAGTAGTGGGCAGGGCTTCAGTGAGGTCATCACACCTGGCAGTTCCAGCAGGTCAATGGGAATCTGGCCCAGGTGTGACATACAAGGAGACCTTTGCACATAGAGGCCTTTTGGAACATATCCAGCATTCTCAGGAAAAACACCCTGAGCTTTCTCTTCTTTCTAGTTTCACTGCTCCATGGATCCTACTGTTGAGGTCAGAAATGACAGAAAGTGGCTAAGGGAACACAAACACTGCTACACCACACCAGGACACAGGTTCTCTAGCCACACCTTTGTACCTGGGGGAAGGAAATTGTTGCACAGGAAATGGGAGTGGTAACAGGTGTGCATGTGGCTTCAAAAGGAGGTGAAGGTGGGACCTACTACAGCTAGCATGCCAGTCTCCTCAGCCTCCACTTTTCTTTCTCTCTTTCTTTTTTTTTTGTAGTCTCTTTTCTTAAATTTAATTTAATTCAATTATTGGATAGAGACAGAGAGAAATTGCAAGGGCAAGGGAGATGATATCTATATATCTATATGTATATAGATAGATAGATAGATAGATAGATAAACAGAGTTACCTGAAGCCCTGCTTCACCACTCATGAAGCTGAGATGTTTATAAGCTACACCTGTGTGAATCTCTCCCTATCTATCTATCTAGTTATCTATCTAGTTATCTATCTATCTATCTATCTATCTAGGTGGGCCTGCCAGCATGTGAGTAATGGCTCTCAGGTTCTCCCCCCCCCCTTTCTTGGCCAACATATATGCCAACATATGAATGTTCTCAATTTTCCTGAATAAAGTTTAAAATTCATGAAAAATCATGCTTTCTCAATTCTTGGAGAACAACGCTGGCCCAAATCCCTCCCCCCCATACACTACCTCATAACATAATAAAGTGATATTTGGAAACCACGTACCTATCACATGCCCTTTTCTGTAATTCTTTCAAGTCAATTTCACATCTAATCCATGGAAGGGAAGTCCTTCCATTTTTCCTCTTAGTTAGTGTAGACATTCTGCATCCCTGCTTCACCACCAATGAAGCTTTCCCCCTGGAGGTGGGAAACAGGGGCTTGAACCTGGATCCTTGTGCACTATAATGTGAGCACTTATTAAGGTGTGCCACTGCCTGAGCCTCCACTTTCCCCCAGTAATTTAATTGCATGCCGGACATTGTAATGTGAACTTCCCCCAAGTAAACCATACTGCAGAGGCAGTGGTGCATCCAGTTGAGTGAATGTGTTACAATGTGTGAAGACCCTGGCTAAAGTCCTTTGTCCTGATCTGCAGGAGGAAAGCATTGAAAGTGGTGAAGCAGAGCTGCAGGTGTCTCTCTTTCTCCCTTTCTATCTCCCCCTTTCCTCGTGATTTCCCTGCCTCTATCCAATAGATAAACAAATAAAAAAATAGGGGGTAGAGTGGTAGTTCAGTGGGTTAAGTGCACATGGCTCCAAGCACAGGGACTGGTGTAAGAATCTGGGTTCGAGCCCCAGCTCCCTACCTGCAGGGGGTCACTTCACAGGCGGTGAAGCAGGTCTGCAGGTGTCTGTCTTTATCTCCCCCTTTCTGTCTCCCCTCCTCTCTTTATTTCTCTGTGTCTTATACAACTACAACAACAACAATAATAATAACAACAACAAGGGCAACAAAATGGGAAAATGGCCTCCGGGAGTAGTGGATTCATTTGGTGCAGGCACTTAGCCCCAGCATTAACCCTGGAGGCAATAAATAATAAATAAATAAGTAAATAAATAAAGTGAACCACATCCTAATTATATGTAATTGTCTTGCATTGTGAAGTGAAACATTCCCATGTTGATGTTAAGATAAACATAAGTAAACTTAAACTGAAGTGTTTTCTTAGCACTATATTTATTCATTCATTTATTTTTATTTGTTATTAATAGTGGATTACAAGATTGTAAGATGACAATGTAGTTCCACACCACACCCATCACCAAAGTTCTGTATCCCCGCCTTCCAAAGATCACCACCAGAGTTCTCACAAGCATTACAGTTTTCTTGCTTTTTCAGCACTATATTTAAACATGAAACTTGTATGGAGAAGTGCACTAAACGGTGGCCACCACAGAAGGTTTTTAGGTTATTCTTACTTTCCTCTCCAAGGACTTTCTGTGTCATTTAGCCTATATTTCAGCATGAGCTTGTGCTATTTATATAATCAGGGAAAAAAATAAAAGGACAATAACCCTAAGAAGGAAAGGCTAGAGAGTCACTTATTCAGATAGTTCTCCATACAAGACTCAGCTATTCTGGCCTCTGTGAGCTTCAAAATTCAGGGTGTCATGGGCAGGTGGTTGAACCACAGAGCTCCCAGAAAAACTTTGCTGAGCTCAGGGCTGGGAATAAAAGTGCAGCTGTTTGCACAATTAGCCATAATTACATGCAACAAACCATGTACACTGTCCAGGGACATTAAGTTTTCTCTCCCTCTGAAGTAAGTTTCTGTTGCAGGACTGCTTGTTGACTTCCCTTCCTCTTTTCCTGGACCAGTTTGATTAGGAATCCTCAGCATTACCCTAATGTACTTTTGTGTGTTGCGTCTTTGTACTGGGACATTTATAGTGACTATTACTGCTATCTGCCAGCAGGTCTCTCCATGTTGAAGGCAAGCAGAGTATCAGAAACTTATACAGAGGAGCTTAAGAGTGAGTAGGCACTTGTTCAGAACAAAAGTTTTGGGATTCAGAAGTAGGGTGGGGTGGAAGGTAGATAGCATAGTGGTTATGCAAAGAGACTCTCATGCCTGAGGATCCAAAGTCCCAGGTTCAATACCCCATACCACCATAAGCCAGAGCTGAGCAGTGCTCAGGTTAAAGAAAAAAAAAAAGACAAAAGAAGAAATGGGTGACCCTGTCCTATGTTAGGTAGTTAGCAGGATGGGAGACAGAATCCACCTTTTGGCAATAGTGAGTCAGGCGAGACTTCCAGTTATTTCTGACTTCTGGGCATATGCCCATGGTGATGCTCTTCCCTGAGCTGGGGTGTGTAATAACATCTCGGTCCTGAGTGTGCCTGCAGTGAACATGTAAGCCTAGTAACTATAGTAACCATAGTGCACATGCATAGTGATAAAGACAGAGCCATATGTATACATAGGATAAGATGTCAACCTGAAACTGACTGGCCAATGGCAATGTAACTTTGAAACCAGAGGCAAGCTAAGTATAATTAAAAGCTCAGAAACCAGCTGGATGAAGCACCTTCACCATTACTGACCAGGATGCTGCTGGTGCTGCTAAAAACTTAAAGCACACATGGCTAGGCTAAGTAACTGCTTCTCCAGCTTCCAGAGACCCTAGCTCATCTGGTCAAGCCAGCAGACAAAGGACCTCCAGTCTGGCAACACAGAGGATGGTGACCACGTTGTGAGCCTTACCTGCAAACAGCTACTAGTAAGGAGAGGTATCGGGTTCACTGTGTGTTGTGTGAATTGTGTGACCCTTCTCTGGCATCTAAAATAAGTAAAGAATTATTGCTTAACTTCAACATGCTCTCCAAGTGAGTCCTTACTCTAATTCCTTGCTTGAGACAGTGAGACAGTGCCCCATTGCAGGTCCTTGTGGAACATGCAACAGACCTGCCACAGTGTTGATAGGACATACAGGTGTGGAGCTCAGGAGAGCTGCTTCAGATCCTTCTGGGAAGTTAGATGCTAGCAGAGATAACTGCATCTGGGAGGGCAATGAACTTGCAGGCTGGAGTGCCTCATACATGGATCTGGGGAAAGGGGGTGGTGTTTGCTGGGTATATCCTGACCCTCAGTAATGTGAAGACTCCTAGGTCTGTATAGACTAGTAGACCACCCTTATTCTACTCCATACAAAACCAGACCCCATTTTCTTCTCTTTGCAGCTAGCTTTGCAATGTATGCCATCTTAGACAAATCTTCCAACTTCAGTTTCTTTTGCTAAACCCTACTTATGACTGTCAGATGCTGTTAAGAAATCCTGTCCTTTGGTGATGGGAGCAAAGTCAGGCCTGCTGTATGGCACAACTCCAGCAGGCTAGGGATAACTGCAAAGTGGGGATTCCTGTACTGAACTGAAGCTATTTTTCTTTACATTGATAATTTAAAGATTTATTGGCTATTGAAAATACACAAATAATACCTGAGGACAATGGCTGAGGCAAGTCAGGTCTGCTGTATGGCACAGCCCCAACAGGCTAGGGTTAATTGCAAAGTGGAAAGCCCTGGACTAAACAAGCCATTTTTCCTTTCATTGATCATTTAAAGACCTATTGGCTATATTGGATATACACAAATAATACCTAGGGACAATAAAAGGAGAACCCTGGGGGAAGTACATTGTGACAACAATTATGGCAGTGAGTGTAACAAGACTCAAAATGGCCTAAGAGCTGAAGCTGCTGTGCCCATTGGGAGGCTTACAGAAAAAGAGCTATTTATCACAATTAGTTTCTCAATTAGCTAGACTCAGACTAAAAGCCAGAACTATGGGTGGCTTGTAGCATGAGTGTGGCAGACTGTGATCTCCATCTAAATATAAAGAGGCCCCATTGCTTACCCTTACCCACAAACACCCTGCTTCCACTTACAAGCATCCATAATGAATATAGAGGATGTGTAGTTAAATAGCTGATGTTAGGTTATATGGGTAGAGATGTTGGCAAACTTTCTCATAGCTAAAAGTCAGTAAACTTTCATATATGCAAAGGTTGACCAGAAGAGAGCCCCCATGGTGTGTGCTTACTTTACAGGAGAAGACTTCTTTAGGTGGACAGCCTACTATGATCTAGTTAGACACATCCAAGAATGGGTTGAGAAAAGTTATTATATTTAGCTCCAGGGAAAAATATTTATTCATACAGAAGGTCAGAACAGGGAGATGGTCAAAACACAGATGGTCATTTAAGGGAACTTTCAAGGGAAAGGAAACTTTCAAGGGAAGAATTAGGCTACCCCAGACCCAAGAAACTTTCAAGGGGAGATCAGGATGCTCCAGACCTAGGGAACTTTCTAGGGAAAACATACCTATAATACTAACAATGTTGTTTAAGGTTATTCTTGATGTTAATGAAAACAATTATACATGATGTCATCTGTATCCTTGATGTTAATGAAAACAATCTTACATGATGTCAACTATATCCTGGCAAAAAGTGTTTCAAAATAAAGCTCTGCAGAGAGATGGCAGAGACACTTCTCTCCCGCACCTAAAGCAGCTGACATGTCTCTCACTTCATTCATCTCCCCGACTCCCCTTTCCTTCAGGGACTGGCTCCCAGCACTTTGGGAATCATGATTTTACTCCAGACTCTTACTGTTGTTTGTTCCTTTTCAATTATCAGGATATTATTTTGAACTTCATATTCTAAATTTCTGTACATAAGGAATTAAATGTGGTCTTCTTTTGTTAATTTTATTATTTTTTCAGCCAATAGGATCTTGAAGAGAAATTTGTAAAAAAAAACACTTTAATTTTTGTTTTTCAATGAGTGAGAAACACAGGAAGAAAGATAGAAAAACAGACTAGAGAATTGCTCACTTCTGGTTTATGGTGGTGCTAGGGATTGAGCCTGGGGCCTTACAGCCTCAGGCATAAAAGTCTTTTGATTAACCATTATGTTATCTCCCAAACCCTGAAGAGCAATTTTTTTTTAAAAAGATTATTTGTTTTATTTATTTCATGAGCTACTGAGAGGAGGGCCCAAGGAAACACTCTGGCATACATGATACCAAGAATCAGGCTTAGCACCTCATGCTTGCAAGTCCAAAGCTTTACTACTGCACCACATTCCAGGTTGCTAGGAAAAAGGAAAAAAAAAAAGAAAGAAAGAAAGAAAAGAAAGGAAGAAAAAGAAGTTCTCAACAGAGGAAAGAAATAGGAATAGTTGGTTGGTTGGTATCAGTGGCATTAGAGGGAGTCTGGATAATGTACTTCAATGTCTGAAAGGTCATCTTAACATTCATTCTATTCTATTGTATTGGGTAAAATTTTGGGCTGAGTCTGTTCCCCATATGTTTAAATGTTTGTCACACATAAATTCAACAAAGGGGCGGTGCTGGGAAATTGTGCAGATGCAGTCACATCTGCCATGTTGTCCCCTCAGGCTACTGCTAGTTCCCGTGAGAGTTGGGACATTCTCGGAGTGCCTGTTCAGCCATGTTGTGCCCTCAGGGCATTGTCTATATCCCTGTGATATTTGGAGTGCTTTGGTTACTCCTCCCCCCTCCCATTCTCATGAGAGTTATTATCCTATCCTGGAGTGCAATGGTTACTCCTCCCCCTTCCCATTCTCACAAAAGCTGCTCCTATAAAAGCCTTTCTTCTTCTGCACCTTGTTCTCTTGCCAGCGCTTCACTCTGGTGTTCAGACGCAGGAAAGGTTACTGCATGAGGCGGCCATATGTGGCCTAACCTGATTCTCTAGCACCCAACTCTGAGGTGCCAGCACAAATAAAGATTTGTGTTTCCTCTTCGCTCTGGACCCCTCCTCTCTCTCTTCTCCACGGCCCGTGCACAACATCATCTGGCGTCCATCGTGTTCTGCACCCACGCCCCACTGGGTGGCCCTGCCTGAGGTCCCCGAAAGCCGCCCAGACACAGGTAAGTGGCATCTGCATTTCCCTCCACCATGGGAATGTTTTCGTTTTATGTGGAGGTGTCCCAGTTATTATCTCCTTCTGCCCTGGGACAGATTCGTGCTCTCACAGACGGTTTAATTTTCGCTACCCCTTGGATTTTTATAACTGTGGTCACCACTTACAAGATATGTACAACGTGGCCTGCCATGAGGATAAGTGACCTTGAGGCTGAGATACGAGAGTTAAAGCGCATGTGCTTAAGACTCAGACGCCCTCAGCGATCAGCAGATAGACCCAGAACTTCTGTTCCCACAGACATGTACATGTGTTCGGAAGCTCCTCCTCCGACCCCGCACCCTGCCGCCCAGGGTTCAGCTTCTCCTGAGATACAAGAGTTAAGAGATATGTGCTTACAACCTAAACGCCCTAAGCGATTTGCAGTCAGCACCCAAACTTCTGTCCCTGCAGACACGTGCTCAGTTCCTTCTGCGACTTCCACGACCCCTTCACCCCCTGTTCCTGCAGACACGTGTTCGGCTCCTTCTGCGGACACATGTTCGGTTCCTTCTGTGGCAGACATGTGTTCAGTTCCTTCTGCTTCTCTGGCCCCGCCCCCTGATTCCCCTGAGGCTTCCGGTTCTCTAGCCCCTCCTCCTACCGCCCCAGTTTTGGCTTCCCCTGAGGCTTCTGCTTCTCTGACCCCACCCCCTGCTGATATGTCATCATTAAGAGACCTAGTGGCAGAGGTACAGGAGTTAAAGGATATTTTTTGAGCATTTAAGGACTTTAAACCATGTGCAGTCCACCCTGAGAGCTCTGTCCCCGTAGATATGCGTGAAGTTTCCCCTGCGGCCACTACAGCAGTTTCCACGGCACCTTCCACTTCTGTAGCACCCTCTCCCGCGCCATCAGACCAAATCCACACCTTCCCGGTAAACGTGGCCCCTTCTAAATAAAACCCTCAGCTGTGGCAGCCATACTCCTGTAAAGCATTTTGGGCACTCAGGCAAGCGGTCAGGGAGGACGAAATGCATGCTCCATGGACCAAGTCTGTTTTAAGGAGTTTTTGCCACCATCTTAACACGCCGTAGGATTGGAAGGACCTGGCTCATGCTGCATTCCCAGACCCCCTCTACCTACAGTGGAAGGCATGCTTCCGCAATGAGTGCTCTAGACAGTCGCAGGAAAATAGTAACAAACAGGTAGAATGGAATTCTGATGCTTTGTTTGGAGAAGGAGCTTATGAATCTGGAGATCAGCAGGCAGAAGCCAGGTTTCCAACTGGTTATTTTGAACAGGTACATATCTGCGCAACACAAGCATGGGAAAGGGTGACCCCACCCAATGTAGATTCATCAGTTCCCATTAATTCTCTTCACCAAGGCACTGATGAATCATTAGCAAGCTTCATCTCAAGGGTGAAGACAAGCTTAGAGAGAAAGGTTTATAATCCTGACATCCGCTCACTACTCCTGCACTCTATTGTCTGGGAAGGCATGATACCACAATTCCGTCAGGCATGCCTTAATCTTAAACACCTACACCCAGATAATTGGATTTTAGTAACACAGGAACTTACATCAGATAATTATGGGGCACCTGCTATGACACAGGTTTATGCAGTTAACCCACATAATCACAACGGGGCCTGCTTTCAGTGCGGTCGCCAAGGACATTGGTGTAACCAATGTCCTGATAAGTTGCGACCACGCCTCCAGTCAGGGAAACCCCACCTCCAGTTAGGGCGACCACACCTCCAGTCAGAGCAACCCCGCTTTCAGTCAGGGAGCCAGAGGCCACATACTGTTTGTCCAAGATGTTGTAAGGGGTTTCATTGGAAGAGAGATTGTTGGTCCCAATTTCATAAAGATGGTTCACCCCTGAATGGTAAAATTCGGGGCCTGAGATTTTGTGGACCACTCCTGTTTTAGAACGGGGTCACCATTCTATGACAGTAAAGATTGGCAATATTCCTTTTAAATTTTTGATTGACACGGGGGCAGCAAAGACGATTTTAAGGCAAGAAGAGGTTCCCCAAGATTGGGAACTTATCCCTGGACCCAGTATACATGGAGTAGGAGGGGTGACCCAATCATTTCGCACACGAGACTAGCTCATGTGGGAAGACCCGGAAGGTTCTACCGGACACTTACGCCCTTTGGTAGCTGATATTAGCACCAACCTACTGGGCAGGGATCTTTTGGAATGTCTTGATGTTAGGATATCCACAGATGCCTCTGCAGAGTGTAACACTCGTTCCTGTGAGACCAGGTCTAATCAGCACCCCCAATACTAAATGCCACTGTTCGTAGCCAAACACCCCTCTTAAGCTGGCTTTATAATGAGCCTGTCTGGGTGGAACAGTGGCCTTTACCTAGGGATAAACTAGAAATTTTAAAAGAGCTCGTCTGAGAGCAGTTGTCCTTGGGACACATTTGCCATTCTCGAATTCCATGGAATACTCCTGTCTTTGTGATTAAAAAGCACTCAGGAAAATGGTGCCTCCTCCAAGATCTCCATGCAGTTAATAAAACCATGCAGGTCTGGGGCTCCCCCAAAGGGGTTTGCCTCTTGCTTCTGCAATTCCCACAGGAATTCAAATCATAGCTATTGATATACAAGATTGTTTTTTCTCTATTCCCTTGCATCCGCAAGATTGTAAACGTTTTGCCTTCTCTGTTCCTTCTATTAATAACGCCAGCCCTGCTGACAGATTTGGTGCTGACTATTGGTGCTGCCCCAGGGCATGGACAATAGTCCTACAATTTGTCAAGAGGCTGTTAAATCTGCCCTTTTCCCATATATCCATAAGGGCCTTAATGTTTTTCATTACATGGATGATGTATTAATATGGGGAAAATCAGATACAGATCTCTGTGCCCTATATGATTTTCTCATTCCTGCATTAAAGAAAAGCGGCCTTAATGTGGCTTCTGAGAAGATACAGCTAATTCCTCCAATATCTTTTTTAGGTTCAGAGATTTCTCTAATGCAAATTCATCCCTTAAAACCTAATGTCACCTTTCCTTCTAACCTTACTCTTGCTTCTTTACAAAGTTTTCTAGGAAATTTAAATTGGCTTAGGCAGTATCTCTATCTGCCTACAAGCTGCCTCCAACCACTGTTTGACCTGTTAAAAGGAAAAAAACAGCCCTCCTCAAAACGTAGGTTAACTCCCGAGGCCTCCTCAGCACTGGAAAGGGTTAACCAGGCCCTCCAGGACATGCACCTTGTTCGATTCTCCCCCTCCTCTCTGGCAAACCTTCTAATCTTTAAGTCCACCCCTACAGTAGTAGGGGCATTGTGGCAGAACCATGGGGTTCTTGAGTGGCTTCACATGCCAGTAGGAGGAGCTCCAAGACTCCTCACTGAGATAGATGCGTTAGCATTCATGGTTCGCCAAGGGAGAAATAGGTCTATGCAGGTCTTAGGGAAAGAACCGGATTTAATTATTCTGCCATTTTCTCTCACAGATACAGAGTGGCTCATACGCCATCATTCCCACTTTTCCATAAGCTTCGTGCTGTTTCCAGGACAAATAGATAACCATTTTCCTTCTAATAAATTGATAGCTTCTTTACCTCTTTTGCCTCTACTAGCACCTAAACTTTTCTCTCGAGATCCCTTTCCTTCTGTTCCTACAGTCTTCACTGATGGTGGTAAAAAGGGAGCTGATGCCCTTATATATTACCCAGACAAATAAACCCCTAAACCTCTCTTTACTGAGCTTCCTGAGAATTCCCCTCAGTACAAAGAACTTTATGCTGTTTTCCTTGCATTAAAAGCTGTACCAGAATCCTTCAACCTTTTTTCTGACAGTGTGTATACTGTTAACTTACTTCCATGCTTGCTCGTTATTATGTGAAAATTGATGACAACCCACTTTCCCCTCTCTGATTCAAATCGCCTCTATGCTCTCTTCTCGAACCCAACCACTATATATTCAGCACCTTCGTTCCCACAGCCCTCTTCCTGGTTCCCTGTCAGAAGGGAATGCTGCAGCTGACCGCCTTGCCTCCACAGGAGCTCTCCTAGTCTCTGTCTCTGATCCTGCTGATTTCCATTCTCTAACCCATGTTAATCTTAAAGGCTTTCGAGCTCGATTTCCTGATGTTCCGTTACCACAATTAAATCATATCCTAGCTACATGCTTTTCCTGTTCAAGTCTCATAAAAACACCTGCTATTCAGACTCTTGGTGTTAACCCCCAAGGCTTAAAAGCTAATGCTATTTGGCAAATTGATGTCACCCACATACCAAACTTTGGCAAACAAAAATATGTGTTTGTCTCAATTGATACCTTTTCTAAATTTATGTGGGCAACAGCTCAGACAGGAGAAAGCTCTAAAAAAAGCTCTTATAAACCATATGCTCTCCTGTTTTGCTGTGATTGGCTTACCTCGTCAACTGAAAACTGACAACTGACATGAGTTTACCAGCAAACAATTTAAATTTTTTTGTTCCCTCTGGAACATTACTCATACCACAGGCATTCCCTATAATCCACAGGGACAAGGCATTGTCTAGAGGGCCCATCAAACCCTTATGCTCAATTAAATAAAGATAAAGGAGGAATGTACCCCCCAATATCCAGCTAGCAAAAGCCTTAACTACGTTAAATCTCTTTAATATTTATAATAACTCGAACTTACCTCCTATTATTCTTCACTGGCAAACACCATCTGCTCTACCATCTATTAAGGTTAAATGGAAAGACCCACTTGATAAAATTTGGAAAGGGCCTGACCTTCTATTGACCATGGGAAGAGGTTTTGCATGCATTTTCCCTCATAATTACTCTAAACCTGTCTGGATTCCTGCCCACCATGTCCGACAATACCCTCATGATGTCACTGTTATCCCTGAAGAACTAGAAATAATACAAGAGGACTAGATGCAGGATACATCCCAGGATCCATAATATGACATGGCAGAACCTACAAAAGTTGGCTCACAGAGCCCTCTCTCCTACACCTTCTCTGAATGTCTTATGTTATGACTGGCCAGTTGTGTTTTGTGAGAGAGTGTGTTGAATGACCAAAAATTTTTGTATGACCCATCTGCTCAGAGTACTCTAAATGTTAAAACCATTGTCACTAACATACGTTAACTCTCTAAGTAACTTGAGTCTGTTTATAGTCCAAAGTCAATTATAGTAAACCTCTAACTTGTTACAAGTTTTATTGTTTTTCACAAGTAAGTGATTACAGCTATCAAGCCTTCATATGAGGAATCATCTGTTCATATGGTATGGTATTAAACTGTAAGAAGTTCCTCCATATCCAACCTATGTGAATGAACAACATTCACATATTCTTGTACATTTAACTGGTGTATCTTGTCTTGCCACCATAGGCCTGCCTTTGTCAGCCAACAATTTAAAGATGTTTCCCTTTATAATATCACCCATGCCACGGACATCCTTTACTACCCCCAAAGACAAATGGCTGTTCCCCTGGACTTCACATCCACTGACTGCTTCCCTTAGACTTAAGATATGATCCTACCTCTTCATACCAATGGATACATTCCCCCTTCCTTACCTGTCTACCCTTAGTTGTGGGACCCTAGCTTGTTTTACTTCTTCTGCTCACAATAGGTCCTATAATTCTTTTTTTCAACATTTTAATTTATTTATTAATGAGAAAGAGAGGAGGAAAGAGAAAGAACCAGATATCTTTCTGGTACATGTGCTGCCAGGGATCGAACTTGGGACCTCACGCTTGAGAGTCTAACGCCTTATCCACTGCGACACCTCCCAGACCACGGTCCTATAATTCTTAACAAGCTCATGGCCTTTTGCAGCAACAGATTGATGCAATAAAGATGCAACCTATACAAACTCACTATCATAGGCTGGACATGGCAGAATATTGAGTTTCTGTGGAGGATTTGCCCCCCTCCATCAGAATGTCCACCATGTAGAGGGCTGGCTAGCCAATGATTGGTAAGAGGAAACTAGCGCTATCCAGTCAACCTAAGACAGGGCACCTGGTACTACTGGGAAAAAATGACCAGGTGTTCCAATCACGGGTAAGACGGAAGGCTGATCCCCAACCTAAGACAGGCACAGTCCACCCTGCCACAAAACAAAGTCCGCCAAACATCAAAACATGATATAAGACAGGGGGACATAGGGGGAGCCACATGTGCCCTCAAGGTTGCTATTGGCATGGCCATAGAGTTTATGTTAAAAGATAGTTCCTGGGAATCAGGCGGTGGCGCAGCGGGTTTAGCGCAGGTGGCATTAAGTGCAAGAACTGGCTTGAGGATCCCAGTTTGAGCCCCCTGCTCCTTACCTGCAGGGGAATCACTTCATGGGCAGTGAAGCAGGTCTATAGGTGTCTTTCTCTCCCCCTGTCTTCCCCTCCTATCTCCATTTCTCTCTGTTCTATCCAACAACCGCAACATCAGTAATAACAACAATATAATTACAACAATAAAACAACTAGGGCAACAAAAGTCAAGATACAAAAAAAAGGGATAAGATAGTTCCTGCTTCCCTACACCTTAGAGTCTTTGTTAAAAGATAAGTTCTTTTTCCCCATGAATATATAATAATAAATGAATAGGAAAGATACATCCCCCAATACTCAGTTGGCTATGGCACCAAACCTCTTTTTCTATAATGCATTCAAATCAGATGCCCTGCTAACCACGAGAAGCAGATTGTTTGTGTTTCTTCCATAGGAATCCTGGAAAAAACCATCTGGACCCCTGCACACCCTGACATCACCCACTAGATGGGACTACAGTGGCACACCCCCCCGAAACCCTAGATGTCACCTGACGCGATCTGAAGAACCTGATTCACAGACTCCAAGGACAGAACTTTTTTTACTGCCTGTCTGCCTTTCCTGCTTCTCCTTTGCCTGTCACATTTTGGCGGTTCCAGCTCACAATCTACAGAAAAGCGGAATTCCAGAGGCTGACCTTCCTCATGCAGCATTTCATCCCCTGCCATTTCTCCCCCTCGTTGCCTACTTTGGACTGAGACTTCTATCAGACTTGCTGATATACCCTTTGGACACTTTAGACAATTTTACAGCAGCTGCCTTCCCTTCACGTTGCTGGTTTTTCATAGACTGACCCTGAGTAGTTCATAGACTTTACACACTGTTGCCCTGGGCATTAGATAAAGGGAAAGGGGGAGATGCTGGGAAATTGTGCCGATGCAGTCACATCTGCCATGTTGTCCCCTCAGGCTACTGCTAGTTCCCTGGAGAGTTGGGACATTCTCAGAGTGCCTGTTCAGCCATGTTGTGCCCTCAGGGCATTGTGTATATCCCCGCGATATTTGGAGTGCTTTGGTTACTCCTCCCCCCTCCCATTATCATGAGAGTTATTATCCTATCTTGGAGTGCTATGGTTACTCCTCCCCCTTCCCATTCTCGAGAAAGCTGCTCCTATAAAAGCCTTTCTTCTTCCGCACCTTGTTCTCTTGCCAGCGCTTCACTCTGGTGTTCAGACGCAGGAAAGGTTACTGCATGAGGCAGCCATTTTCGCTACCTTCATGTGGTCCAACCTGCTTCTCTAGCACCCAACTCTGAGGTGCCAGCGCAAATAAAGATTTATGTTTCCTCTTCACTCCGGACCCCTCCTCTCTCTCTTCTCTGTGGCCCACGCACAACAACAGGGCACAGGGTAGATAGCATAATAGTTATGCAAACAGACTATCATTCCTGAAGCTCCAAAGTCCCAGGTTCAATCCACCACACCACCATAAGCCAGAGCTGAACAGTCCTCCGATGAAAAAAAAATTCAACAAAAAATTGAAGAGAAAGCATAATTTACAGGAATTTTAAACTTTATTCAGGAAAAAGAGAACACCCAAACATTGGAGTACATGTGGACTGAAAGAGGGAAAAAGGGAGAGAGGGAAAGAGGGAGAGAGGGAGAGAGGGAGAGAGAGGGAGAGAAGAGAAAGGGAGAGAGGGAGGGAGGGAGAGAGGGATAGAGAGGGAGACAGAGGGAGAGAGGGAGGGAGGAGAGTGGGAGAAAGGGAGAGTGAGAGACAGCACCACAACCACAGGTGTGACTTGTAAACATCCAACCTCTGTCTTCACCTCCTTTCTAAGCCATCTATACCTGTTACCACTCCCATTTCCTGTGCAGCAATTTCCTTACCCTGTGTGTCTGGGGAAAATGGGTTTTGGCATGGTGCAGCAGTGTCTGCCCCCAGGTATTTCCTGTCATTTCTGACATCAACACTATTATAAAGGATATAGCCTGAATGGATGGGAATTTATTTAGGTAAGTCAGCGTTCACTGGTGTGATAAAAAATACTAAGGCAGAGTGTCCCAACAGCAGGGTCTAACATAAATTCTCTCCATCAGTATAGCCAAGGCTGAGGGATCACCATCAACATGGCAGAAGGGGCCATGCTGTACACTGAGGTCCTGTCTCACCAGAATCCATGGTTTGCCAATATTTCTCTTTTCTTTTCTTTCTGGATTTAACTTCCTAAAATTTAAAAAGAATTTAGGTATAACTTTGAGAAATACAGACAAGTCCTTTAGAGCCTACTTTGATTTCTCTTTGAAATGCTAACATATGATGCAAGCTTCTTGGTTTTTAGAAGTCAGAGCTGTTCAATTCCTCCTACAGGTGATAAAAAGCATATAGCCTGGAGCAGAGATGTGTGAAAAGAGATTAGGCAGTGTGTGAAAACACTTCCCATTGGCCACTTGATGGCTTTTTTGAAATGCTAATGTCAGTCTTTCAAAGCGTTTGCTTTGGAATTCACACCTATTCAGTTCTACATCCAGGTAAATAAAGCGTTCTCTGGAGAAAACTGAAGTGTGAAGCCAAACTGAGGCAAACTGTGAAAATTCTGGACTCCATTTATCCCTGGAGATGAAGGATAATAACACTGTTTTCTTCCTTCTTCATCCAGTATTATTAATTTTTTTGTGTGTGAACTTTATTTTTCTTTTTCCTGGAGACATAACTACCATTAACTGAGTACCTACTACAAGTCAGGGACAGTGGTAGGGGCATTTTATTTTTAAGTATCTTCTCACCCTCTATCTTAAGCTTTCTTTATGCCCATTTTACAATGTTTAAATCACTACTGACATAAGTCAGATAATTTACTTCAAAGACACACACCTTATAAGAAGTATAGCAACAATGTTGACAAGTGTTTGAAATGAAAGATCTATAGGCTGCTGGTAGACACCCACTTCATCACAGACTCCTGCAAGCGTCAACCCAGCTTTGACCTAGCACGTTATGATTGGGCCCTCCTCAATCGCTATCGAACAGGCCATGGCCGGTGTGCCACTATGTTCCATCGCTGGGGAGCCAGAGATGACCCGAACTGCCCCTGCAGCTACAGACAGACTATGACCCACACAGTCAACGACTGCCACCGCTCCAGATTCAAAGGAGGTCTCGAAACTTTACATCAGGCTCAATCTGACGCTGTTGACTGGCTACGGAAGAAGGGCAAACGCTAGAAGAAGAAGACACCCACTCCAACATTCCAGTCTCCAGAGTTGGTAGCCAACCTGCTCTCACCTTTACTGTTAGCACCTTAATGGACTCTGTAGCCAATCAGCTTGGGCTGCACCCAGTTTGAAACTAATAAAAGCTATGTGCTGCAAGACTGTTGGATAGTATGCCAGTTCCCCCTGGCTTCTGCTTAACCATATGCCTATATAGGGATAGATTTAATCCCATTCAAAGCTTTGGTCTATTTACATAAATCACTTTTACATTTACATAAAGCACTCCCTCCAGGGCATTGGTGGTTCAGTGATAGGATTCTCGCCTGCTCCACCCCCTCCTTGTCACACTCTGATTTTCACCAGTCACTTTTCTCTCCACCCTCTCTATGTCACATCCTGTTTCCACCCTACTTGGCAAGTATATATAAAGACAGCATTGTGAGTTTTACAATACTTGAGTTTAGCTTAGCTCGTCTTAGATTGTGCTGCATCCTGCATGAATAAAGAGATACTGCCTACAGCTCAACCATGAGTCCCTGGTCCTCTGTTACCCGCCAGTGAAGCCAGCCCGGTGAAAACAACATAACCCATCAAAAACAACACAAGACAAGTGTGTGCAGTTCTGGTAGTAATTGACCTGTAACCCATTAACATAAAATAAACATAACTCCCTGCCCTCCATCTGACCTCAGGGCTTATTCTTTGGTTACTTTTGATCAATATTACAGATTTTTAAAAAAATTTATTTCTTTATTGGGGAATTAATGTTTTACATTCAACAGTAAATACAATAGTTTGTACATCCATAACATTCCCCAGTTTCCCATTTAACAATACAACCCCCACTATGCCATTTATCATCTTTCATGGATCTGTATTCTCCCCACCCACCTACCTCAGAGTCTTTTACTTTGGTGCAATAATTATTACAGATTTTTTATTACAGTGTTGACTTAAAAACTTATCCAACAGTTTCTTCTCAACTAGGAATACCAAAAGAGATCATCTAGAACTGCAACAAGGCAGGACTATAATGACTTCAGGAATCCATCAAATCATCAGTGAGTGCAAATACCTGTGGCTCATGGACAGAGAGGAGCCTAGGGAGAGATTAAGTGGCTGGTAACAGTCTAGCAGTTTACCAGGTGAGGCACTACCTCCAGTCTGTTTCATCAACAAAAAGACTGTTGAAGGAAGGAAAAGACTCCCCTAAGACTCACCAAATGCAACTGTGAGTCTCCATTGCTACAGTCCTCAGAGGCTGGAGCAGCAGTGGGGAGGCCCTGTGTTGACACCCGGGGAAAGAGAACTAATCAGGAAACTCAGGAGAAGACCTATACCTTGGTGGTCTAGCTGTGGGGCTGTGTGGTGGGAGCCTTTCCATGTTGTTCTTTTGATGAAAATATAGTTGCCTCAGAACCTTCTCTGGTTAGTTTTTTCCTAGCTATTCCTAAATATTTTGTTGTTTTTGTTGCTATAGTAAAAGGAATTGATTTCTGGGTTTCAACTTCTTCTAACTTAGTTTTTGCATAGAGGAATACCACTGACTTTTGAATGTTAGTTTTGTAGCCTGACACCTTACTGTATTACATGCCTGATGATTTCCAAAAGCTTCTTGCTGGATTCCTTAGGATTTTCTATGTATACTATCATGCCATCTGCAAATAGGGAGAGTTCTGACTTTCTCTTCCAATCTGTATCCCTTTAATTCCTTGCTCCTGCCTGATTGCTATGGCAAGAACTTCCAACACTATATTGAATGGTAATGGTGATAGTGGGCAGCCCTATCTAGTACTGATCTGAGGGGAAATGCTTCCAGTTTTTCACCATTGAGTATGATGTTGGCTATAGGTTTGCTATATAGAGACTCCACTATCTTCAGGAATTTTCCATATATTCCCATTTTTTGTAGTGTTTTGGTCATAAAGGGATGTTGTATTTTGTCAAAGGCTTTCTCTGTATCTATTGATATGACCATGTGGTTTTTGGTCTTGCTTTTGTTGATGTGGTAGATCACGCTGATTGATTTACTTTTATTATACCAACCTTGCCTCCCTGGGATAAACCCCACTTGGTCATGATGAACAATATTTTTAATATACTGCTGTATCTGGTTGGCTAGAATGTTGTTCAGTATTTTAGCATCAGTGTTCATCAGAGACATTGGTCTGTAGTTTTATTTTTTGGTTGTGTCCCTGTCTGCTTTTGGTATTAGCATGATGTTGCCTTCATAGAAGCTGGCAGGGAGTATTCCAGTGTCTTCAATTTTCTGGAAGACTTCTAAAAGTAGAGGTATTAGTTTTTCTTTGAAGGTTTTGTAGAACTCATTTGTAAAACTATTAGGTCCAGGACTTTTATTTTCGAGAAGGTTTTTGATAACTGTTTCAATTTCATTAGCTGTGATGGGCCTGTTCATGTTGTCTAGTTCCTCCTTACTTAATTTTGGAAGTTAGTAGGTATCTAGGGAATTGTACATTCTTCCAGGTTCTCTAGCTTGGTGGCATATAGTTAGTTGTTCATAGAAGTCTCCCATGATATGCTGAATTTCTGTGGTGTCTGTTGTGATATCTCCTCTTTCATTTATGATCTGATTTATTTATTTTATTTATTTATCTTCTCCTTTTTTTGTTTTTTGAGTCTGGCTAAAGATTTGTTGATTTTTGTTCACTCTTTCAAGGAACCAACATTTACTTTCGTTGACCTTTTGTATAGTTTTATTTTCAATGTTATACATTTCTGCCCTAACTTTAGTTATTTCTGTCCTTCTGGTTGCTTTAAGGTTCCTTTGTTCTTCTTCGTTAGGTCTTTAAGATGAGCAATCAGGCTGTTTATTTGTGTTTTTCTTGTTTCCTAATGTGTGCTTGTATGGCTATGAACTTCCCTCTCAGTACTGCTTTAGCTGTGTCCCAAATATTTTGATAGCTTGTGTCTTCATTGGACTCTCAAAACATTTTGATTTCTTCCTTTATTTTCTCTTTGACCTGGTAGTTGTTAAGTAGTGTACTGTTGAGCTTCCACAATTTGAGACTCTTACTAATCTTTTGTTGATTGCTAAGTGTTAGTTTAAGTGTAAGTTTTAGTGTAAGTTACACTGTGGTCTGAGAAGATGCTTGGAATGATTTCAATGCTCTTGAATTTGCTGATGCTGTCTTTGTGGCCTAACATGTGGTCTATCCTTGAGAATGACCCATGTGGACTTGAGTAGACTGTGTATTCCAGTTTCTTGGTATGAATGTCTCTGAAAATACTCAATAGTTCTAGTTTATCTATCTCTTCATTTAGATTTCTCATGTCTTTATTGATTTTCTGCCTGGATGACCTGTCAAGTTGAGAGAGTGGGGTGTTGAAGTCCCCTTCTGTGACTGTGTTGCTGTTAATATATTGCGGTAGCTCTTTCAGTAGATGTTTGATGTATTTAGGTGGCTTCTCATTGGTTGCATAGGTTTAATAATTGTTAAGTCCTCTTGATTGACTGATCTTTTAAGCATTAAGTAGTGTCTATCCCTATCTTCTCTAATTTTATTTATTTTAAAGTCTATTGTGCCCCTTTTTGTGGGCCATTGGCTTGTGTGATAGTTTTCCATCCTTTCACTTTGAGTCTGTGTTTGTCTTGTTAAGCTAGGTGGATTTCCTGTAGATAGCATATTGTTGGGTTGTGTTTTCTTATCCATCTTCTGTGCCTTTTAAAAGGTGAACTCAGGCTACTGATATTTATTGATTGCTGGGGCTCCCATAAGGCGAAGTCCAGCAGGGAAGGCAAACTGACTGGTTCTCCCTCACTCGCTCAAGGGACAACACGATTCAGACAAGAGAAACCGGGGAGAATTGGAACACTCTCTTTTAATGGCAGAGGAATGTGGGTTTAAATAGAAATTCAGACAAAGAACATATTTCAAACATGTTAGAAATTACGGATTTCTTAAAAGTCAGATTGCCCCTATTGTAGGGGGCTGGTATGACAGGAATTGATGAGATGCATAAAGGTCAAGACAATTATTCTCCATGATGCAATCAACTTAATTATCCAAAGGTATTTGAGAGAAACATAGGGTTAAGTCAGCAGGGTGAGATACATAGACGATAAACAAGCAGGGTAGTTATCAAAGCTATAAGTAAATAAAGTTTGGTGCTTCACTGACTAATGTCAGAGAGGTGTGTGATGGAGTGATCTCTAGTGATCAAAAGTGAGGTGGTTGTGTGAACTCTGGGTGACTGTGTGAACTTTAAATGAACCTTAAGGCAGACAGCCATGTGGCCTGCAGTTAATGGGGAGAGGCAGTGAGGTTTCTATGGGCTTGAGAGACTGAAAAGGGAAGAAATAAGTCTGAGAGACTATTTTTCCCCTTTGCTCAACTCGGTTGAGAGAGACTAACAAGGGGATATCTTCTCAGACCTCAATCCAAGGATGGGGGAAGTTTTCCCTAAGGTCTATCAAGATTACTTATAGCCCCACAATTGATATAAAAGATTGAAGATATTTTAATGTCATTCTTGTAGATTTTGAGAGTATTCTGATAGATGGCATGTTTATGGTGTTCTGACTGTTTATAGGAGAACTTTCAGAACTTCTTTCAGGGTAGGCTTGCGATAGTTGATTCCTTCAACTTTTGCTTGTCTGAGAAGGTTTTTATGCCTCCATCTAGTCTGAATGACAGCCTAGCAGGATACAGTAGTCTTGATTGAAAGCCTTTCCCATTGAGCACTTGATAGATATGTTGTCATTCTCTTCTGGCCTGTAGTGTTTGTGTGGAGAAGTCTGCTGCTAATCTTATGGGTTTTCCTCTGTAGGTCACTCTTTGTTTTTCTCTTGCAGCCTTCAGGATCCTTTCTTTTTTCTTTTTTTAAAAAATATTTTATTTATTTTATTTTTGAGAGAGATGCAGAGGGAGAGAGAGAGAAACACCAGCGCACTACTCAGCTCTGGCTTATGGTGGTGCATGGGGATTGAATCTGGGACTTTGGGGCCTCAGGCATGAAAATCTGTTTGCATACGATTATGCTATCTTCCCCACCCAGGATCCTTTCTTTATCCTTATTCCTTTCCATTCTCAATATGATGTGTCTTGGTGTCTTTAAGTCTGGGTTTATTCTTTTTGGGATCCTCTGGGCTTCTTGATTCTTTATGTCTTTTATGTTGTCTAGACTAGAGAACTGCTCAGCTATTAAGTCCTTGAAAAATGCTTTCTTCCCCTCCCTCCCTTTCTTCCTCTGGTAATCCAATAATGCATATAACATTTCTTTTGAAGTCATCCCATAGGTCTCTGTTGTTATTTTCAGAATCTCTTAATCTCTTTTTGAGATCTCTTACTTCTTTTTTGGTTGTCTCTAATTTGTCCTCCATCTTGCTAATTCTGTCTTCAGCCTCATTTATCCTATTCTCTCTCCCCTCTACTGTTTTCTGGAGTCCATCTGTTTTGTCAGCCTGTTCTGATACTTATCTGTTTTGTTACCCTGTTCTGATACTTTTTTAGCTTATTCAGCTAGTTGTGTTCTTAGCTCAGCTATTTCAGCTTTCAGCTCTCTAATAACCTTGAGATAATTAGTGTTTTCTTCCAGAGTATCATTGGTTGTTTCTGCATTTCTGATGACAATTCTTTCAAACTCTTTACTCACTCCTGTGATTATTTCCTTAACTAGTGTTTGGATGATGACATTGTTTTTTGCTTCAACCTTTCAGGGGCTTTTAGGTGGACTCTTGTCCTGGTTCATTTCTTCCAATATTTCTTATTGTTGGTTTAACCATTTTATATAATATGTTATGAGGTCCCTCTCTCAGTACTTTTCAAATTACTGATAAATCTTGCCTGGATTGAGTTATGTCTAATTAAATTAATTAAAGTTTTTTTTTTCTTCCCTGCAGGCTATGGGAGCCTGAGGGCTTTTAAACTATAAGTAGGCTTTTTAGCTTAATCACTTAATCCTAACCAAGGGATAAACCAGGGTGTGGCAGAGATATTCCAGTGGTTAGGCAAAGAGACTCTCACAGCCCCACTGATAAGCCACAGAGTTATAGATATCTTGAGTTTCTTCATTAGTTCTTTGTCTCCTGGTGTCAGCACAGGGCCTTTCCACCGCTGCTCCAGATTCTGAGGGCAGCAGCAATGGAGACCCACAGTTTCACCCGGTGAGTCCTAGGGGAGTCCTCTCCTCCCCTCAGCTGTCCCCTTGTTGGTGAAAAAGACTGGAGGTGGTGTCTCAACTGGCAAACTGTTGGACTGCTACCAGCCACTCAATCTCTCCCTAGACTCCTCTCAGTCCAGGAGCCACAGGTGTTGCACTCTCTGGTGATCTGGTAGGTTGCCAAAGTTGTTCCAGTCCTGTCCTGTTGTAGTCCCAGGTGGATTCACTGATATTCCCAGTTGACCTGGGAGGGGAGAGGAGAGGAGAGAAACACAGCTGCTGCTGCTCTGCAGCCCCATCTCCAGAAGTCTCTCTTCCCTTGTAATTCTTTCTTTTTTATTTTTTCTTTTTTTAAATTCTTTTTTTTAATTTAATTTTATTTATTTATTCCCTTTTGTTGCCCTTGTTGTTTTATTGTTGTAGTTATTATTGATGTTGTTGTTGTTGGATAGGACAGAGAGAAATGGAGAGAGGAGGGGAAGACAGAGAGGGGGAGAGAAAGACAGACACCTGCAGACCTGCTTCACCGCCTGTGAAGGGACCTGCCTGCAGGTGGGGAGCCATGGGCTCGAACCAGGATCCTGACGCCGGTCCTTGAGCTTAGCGCCACCTGCGCTTAACCCACTGCGCTACAGCCCGACTCCCCCTTGTAATTCTTTCAAGAGATTCCACATCAAATCCACCAAGGGGAAACTGGTAGTTTCAACTCTCCCTACATTCTGACCAGTGATGAATAGGGACCCTGAATGAATAAGGCAAAATGCAGCAAAATCAAGGGTTATAGAAAGTTTATCAGAGACTGTTAGAAATAAACTGCAGCTGGAATATCCACAGACACTGAGGCCTCTGGTGGGAGCTAGAGTGCATGCCCAGGGTAAATAGGGGGCACAGGATTGAAGCCAAGCACCTGGAGGTTGGAGGCTCCAGCAACAAATGGCACTATTTTTCCTCGGAGCACAGCAGTCAGGGCTGCGCAGGGTGCTGACTGTGAGGGGGGGTGGGTTCTGAGTTCTGGCTTGTGGCCTCTGCTGAACTGGGAGTGGGGTCACCACAGCAGCAGGGGGTTTGCTTGACCAGTCTAGTCTGCCCCCCAAACTCAGGCAACATTCAGAAGGTGATTGGTAGCAGCTGGCAGCAAAAAGGTGATAGATTATCTGATGGCCACATGGTAAACTGAGTCCTGCTCCTTCAAACACAATTGCCACCTAGTACCAAATCCCTGTGGTTTGAACTCAAACTGAAATCTTACAGAGAAGCCATATATACACACTACATAGAGTAAAAAACAGCTGAAAGGAATAACAAGAAAGATTACTATGTGCTGCTGGTTGCTGGAGCTGTACTTGCATCCCAAGAACACTTGCACTTTCTCTCTAAGACAGAGACAGAAAAGGAGAGGTAGAGATAGAGAGAGACCACACACTGAAGCTCCCTTCTATGAGGTGGGGTCTCAGCTCAAACTGGGGTTATGAACATGGCAAAGCAGTACACTACCCAGCTGAGCTGCCCCCCTCATCTCTCTCTCTCTCTCTCTCTCTCTCTCTCTCACACACACACACACACACAGACACACATACACACACACTTCATATAGTTGTATCTGGATGCCAATTTTTGTGCACTTCTCATTAAGGTCACTATGTCAGCATTCTCTAAACTGAACTTGTCATCTCCCTTGCTCTCCCATCCAGCTATTCCTCACTTCTCTCCTTCCTTCCCTCCTTCCCTCTTTATTTCTTCCTCTCCACCACCCCCCTTCTCCAACAGCCAGGAAAACAGATGTCATTACTGACTATTCCTTCTCTATTACATTTTCACTTTTCCTAACTTAAAGTAAGACCTTGCCATGTCTCTATCTCAAGCAATCCTGAACATACCATGGCTGTGGGACCATTCAAGCACACAGCATTTCCTGCAAATCCTCAAGCCCTGGTCCCCATGTATTTCTATCTATTTCCTAGCACCTGCTCTCCATGCCATCCCCTGCTCTTCCTCTGCTGGAGTTTCCTTCCCCAACCCCAACTCTCAACACCTAGACACACTCAACACAGAGCCAACAGTTCTATGCCTCCCTCTGGGTCATGCATGAGGGGTTAGTTCCCTGTCTCCAAGACGTTTGTTCTATACCTCTGTATGGCTGATGGCAGCATTGCCAGTTGCTCCCACATGGGAGTCTGGCAGACAGGATGCCTGGCCAGTGCATCTCTAAGTCCTCTGTGTTCCTGCATATCAGCTGGGTATCTGAAGACATCTAACTGCACTGTCTGCTGTAGGGTAGAGACTGAGGCCTGCAGGAGGAACTTCCCCCAAATTCACACAGTTTGTTGGTCAGGGCTGGAACTGCCTCAGGAGCAGAATCAAGGCTGTGGACACTGAGTGGCTTTGCTCGGCTGACTCAGAGCATACCTGGGCCACAGAATAGCTGGCCAAAATACTAATTTGTGGTTTATTTTTATTTGTTTTTCTCTTTTTTTTAGTCTTGAGTTTCCCAAGGTCCTACTGCTGTAATACTGAGGAGAAAAGGAGTTTGATTTTATAACGGTTCTTGACTTTTGAGAGTTTAAAAGCTAATAATCCATTACTGTGGACACCCGTGAATCCCCATTTCCTGGCCAAATAAACCCGGTTATAGACTAGGTCTGTTATAACAATGAATTGAGGATTTTTATTTTAATAGCTGCCCCCCTCTCACTTTCTCTCTCTTCCACTCTCTCTCTCTCTCTCTCTCTCTCTCTCTCTCTCTCTCTCACACACACACACACACACACACACCCCTCTTGCACTGACAGGACAGGCCACAGGAGAATGAAGGTGAGAAATTGTCTAAAAATACGGAAGTCTGCAAGCTTACCCTCAAAAAGTTGCAGGCTCCCCTTTAGAGCAGAAAAGGAACAGATGGAATGTGGAGGAGTACATTTCTGAGTGATGAGGGAGGGAGCACATCCCTCTCAGCACCTTCAACCGTCCTTTCCAGAGCCATCTGGCTTCTCCTCTTGGGTCTACATGTCTGCCTCCCAGGGTCACAGGCCCATCCCTGTAGGACAGAAAAGAGCTACCATCTCTGTTCAGGTCACAAGTCCCCATGAGAGGTGAGGCTGCAAAATGGCCTCTGGGACTGAAGTCAGGACAGAGATTCTGTCTTGTTATAGATCAGGAAGTCATGACAAAGTCCCAGAGTCTGGAAGACTCAGCAAGAAATATGTTTTTTCCCGTTCTGGAGGCTGGTAGTCTGAGAGGAGAGTTTTAGCATGATTGGGTTCTAACTCACATTTTCTTCTGTATTCTTTTGTCTGTTTTTTGTTGACCAGAGTACTGTTTAGCTCTATTGGCTATTGGTGGTGCTGGGGATTGAACTTGGGATTTCTCACATGTGTGATCTGTGGGCCACATGTGCTCCTCAGAGCACATTTGGGTTGTCATGAGGCCTCTCTCTCTCTCTCTCTCTCTCTCTCTCTCTCTGCTATTTGACTTTGTTTTCACATGGTAAAGAAAGAGACAGAGGAATGGATTTTTCTGGCATCTATTATTCTTGTTTTTGCGGACTGAAGGCCTTGCTTTCATGTAGGATTTCATTGCTCTGGGCTGACTTTCTTATTGAGAGAGACAGACAGACAGGCAGACAGACAGGCAGACAGACAGAAGGAGAAATATCACAGCACTGGAGGAATGCTAGTGCCATAGCTCCTTGTATGTGGTGACGGGGCCTGAACCTGGGAAGGCAGTTATCCTATCCAGTATGTCTAGGTCAGTCTTACACACACACACACACACACACACGCACACACACACCCGTTCTCTCATTTGTTTTAAGATTTATTCATTTACTTATGATAGAGAGAACCAGAACATCACTATGCACATGTGATGCATGGGCCAAACTTGGGACCTCTTGCTTCTAAATCTAGTACTCAGTCACTGTACCACCTCTAGGGCCACTGGGCATCTCCTTAACTAAAAATAAATCCTTTAGATAGAGATGGAGAATCCAGGGAGGCAGTAAGAGAATGAAAGAGACCACAGCAAAAGGTTCTTTCAATGTGGAGAGGACAGGCTTTAACCTGGATTGCAAATATGGCAAAGCAGTACATTATCCAGTGAACCAATCTGCTAGCTTAGTATCTTCTTTTTATTTTTTTATTAAAGATTTAATAGTGATTAACATATTGTATGGTAACAGGGTTACAATTGCACTCAGTTCCCACTACTACTAGAGTTCTGTATACCATCCCTTCTATTGGAAGCTTCCATATTCTTTATTCTTCTGGGATTCTAGACCAAAATTCTTTATGGGGTACAGAAGGTGGGAGGTCTGACTTCTGTAATTGCTTCTCTGTTGGACATGGGTGTTGGCAGGTGGATCCAGATCTTTAGCCTATCTCTGGGGAAGTGAGGTTCCAGGACACATTGGTGAGGTCATCTGCCCAGGGAAGTCAGAATGGAATTATAGTAACATCTGCAATGTGGTGGTTAGAAGGTGGTAAGATATAAAGCTGGTAAAATTATTTAATGAACAGGAGCCAAAAAGTAGGAATAGAGCAGATAAGAACAGAGATCTTAAGATGGAGAGAAACTAGCAAGTCCATTTTGGGCATGCTCCTAGGCTGGCCGAACTTTCCATCACATTTTAGACATGGCTTATCAGGTGTTCCTATTAATTTTGATTTAGGCAGAGACTCTCAAGTAACCAGCTGTTAGCTGTTTATGTCCTTTGCTTTTACTGATAACATGAGTCACTCCATTGTCCCCACCTCTTTAGTGTGATGTTGCTCCATCTCCGTGGCCCCCACTTGTACACCCTCTAAGGCCACTGACAGTAGAATTTCTCAAAAGGATGAATATGGGATGATCTCACTCATAGATAGAAGTTGAAAAACAAGATCAGAAGGGAAAACACAAAGCAGAGTTGGTGTTTTGCACCAAAGTAAAAGACTTTGGGGGTGAAGGAGAGGGTTCAGGTCCTGAAACTTGATGGCAGAGGACCTACTGGGGGTTGAATTGTTATGTGGAAAACTGGGAAATGTTCCACATGTACAGTGTGATCTCTGTGATAAGAAAGCAATATTTTAATCATTTCACATCCTAAAATCATGTTACCTATTAGCTTAGGCACATTTTAGGAAATTTGATTTGGAGTTGACGTAGAACAGATAATCTGTCCCATGTCATTACTCTTATCAGCCTTCATTCCTGAGCTAGAATGTCACCACATTTGTTAAGATTCCAGGATGGGCAGGTGTTGGGACATGAGTATAATTGCATACGGCCAATCAGCCTGTCGAGCAACTGCAAGTACACAAACTCACAAAAGACTGTGGGCTTGTAGGAAGTGACGTAAGCTAGTGTCTGCTAGAAATATCTCTCTATTCCTGTGCTATCTCTGCTCCTGCTCTCTTGCCTGGGACATACTGTGCCGCTTCTCCTGGGACCTGAACACCTGTGCTGATACTGGTGGACGGATGTCAGACACTGAACCTCCTCCTCCCTTGCCCCACCAGCTCACCAACTGTAGCAGTAAGGGAGACTGGGCATCTCTCAAGCTGGGTCTAGTGGGCCCCATCTATGGGATCTTCAAGGAAAGAAAAGCTTGGAAAAAGGTCTGAGGATTTTCCTTTATTTTTTTGGAGTGGAGAGATTCTATTCCTTCCTTGCTGTGACATCAGTGGTTATTTTGATTAAGAAAAAGAGTTCTGAGGAACAATGAGAAAGTCAACTCCAGCTGCTTTGAGCTTACTGTGGAAGGCTCAAGCTGGGCTCCTCATTGGCCCTGGACAGCTGTCATTTTCCTCCATTAGGCAGGTGATTTAAGAAACTGATGGCAGGGAGTGGGGTGGTAGGGCAGCGGGTTAAGCACACGTGGCGCCAAGCGTAAGGATCCCGGTTTGAGTCCTTGGCTCCCCACCTGCAGGTGAGTCTCTTCACAGGCGGTGAAGCAGGTCTGCAGGTGTCTAACTTTCTCTCCCCCTCTCTGTCTTCCCCTCCTCTCTCCAGTTCTCTCTGTCCTATCTAACAATGATGACATCAATAACAACAACAATAATAACTACAACAATAAAAAACAAGGGCAACAAAAGGGAAAATAAATAAATAAAAAGAAGAAACCAATGGCAGCAGCCCCTGAGCAACCGGAAGCAGTTGCCTGACAATGCCAGGAAGAATTTCCTTACTGGCCCTACCCTGCCTGGACCTGTCTCCCTCTGGGCTGTGAGCATACTCCTTATTGAGCAAGTCCTCTAGGGTCCTTGCTGCCCTCTCCACAATCTAGTCTCCAGATCTGATCCTGCACCGTCTGCTTCTGATTCACATGGACAATCACGGTTGCATACACACACACACACACACACACACACACACACACACACACACACACACACACCTGCATGCTCATAGGGGTGCCAACCCAAATGGGATATGCACACACCCTCATACTCTTAGATAGATATCTATCCACCCAAGGGGGACTTCAAACCCAGTCCGAGGCTGAATGAGGCCAATCCTAGGTCTGATGTCTTTCTTAACGTTCCAGTAGACATGTGATGACAGTGAATGAGTGTTGTTTGAAGATACAGAATTCTGCAGTGGTTTCTTTCTTTTTATTTTTTATTAATGATTTAATAACAAGATAAGATAAGAGGGGTAAAATCCCATACAGTTTCAACCACCAGAGCTCTGTGTCCCATCTCCTCCACTGGAAGCTTCCCTATTTTTTTTTTTTTAAATTTATCTATTTTATGATTGGATAGAGACAGAGAGAAATTGAGAGGGGAGAAAGAGAGACACCTGTAGTCCAGCTTTACCACTTGTGAAACTTTCCCCCTAGGACCTTGAACATTGTAATGTGTGTACTTAACCAGGTGTTCCACCACCTGGCCCCAGCTTCCCTATTATTAAAAAAAAAGTTTTTTTTATTCATGATTTAATAATGATCAACCAGACTGTGGGATAAGAGGGGTACAATTCCACACAATTTCCACCAACAGAGTTCTATATCCCATCTCCTCCATTGGAAGCTTCTCTAGTCTTTATCCCTCTGGGAGTATGGACCAAAATTCTCTATGGGGTGCAGAAGGTAGGAGTTATGGCTTCTATAGTTGCTTCTCCACTGGACATGGGCATTGTTAGGTGGATCCAGATACCCAGCCTGTCTCTGTCTTTCCCTAGTGGGGCAGGGCTCTGGGGAGGTGGGGTTCTGAGACACATTGGTGAGGTCGTCTTCCCAGGTATGTCAAGATGGAGTCATGGTAGCGTCTGTAACTTGGTGGCTGAAAGGTGGCAAGATATAAAGCAGGACAAATTGTTTAATATGCAGGAACCCGAAGGTAGGACTAGAGTAGATGAAACTAGAAACCTTCATGAGGAAAAAAGTTAGGCAATCTATTTTAAGTATATTCCATGTGGCCCTTGACTTTGGTCATTTTTCTGCAGTGGTTTCTATGAGGGGGTTACTGATGACTTTACCTTTTTTCAGATGAGGGAAGTGGAAAGCAGAGCACAGCTGGGGTAGGGCCCAGCTCTCTGGGTGGGGAGGGGCCAGTAGATGGAAAGACTCCCTGAATGGGATGCCAGTGAACATTCTGGCCCTTGATCTTAGAGCAAGCATCCTTCTCGTTTGGATTTCCACTTGGCCTCTGAGACCCCACAAAGTATCCTGAGAATGAAATAGAAAAGGAGAATGAAGAGGGGCCAGCAGTTCACATAAACTTCCTGATGGGAACAGTTTCCTTAAGTGAGGATTGAATGCGGTTTGTTCTTTTCAATTACAGGCATAATAGACTTTTTCAGCTCTTGGTCAGCCTTCTCACGACAGGCGGTGCTGTGACTGCAAGAGCCCTGCTCAGCCTGTGTCCGGTGTCATTACAGTGCCACTATACTGCCGTCAGACAGTTGTCAGTTTTGAGCAACTAAAGAGATTTGTTTTATTTACAAAAAACAAACACCCACAAGACAGATATATTGGATCTTGACAAACGTTTTGACAAAAATTATAATGTGAAGTATTCCTTAAAAATGGTCTTGTTAAATCAACTGCCAGATTGTGCATTTACACAAAGCAAGCTGAGTGGTCTTCTTGTCTTTTCTTAATTAGTAATATGAAGGCTGATTTTTAGAACGATGTTAGAAATTGCCTGGAAGAGACATATCCTTTGAGCTGGAAAGGGAGCTTACGGGGTAGGCTATATACCATGGACAGCAAGGGAGTGTCCCAGCACCAGGGGAAATTCTGATGCTGTGGTGTCTTTGTCTCTCTCTGAATAAAAATGGCAACCTGGAGGTGGTGAAGTCACACATGTATGAGGCTCTGACTCTGTAAGGGAAAAATGAGAAAAAAAAGTACTTAGTCTTTGTTCCCTCCTCTCACCCCCAATTTGTCCATCTCTCTTATTTATTTTCTGTTTTGTTTGAGATGTAGGCAAGATCATGTTGCTCCTAACTGCTAAAAGCCCTTCTTACTGCAATTAAAAAAAATTAAATGTTTTTCACAATGAGTCACAAAGGTCTGCAAGATCTGGACTCTGACTCCCACCCCCAGCCCCCTCACTTCCGCCTTACCCACCATCCAGCATCTATGCAAATGACACCATCTTCTTTCTTCCCTCCTTTCTTTCTTTCTTTCTTTCTTTCTTTCTTTCTTTCTTTCTTTCTTTCTTCATCTTTCTTTTCTTTCTTTCTCTCTCTTTCTTTCTTTCTTTCTTTCTTTCTCTCTTTCTTTCCTTTTTAAAAATTATTTTTTATTGCCTTTACTTATTTATTGGATAGAGACAGCTGGAAATTGAGAGGAAGAGGGAGAGAGACAGAGACACACCTGCAGCTCTGCATTACCACTCGTGAAGCTTTTCCCCTGCAGGTGGGGACTGGAGACTCTGAAACATGTGCAATCATCCAGGAGCACCACCACCTGGTCTGGGGTGCCATCTTTTCTGCCCAGTGTTCCTGCACACACTGTGCTCTTAGTGTGGAGGGTTCTGTTCTAGCTTCTTTTAGCTGACACCCTTTTCTGCTTTCTCTCTCCGTTTGAAGATCTGCTTTATTCTTTTCTCTTCTCAGTCCCTCTGGGGATACCTCTGTGCTCTCTTGAGGTTAAAGATAACTTCTACTCACAGGGGAAAGAGGCTGCATCCAGACTAAAGACACTCCCATCTACCCTGACAGTGTTAGTACGTATCCTCTTGCAATGGATCAATTTAGTCATCTGTGGGAGGGTCAGGCCTTGGCCTCAAAATGTGCAGCTGGAAGAAATGAGAAAGGCAACCCAGAAGTCTGGGTATAGTTCCTGGACGGATTGTGTGGGACAATAATTTGTGTGTGTGTGTGTGCGCGTGCGTGTGTGTGTGTGTGTAGATAGTTCAGGGCCAGAACCCAAATTAATCCACCATGGCAATCAAATCATGTAACTTCTCTGAGTCTCATTTTTCTTTTGTAAAGGAGGGATCAAATGGAAGTGTGTCTCCTTGCTGTATGTTAGGGACCCTGGGCAAGTAAAATACAAAGTGTATACCAGCAAAGTCTGCAGGGGAGGAGAGCTGAAAGTCATCACCTGGGAGTCCTTCCCTGAATGTGAACTGTAGCTGAGCCTTGCCATGAAACACCCCGCACTTGTCTTGAAGCTAGCTGACCCCCTTTCCTTGAGAAGTAGCTGCTATGTGTTCCTGTTCTACCCTGAGCCTTGGGTTCAATTCCGCAGTCAGAAAGCTGAGCAGAAACTCTCCTTGTTGTTCCCTCTCTGACTCATTTGCATGAATGTGACAGCCACTTGTATGAATGGATAAAAGAGTTCACATAACTCATCATTGAAAAACTGCCAAGGAAATTTATTCATTTATTCATCTTATTAATTTATACAGTTACTCAGAAATATAAATGAGCACCTGTCAGGCCTTGTGTTAGGGCTGGGGGACTGAGAGAGAGGCAGGAAGTTTGTGCTGCTCAGAGCCTGCTTCCTACATTCTGCTCCACAGGGGAAACACACAAAGATCAGCAGATCCCTTCCCCGCCTGACTTATTTTCATCTGTAGCAACTGCTGACACAGAAGGTGGCTAAGGACTGTGGGTAGCAGGAACTGCCTGGTCTGGGGCACCAAAGGGAGGCTTCCTAGAAAGCTGGGGGGGGGGGGGGAGTTGAGTATGGAATGAACTCTCCATGTTGGCTTAAAAGGTATGTTGCTCCTTCTGGGAAGAACAGATTGTTCTTCCAGGCCCATCAAAGCACTGCTTCTACTCAAAGTACTACCTGGCTGCTCCCACTCTTCATATTTTGTTATGAGTTTTGCTCAGTATCAACTAAACTCCTTGCATTGAAAGATCTACTTGGAACCCAGTCACTCAAATCTTGTAAATATTCTATTTCATTTCTTCTTTGAGTGCATGTCATAAGGCTACAAAAAAAAAAAAGCCTTTTATCATGGTGTTGAGGGTGCTTGTAAGTTGGAGAGACTCAGGAAGTGACAGATGGCACTCAATAACAGAGAAACAAAATAACAAAAATAAAAGAGAAAAATAGTTTAGAAGTGCAATGGAGGTCTGGGAGGTGGGCACACCTGCTTAAGTGCACATGTTAACATGCAAAAGGACCTGGGTTTAAGCCCTCTGGTCCCCACCTGCAGGAGGGAAGCTTCACAAGTGGTAAAGCAGTGTTGCTTTACCACTCTGTCTCGCCCTTCCCTCTCAATTTCTCT
This sequence comes from Erinaceus europaeus, assembly GCF_950295315.1. NCBI lineage: Eukaryota > Metazoa > Chordata > Mammalia > Eulipotyphla > Erinaceidae > Erinaceus > Erinaceus europaeus. The sequence goes on from NC_080179.1 coordinate 38,637,280, forward strand.
CTGACCTATCAAAATAAATAAATAAAATTTAAAAAGTCTTAAAAAAAAGAAGTGAAGGGGACAGTGATGTCTTGTGGTATTTTCATTATAGAACAATCAGAAACCACTGGATAAGACCAGATCTCATCCTTACAGTTGCTGGAAATGACACTAGCACAGACAAGGAATTGTGAACGCTGGGTGGAGCAAGATGTGGCCTGAATGGCAACAGCACCTCAGCACCCAGGTTTTCAGATTTGAGCTTCTATGACTCTCTATGAGAGTCTAAAATATTCATACCTCAACAAGCACATCAAATGTGCCTGGATCTGAATTTTTTTTTCCTTCTGCACAAGAAGAGAGTTATAATGCTCATACAGAAACTTCTCCAGATAATAGGACAAAACTAGTCTTAATAGATTTCATATGACTGAAATTATAGCAAGTGTCTTTTATGAACAAGTGGAATGAAAGTTAATCAGTAATCAGAGGAAAGTCAGAAATTTATAAAAATGTGGGCATCAAACACTATTTTGAACACTAAGTCATAGAAGACATCAACAAGGCAACCAGAAAACATTATGAAAGAAATGAAAATAGAAACACAGCACACCAAAAGCTATAGGGACAAGAAAACATAAGAGGAAGGTTAACAGGGAGTCGGGAGGTAGTGCAGTGGGGGTGCACAAGGTACAAAGTGCAAGGACCAGCAGAAAGATCCCAGTTCGAGCCCCTGACTCCCCACCTGTAGGGGAGTTGCTTCACAAGCAGTGATGCATGTCTGCAGATGTCTATCTTTCTCTCCCTCTCTCTGTCTTCCCCTCCTCTCTCCATTTCTCTCTGTTCTATTCAACAATGACCACATCAGTAACAACAACAATAAAAACAAGGGCAACAAAAGGAAATAATAATAATAATAATACAGTTTTAAAAAGAGGAAAGTTAACAGTGATGAAGATTTATTTTTTGGATGCCATGTTTATTGTTGAAAACTGGTGCCCACACAATAACTCCACTATTCTCATATAACATACATATATATTACATATAAAGGACATATATATACATATATATATTTACTTATAGAGCTGAGAGACTAAGACAGAGAAAGACACAAGGAGAGATAACTGGAGCACTGTTCTACCTCTTGTGATTTTCCCCTTCAAGTGGGGACTGGGGGCCTGAATCCACATCCTCACACATGGCCATGTGTGTACTCTACTGGGTGTGCCACCGTTATTTCTTAAACAACCTGATTTTATAACTCAAAAAGGAAAAAACACCTAGAAAAATAGGAGCAAATTCAAACCACAGTTAAGAGAAGGAAGGAAATTACAAATAGTTGAATGGAAATAAATGAATCAAATTCTAGAAAAGCAGTAGTTAAGGTAATGAAAATTAGAGCAGCAATATTTATTTGTCATCAAGGTTACTCCTGAGTCTTGGTGCCTACACAATGAATCCATGGCTTCCTATGGCCATTTTTTTCTTTCCTTTTATTTAATAGGACAGAGAAAAATTGAGAGAGGGAGGGAGGGACAGAAAGAAAAAGAGACACCATCAGCATTTCCTCATCTTTCCTGAAACTTCCTTCTTGTAGGTAAGGACCCGGGATTTGAACCTGAGTCTTTATACATGGTTACCTGTGTGCTCAACAGGGTGTGCCACTGTCCACCCCATAGATGGCAGTGATTTAGAGATAAACTTGATAATGCTTAACAGCCTAAGAAAAATGAAAACTCAGATACAAATTAGAAATGAAAAAAATATTACAATCAACACCACAAATATAAACAATTTAAAGAAATTACTATATACAATATATTGGATAACCTAGGAAAAGTGAGTATATTATTATTCTTTCTTTACTTGATAGGCGAGAGAGAGAAATTAAGAGGTAGCACTCAAGCACTCAAGGACTCAAGTCTGAACCTCCACTCCCCACTTGCAGAGGGGAAATGTCACCATCAGGAAGCAAGTACTGCTGGTATTTCTATTTCCCCTTTCCCTCTTAATTTCTCTCTACACAATGAATCCATGGCTTCCTATGGCCATTTTTTTCTTTCCCTTTATTTAATAGGACAGAGAAAAATTGAGAGAGGGAGGGAGGGACAGAAAGAAAAAGAGACACCATCAGCATTTCCTCATCTTTCCTGAAACTTCCTTCCTGCAGGTAAGGACCTGGGGTTTGAACCTGAGTCTTTATACATAGCTCCATCATTTTTACTTTGTACTAATTATTTTATTTTATTTTATTTTCCCTCCTTGTTTTTGTTTGACAGGACAGAAAGAAATTGAGAAGGGAGGAGAGACAGCTCCACTGCTTGTGAAGTGACCCCCATGCAGGTGGGGAGCTGGGTCTCAAACTGAGGTCCCTGCACATGTGGTGTATGTGCACTTAACTGGGTGTGCCACCTCCTGCCCCTCACCCCTTGGCTTTTACAAAGTATGAGTTACCAAGATTGAATCATGTGGTCTGGGAGGTGGTGCGGTGGTAAAGCACTGGATTCTCAAGCATGAGGTCCCGAGTTCAATCCCCAGAAGCACATGTTCCAGAGTGATGTCTGCTTTTTTCTATCTCCCCCTGTCTTTCTCATAAATAAATAAATAAATAAATAAATAAATAAATAAATAAATAATCCAAGGTTGAATCATGACAAGAAAGAAAATCTGCTATGACCAACAGGTAAGGAGACTGAATAGATAATCCTGGAAGAGAATTCTCGGACCACATGCATTCACTGAATTCAACCAAACATTTAGAGGCAGATTAACATTAATCGTGTTAAATGTATAAAAATCTGAAGAGGAGATAATATTCTTTAACTCTTTTTATGAGGTCAGCATTACTCTAATGTGATAGTCAGATAAGCACCCATAACAGGGCTGCCTTAACCACAGTTTCAATTAGAGCAGTCAACTGTGGTTTGGAAATATTATATACAATAAGAGAGGAGAACTCCATACCTCATATAACTTTGATTTTTATGTGTTGCTATAATTGTTCTATTATTATTATCATTACATGCTTACTATACCTAATTTATAAATTAAACTTTATCTTAGGTAAGTATCTGTAGGGACAAACATTGCCATTATAGAAACTAGTTCTTGCAGTTTCAGGCATCCACTGGGAGAACTCTGAATGCTTACCATGCAGTTTAGAAGGCAATACTGTTTAAGAAAACCACAGGACAACATTTATAATAAAACACAGATGCCAAAAATCTCAAAAAATCTTACCAAACTGAAATCAATGCCACATTATAAGATCATATACAACTATCAAGTGAGATTTATCCTTGGGTTGCAGGAATTGCTTTAACATATGTAGTTTGTGATACACCATTTGTTGGAGTGAGAGAGAGAGAGACAAAAATCTCATGATCATTAAAATGATCCTGGTTCTCACCAGTTGAGAGGAAGTTTTGTCACTAGTCGAACATTACTGCAGATGTCTCTCCTTTCATCTGCCCCCTTTTCCCTTCCTATCTTTCTCTTTCTTTGTATCCTTTGTGAAAAAAAAGAAACACAGAACAGTTTGGGTATAGAAAGAACACATCTCAATATAATAAGGCCATAGTTGGCAAACCCAGAAATAATATAATATCCAATACTGAGAGGTTGAAAATGCCTCCTCTGAGATCAGAAACAAGACAGAAATTTCAAAAAAGAATGCATTAAAAAGAATGTTGTAGGTCCCAACTGTAAGTTATGCAAAATAAGAAAGGAATAAAAGACACTTAAATTCCAAAAGAAGTTTTTGTTTGCAGATGATAGAACTTACATGTAAAAATTCTAATGGTTTCACTAAAAGTTCCTGTTAGAACTAATCAGTAAACTCAGTAAAATTTTAGGCTAGAAACTAAATAAACAGAAATCTATTATATTTTAAACATTATAAAAAACAAGTAAAGAAAATGAAGTAAACAATCCCATTCATGATAAGATAAAAAAGATGAAATACTTAAGAATAAATTTAACCAAGGAGTTAAAAGACTTGTATACAGAAAACTGTGATACTTTGATGAGATTAAAGGAGACACAAACAAATAAAAATATTTTTTGTGATTAAAAGAATTCATACTGTTAAAATGTGCATGCCAACTCAGTCATCTAGAAACTCAGTACAATCCTTATCAGAATTCTAATAGTATTTTCCAACTGAAATTCAGAAAAGACATTTCCAAGGCTCTCCAAAAACTTGAATGGCCAGAGCAGTCCTGAAGGTGATCAAAGATAGATGTGCATGTGGAGAAAAGGAAATTCTTGTGCACTGTCAGTGGGAATCTAAATTGGTCTGGTCACTAGGGAAAATAGTATGAAGGTTTCTCAAAAAATTAAAATAAGAAGCATTATATAGTTTAGCAATCCTACTTCTGGCTATATAAACAAAGATTGAGAGACTTCCAGAGGCAGAGCTACGAGCAGCAGATCGCTTTCTCTCCTCTCCTCTCCTCTCCTCTCCTCTCCTCTCCTCTCCTCTCCTCTCCTCTCCTCTCCCGGATCAACTAGGAATACCAAAGGACACCACTTGGGACTGAAACAAGACAGGACTAGAATGACCACAGGAACCCAGTAAATCACCAGTGAGCACAAACGTGTGGCTGGTGACAGAGAGGAGAGAAGAGCGTAAGGAGAGATTAAATGACTGCTAACAGTTCAGCAGTTTATCAGTTGAGACTCCACCTCCAGTCTGCTCCACCAACAAGGGGACAGCTTAAGGGAGGAGAGGACTCCCCAGAGACACACCAAGTGCAACTCTGAGTCTCCATTGCTACTACCCTCAGAATCTGGAGCAGTGACAGGAAGGGACACCAGGGGACAGAGATCTAACCAGGAAACTCAGAAGACCTATACCTCGGTGGCATAGCTGAGGGGCTGGGAAAGTCTCTTTGCATAACCACTGGATTATCTCTGCCACACCCTGCTTTATCTCTTGGTCAGGAGTCAGTGATTAAGCTAAGAAGCCTATTGATAGTTTAAAAGCCCTCAGGCTCCCATAGCCTGCAGGGAAGAAAAAAAAAGAGGCTTTTACACCACTGAGCTCCAACTCAGGGATTGAAATAACTGTTAACTTCCACCACTGTGAAGCCTTTAATTAATTTACTTAGACACAAGTCAATCCAGGCAGTAGTGATCAATAATTTGAAAAGTACTGATAAAGGGAACTCATAACATAATATATAAAATGGTTAAAACAACAAGAAAAAATATTGGAAAATCAAACCAGGACAAGAGTCCAGCTAAAAGTCCTCCAGAGGGTGAAGCACAAAATGAGTTCAACATCCAAACATTAGCTAAGGAAATAATAACAGGAGTAAGTAAAGAATTTGAAAAATTGTAATCAGAAATGCAGGAACAATAAATGAGAATATGGAAGAAAATACTAATTATCTCATGGTTATTAGAGAGCTGAAAGCTGAAATCACTGAGCTAAGAATGCAACTAGCTGAACAAGTTAAAACAGTATCAGAGCAGGGCAACAAAATAGATGAACTCCAGAAAACAGTAGAGGGCAGAGAGAATAGAATCTATGAGGCTGAAGACAGAATTAGCAAGATTGAGGATTAATTAGAGACAACTAAAAAAGAAATAAGAGATCTCAAAAAGAGATTAAGAGATACTGAAAACAACAACAGAGTCCTATGGGGTGACTTCAAAAGAAACAATATATGCATTATTGGCATACCAGAGGAAAAAAGAGAAGGAGAGAAAGAAAGCATTTTACAGGCCATAATAGCTGAAAACTTCTCTAGTCTAGACAACATCAAAGACATAAAGATTCAAGAAGCCCAGAGGGTCCCAAACAGAATTAACCCAAACCTAACGACACCAAGACATATCATACTTAGAATGGAAAGGAATAAGGATAAAGAAAGGATCCTGAAGTATGAAAGAGAAAAACAAAGGGTCACCTACAAAGGAAAACCCATAAGATTAGCAGCAGACTTCTCCATATAAACACTACAGGCCAGAAGAGAATGGCAAGATATCTATCGAGTGCTCAATGAGAAAGGCTTTCAGCCAAGAATACTATATCCTGCTAGACTGTCATTCAGACCAGATGGAGGCATCAAAACCTTCTCAGACAAGCAACAGTTGAAGGAATCAACCATCACCAAACCTGCCCTGAAAGAAGTTCTGAAAGGTCTCCTATAAAGAACCAGACCACCACAAATAGGACATATATCAAAACATTCTAAAACTCTACAAGAATGGCGTTAAAATATCTTCAATCTTTGATATCAATAAATGTCAATGGCCTGAATTCACCTATTAAAAGACACAGAGTAGGAAGATGGATCAGAAAACACAACCCAACAATATGCTGTCTACAGGAAACCCACCTAACTCAACAAGACAAACACAGACTTAAAGTGAAAGGATGGAAAACTATCATACAAGCCAATGGTCCACAAAAAAGGGCAGGAGCAGCTATTCTTATATCTGACATGATAGACTTTAAAATAGATAAGATTAAAAAAGATAGGAATGGACACTACTTAATGCTCAGAGGATCAGTCAATCAAGAGGACTTAACAATTATTAACATCTATGCACCCAATGAGAAGCCATCTAAATACATGAAACTTCTACTGAAAGATCTACAGCAATATATTAACAGAAACACAATAATAGTAGGGGACTTCAACACCCCTCTCTCTCAACTTGACAGATCATCCAGGCAGAAAATCAATAAAGACATAAGGGAACTAAATGAAGAGACAGATAAACTAGAACTATTGAACATTTTCAGAGTCATTCATCCCAAGAAACTGGAATACACATTTTACTCAAATCCACATGGGTCATTCTCAAGGATAGACCATATATTAGGCCACAAAGACAGCATCAGCCAATTCAAGAGCATTGAAATCATGCCAAGCATCTTCTCAGACCACAGTGGAATTAAACTAACACTTAACAATCAACAAAAGATTAGTAACAGTCCAAAAATGTGGAAGCTCAACAGTACACTTCTTAACAACTTCTGGGTCAAAGAGGAAATCAAGGAAGAAATCAAAATGTTTCGAGAGTTCAATGAAAATGAAGACACAAGCTATCAAAATATTTGGGACACAGCTAAAGCAGTCCTAAGAGGGAAGTTCATAGCTATACAAGCACACATTAGGAAACAAGAAAAAGCACAAATAAACAGACTGATTGCACATCTTAAAGACCTAGAAGAACAACAAAGGAACCCTAAAGCAACCAGAAGGTCAGAAATCACTAAAGTTAGGGCAGAAATGAATGACATTGAGAATAGGAAAACCATACAAAAGATCAACGAAAGTAAATGTTGGTTCTTCGAAAGAGTAAACAAAATTGACAAACCTTTAGCCAGACTCACAAAACAAAAAAGGGAGAAGACCCAAATAAATCGGATAGTAAATGAAAGAGGAGATATCACAACAGACATCACAGAAATTCAACATATCATGCGAGGCTTCTATGAACAACTATATGCCACCAAGCTAGAGAACCTGTAAGAAATGGACGATTTCCTAGATACCTACTCACTTCCAAAACTAAGTAAAGAGGAAATGGATAACATGAACAGGCCCATCACAGCTAATGAGATTGAAACAGTTATCAAAAATCTCCCCAAAAACAAAAGTCCTGGACCAGATGGTTTTACAAATGAATTCTACAAAACCTTCAAAGAAGAACTAATACCTCTACTTTTAGAAGTCTTCCAGAAGATTGAAGACACTGGAATACTCCCTGCCAGCTTCTATGAAGTCAACATCACTCTGATACCAAAAGCAGACAGGTACACCAAAAAAGAAAACTACAGACCAATGTCTCTGATGAACATAGATGTGAAAATATTGAACAAAATTCTAGCCAACCGGATACAGCAGTATATCAAAAAGATTGTTCATCATGACCAAGTGGGGTTTATCCCAGGCATGCAAGGTTGGTTTAATATACGTAAGTCAATCAATGTGTAATATACGTAAATCAATCAATGTGATCCACCACATCAACAAAAGGAAGACCAAAAACCACATGGTCATATCAATAGATGCAGAGAAAGCCTTTGACAAAATACAACATCTCTTTATGATCAAAACACTACAAAAAATGGGAATAGATGGAAAATTCTGAAGATAGTGGAGTCTCTATATAGCAAACCTACAGCCAACATCATACTCAATGGTGAAAAACTGGAAGCATTTCCACTCAGATCAGGTACTAGATAGGGCTGCCCACTATCACCATTACTATTCAACGTAGTGTTGGAAGTTCTTGCCATAGCAATCAGGCAGGAGCAAGGAATTAAAGGGATACAGACTGGAAGAGAAGAAGTCAAACTTTCCTTATTTGCAGATGATATGATAGTATACATGGAAAAACCTAAGGAATCCAGCAAGAAGCTTTTGGAAATCATCAGGCAATACAGTAAGGTGTCAGGCTACAAAATTAACATTCAAAAGTCAGTGGCATTTCTCTATGCAAACACTAAGTTAGAAGAAGTTGAAATCCAGAAATCAATTCCTTTTACTATAGCAACAAAAACAATAACATATCTAGGAGTAAACCTAACCAAAGAAATGAAAGACTTGTATACTGAAAATTATGAGTCACTACTCAAAGAAATTGAAAAAGACACAAAGAAGTGGAAAGATATTCCATGTTCATGGGTTGGAAGAATTAACATCATCAAAATGAATATATTACCCAGAGCCATCTACAAATTTAATGCTATCCCCATCAAGATCCCAAGCACATTTTTTAGGAGAATAGAAAAAATGCTACAAATGTTTATCTGGAACCGGAAAAGACCTAGAATTGCCAAAACAATCTTGAGAAAAAAGAACAGAACTGGAGGCATCACACTCCCAGATTTCATACTGTATTATAGGGCCATTGTCATCAAAACTGCTTGGTACTGGAACATGAATAGACACACTGACCAGTGGAATAGAATTGAGAGCCCAGAAATGAGGCCCCACACGTATAGACATCTAATCTTTGACAAAGGGGCCCAGACTATTACATGGGGAAAGCAAAGTCTCTTCAACAAATGGTGTTGGAAACAATGGGTTGAAACATGCAGAAGAATGAAACGGAATCACTGTATTTCACCGAATACAAAAGTAAATTCCAAGTGGATCAAGGACTTGGATGTTAGACCACAAACTATCAGATACTTAGAGGAAAATATTGGCATAACTCTTTTCTGCATACATTTTAAAGACATTTTCAATGAAACGAATCCAATTACAAAGAAGACTAAGGCAAGTATAAATCTATGGGACTACATCAAATTAAAAAGCTTCTTCACAGCAAAAGAAACCACTACCCAACCAAGAGACCCCTCACAGAATGGGAGAAGATCTTTACATGTCATACATCAGATAAGAGTTTAATAACCAACATATATAAAGAGCTTTCCAGACTCAACAACAAGACAACAAATAACCCCATCCAAAAATGGGGGGAGGACTTGGACAGAATATTCACCACAGAAGAGATCCAAAAGGTTGAGAAAAACATGAAAAAATGCTCCAAGTCTCTGATTGTCAGAGAAATGCAAATCAAGACAACAATGAGATATCACTTCACTCCTGTGAGAATCTCATACATCAGAAAAGGTAACAGCAGCAAATGCTGAAGAGGATGTGGGGTCCAAGGAATCCTCCTGCACTGCTGGTGGGAATGTCAATTGGTCCAACCTCTGTGGAGAACGGTCTGGAGAACTCTCAGAAGGCTAGAAATGGACCTACCCTATGACCCTGCAATTCCTCTCCTGGGGATATATCCTAAGGAACTCAACACATCCATCCCAAAAGATCTGTGTACACATATGTTCTTGGCAGCACAATTTGTAATAGCCAAAACCTGGAAGCAACCCAGGTGTCCAACAATAGATGAGTGGCTGAGCAAGTTGTGGTATATAGACACAATGAAATACTACTCAGCTATAAAAAATGGTGAGTTCACTGATTTCAGCCGATCTTGGATGGACCTTGAAAAAATCATGTTGAGTGAAATAAGTCAGAAACAGTAGTATGAATATGGGATGATCTCACTCTCAGGCAGAAGTTGAAAAACAAGATCAGAAAAGAAAACACAAGTAGAACCTGAAATGGAATTGGCATATTGCACCCAAGTAAAAGACTCTGGGGTGGGTGGGTGGGGAGAATACAGGTCCATGAAGGATGATAAATGACATAGTGGGGGTTGTATTGTTAAGTGGGAAACTGGGGAATGTTATGCATGTACCAACTATTGTATTTACTGTTGAATGTAAAACATTAATTCCCCAATAAAGAAATAATTTAAATAAAAAAAACCCCAAAAAACCCACAAAGATTGAAATAAGGTTTTTGAGAAGAGATTTGCATTCTATGTTCATTGTGCACAATAGTGAAGGTATGAAAATAATCTAAGTGTCTGTCAATGAATGAAAAACAAGATATTATATAAATATAACATGGACAAGAAATGGGTGAGTTTTGCAGTTAATGTGATGTGTAGTGGGTAGGCTGTTTTTCTGGTGGTGTTTATGAGAGAGCTTCAGTTGACTGCTCTGTTTCATTCCCAGACACAGAAATCTCTGAGGAACCTAGCCCATCCGGCTCTTATCTCTGGTCTTGGAGTCAAATGAGATTGGTGGTAAGCCTGAGTAGAAGAGAAGAGGGCTATTTCTGTGATGGGGCAAGGGTGGGTGAGATGAAGTAGTTCCTGCAGGACTACCAGCTTTCCCCCCCATCCAGAGCCCTCAGGACGCACATCATAGAATCCACCAGGACATTAGTAGGGTGACTTTAATAATGGACATTTACAAGATACGAGAGTTGGGAAACCACAGGACTCAGTTCTGCAACAGTCCTGGAGTGTTCACAGAACTTTTAAGATGCCTCCCTTTCAGGAGGGAGGGATTCGGAGGAGGGAGAACTCTTGCTGGAACCAAGAGATGTGCTTCTAGACAGCAACTCTGGCCTTTGCTCGGTTATGGAAGGAAGGTGCTCTCCGAAGGTCTTGCTGAGGGATCCGTCAGATGAGGAGAACTGATGGAGAGTCCTTCTGAGTCCCAGTGTGTCTGCTGACACTGAGGGACTGGGGGTAGGGTTGGGGTGCCCTCTTGCTCCTGGATCCTACTCTGTCTTGGATGCTAAATTCTGGGAAGCCAGAGTTGCGAGTCTCCAGGCCATGTTACCCCTGGGCAAACCTGATTCTTTTCTCAGAAGCTCTAGATTCTGACAGGGATTTTTTTTCTCAGTACCTTTTCTTCCTTCTTCTTCTTCACAATCCAGAAAAAGTAGTATCTGGACCAGGGAACATGGTGGGGAGATGGGTAAGTCAGGGAGTAGGTGCGTCTTCCTTGGGGGGTGTTGGGACTTGGAGAAGTCACTCACCCACCTCCAGCTATGCTTGCCAGGGGAATGATAAAGAAGAGGCTTGCAGCCCAGATGTAGGTGCTCTGGGCCCTGCCTGTGGATGTGAAAAGAGGAATCAGTTTTTAGGGGGAGCAGACATGGCCATATGTAGACATAGCAAGAAGTCTACATTATTCCTTTCATTCATTCACCCATTCAGTCACTGACTTGCAAACACTTATTGAGAACCTACTGTATTCCTGACACACATATCCTTCCTTTCTAGGAAGGATATAAGTAAGCTATTATGCTGTGGTGTCCAAGGAAAGTGGTGCATGGGGAGAAAAGGGAAGTCTTGAGGTGGGAATCTTATAGAAGCTTCTGAGGAAGCAAAACTTTGAAAGACATGCAGAAGTTCAGTTGAGGTGGCCCCATGGTGGCACACCTAGTAGAGCACACACATTATGATGTGCAAGGATAAAGGTTCAAGGCCCAAGTTCACATCTGCAGGAGGGGAAGCTTCATGTTCAATGAAGTAATGCTGTAGGTATCTTTCTTCCTCTACCTCTCCTCTCTCAACTTCTCCCTGTCTCTATACAAAATCAATCAATAAATAAATATTTTAAAAAGAAGCTTAGTTCCTATAGTCAGGAGCCAAACTGTACTCCTGACAGAGGACAATGTTCAAGGTGGGAGCTGTGAAGCTACTTGTATGTCTGTCCCCTGAGCACTTCAGTAGGACTGGGGAGGTGATCATGGGAAGCTTACACAGTGTTCTCAGGAAGGGTGGGTTTCATCTGGGGGCAACTAGGAACCAATGAAAATTACAGGGAGGAAGAGTCATAGGTGGACTTGTTTCCTTGGGAAAAGATTCTTTGGTTTCTGGGTAAGATATGACCAAGAAGAAATGGAAGGCCAAATGAGAGAGAGGATGTTACTATAATTTGGGTTGGTGATGAGGGTGCCTCAGTGGTGAGTGTTAGGATGAAAACATGGTCTCTGATGGACGGGAGGGAGGTTCAGATCCTGGAGCAAGATGGTGGAGGAAGACCTAGGTGGGGGGTTACAGTGTTGTGCAGAAAACTGAGAAGAGTTACACATGTTCTAACTACTGTATTTACTTTCAACTATAAACCTAATCCTCCAATTAAAAAAAAAAGAATGCAGACATGGCAACACACTGGAGATTTAGCAAGTCTTGGTGACTAACCACACTGAGTATAGGGGAGGGAGGTCCTTTTGGGGTTGGGAGTTTATAGTGAGGGTCCTTGAGGGGAGTACAGATGTGAGATGTGGGTGGAAATAACATGTGAGAACCTCTCTAGGCATGCTGGCTTTGAAGACTCAAGGGAGGTCCAGGGGAAATGGATAAGTGTCAGAGCCTCAGAGGCCCTGAAGACAGAGATGTGGAAATGAGGAATTTTCAGAAGATGGCACCCTTGGCATTGAGGATGAAGTACAAGAACAGCTCAGGTTGGTACAGAGGAGGAAGACATTCAGACAGATGCCTGACATCTCAGGGAAGGTATGAAGGAGGCTAGAGGACAGATGGCCCTCTGGACAGTTACCTGGGCAGAGTTTAGCATCTCTGCAGGTGAGGTAGTGCATCTTGCATCTTGCACAGTCCATGACCTCCAGGATATGTAGGTCTGTGAGAGGGCATGGACAGGAGTCTTAAAGGGTGCTAAGTGCTCCCAACCCCCTGCCCATACCCAGACCCCGAAGACACTTACCACAGGAGCTATTGCAGACTGGCCAGGAGGGTGAGATAGTAGAGAAACTGAGGTGCTGGGGAGGCAGACAGAGTCAGAAGGGGTCGAGGTGTGAGTAGAGCTAGAAGGAGGTGGGCAAGATGGGGTCTCCTGGGAGTGGTGGCAGGGGCTCATTGGACTATCTTTTCTTAGGGTTTGTAAGGAGGTGAAAGGTGGGGGGGCTTGGTGGGAGGTGCTCAGGGACAGCCACTCCCCACTTACCCTTTTCTTTCAGCTCCTCAGAACGTTCGCTCAGCTTCTTGGAAAACAGCTTTTTCTGGACATGAATCTCATCCATTAGTAGCTGCTTATCTAAGAAGGAAGGGAAGGGTTCCAGCATCATATGTTTTTTAGGGGTGGGACCATCTTGATAACTTTCTTCAGGTGGGGTGTTCAAACTAGTAGTTTGAAACAAGGCAAACCTCAGAGCTGTGTCCACCCACACCCTCCTGGGACTAAGCCCTGAGACCCTTGGTTTCTCACTGTCTCGCATCTTCTTAATGGATTCTTCTATGTGATTGAACAACTTGGCTGCTTCTTCTTCTAAATGTTCTTGTCCTGGGAATGAGATGTGGAAGGGAAGGGCAGTGGGAAAGAAAGATGTCAGGCTAGTTGAAGGGGCCAGACCCAAGCCTCAGTCTCCTGACTGTGCCTCACCAAGATACCAGGGTCTGAGGAAGGTGTTGTCCTCCCTGAACAAGGAGTGGATGCTCTGGGAGAGCTCTGCAGGGGGGCCTGGGGTGCCCCAGAGGACCTGAAGGTCATAGTCCATCAAGGCAGGCAACTCTGGCCAGCAGAGGAGGCAGCTCTTTCCATGGGCAACAGGCAGGAGACAGCTTAAGAGGAGAAAAAGCATCTTCTGAGTTCTCCTGTCCTCACCCCTCCTGCCCTGCCAGGCAGTTCCAAGCAGAATGTCTGTCCCCTAGGAAACCACATTCTCTCTGCAGAACAAGTCCACATTCTGCAGGGTGGTTACAGGGCCAACCAGGGTGGGAGTCTACAGTGTCCTCTGATGGTGGGGTCACTGATGCTCAGACAGTCAGAAAGATGGTGGTATACTCTGTGCTGGGTGCTGAGGTATCCTGATGGTGTTAGTCCTGGAGGGAATAGTTTTGCAGAACTGAGATTCGACAGGCAAGGAGAAGGTTGTGTATGAAAGCCATCTGCGTTCAGTGAGCCTCCGTCACTTTTCCACATGGAAGTGGTCAGCTGTAGGAAAGTGCAGGAGCAGACATCTCTTTCAAAGGGCAGCTGACTTATGCTTGGCCAAATCAGAGGTATTTAGACAGCTTCTTCCACCATAGTGTAGACTATAGAGTGCAAACAGAGTTCTAGTTACTGTGTTGAAATCCAGAGGAAGAAGTTATCCACAGGGCAGCTATTCTTAGTGTAATATCATTGAAGAAGAACAAAAGTTCTGATGCTCCAGTAAAGAAAACAAACAAACAAAACAAAACAATGATATTCTTTGACTTTCCATGTCATAGTGATATTCTTTCACTGTCCATATCATGGTTCCAATAACTTCTGAGTGTGTCAAGCTGGATTCTGAGCAGAATAAGAGGACTTATTATAAAGCAAACGAGAGACACAAACAATGCAATACAAGAGACAAAAAATAATGGTAAGAATTTAAAATAAAAGAAGATGAAAGTCACAGGAGTAAGGGGTGTTACAGAGGTACTGTAGGAAGCAAATGCAAACTTAGAATCCCACTACATTGAAATAGTCAAGAACCTTGATAATAAGTAATAGAAAAAAAAAGTCAGTGAATGACTGTTGTTGATTAAAACTCTAATAGCAAGGGCCTGGGAGATAGTTCCTCTGGTTGAATGAATATTGAGTTTCAGTATTTAGAGTCTTTATTGGGTTTCATTATGTTTGGCTGGATAGATGAGATAAACCATTGGCCTTGTGGCTGAAGTCTGCTTTCCCAGGAGCTTGGGTCTATATTGTATAACTCAAAGTTCCAGCTGTCTAATAACAGGGTTGGTCTTTCTGGCTGAACTAGCCCCAATCCCAAGTCTCTTTAATAGGACGAAGTCAGAGATGAGACCATGCACTCAGGAACCAAGGTCAGCTAAATGCTCTTTCCCCCTCCCCCCAATTGCTCTCTTTCATTTATTTTGGAGAGAAAAAGAAATCAAGTGGGAAAGCAGAGATGGAGAGGGAGAAAGAGACACCTGCACAACCACTCCACAATTCATAAGGTCTTTCCCCTCCCTACACTCTATGCCAGGTGGCAACCTGAGGCTTGAACCTGGTCTTTGTGCCTGGCAACGTGTGCACTCTTCTGGGTGCACCGCCACTAGGCTCCTCTTTATTAAATGACAGTAGCGCATAGTAGGTTTTTTTTTTTCCCACCAGGGTTATTGCTGGGGTTTGGTGCCTGCACTAAGAATCCACTGCTCCTGGCAGCCATTTTTTCCATTTTCTTGTTACTGTTGGATAGGACAGAAAGAAATCAAGAGAGGAGGGAAAGGCTGAGAGGGGGAGCGATAGATAGACACCTACAGACCTGCTTCACTGCTTGTGAAGAGACTCCCCCTTCCCCCCTGCAGTAGGGAGCCAGGGGCTTTGCACCATGTGCATGTAAACTGGTACACTACTGCCTGGCCCCCTGCACAGTAGTCTTTACCACTCACTGGCTTGAATTTTCTTGGATCCAGGCTCTTCAGTGCTTTTTGCTTCTCTTGAAAACTTCTGGTGGGTCCTCAGGTTCCAAGCAGAAGTTTACATTTTCAGATCTTGAGTTGTATGGGGCTTAAGATGGTGGCAGTGAGAGGAGAGATCTGGGTGCAAGCAGGGCATTGGGAGGGTGTCTATATGAGCAAGTGCATGACCACTTACTTAGTTGTCAAAATAAATATAGATCTGTGAATTCTGTCCAGCTGTATGGGGAAGCTTGGTTGAGAAGGTTTGTGTTAAAATCAAGAGATTGGTATCTGGCTGGTCAATGCTTTTACAAGAGGTTGGAATTAGTTGTTTGATTTCTTTTAAATGAGAAAATTAGAAAAAACGCCTTCACCAGGTGCCTCACCATAAATGAAACATTCATTTCATTTTCTTTCTGGTTAGAACTTCAGTCTTGAAATGCTTTGTTGTCTCTACTTAGAATGATCAATGGGGAAGCCTGAAGGCATTTCTCCTGCAGAATTTGTTGGTAGAGAACATTAAAACTGCATGAAGCCACTTATGTAATTTTAATGACTATCGGAGGGATTTTGACTAGAATTGGAAGAATTTAAAGTGTGAGGCTTCTTGTGGGAAAGGTGGAAGCCACTGTCCTTTGATGTCTGAAGGGGCAAGGTCAGTCATCCAGGGGGCACCTCCCACTTCATAGATCAGTGTTGCTGGGTAGAGACAAGGGCCTGACAGTCAGCAGACACAGCCTTAGAACTCTGCAGAACCACAGAGAGCCAGAGCTGGATGTCTCCTCACAGAGGACTCTGTGCACCCTGTCCTTGCCCTCAGGAGTGGTGAGCTACCAGCCACAGTGTGATTGAGCTTCTGGATTCAAACTATGTGCCTTTTCAGACCAGTGCCCATCATGCATATGCACACACATTCCCATTTCTCTTCAGTTTGTCCACTGTGTACTCACTGAGCTCAGCTCCTGCATCCACAGTAACTCTGCCTTCTCTGTTAGGGACTTGATTCCACTCCTTTCTCTCATCCTTCCTGGTCAAGTCCTTCTCCATTCTTCCTTCATCATGGCCTGAAGTGGGCCTGCACTCAAGCATTCTGCAGAACTTTAATTTTTTAGATTACCCTTATTTATTGGATAGAGACAGCCAGAAATTGAGAGGGAAGGGGGGAGCTAGAGAGGGAGAGAGACAGAGAGACACATGCAGTCCTGTTTCACCACTCATGAAGCTTTCCCTCTGCAGGTGGGTACTGGGGCTTTAACCCAAGGTCCTTATACATTGTAGCATGTGCACCATCACCTGGCTCCAAGGTGCAGATGTCTTATCCTCTGTGTAGGTTTCAGGGTCAGAGATATACAGGGAAAAAATCTGTAGTCTCTAATCAGCCCTGTCTGTGATCCCAGGCTACTCATTCTGCTCTAGGGATAATAATGATGTTCTCATAGAGTTGAGACAAACATGGTTTAAAACAGAGAACTGGGGAGTTGGGCGGTAGCACAGTGGGTTAAGTGCATGTAGTACAAAGCGCAAGGATTAAGGATTAAGGATCCTGGTTGGAGGCCCAGCTCCCCACCTGCAGGGGAGTTGTTTCACAGGTGGTGAAGGAGATCTTCAGTTGTCTATCTTTTTATCTTTTATCTCTCTGTCTTCCCCTCCTCTTTCCATTTCTCTCTGTCCTATCTAACAATGACAACATCAATAACAACAACAATAATAACTACAAGAACAATAAAAAACAAGGGCAACAAAAGGGAAAATAAATAAATTAAAAAACAACAACAGAGAACTAAGCACAATGACTACCATATTGTAAGCACTACTTATAGTAATAACAATAACAGCACCCACACCAGCTGCCAGCACTGTCAGTATTATTGCGGGGAAGCCCGCGGCTTAGCATTATCACTTGTCTAGCATTTTGGGGGGATTCTGGATAGATGTTGTGGAAGAGACCCCCCTCAGTGGAGAAAGACTGAACCTGATGACTGACTTTGAGGTCCCTTCATTTGCCTTTGGCTACCTTTCATGAGCTGGTTGATCTTGCATGGGATACATGACCTCCTGGGGCCTCCATTTTTTCCTGTGTGGTTTCTTTCTTGTTTGGGAGAGAGTAGTATTAGTGAGTGATTGAAGCTCTGTGTCTGGGAGGGAGAATGAAGACTGGGCTTAGTCATTTCCAGAGGGAGAGGTTAGAAAGACTTGTGGGACAGGGTTCTCTGCAGAGCAGCTTGAAGGCTTTGAGAGCAAGGCCCCTCCCCTTGAATCTGGCTTCCATCCAGAACACTTGGTTCAAGAGCCTGTCTTCGAAGCATTCCCTTAATGGTTCCAGGTGATCGCTGAAGCAAAGTGCACAAAAACTCCCTGTAAATGCCTGTAATGGGGCTCGGAATTGGGCCCTGCAGGATTATTAGAGCCATCCATCTTAATTATACTGAAAATCACTTATGTGCTTTACATAACAGCACATTACCATTTCCCAAAACTGAGTCAGCCTGGCAGTGTTCTCTCTCCTCTCTCTCTGTCTCTCTCCTCTCTCTCTCTTTCTCTCTCTCCCTACCCCACCTCCATCCTCCTTTCTCCCTTCATTTCCCTCCTCCCTTTCTTTCTTTCTCTCCTCTTGCAGTGTTTTCTTTAGGTTACATATATATTTTTTTGTTCTTCTCTCTCCTTGGTGGGACCTTGGCTGTCTCTAACCTCTAATTCCTCTTTCCTAGTGGACTTTGGTCTCAGGGGTGGCTCCAGGGGGAATGGACTCTCCTGCCATGGGAACATCTCAGATTCCTCACATTTCACACTTATTCAACACTTAACATGGCCTTGTCAGGTCCATGTGCTTATCTCCATTTTACAGATACAGGAGAGACACAGGTTCAGAAAAGAAGTAACTTTCCCAAAGCAGGACAGCTAAGCCTTCAGTCTTTGTGTGTGAATATCCTACCTAAAACTTGAGGTGTATGTTTCCAGTTCCCACATAAGGGATCTGACACATGATAGAAACTCATAACAGCTACTGGGCAGGGTTGATGGACTCCCCTACCTCAGGACTGGTGTGGCCTTTAGGTAGTGCCCACTGTCTTATTGCCTTATCTTTAATTTGTTTTTTAGTGATTTAATATTGATTTACAAAATTATGAGATAACAGGGGTATAATTCCACTCCACTCCCACCACCAGAGTTCTGTGTCCCCATTCCCTGCATTGGAAATAGCAGTGTTTCTCCCAAGGTCACAAATATAGGTTGACTATTATTTCTATAACTATCTATCTATATTTGTGTATATATTTGCTTATTTTTTCTATGGTTCCATATTCTCTTCCTTTCTATTCTTATTACTATTTCCAAATGTCCTTCCTTTTTGCTCTTTTCTCTCTGGGTCCTGATGGAATGAAGTTCAGAGCCTTCTGGTCATCTTCCCCTATCATTTCTCCCCTGCTTGGGGTATCAAAACTCTTTCTGGGATGTAGATTACTGACTCATCTTACCAGCTCTTTTTAGCCACTCCCTAACTTAGAAGCTGGGAGTATATGGTTAGAGAACATCCTGGAGAGATGTTGTGTTAGGATTCTCTAGAGTAAAAGAAATGTTTATCAGTTTGTTTACCTATCAATCAATCTATTATCTATCTATCTATCTATCTATCTATCTATCTATCTATCTATCTTCTATCTCTATCCACCTATCTTTTCCTAAATTTATATAACTATTAGGAATTGATTCATACAGGTCTGAAATCTACAGAGCAGATATTCCATTTTTAGTCCAAAGGTCTAAGGTTGTCATGAAACCCGTAGAGTTGATCTAGTTCATAGGTCTTCAGACAGGAAGAATTCTTTCGACTCAAAGTAGATTTATTTATTCATTTGTTTGTTTATTTACTTATTTATTTTTGTTCTACTCTGTTTTTCATTTGACTAGATGAGACCCATTCCCATCAGGAGGGCAATTTGCTTCCCTCAGTCTATGATTTAAATGTTAGGCTCATACAGAAATAGCCTCACACAAATGCCCAGAATCTGTCTGAGTACATATCTGGGTACCCCATGGCCTAGCCAGTTTGACACCCAATGAATCATCATGGGTGGACAATGTGTTGGGGACAGGACTCAGCTTCCTCTTCTCTGGAAGGCATATGATCTCCATGAATGTGATTCCTGGATCAATGACCATGAGATGTGCCTAGTCCATGAGGCTTTCTGCTGAACACATGCTGGCCACTCTCAGCTAGCCCTGCCTGAGAGGTGCCCAGTCAGTGCGATGAATGCACTTAAACACTCAGCTTCTTCTCATTGGACCTCTCTAGATTTGGTATCTGCAGAGCTGAATAAGATACATCAAAATGACAGTTGTTCTTTGGGGCTGCAGAGCCATGATTATCTTGATTTTCTTTTTTTAAATTTTTTTTATTTATTCCCTTTTGTTGCCTTTGTTTTTTTTTTATTATAGTTATTACTGATGTCATTGTTATTGGATAGGAAAGAGAGAAATGGAGAGAGAAGGGGTGAGGGGAGAGAGAAAGACACCTGCAGACCTGCTTTACTGCTTGTAAAGCGACTCCCTTACAGGTGAGGAGCTGGGGGCTTGAACTGGGAGCCTTATGCCGGTCCTTGCACTTTGTGCCACATGCGCTTAACCTGCTGCGCTACCACCTGACTCTCTGACTTGATTTTCTATGTCATCATAACTTCTAGCCTGAAATGCTGTTCCACATATGTGGTGTGAAAGGAAAAGCCTGAGGGTGGCAACTTGACTTTGATTTTTGACCTTTTTTCCCCTGGGTAAGCTTTCCAGGCTGGCCCAAGAAGTGATTTGGGTAAGATGCATGCTCTGATATGCTCTTCAAGCCAAGTTAGGTGGGAGACACTAGCCTCTTTTTAATTATCTGGTAAGCTTTAAAGTTATGTGAAAAGCAACATTAGGAAGTCTAGAAAAGGGAATAGATGTCAGCATGGCAAAAGGAAACCACTAATTGGGAGCAGATTTTTCATCTAAATCCCTTTCTCATACTCAAGGAATGACATGTGGGGAGATTGGGTACGTTCAATGGCTGAGTTGATGCACTACACCTTAGGTACTGAACAAGAGGCTCCTGGTCCACTTGGTCATCTTCAGGTCAAAGGTTCTCCCTTTGGATGGGGCACAGAGCTGTTCATTTTATCTTGATGTGGAGCTAATGGGAGGAAACTCTGGTCAAAGTCAGGTGCAGAGAGCAGAATTACAGCTACAGGCAGTGAAAGGTTATCTTTCTTGGTAACTCTGAGGCCTAGTCAGGATAAGACTGTGCTTTATTTGTCTATCTCCAAGGATAGTCACAGTACCAGTTAGATATTCACTTTGTTTTCTCTCTGGGTCCCCAGCACCAAGCATAAGGTCTGGCCCAGAGCAGATGGGCTAAGATGTTTGTTGGAATGAGTGGAGGGAAAAGTGGGTGGGAAGTGGATGGACACATGAATAGATGATTAGGCAAATGGATGGATGTGCTGATAAATTTGTTAAATGTGTGGGTGGGTGGATGAATGAGTGAATGTCTAGATGCATGTATATGTGGAGGGTGGGTAGGAGTGTGGGTGGGTGCTTGAATGGATGAGTGGATTAGCTGTGTAGATGAGTAGGCTGGTGAGTTGGTGAGTAAAATGGTAAAGAATGAGTTGACAGGTGTGTGGGTCGTTGAGTGGATGTATTGATATATGGATAGGTAAATGGATGAGCCAACACATGTGTGATGGATGGGTGGGTGAGAGGGGTTGTGTAGGTGGCTTATGGAGGGAATCCATTCTAGTCTCAGTGAAGACTTTGGCAGAGCGCTTTTCTTCCTGCTAAAAGGTGGAAACACCTTCCTTTAGGACTTTTGTGGGAAAGTCTCCTCTCTCTCTCTCTCTCTCCCACCCCCCTCTGATGAGGTCATAATGTGGCAGGTCCCTGGATATATGGGAACTTAAATATGCTGAGACATTTAGACCAAATCCCTTTCATACACTTGATAGTCAATTCACCTTCCTATAGACTGAGATGCTCGTGCCATACCCTGCGGGGCCGTAGCAGAGCCAGAGCAGCATGGAACGTGGAAACTCAGTGTTCCCAGTGAGTGTGATGCCAGGACAAGGTGGGGGTGGGGGTTTTAGTGTCAGTGGAGGAAGCAGGAGACAAGCCAACCAAGGGCAAAAAAAAAAAAAAACAACCTCAGGAGACACTACATTTTGGATTGTGGTTTTCAGGTTGTCTCATTTCATATGAGAACTAGGAAAAACAGCTTGCTACACTGGGGTGGAGTGGGGGTGGGGTGGGTTTCCAGGGCCTCCCATGCCTCAAGCTAGATGTATTAGGCTCACGGCCTTCTGAGTAGAGCACCTTTTGTACCTCCTGTCCGGTCAGCATATTTAACTGGAAAAGAAGGCAGTGTGTTGTCCACCTTCTTTTGTGTTTGCTATTCCATGGCTGAATGACTCAAACCCCATTTATCATCTGGTGGGTGTCTCTGCACCCTATACTGCACTGCACTCCCCCATCTCCAGAAGGGGCTTTTTGAGGGATGAGACTTGTGTCATATGTTCATCATGCAAACTTAGATGGAGGAGAGAGAAATAATGAAGAGAGAGAGATGGCAAAGTGAGCAAGTGGTGGAGTTGTGGAATTTCATGTCACTAGGACTACACACATGAATTATTTTGGCACAACTTAAATAAAAAATATTCTGAGAAGGTAAATAAGCCACCAAAATGATGCTGGGAGGTGGCATTCCTGGCTGAGTGTACATATTACACTGCACAAGGATCCAGGTTCAAACTCCCAGTCCCCACCAGCAGGGAGAAAGCTTCATGACATGAGCAGAGCTGCCGGTGTCTCTCTGTCTCTATCCCTCTCTCTCTCCTCCCATACCTTCTCAATTTCTGGCTGTCTGTATCCAATAAATAAATATAATAAAAAATAAAAAATAAAGAAGCCACTGAAAGCAAATAGTCCCGCTGGTGGGTTCTGCCTTTTGAAAGGAGTTGAGCTATGTTCCTGTGATTACATATCTGTCTCCCTTTTGTGCGTTTTCTACTGTGGGAAACAGGTCTTATTTATCTTCATTCCCTGAAGCCTAGAGCAAAACCAAAAATCTGCTGAGACTCAACAAAACTTCCTTCTCAAGAGTGGGGAAGGGCAGTAGCTGTGCTTGTATGAATGTGTTATTATGGTGTAGCAAGAAGTAGCCAGTTCTCAGGAAAGCCATGGCTTATTTTTCTATGTTTTCCTATGCAAAAATGCATCATGACCTTTTTTTTAAATTTCTTTATTGGGGATTACTGGTTTACAATCAACAGCAAAACAATATATAATAGCTTGTACATGCATAACATTTCCAAATAACAGTACAACCCCCAATAGGTCTTCCTCTGCCATCATGTTCCAGGATTTTGGAGTTTCAGAAAAGAGTCTCTTTGTATAACCATTATGCTATCTACCACAGAATAGTTTGAGTTGAGGTTTGTGCATAAGACAAACTGACCAGTTACCCAGAGGCTACAGAAAATTACTCACCTGACGTTAAGTAGTCAGAAAGTCCAGTTTTATAGAAATGAGATCTGTTTGGAAGTTCGGGCTCAGATAGTAGCCCTCAAGTGCCAAGAATCTGTGTAACATCTGCACTTGACCTCATTCTTGTATTTCAACACCAGGAGGAGGAAGTTGTGAGGGGTAGCTGAGCAAGCACTCATTTAGCGCCAAGCTTGTCCAGATATGTTTATAAACTCAATTAACCACCAAAATAGCTTAAATTGGGGCTTTGTGATGGTCACTTGAGAGATAAAGGAAAACATAAAGCAATATTCATGTGTCTTATTTTAAGTTTCATGCCACAGCCTTCAAATGAGCACACAATGGTACCTCGCCATCTTATTCATTGGCAAACTTTTTTTTGTAAAGAGCCAGATGGTCAATCTTGTCAACTTTATGGGCTGTGCATACTCTGTCACAACTACTTAGCTCTGCTGTTGCCCTGTGAGTACAGCTGGATATGAATCAGCAAAGCTGTGTTTCAACAAAACTTTATATGTAGAAACAAACATGGGGGGGTCAGATGGTAGTGCCAAGTGCAAGAACTATGCAAAGATTCCAGTTCTAGCCCCTGGTCCCCCACCTGTAGGGAGGTAGCTTCACAAGCTATGAAGCAGGTCTGCAGGTGTCTGTCTTTCTCTCCATCTCTCTGTCTTCCCCTTCTCTTTCAGTTTTTGCTGTACTACCCAACAACAACAGAAGCAGCAGTAGCAGCAACACAACAACAACAGCAACAACAACAATGGGGGAAAATGGTCTCCAGGAACAGTGGATTAACAGTGCAGGCACTGAGCCCCAGAAATAACCCTGGAGGCAAAATAAATAAATAAATAAATAAATAAATAAATAAATAAGAAATGGACATTGCGATGTCTTATGAGATAAAATAGTTTCCTTTTGATTTCTGCCCACACCTCCAACCAGGTATACCATCACCCAGCACCAAAATATTTTATTTGTTTTATTTTAATGAGCAAGAGATAGAGAAATAGGTACCAGCACAGAAGTTCAGCTCTGGCTTATGGTGGTGGTCTCGGTGGTAGAATTGAATGTGGGACTTTAGAATCTGAGGCATGAAAATTTTTTTGCATAACCACTATGCTATCTTCTCCACTCCCAAACATACTTTTTACTTAAACCCTGTAATGATTCTCCATTTTACTTAGAGTGAAACTCACAACCTCACAGTCTGGTCCTGTGTGCTCTTTGAACTCATGCCCCACCACTCCTCTGCTCACTGAGCATCACTCCAAACAGAAGGCTCCCTTTCTGTTCTCAAACATGCTGTGTGTGTCTCCTAAACTATGGAGCTTTCACTGCAGGGTTAACGAGAGGAGTAACTCTCATTAATGAATCATTAAAGTTATTAATGAATAACTCCTGTCACCTGCCTGACAAATTCAGGCTCGTGGTGACTATGAAGCCCTACAGACTGTATGAAAGTTGTTCAGTGGTCACTTAGTCATTCAAAGTAGCCTCACTAAATTTTCTTTAACTTCATATATATATATATATATATATATATATATATATATATATATATATATTTTTTTTTTTTTTTTTTAAATTTATCTTTATTTTTTTATTGGATAGAGACAGAAATTGAGAGGGGAGGGAGAGATAGAGAGGGACAGAGTGAGAGGCAGAGAGACACCTGCAGCCCTCACAAAGTTTTCTTCTTGCAGGTGGGGACTGGGAACTTGAGCCCAGGTCCTTGCGCACTGTAAAATGTGCACTCATGCCGGGCTTTTCATGGGGAGACCTCTTCCTGGGCACAGACTCCTGGCTTACCAGCTCTGTTGTGCACCAGATGCAGGGGCCTAGGGGAATGTTCCGGGGTAGCAGGTAACATGTCAACAACACATTGGGTACTCCTTTTTCAACTGTAATCCAAGCCAGTTTATTAATCCTTAATCTTTTTTTCTCTTCTAGTTATACCACACCTGAATGTATCTTTACGTAATATAATACTTAATCTTGCAGGTTGTTGAGATTTGCCTTAAGTGGGATAATTGCTGGCATTTTCCTCAGTCTGCCTTAGACATATAATACTATACTCATCTACTGGGTCTATACTGGATATACTATTCTGTTTACTCAAGCTATTATTGATGCACTTTTGGGTGGATCCCTTGTTTATAATCTATGAGCATTTGTGCATTTACTTTTTAAGCACTGGTGCACACATTTCTGTTGGTCACCATAACCAGTGCCAGAATGTTTGAGTCATACAAGATACAGAATCCAAGTTACAGGCTGGTAGCCAATGGCTTTCCTCAAATGCTTCTACCATTTTATGGTCCCACTATCATTGTTCCAGATTTTTCCCCTCCCTTTCTTCTTTTATTTCTCTCTTTTTCTTTGTTTCTTCCCTTCTTTCTTTCCTTTATAAATTTAATTTATTTATTTTGGATAGAGACAGAGAAAAATTGAGAAGAAAAGGGGGTAGATAGAGCAGGAGATAGATAGATAGATAGATAGATAGATAGATAGATAGATAGATAGATATAGATAGATAGATTTAGCACTGTTTCACCACTTGTGAAGTTTTTCCCCTGCAAATGGGAGTGGGAGCTTAAACTGGAGTTGTTGTGCAAAGTAGTATGTCTGCTTTACCAGATGTACCACCACCTGGTCCCCAGTGCTTCAGAATCTTACCAACTTCAGTGATGCTGGGGACTTAAATATTTGCTTGACTAAAGGTTACTGTAGCTTATGTTGTTTTGTTGCTTCCATACTCCTTACTTACAGGAATCTGTAAGGACCTACATAAGAGTCAAATGCCCCTGTAGCTCCAAATCTCCAGCAAACAGGCATGTATGTCACTATCATTCTTAATTATTTTTTAAAATTTCTTTATTGGGGGATTAATTTTTTACAGTACACAGTATATACAGTAGTTTGTACATACATAAAATTTCTCAGTTTTCCACATAACAATACAATCCCCACTAGATCCTCTGTCATCCTTTCCCAGGACCTGTACTCACCCCTCCACCCACCCCAGAATCTTTTACTTTGGTGCAATACACCAACTCCATCCAGTTCAGGCTCTGCTTGTGTTTTCTCTTCTGATCTTGTTTTTCAACTTCTGCCAAGAAAGAGATCATCTCATATTCATCCTTCAGTTTCTGACTTATTTCATTTAACATGATTTCTTCTACCTCCATCCAAGATGGGCTGAAAATGGTGAAATAACTATTTTTTAAAATTTCTTTATTGGGAAATTAATGTTTTACATTTGACAGTAAATACAATAGTTTGTACATGCATAACATTTCCCAATTTTCCATATAACAATACAACCCCCACTAGGTCCTCTGTCATCCTTTTTGGACGTGTTTTCTCCCTCCCCACTCACCCCAGAGTCTTTTACTTTGGTGTAACATGCCAATTCCAGTTCAGGTTCTACTTGTGTTTTCTCTTCTGATATTGTTTTTCAACTTATTCCTGAGAGTGAGATCATCCTATATTCATCTTTCTGTTTCTGACTTATTTCACTTAACATGATTTTTTCAAGGTCCATCCAAGATTGAATGAAAACAGTGAAGTCACCATTTTTTATAGCTGAGTAGTATTCCATTGTGTGTATATACCACAACTTGCTCAGCCACTCATCTGTTGTTGGACACCTGGGTTGCTTCCAGGTTTTGGCTATTACAAATTGTGCTGCTAAGAACATATGTGAACTCAGATCTTTTTGGATGGGTGTGGTGGGTTCCTTAGGATATATCCCCAGGAGAGGTATTGCAGGATCATAGGGTAGGTCCATTTCTAGCCTTCTGAGAGTTCTCCAGACTGCTCTCCATAGAGGTTGGACCAATTGACATTCCCACCAGTAGTGCAGAAGGGTTCCTCTGTCCCCACAACCTCTCTAGCACTTGTTGCTGTTACCTTTTCTGATGTTTGACATTCTCATAGGAGTGAAGTGGTATCCCATTGTTGTTACCCTTCTTAATTTGACAGCAGCTCTAGCACTGGGATATGGGAATGCGGACAGAGACTAGAGACATAATTAAATTGACTTTGTCTCTTTGAATCCAGATACTTGTTCCCTCCACCCTCACTCCTTCTGCAGCCTGCTCTCGGTGGTTGATTAATTTGCTGTAAAGCCCCTGAGTGGTGCAGCTGCGTGAAGGATGAGAAATCAGGCTGGGCTGTGGCTGGTGAATAGCAGCCCATCCATCACTCTGAGGGGGAAACTGCTCTTTTAAAGGGGAGGAGTGAATTGTTTCTGGCCTGGGTCTAAGTCAGGCAAACACTTGGAACAGTGACAGAGCTTTCAGCCCTGGGCTAGGTCCCTGATTGGTTATTTGTTGACGCTCAAAGTGTCACACTTTGCAAATTTGCTGTTTATAGGCATTTGACAAGTGGGGAAGAGACATCACCATGCTTTCCTCATGGCTTCTTAAAGATGTTCTGGGTCCTTCCAGTGTCTGCTCTGTGTTACCTGGCCTGTACTTCTCCTTCCAGAAGGCCAGTGCTGGCCAGCTAGTCCTTGTACTCTGCTCCCCCCCCCCCCCCCAGTGGATGATTTCTATCTTCCAGGGGACATTGGCAACATCTGCAGACAGTTTTCAGTTGTCACAACTGGGCAGTGCTGCTAGCATCCAATTGGGGCCAGTCCTGCTGCTGGTTCAGCTTGCCAACAGCATAAAGGCTGGAGACCCTACATCAATGCATAGACTGGTCAACATCTATGAATAGGCTAACAGCGACAGAGGCCAGCAATTGTTGACCACAGAAATCAGCCATATCCTGCCTGGAAATCTGGGGAAGTCTTCACCCTGGTTTCTTCTGGACTGGTCAGACCCTGTAGTTTTTATTTTGCCATTGGTTCTTTGGTCAAGTGGAAAGTCACATGCTTTTCAGATGCTACCCCAGGTGCCGCCTCTCCTATCCCATGATGACTACCTGGCAAGCCCAGATCTGGGGACAGAAGATAGGAGCCTAGCAGGGACCTAGAAGGGACCCAGATGACAAGGACACAACAGGGTTTTGGGTGTGCAGCTGTGGTGACTCACCATAGAGCAGCACCATGGAGGAAGGAGAAGATGGCAAAGATGGTGTTCCTGCAGATGGTGGCTGTGGGTGTGAGGGCTGAGAACAGTCTGGGTGGTGGTTGGTCCGGCAGTGTCACTTCACTCTCAGGGTCTCAGTTTCCTGTGTATAAAGTGGGGACGGTAAGGGTGTCAAACGCTTTGAATTGTTGTGATGTTATCTACCCTGACCCACAGAGAGACATTCCAGTGTCCCAAAGAAGCTTCTCTTGTGAGAGTGTATTTGGGAGAATTACAGGCTGAGTTTGCTCTCCACATGTTTAAAGGCTCAGCACACATAATCTCTCTCTCTCTCTCTCTCTCTCTCTCTCTCTCTCTCTCTCTCTCTTTCTCTCTTTCTCTCTTTCTCTCTATCTCTTTTCCAGAGCACTAATAAATTCTGGCTTATGGTATTGCAGGGGATTGAACCTGGGACTTTGCAGCCTCAGGCACGACAGTTTGCTTGCATAACCATTATGCTATCACCCCCACACCACGCATAATCTCAACAAAGAATTGAGGAGAAACATTGCTTCACTGTTTGTGAAGCTTCTTCCTGCAAGTGAGGGCCAGGGCTCCAATCCAGTCTCTTATGTATGGTGACATGCACTCAACCAAGTGCACTGCTTCCTGGCCTGGAGGCTCTTTGATTGGCTCACATTGTCTGGCTCTGTGTCTTTGGCCTCCCTGTCACCAGGAGACCTGTTGCTGTGGCACATTAAGGTCTCATCTGGGACATGACGGAATGTCTTCCCACCTTAAGGCAGCAAAAAGCCAGGTACACAGACCTCATCCCTTCCTTGATGTGGGAGAGCTCTGCTGTCTTGCTCAGAAGTCCCCTTCCTGAGGCATCCTCTCCATACATGCTCATCATGTCCCTACCACCCCACAGCTGCCTTCCAGGTGCTCTCAGCAGTTACCAGGTTATGAGGGGAAGGACCACCAGGCATGGCAGTCACCACCAGACCTGAGGGCTCACTTACCACAATGCTGATCCTAGCATAAAAGTCACAGTGGATTCTGGGCTTCTCCTGGCTTCCTCTGTTCCCAGGAATCTCAAGGGGTTGGGGGTGGGGGTTACTGTCTGGGGTGAGCTCCAGAGCCTGGCTGGTGAAAGAGCCCATGTTTAAGGTTGACAAGGCAGCTCAGAGGTAGAGAGCTGGATTTGATTCCAGCACCACACACAATAGCAAAATGGTGGAGCAATGATCAGATGCCATCTCCTTTCCCACTCCTGCTGTCTTCTCTGAGACAAAACAAAATAAAGGAATGAACATTCACAAGATACAGTTTTAGTAGATTAATGACAACACCATATCCTTCCATCTTCTTAGAAACAGGCCCAGGCCCATAGTTCACCTTTGCCCTTGATGCAGAGGAATAAGAGAACAAGCTCTATCGGAGTATCTACTGTACACCAGGTTGCAGGGGACTTGCTTTTTTCCTCCTTCCCATACTCCTCCTCCTCTTCCTTACACACACACACACACACACACACACTGCTGAGAAGTAGCTACTATTTATCTCACAATGCAAAGCCCAAGGTTCAGATTGGTAAACACACATGCACAGAGCTGGAGCAGGACTGCAGTGAGAACCAGCTGATGATCTGGGATCCTGGTGTCCTTTGACCTCATGCTGCTCAGAGCCACCTCTAGTGAGAGGCACACCAGTCCCACAGAGGAATAGCTAGGTAGCCAGTGTGTGTGTGTGTGTGTGTGTGTGTGCTGGGGAGTCGAGGGGAATGTTAGCCTTCATTGTGAACTCTTGCTGTCAGCCTCTGTAATGATTTGGATAAATAGCATGCTAATTAAATTCAGAAAGAATATTAAATTGGGAGGGAGCATAAACACCGGTGAGAATAAAGGCAAGAACTCAAGAGGAATCTGAGAGGCTCTCAAAATGTATTGGAAACAATAAACTGAAATTCAAGCTTCAAAAACAAATCAGATGAGCGATTTTCAGGTGTTTGGGGTGGTAGCAGGGTGAGAGCTCTGTCCAGGCCTGGATTTTTGCCTCAAGTGCCAGGAAGGTGCGGGATATGAATTGCATGAAGGGAAGATGCTCAGTGGCTCTGCATGTGCTGTGTCTAGTGTTCTGTGCTAAGGTGCTTTTGTAGGGTTGGACAGCTGCGGACTCCAAGTGTCCCCTCTGGGGCCCAGGGAGATGAACCAAGGGAAATCATGAAGGAAGATGACTTCTCAAACTGTGCAGGACCAAGAAGGTGCTAACACAGGCATTTGTCCAAGGAAATGGAAATCTGTTCAGGTTCTATGTGGGACTATGTGAAATCTTGGTAGAGCTTAGGGAAGCTCTCCCATCCTTGGATGGAGGTCTGGAAAGACACCCCACTTGTTAGCCTCTCTCCTTATAGAGATCAGCCAAGAGGGAAAAGTCTCCCAGACTCAGTTTCTCCTTATTAGTCTCTCAAGCTCACAGGAAGCCTACAAGTCTCTCACACTTAGTTTCCCCTGCTAGCAGGCCAAATGGCTGCCTGCTTTAGGGTTCACTCAAAGTTCACACATCCACTTCACCTTTTAATCACAAAGAAGAACACACTCTATCAAGAGCCCCTAACACCAGACAGTGAAAAGCCCCCAAATTCTATTTCCTTGTGCCTTTTGATATCTATGATTTACATAAAGCTTTCTTTCTTTTTTTAAAATGTTTTTATTGTCTTTATTTATTGGATAGAGACAGCCAGAAATCGAGAGGGAAGGAGGTGATAGAGAGGGAGAGAGACAGAGAGACACCTGCAGCACTGCTTCACCACTCACAAAGCTTTCCCCCTGCAGGTGGGGACCGGGGGCTCAAACCCGGGTCCTTGAGTGTTGTAATATGTGTGCTCAACCAGGTGTGCCACCACCTGGCCCCTGCTTTGTTTTTCTTTTCTCTACCTCACTGTACTGGTTTAACCCCTATGCTTCTCTCAAATGTCTTTGGATAATTAACCTGCCTGCATCATGGAGAATAATCATTTTGACCTTTATGTATCACATCAATTCTTGTCATACCAGCCCCCTACCATAGGGGCAAGCTGACCTTTAAGAAACCTGTGATTTATGACATATTTGAAAAATGTTCTTTGTTTAACTCTCTATATAAACCTGTATCCATCTCCAAATAAATGAGTGTTCATACCAGAGTATTCCCCAGTGCCTCCTTTCTGAATCATACAGTCCCTAAGAGCTGGTGAGGGAGGGTCAGTGACTTACCCAGGCTGGATCCACTCCACGTGAGTGCTAGCAGTTCTAGGAGCCCCCAACTGCTCTTTATATATTTTTTGTCTGTGTGGTGCTGGTGGTGGGGTGATGAAGGCAGGAGTGGGGGATAGGGGGATGACTCTTGCTGAAACACAGTTTAATCTCACAATATTATGAAGTCTTCCCATGTCACAGTTTCCCTATCTGCTCAACAGAGGCTGTGGGTAGGAGGTGGAAGTATATATGTGTGTGGGCTCTGGTTGAGTTGAAGTCAGAAATGACAGGAAGTGCCTGGGGGACCACAGACACTGCTGCACCACCAGAGCACACACTGGTGTGCCTGGGGAAAGGAAATTGCTACATAGGAAATGGGGGTGGTAACAGGTGTGGGTGTGGCTTAGCAAGGAGGTGAAGGCAGACCTGGGATGTTTATAAGCTACACCTGTGTGGCTCTCGCTTTCTGCTAGGTGAGCCTGTGAACATGTGAGTGAGTCTCTCTCTCTCTTTCTCTCTTTTAATCTTTCATTGTCTTTCTTGACCTAACATGTGCATGTTCTCAATTTTCTTGAATAAAATTTAAAATTCCTGAAAATCGTGCTCTCTTTTCAATTCTTTGTTGGGATTATACATGATGCACTTTTAAACATGTGGGGAAGAAACTCAGCCTGTAATTTTTCTCAGTACAGTTTTTCTTAGTACAGTTGGCTGCTCTCCACAGAGCTAGAAAGGGATCAAAGATGAAGCAGCAGCCTGCATCTTCTGTTGGGACTGGAGTCAGAGAGGAGGGCTACCTTTGAGTTCTATAGAAACAGAAACTATGTATCTTTGGGAGGTGAGACCAACACCAAGAAAGTGGGTGTCACCATCAGAGGCTGGATTACCAGCCAGGTTTAGGTTGGCACAGTGGGCACTGGGTTGAGTTTTCACTGGGGAATGTTGGTTTCTTTCTGCTTCCTTTTCTCCTTTTTCCTCTTCTTCTTCTCCCTTTTTTTTGCCAATTTTTTTATTTAAGAAAGGATTAATTAACAAAACCATAGGGTAGGATGGGTACAACTCCACACAATTCCCACCACCCAATCTCCATATCCCACCCCCTCCCCTGATAGCTTTCCCATTCTCTATCCCTCTGGGAGCATGGACCCAGGGTCATTGTGGGTTGCAGAAGGTAGAAGGTCTGGCTTCTGTAATTGCTTCCCCACTGAACATGGGCGTTGACTGGTCGGTCCATACTCCAAGTCTGCCTCTCTTTCCCTTCTTCTTCTCCTTCTCCTTCTCCTTCTCCTTCTCCTTCTCCTTCTCCTTCTCCTTCTCCTTCTCCTTCTCCTCCTCCTCCTCCTCCTCCTCCTCCTCCTCCTCCTCCTCCTCCTCCTCCTTCTTCTTCTTCTTCTAGCGTTTGCCCTTGTTCTGTAGCCAGTTAACAGTGTCGGGTTGAGCCTAGTAGGGTGTGTCTCTGGGGAAGCAGAGCTCCAGGACACATTGGTGGGGTCTTCAATCCAGGGAAGCCTGGCCAGCATCCTGATGGCATCTGGAACCTGGTGACTGAAAAGAGAGTTAACATACAAAGCCAAACAAATTGTTGAGCAATCATGGACCCAAAGCTTGGAATAGTGGAGAGGAAGTGTTAGGGAGGTACTCACTGCAAACTCTAGTGTACTTCTGCTTTCAGGTATATATTTTGCAGTAGTTTATGGATACATGTGAACATATGCTCTCTCTCATAGAAACTGGTGTATATCTAGGTTTTGGGACTTTGTTAGAAAGTGAACCACCTGAGATGAAATTAGAGTATACTATGAAAGGAAAGGTCTCACCTGAGTAATGAAGCTGAAGGGTTGTAATTCCACACATGAAGTCTCTGGACACAGTCTGAAGTGAAGCATGTTGAGGTGGCAATCGTTGCGTTGGTTAGGTTGTGATCGGCGGATGCAATATTATTTGATATGGATTGGAAAAGGCATACGGGGAAGTGAGCCCTATCCAAGGGTTCCAGGACTGGGGGAAGTAGGGGCTCTATAGTGGAGATGTGAGGTTCCTGCTGTCTTAGGGTTCAAAAAGACAATCGATAGTTAATGTTATCATCACATTATTTGGTAACTGGGTTAACTTTGAAAAGTCCTTTTGCTGTACAGTACCAGTGTCTTGTATATAGCTGTGCTATTGGATGCTTCTAATCTACTTGGTCTAGGCTTTTGAGAGAGTCCACATATCAAATACACAGCCTATATATTAAAAAGATTCAGTTTGTGTTTTGAAAAACTTTGGGACATACAATTGATTTTCCCCCTCTCATATTAATTAACTAGTGATTTATATGTCTAGATTTTGCTAAGAGTGTTCATAAAAACCATTCCCACCACCAAAAGACTGTGACTCATCCCTCCCACCTACTCCCACCCCCCACTGGCCCAGGAAGCTGCATGTCTACCCCTCACCACAGAGTTTTTACTTTGGTGCCCTGCTTACAATTTGGTCAGGTCCTGCTTTTAGTTTCCCTTTCAGATCTCCTTAGTCAGCTTCGGTTGATGAGTGGGATCATCCCATACTCATCTTTATCTTTCTGACTTAGCTCACTTAACATAATTCCTTCTAGCTCTGTCCAAGATGGGTCAGAGAAGGTGGGTTCATTGTTCTTGATAGCTGCATAGTATTCCATTGTGTATATGTACCACAGCTTTCTCAGCCACTCATCTGTTGTTGGGCACCTGGGTTGCTTCCAGGTTTTAGCTATTATGAATTGTGCTGCTATGAACATAGGAGTACACACCTCTTTTTGGTTGGGTGTTATGGAGTCCTTGGGGTATAACCCCAGGAGAGGAATAACTGGATCATATGGAAGGTCCATGTCTAGCCTTCTGAGAGTTTTCCAGACTGCTCTCCACAGAGGCTGTACCAATTTACATTCCCACCAGCAATGTAAAAGGGTTCCTCTGTCCCCACAACCTCTCCAGCATTTGTTGCTGCTGTCCTTTTTGATGTATGCCATTCTTACAGGAGTGAGGTGGTATCTTAGTGTTGTCTTAGTTTGCATTTCTCTGACAATCAGTGACCTAGAGCAGTTTTTTCATATGTTTGTTAGCCTTTTGGATCTCCTCTGTGGTGGATGTTTTGTTGATATACTCTGCCCATTTTTGGATGGGGTCATTTGCTTTTTTGGTGCTAAGTTTGCTGAGCTCTTTATATATTTTGGTGATTAGTTTCTTGTCTGATATATGGCATGTGAAGATCTTCTCCCATTCTCTGAGGGGTCTCTTTGTTTGTTTAATAGTTTCTTTGGATGTGCAGAAGCTTTTCAATTTGATGTAGTCCCATTGGTTTGTTTCTGCTTTAGTCTTCCTTGCAATTGGGTTTGATTCATCAAAGATGTCCTTGAGGTGTATGTGGGAAAGTGTTTTACCAATGTTTTCCTCTAAGTATTTGATTGTTTC
Organism: Erinaceus europaeus; assembly: GCF_950295315.1. NCBI lineage: Eukaryota > Metazoa > Chordata > Mammalia > Eulipotyphla > Erinaceidae > Erinaceus > Erinaceus europaeus. The sequence continues at coordinate 38,672,191 of NC_080179.1, forward strand.
TGGTCTGACATCTAGGTCTTTGATCCATTTGGAGTTGATTTTTGTTTCTGGTGAGATAAAGTGGCTCAATTTCATTCTTTTGCATGTTACAACCCAGTTTTCCTAGCACCATTTATTGAAGAGAGCCTCCTTTTTCCATTTAATCCTTCGGACCCCCTTATCAAAGATTAGTTGCCCATAGGTGTGGGGATTTATTTCTGGGCTTTCAATTCTGTTCCACTGGTCTGTGTGCTTATTTTTGTTCCTGTACCATGCTGTTTTGATGATGATGGCTTTATAATATAGTTTAAGGTCTGGGAGTGTGATGCCTCCATTTCTGTTTCTTTTCCTCAAGATGTTTTTGGCAATTCTAGGTGTTTTCAGGTTCCAGATAAATGATTGTAGTGTTTGTTCTATTCTCTTAAAGAAGCTTGGTGGAACTTTGATGGGTATTGCACTACATTTGTATATGGCTCTGGGGAGAATATTAATTTTGATGATATTTATTCTTCCAATCCATGAGCATGGGATATCTTTCCATTTCTTGGTATCAGTTTCTATTTCCTTGAGTAGTGACTCATAGTTTTCAGAATACAAGTCTTTCACTTCTTTGGTCAACTTTATTCCTAGGTATTTGATTGATTTTGCTGAAATAGTAAATGGGAGTGATTTCTGGATGCCTTCTTCTTCAGATTTAGTGTTTGCATAAAGAAATGCCACTGATTTTTGTACATTGCTTTTGTAGCCTGATACTTTGCTATATTGCCTAATAACTTCCAGTAATTTTCTGCTGGATTCTTTAGGTTTTTCTATGTATACTATCATATCATCTGCAAATAGTGAGAGCTTGACTTCTTCCCTTCCAATCTGTGTATTCCTTTGATTTCTTTCTCTTGCCTGATTGCTATGGCAAGAACTTCCAATATTATGTTGAAGAGTACCGGTGACAGTGGACAGCCCTGTCTAGTCCCCGATCTGAGGGGGAATGCTTTCAGTTTCTGTCCATTGATTATGATGTTGGCTGTAGGTTTGCTATATATAGACTCCACTATCTTGAGGAATTTCCCATCTATTCCCATTTTTTGTAGAGTTTTGAGCATGAATGGGTGTTGTATTTTGTCAAAGGCTTTCTCTGCATCTCTTGAGATAATCATGTGGTTTTTGGCTTTGCTTTTATTGATGTGGTGAATGACATTGATTGACTTACGGATGTTGAACCAGCCTTGCATTCCTGGGATGAATCCCACTTGGTCATGATGAACAATCTTTTTGATATATTGCTGTATCCGGTTGGCCGAGATCTTGTTTAATATTTTGGCATCTATGTTCATCGGCGATATTGGTCTGTAGTTTTCCTTTTTTGTTCTGTCCCTATCAGCTTTTGGTATCAGGGTGATGTTGGCTTCATAGAAGGTGGAAGGGAGTATTCCTGTTTCTTTAATGTTATGGAAAAGCTTAAGAAGTATGGGTACTAACTGTTTCCTGAAAGGTTTGTAGAATTCATTTGTGAAGCCATCTGGTCCAGGACTTTTGTTGTTGGGGAGATTCTTAATAACGGTTTCAATTTCTTTGTCTGTGATTGGTGTATTTAGATTTTGTGGTTCTTCTTGGTTCAGTTTTGGAAGGGCATATGCTTCTAGGAATTGTTCCATGTCTTCCAGATTCTCTAGCTTGGTGTCATATAGTTCTTTATAGAACTTTTGCGGGATTCTCTGGATTTCTTTGGTGTCAGTTGTGATATCTCCTCCATCGTTTACAATTCTATTAATTTGAGTCTTCTCTCTTTTTTGTTTGGTGAGTCTGGCTAGGGGTTTGTCAATTTTGTTTAATCTTTCAAAGAACCAACATTTGGCTTCATTGATCTTTTGTATGGTTCTTTTATTTTCAATGCTGTTTACTTCTGCTCTAACTTTAGTGATTTCTGTCCTTCTGGTTGCTTTAGGGTTCCTTTGTTCCTCTTCCTCTAAGTCCTTGAGGTGTGCAGGTAGGTCGTTCATTTGAACTTCTTCTTGGTGTTTAATATGTGATTGTATGGCTATAAGTTTCCCTCTCAGTACTGCTTTAGCTGTGTCCCAAATATTTCGATAGGTTGTGTCTTCATTTTCATTAGTTTCCTGGAACATTTGAATTTCCTGCTTGAGTGAGTCTCTGACCCAGTGGTTCTTAAGGAGTATGTTGTTTAGTTTCCAAATTCTGTGACTTTTAATAATTTTCTGTTTGTTGTTAAATGTTAGTTTTACTCCACTGTGGTCTGAGAAGATACTTGGGATGATTTAAATGCTCTTGAATTTATTGATTCTGTCTTTGTGGCCTAACATGTGGTCTATCCTTGAGTATGTGTTATGTGGATTTGAAAAGAAGGTGTATTCCGGTTTTTTGGGGTGGAGGAGTCTGAAAATGTCCAAGAGGTCTAGTTTGTCAATCTCTTCATTCAATTCTCTTGTATCTTTATTGGTTCTCTGCTTTGTTGATCTGTCTAAGTGTGAGAGTGGGGTATTGAAGTCTCCCACTATTATTGTATTACTATTGATGTATTTTTGAAATTCTTTCAGTAGGTGCTTAATGTATTTAGATGGTCCCTCACTGGGTGCAGAGATGTTAATAATTGTTAAGTCTTCTTGGCTGATTGATCCTCTAATCATTATGTAATGTCCTTGCCTATCTTTTATTACTTTATTTAATTTAAAATCTATCGTGTCTGAGATGAGAATGGCTGTTCCTGCCCTTTTTTGTGGTCCGTTCGCCTATATGATAGTTTTCCATCCTTTCACTTTGTCTGGGTTTATCTTGTTGTGACAGATGGGATTCTTGCAAGCAGAATATGGTTGGATTATGTTTTCTTATCCATCCCCCCACCCTGTGCATTTTGATGGGTGAGTTTAAGCCATTGACGTTTATTGATATTATGAATTTAATGTATTGTAGTGCCATTTTTCAAAAAAAAATTTGTTTGCTCTGATATATTGCAAGTATTATAGTGATGTTCTTCTTTATAAGAGGTCTTTTATAACCTCTTTCAGGGCCGGCTTGGTGATGGTTGCCTCCTTTATCTGTTGTTTGTCTAAGAAGGTTTTGATCCCTCCATCTAGTTTGTGAAAGTCTAGCAGGATATATTATCCTTGGTTGAAAGCCTTTTTCATTCAGGGCTTGATAGATATCTTGCCATTCCCTTCTGGCTTTTAGAGTTTGAGTGGAGAAGTCTGCAGATAATCTTATGGGATTTCCCTTGTATGTGACTTTTTGTTTCTCTCTTGCAGCCTTTAGGATCCTTTCTTTATCCTTATTTCTTCTCATTGTGACTATGTTGTGTTTTGGTGTTCAGGTCTGCGTTGATTCTGTTTGGTACTCTCTGGGCCTCTTGAATCTTGATGTCCTTTTTGTTATTCAGGTCTGGAAAGTTTTCTTCTATTATTTCCTCTAGAATTTTTGCTTCCCCTTCCTCTCTTTCTTCCTCTGGCAGGCCAATTATATGAATGTTACTTCTTTTGAGATCATCCCATATGTCTCTGTTGTTGTTTTCAGTGTCTCTCAATCTCTTTTTAAGCTCTTTCACCTCTTTCTTAGTTTTCTCTAACTCATCCTCTGTCTGACTAATTCTGTTTTCTGCTTCTGTTAGTCTGCTTTCCCTTGCCTCAGCTTCTTTCTTCATTACAGCTATTTCAGCTTTCAGTTCTCTAATTGCCTCAAGATAATCAGTATTTTCCTTGGGGGTCTCAACTGTTGTTTACCTAATACTGGAATTCCTTTCCTCCAATGTTGTTTTCATTTATGTGATTAATAAGTTTATTATTGCTTGCATACTTTTCTTATCTATGGTTACTTCTGGCTGATTTGTAGTTTCTTCTGGGCTCTTGTCTTCATTCATTGGAGTAGCAGTTTTATTTGTTTTTGATCTACCCATTTTTTTATTTATGTGTTTCTTTCTTTCTTTTATGCTCTGTTGTTCCTCAGTTGTTGTGTCTTGAGTACAAGCAACACTGTACTAAATACCTTTATGACAATTGCACTCACCAACCTCAGGAATTACAGTAGCAACTGAAGCAAGTATTGAAGCAGTTTAATCATTACCAGTTACCCAAACAATTTCTCCAGTCCGTGAAAAAATAGTAACCAAATCCCAGTGAATAAGAAAGAGAAAAGAAAGAAGGGATAGCAAGAATAGACAGTTATGCAAATCTACTATCCATTGTATATTCTAGGGATAACAAGAGGGGAAAGGAAACTAGAGCAGAGATACACACATAGAGTCCACTCTGAGTCAGATTTCTTCCCCAAAATAATTCACAAGTTCAGAAAGGCAAAAAGAAGGAAGTGTATGACAAGATAAAAAAAAAGAAAAGGAAAGAAGAGACAAGAGAGAGAAAAGGGAAGAGAAGAAAAAGAGCTGTAATTAATGAGCAGTTAAAGGAAAGGTTTTTTTTTATTACTTTATTTTTAATTTAATTTTTTTGATTAGCTAGGAGGGGGAGGGAGGGGAGAGTCTGTAGATGAGGTAGGATTAAGGAGACAAGTTCCTCCCACAATAGATAAGATGTCCACTACCCTAGCACTGAAATATATTCTAAGAGTTAATTCTGATCAACCTAAAGGGGGGGAAGATATATGCCTTTATATAATATTAATAGTAAAATAGAGCAGTGTAAAAAAAATAAAATAAAAAACCTGTCCCAGATTACCTCAAACCTTGTGATCAGAGGCAGCTGATTGTTAAGAATGAGAAAAAAAAAAACCTCAGGGCTAGACAAGGATAGCTGAAATAGACATTTATGCAAATCTACTATCCACTGTATATTCTAGGGGTGGCTAAAGGAGGAAGGGAAGTTGATCAGAGACACTTGCAGTGAGAGTCCACACTCAGTCAGAATTCTTCCCCAAAATAATTCCCAAATGTGTATCAGTGAATTCAAAAAAGCACACTGTTTGGTGGTGTGGGGGCTGGGAGCTGTGGCTTTGGAAGCTGTAGGATTAAGGAAGAAAGGATGACAAGAATGAGAAAAAGAAAAAAAAAGAAAGAGAGAAAAAAAGAAAAAGATAAGAAAAAGAACAGTCATAAAAGAGCAGTGAAAGGAAAGTTTTTTTAAAAAAAATTATTTATTTTTAATTATTTAATTAGGTATGTGGGGTGAGGTTGGGGGTTTGGCTACTTAGAAAGATAAAAGGCCAGAGGTTTCAGATGGGTATAGAATTAGAATGAATGATACTTCCTGGTGGGACAGGAATTTGGTAAAGAAAGAAGCTCCTAGCAGGGGAGCCTGCTAGGAGCTGGTCCCCAGGGACTGGTTAAGGGGGTGGGGAGGGGAAGGAGGTATGCTTAAAAATTAAAAGGAAAAAAAATTTTTCCCCTTTTTTCCTACTCTAATTCTTAACCCAAATTAAGTTATAGTCACCTCCTTGGTGTCACCGTTAGGACCCCTTATTGACTGGCCTACTAAAGGCAGAAAATCCTACCGTTTCCAGGAGGAGATGTGGTCAGAGCTCAAGCCACTAGCAGCTTCTCAGTCCGCCATCTTCCAGGAACCCCCTTCTCCCTTTTTTTTTTCTTTATGGGGGGGGTAGTGTTTTACAGTTGACAGCAAAACACAATAGTTTGTACATGCAGAATAGTTCTCAGTTTTCCACATAACAATTCAACCACCTCTAGGTCCTCCTCTGCCATCATGTTCCAGGACCTGAACCCTCCCACCCCACCCCAGAGTCTTTTACTTTGGTTCAATATACCAGCAAACAAACTGTTTCTAATGCTTGTAAGAACTATAGTGATTATCTTTGTGAGGTGGGAGAATGGGGATATAGAACTTAGTTTCCAGTGTCAAGACAAATCTACAGAATGATCGTAGGCCAGGGGCCAGGGGATGCTGATATTGAACTTGAAGGCTGCCTCTAGGGGGACACTAATTTGCAAGCACATCAACACTTTGGCAGCTGAGGAAAAATTTCAGGCAAAGAAGTGTAGATATTGGCAATTTGGGGCTGGGTTGGCTAAAAAGCCCTGAAGGCACTAGAATGAGGAGATGGGAGGGGACCTAGATAGTATCTGAAACACACAAACAGGAGTTGAGGGGCTAGTGCCTGGGGGATCTTCCACTTGGCACATGACAGGGGCCCTGATGTCTTGTTCATCTGTCAAGAAGTCAGAGTGCGTATTTGCAGAGAATTCTGATACTCTGAGTAATGATGCCTGTTATGGGAAAATTAGGCTTTTAGAAAAAATTGTCAGGGGCCGGGTTGTGGCACACTGGGTTAAGCTCACATAGTACAAAATGCAAGAACTCGAGCAGGGATCCTTGTTCAAGCCCTCGGCTTCCCATTTGCAGGGGCGTTGCTTCATAAGCATTAAAGCAGGTCTGCAGGTGTCTTTCTCCCTCTCAGTCTCCTCCTTCTCTCTCAATTTCTTTCTGTCCTGTCCAGAAAAAAATAATTAAAAAAAATGGCCTCCAGGAGCAAGGAATTCATAGGGCAGGCAACAAATCCCAGCAATAACCCTGGAGGCAAAGATAGATGATAGATAGATAGATAGATAGATAGATAGATAGATAGATAGATAGGGGAAAAAACAAACAAACAAAAGAAACTGTCAAGGACAAGGGCAGACCCATGGACCCCATCATAGCAAAGCCTTCTGGATGGCCTGGGAACCAGCATAGAGCTGTGGTGAAGAGGAAAATCTTCATATCTAGAAAGACAAACATGGGGTGATTCCACTCATAAAGCAGGTCTGAGGAACAAGACAAGTACTCATGGATTCAACAGGGAGAGGCTGGCAGGGATAAGATTGTTGGGGACCCAAGGGTGGAGAGAGGTGGCACTTGGTGAGGTATGCAGGCACCTGCTTGGGAAATTTGTCAAGTGGGATCCCTGTGGCTGTGACAGTCTTAGAAACCAGGGTCTCCTCAATGAAACTAAATAAGCTGCCAATGAAAAAGGAGTGAAGACTCCACACACCTGACTGACTCAGTCCAATCACCTCACTCGTTGGCACCTCTGCTTCATAATCACCTGTGGAAGTTCTTGTGCAAGTTAGGTTGTGAACATAAGGACTCTAGAAGAAAGGGGTGGGAGGTTCTCACAAGACAGGCCTCTGCCTCTGCCTGGCTTCTTTCTTCTTCCTTCCTCCCTTCCTCCCTTCCTCCCTTCCTCTCTCCCTCCCTCCCTTCCTCCCTTCCTCGCTTCCTTCCTTCTTTCCTTTCTTCCTTCCTTCTTTTCTCTCTCTCTCCCTCCCTTCCTTTCTTCTTTCTTTTTCTCCTATTCCTCCTTTTTCCTTTTAAATATATATTTTATTTATTTATTATTGGATAGAAACAGAGAGAGATTAAAAGGGGAGGGGGTGACAGTGCTCTGCTTCATCACTTGTGCACCTTTCCTCCTGCAGGTGGGGACCAGGGGTTTGAACCTGGTCCTTGCACACTGTAATATGAGCACTTAACCAGGTGCACCATTGTCTGTTTTCTCTTCCTTCCTTCCTTTCTTTCTTTCTTTCTTTCTTTCTTTCTTTCTTTCTTTCTTTCTTTCTTTCTATAACCTGAGTGATACTAAGCTTTGGCAATTATTATTGCTATTCATTTATTTATGTTACCATGGCCCTGCTCAGCTCTGTTTGATGGTGCTGAGGAGGCACGTGAGGGCTCAGAGTCTCAGGCACTAGAGTCATTTCCATAATCATTATGCTGTCTCCCCAGCCCTTGTGTCTGGTTTCATCTGATGGCATAAGGACTCCATAGCTCTGTTGGATTCTGAGCCTGTGGTGTATGGGTGCTCCCAGGGGTGTGGGTCTGCACTGCTTCACCTTCTTCATTTTGGAATTCCCTCAGAGAGAGAGAGCCATGCTTGCCTTCAAGGCCACATACTTAGCCCTTTTGTGGGCAGACTTACCCTCTGCTTTGTCCTCCCCCATGCAGTGTGGGAGCTTCCAGGCTGCTCTTCTCTGTTTAATAAGCTCAGAGCCACTGGTTACATACAATATGCTAACCTTTGTAAGGATTTTGCCTCCCCCCAAACCCCCAAGTTTCTCATTTCTCTGTCCACATTTAGGCCCAGACTCTGGGGATACCCATCAAACTCTCCCAGAATGAGGTTTCTACATTTTCTTTCCTCTTTTTTTTGCGAGGGATTGTCCTAGAGTGATCCTAAAACATCTGTCTCTTAGTTCAGGGTCAGGCAATACCACCAGCTTCCCTGCAGGTGTTACCAGTCTGAAGGGGCCCTCTATTCCTTAGCTTTGCTGGGAAGGGGTGGTGTGATTGTGGGCTCAGTGCTCCACTCTGACACCTCTGTTTGTCTTTCTTACCTTCTTTCTTCTTTCCTCTTTTCTGTCGCCTCCTTACATAGTCAAGAGTGAAGAGTGGCTGTTAGCTGCAGGATTTCTAGTGCACAGAAGTGACCTGTGATGGACTGGGTGACCTGGCCTCTGCACTCTGCCAGGACAGGGGACTGGAGTGGCCAGGGACTAGAGGAGACATAAGTTTCAGGTGCACAAACTAATTGTTTTAATCAAGCCCTGGGAGGGGAGGTATGCTCACCATTGAAACAGCCCCATTTTGTGTCAGGGGGTTGGAGAAAAGTAGGTCAAGCACTGGTCCCTGCACACCACCTTTCCTGGAAATTACCTGCCTTGAAAACTGGGTTATGCTTGCATAGTTGGGACCTGGGGGCTCCCCAAGCTCATCTGTTCTTTCCATCCCTCCTCCCCCAGTACCAGCGAGAGTACCCACGACTGGAATCTTTTCAGCCACCTTGTGGACCAGCTGTGTGTTGAGTAGAAGTCAGAGGTGTGGGCTCTGAAGGGAGGCTGGGAGCTGAAGAGATCTGGCCTGTCTCTGCCCCTGGGCTCTCAGAGTGCGGAGAGGTGGTGCTGAAGACACCCACATGTCACAGGGGTCTCCCAGAGTGTGTCGGGATTGCTGGTCAACCACTGTTCCCTAGTCTCCTACAAGCATCTGACCCTTGGTCTCCTTGCTGACAAGGCTCCTCCGGGAGCCCCCATCCCTCCCTTCAGGAGATTCTCCATCACTCTGGTGCTCTCACATGTGGGTTCTCTCCTCCTCACTCTGTCACTGCATCCAGCTAATCCAAACCATCCAGAGCTCTCCACACCTGCCCGGCTGACCCTTGGCTCTCACTGAGGTTTCCTTGCTGTGTATGTCTGGGATGTACCTATTTATTTCTGCTCCAAAGTTCCTTTCAGATGTGCAATTCCATGAATGTTTCACCTGTTCACCACATGCTGGACACATGTCTTTGAATGTCAGCCCACCCAGATGAGCTGGGGGGGCCTCAAGGTCTAAGCTTGGCATGGACTAAGTGCTCCAAACACGCGTTGGACTGATCCACACTTTGCAGGTGAGTGCAATCTCCAGGGTGCTATAAAGTCCCCAGAATCTCTTGGAGACTATATCCTGGGAGAGTTTCTGGACTATAGCTTCTGTGGATGGGAGCAGGATGGGGTTTGTGGGTATGGAAGGATGGGGGGAAGGGGTAAAGCAGCCTGTGTGCAGGAGGAACTAGAGATTTCAGGACTGATTAGGGAAATAGATAGAACTACAAGATAGCAGACTTGATTTAGGTAAGGATTTGAGGGGTTTGTATCTTAAACATCCCAGCATGAGCCCACCCAGCGGCTGTAGTGCAGGGCACCCACCCGGAAGAGGAAGAGAACACGGGACTCCCACAAGAGAAGAAAGGAGAAAGGTGATGTCTCTTAGCAGCCTCCTGAATCAGAAAGTCCCAAGGCATAGCAATGTCTAGTGGTCTTTGTAGTTCTGGGTTTTATCCTATCTGTGCCAAGCAGATAGGCTTTAAATGGCTACAAATCTTATTTGGGGCATGTGAGTAGCTGCACGCTTGCTCTGGGTCTGCCCTTCTCCCTGGCCATTGGGAGACGGAGGTCAAAAGGGGTCCCTAGGGACCCTGGGGCAGTTCAGTGTGTTGTGGGCAAAGAGTGCAGGGAGACAAGCAGTTAGCCCTGGTAAAGCCTCAGTGGGACAATTTGTTTATTGAAAGAAAAAGCAGGTAAATATAGGCCATAACTGGGGGGGAAAGGTTTGGGGTATCCATTAACCCAAACACAGAGCAATACAATACATAGTTACATTTTAATTGCAGGCACTTTAGGGCAGCCTGAGAGAGGAAAAACTGAGCAATCAGGATGTTTGCTGGTGGTTTTAAAGTTAACACAGTAATCCATGGCTTTTAACTAAAGAAGGAAAGGTAGGGGAGATGGCATGTGCAGAAAGGCGCCCATGTCTAGGGGTCCAGCCATCACAAATTCCAGAGACCGGTCGAACCAGCCCTTGTCTCAACCTGAAGGGAGAGTTGGGGTCAACCCGCTCAGATCTCATGGAAACAGTGGCCTGGACTTTCTGGTACAGTGTGCCCATTCTCCAACAAGTAGCAATTGGATGCATGGAACTTTGAGTTAGGCTGTGTTGGGCTTTTAAACCACCTATTTATGTATATTTAGTGTAAAGATAGATTCTGGGAAATTGTGCAGATGCAGTCACATCTGCCATGTTGCCCCTTCAGGCTACTGCTAGTTACTGCAAGAGTTGGGACATTCTCGGAGCGCCTGTTCCGCCATGTTGTGCCCTCAGGGCATTGTCAATTCCCCATGATAGTTGGAGTGCTTTGGTTACTCCTCTCTCTTCCCATTCCAGGGAGAGTTACCCTACCCTGGAGTGCTTTGGTTGCTCCTCCCCCTTCCCATTCCCCGGAGAGTTATTATCCTACCCTGGAGTGCTTTGGTTACTCCTCCCCCTTCTCATTCTCACAAGAGCTATTCCCATAAAAGCCCTTCTTCTTCCACACCTCACTCTCTTGCCCACCTTTCACTTCAGTGATTAGACGCAGGGAAGGTTGCTGCGCAAGGTGGCCATTTTTGCTACCTCCACGTGGCCCAAACTGCTGTTCTCTCACCCAACTCTGAGGTTCCAGCACAAATAAAGGATTGAGTTCCCTTTCTGCTCCAAATCTCCTTTTTCTGTGTCCTGCCACCGCAAGTGACAGATAGAGAGGAAGAGAGAAGGGGGAGATAGAAGGTGAGATGCCTGCAGCCCTGCTTCATTGCTTGTGAAGCTTCCCCCTGCAGGTGGAGACAGGGAGCTTAAGCCTGGGTCCTGGCACATTGGAGCATGTGCATTCTACTAGGAGTGCTACTATGGGGCCTCTGGTGGGCTTTTGAACTAAGAGGTCTCAGGTTCCTGGGAAGACGCTGACTGGAAACAAACCAGTGCATAGAAATCACCTCGGCCCATTTATGTGCTACTGGGGGGCTCCAAGGGTCTGCAAGGGTTAGTTTCCTTTGTGCCTGCTCTAGTTCATCTCTGGTCTCTGCTGCAGTCCATGCATTCCCTCTAGTTATTATTTTATTACCTGTTGGATTTCAAGACACATCAAAATGCTCGACTACTGTATGCTTGATCAAAGCAAAACAGAACAAAACAAGATGGTTAAGACAAAATCCTAGGCCTTTAGTTGTTCACCTGAAGATACCAGAGAATCACAGCTCTACTTGATGGACCCACCACAAAAGATAGCTCATTGTGCCGGCTTTCAGTGTCCCAGCCTGTATCCCAGCACCCACTGGGGCACCAACATGGCTTCCTTAGCTGCTTGCATGTGGGAAGGTCTTTGCATTCGAGTCTTGAGGGCATCTCAGAATCTTGGCACTTTGCAGAGAGGAGTGAAGACCCCATCTAGGTATATTGGAAGGTCCCCGTGCAAAGTCTTCAGATGCTGGAGAGGCCCCTCACCTGTGGGGTCCCACTGCTCCCACCCTCTGTGGACTTTTTTTCCTGTTCATTATTATTATTTTTTAAATTTCTTTATTGGGGATTAATGGTTTATAGTCAACAGTAAAATACAAATTTGTACATGCTTAACCTTTCTCAGTTTTCCACATAACATAGCACTCTTCTGCCATCATGGATGGCAGCTATGCTCACCACTATACCACCAATGCCTCTTTGCCATCATATTCCAGGACCTGAGCCTCCTCCCACCTCCCCCACCCCAGTCTTTTACTTTGGTGCAATACAACAACTCCAGTCCAAGTTCTGCGTAAGGTTTTCCCTTCTGTTCTTGCTTTCAATTTCTGCCTTATTTTTTTCTTTACAACAGAAGGCATGGGACAGAGATAGAATGAGAGACATCACAGCACTGCTCCATAGCCCATGAAGCTTCTCAGTGTGAACAGGCCCATGTGGTGGTGGCCAGAATCCTGAACCTGGTTCTCTATGTAAAGTGTGAATTTCCTGGGTGAGCAGCTTCCTGGCCTTTATCCCTCCTTCTTGCCCAAGGACAAATCTTGTGCTGACCTGATGCTCTTTGCCAGTTCTCCCTACGACACAGAGATTCTCCATGCACTCCTGCCCCAGGTCTGTGTGTGGCCTGGGATGGCCCAGCAGCAGCTGCACTCATGATACAGAACACAGCCTTTCTCTGGAGGCTGGCCCTGTCCAGAGTCTTGGATCCAGTCAGCTGAAGAAAATGGGAAATCTCATAAATCATGGCAGAGATAAAAGTGCAGTTTTTCTGGCTCTTATTTACAGTGACTTTAGTGTGCTACACTTCCAGGGGAATCTATGTTCTTGTCACCCAACTTCCAGAGAAGTAAATGAGCAGGCTGAAATGCCAACCTGAAATTTGATGAGCTACTTTGCACCTACTTTGTCCTGTCCTCTTCTTTTTCATTTAGAGCAGCAATTTTCTCTAGGTTTGGGGGCAGATTGGAATGACTGTAAATCTGAAAAGAAGAAAAAGAGAAAGGAAGAAAGAAAGAAAGGAAGAAAGACATAATTAAAGATAAGAAAAAGACATGCTATGAGGCTGAGAAATCTTTTATGGTAACTTGCTTAATAATTCATCCTCCAAGGAGAGTGGAAAAGTTAGGTGAGTACTTGCATGAGGTAAGTCCATGGAGTAAGGGCAGAGAGTCCAGACTCTCCCTTCTTCTTCTAGCATTTGCCCTTCTTCCGTAGCCAGTCAACAGCGTCAGGTTGAGCCTGATGTAAAGTTTCGAGACCTCCTTTGAATCTGGAGAGGTGGCAGTCGTTGACTATGTGGGTCATAGTCTCTCTGTAGCCACAGGGGCAGTTCGGGTCGTCTCTGTCTCCCCAGCGATGGAACATAGCGGCGCACCGCCATAGCCTATTCGATAGCGACTGAGGAGGGCCCAATCATAACGTGCTAGGTCAAAGCCGTGTTGACGCTTGCAGGGGTCTGTGATGAGGTGTTTGTTCTTTACCTCAGCTGACTGCCAACTCTGTTTCCAAGAGTCTGGAACAGAGAAGTTCAGTGTAGACGTAGGGGACCAGATTGGGTGACGAGACGTCAAGCGTTGGACAGGGTGGGTGAAGATATCCGCGTATATTGGCAGGTCCGGTCGAGCGAAGACGTGGGAAATGAACTTAGATGATGCCGCATCCCAACGAATATCTGGCGGGGCGATGTTGTTAAGAACTGGCAGCCATGGAACCGGGGTGGAACGGATGGTTCCAGAAATTATCCTCATGGAGGAATATAATTCGGAATCGACCAAGTGGACATGGGGGCTACGGAACCATACTGGGGCACAGTATTCTGCAGTGGAATAGCATAATGCCAGAGATGATGATCGTAGTGTGGAGGCACTTGCGCCCCATGAGGAGCTGGCCAGTCTTGCAATGATGTTATTCCTCGCGCCCACCTTTGCTGCAGTTTTTATGAGATGTTCATGAAATGACAGAGTGCTATCGAGAGTAATGCCAAGATAGACTGGCTGGGCTTCATGCCGGATTCTGGTATCGCCAAGCTGCACATTAAGCTCACGCGAGGCCGAGGCATGGTGTAGATGGAAAACAGATGATACCGTTTTTGCAGTGCTAGGGATTTGTCGCCATTTTTTTACAGTAATCAGATATCAGAGACATGTCTTTCGTGAGTGTTTCCTCAAGGATGTCGAACTTGGATGCCTGAGTTGCACAGCAGATGTCATCGGCGTAGATGAACTTCCTTGAAGAAGTTTCTGGGAGGTCATTCATGTAAATATTAAATAGCGTAGGAGCCAGAACAGAGCCCTGGGAGAGGCCACTTGAGACAAGTCTCCATCTGCTGGACTTGTCACCCAGATGCACCCGGAATCTTCTGTTTTGGAGAAGAAACGATATAGTGTTGGCCACCCATGGAGGCAGGCATCTTGAGATCTTGACTAGGAGACCACGGTGCCAGACCGTGTCATAGGCTGCTGTGAGATCAACAAAGACAGCACCCGTCTTTAAATTCTTCTGGAATCCATTTTCAATGTAAGTTGAGAAGGCCAGGGCTTGTTCGCAGGTAGATCTTCCTGGGCGGAAACCAGATTGGGCGGGTGATAGAAATTTCTCTGTAAGATGAGAAATATGTGACAGAAGCAGCCTCTCAAGGAGTTTGTAACACATGGAGAGGAGAGAAATTGGTCTATAGCTGGCGGCCAGTGTTGGGTCTTTGGTTTCAAAACTGCTATTATCTTCGCATGACGCCAAATTTTGGGCATAGACTCAGATTCCAAGATGTGGGACAGGAATGAAGTGAGCCACTTCTTTGCCATGGGGCCCAAGTTAAGAACTCTCCCTGAAAACAACAAATAAAAGAAAGCTACAGCTATTGATCTTTTTTAAAAAAAAATTTATTTATTTATTCCCTTTTGTTGCCCATGTTGTTTCTTTTTGTTGTTGTAGTTACTATTATTGTCTTTGTTATTGGATAGGACAGAGAGAAGTGGAGAGAGGAGGGGAAGACAGAGGGGGAGAAAGATAGACACCTGCAGACCTGCTTCACCGCCTGTGAAGCAACTCCTTTGCAGGTGGGGAGCTGGAGGGATCCTTCCACTGGTCCTTGGGTTTGCGCCACCTGTGCTTAATCTGCTGCACTACTGCCCAACTCCCACAACTATTGATCTTAACAAACCTCACCAACTACAACTGAGACATCTGAAGAAGCACTGCAGCCTAGCTACCATGTTGCATATGCTACCATGACCCCAATTTGACTTCCCTGGGCAGACAACCTTACCAGTGTCCTGGAACCTCACCTCCCCAGAGCCCTGTCCCCACTAGGGGAAGATAGAAACAGGCTGGGGGTAGGGATCCACCTCAATGCCCATGTTCAGCAGATAAATAATTACAGAAGCCAGACCTTCCACCTTCTGCATTCCAAAAAGAATTCTGGTTCATATGCCCAGAGGGACAAAGAATAGGGAAGCTTCCAATGGAGGGGATGAAACATGGAACTCCGGTGGTGGGAACTGTGTGGAATTGTACCACTATTACAATTATATTCCTTACAACATTGTAAATCATTATTAAGTCACTAATGAAAAAGAAGAAAAATTTAAGTGACAGTGAACTCGAGATTCTTGTCCAGTCCAGGACTAGATCCTGGCTTGAGAACTACCAGGATTTTAGGGATTGTAAAATTTTTTTAAAGTTTTAAAAAATATTTATTTTCCCTTTTGTTGCCCTTATTTTTTTTATTATTGTAGTTATTGTTGTTGTTGATGATGTCATTGTTAGGTCCTTGTGCTTTGTACCATGTGCACTTAACCCGCTATGCTACACCCTGAATCTCAGGATTGTAAATATTTCATGACACCCTACACAGCTTTGGGAAATAGTTCTTGTTTTGTTAACTACTCTGTTCCCATGACTGAGCTGTGTTTTGTGACTACTATACCCAGTAGACTCTTCAGGAAATGTGGGATAAATGAACACAAAGAGGAGGAAAATAATAGCTGAATTGGACACTAGGCCAAAGGAGAGTCTGGCTGGAGTCCTAACCTCTGTGTGATGTTATCTTTAAGTTGAGGGTAGTAGTAAGTGCTGCCTTAAAGAGCTGCTGGGCTCCTCACCTAATTCTTATTTCACTTCCCTCAATCACTCCAAGGCTAACCTTGTCAAACAAAGTAAGGGCTATAAAAGCTGGATAAAGGCACAGGACCAGCATACTTTAATAACTCTCTTGGTCACTATCAGGCCACCCCATCATCCAGGGCCCTAGTCAAGAAGTTCTGGGATTCCCATACAGACATGATGGGCCTAAACCTCTAGCAGATCCCTCTCTCCACTGTCACTTGTTATCTCCATCAGGAACAAATAGTGGATCCCATTGTGGGCCAACACTGGTAGAGAATGTTCCATTCTCTGAAGGGAAGTTGGACAACATACTCTACCACTTGAGGAAGATTGGTCCTGAAATTAGTGCAGTGTAGAATGTTCCTAGCTGTGACTACAGAATGCCAGACCAGACCTACAGGGATACAGAGGTTACACAGGCTTCTGTGCTGAATATGGGCCTCAAATTAAATCAATGGGGTTAATATTTAACAATATTTGTATACTTTCTCCATATTCTCTGCCTTGATACAGCTTTCTCATCCTATCCCCTACTCTGACACCACCTTTCCAGACAATACCTTTAGCCCACCTGCATGTTATTTATGAGGCTCAGGCAAAAACTAGTAAAATCATGGGCCCCTTGGAATATACCTATAATAGAACTACTAGCTTTTTCCAGAATGGAGACCCCGAATTTCATCTATTATAGTCTTACCTTTATATTCCTGATTATTAAACAATTAGTTCTGCTGTATAGCCTAATGTTTTTTCAGCCACCTAGTTGCAGGCACTACCATGATGACAACCTGACTTCCCTGTGCAGATGATCTCACCAATGTGTCCTGGAACCTCCCCTCCCCAGAGCCCTGCTCCACTAGGGAAAGATAGAAATATGCTGGGGGTAGGGATCCACCTGCAAACACCAATGCCCAGTAGTGAAGCAATTACAGAATCCAGCACTCCCACCTTCTGCACCCCATAAAGATCTTTGGTCCATACTCCCAGAGGGATAAATCATAGGGAAGCTTCCAATGGAGGGGGTGGGACATGGAACTCTGGTGGTGGGAACAATGTGGAATTGTGACTTCTATCTTATGGGCTTATTGATCATTATTAAATCAATAAAACTACATATTGAATTAATACTTTTACTCTCTTGAAAAAAAAAAGAGCTGCTGGGAACATTTCATGAGATAGCTAACACACGGTGTGCTTCAAGTAGTGCTAGTTATTCAACGTTGTTTCCATAGTTCAAGCTGGTGCTATTACTGCTGCCACTCTTGTTATTGGCATCTGTTTCATAGGTCACAGGGCATATTGACCAACAGAATCAGTTGCCATGCTTTAGTGTCTTCAGCTGTAGAATGGAAATTAGAGTGGTTAGCTTGCCTCCCTCTTGGTCTATTTTAGTGTTTCTAAAATGACAGATGAAAGGAGACTGCTACTGATTTTCACTGCATTTCTCTTGACCAAACTGTGCACCAGACCAAACAAGTAACCCAGGGACAGTGGCAGAGCCAAGTGGGGTAAGAATGAGAGAATATCCTAGGAGGCTGAAGTTGCTGAGCAAAATGAATCAAGCTGAGTAGCACTTGGCAATACTATTGTTTTTGCCGGGCTGGCTTCACAGACGGGAGACATAGACGACCAGAAACTCATGGCTGAGCTGAGAACGCAGTTTAATCTTTATTCACGAGCGGGCAAGCAGTCCAACAACCTAATCACAACACAATTATCTCTTCCATCTCTCTCCTCCCTGCAGTGTCCGGAACCAAGGAAGTATGTAGGATAGGGGGTGGGGAGAAGGAAGAAGTGCAGAACTAGCAAGGACTAACCCCAAATCTCCCAGAGGCAGGGGGAGTGAGACCAAACCAATGTAACAGAATGATCATGTAAATAGACCACAACTTCAAGCAATGTAACAGAAGGGATCCCAGAAGCAGAACTAGAAGCATACCAACACAATACAGCTTTGATGAGCCCAAAAGGTGCATGCTTTGGAGTCCTGCTGACCTCCTTTCTAATCCTAGCTGCTGTTGCTGCTGCCAGGATGTGTGAGCTCAGGCTTTTCATTGTTAATTCTGGGGCCTCTCCTGTGAACTGGAGAATGAGGCTGAGTCATCAGGTTGCCCTGAAGATACAAGTGAGAGCACATGCATGGACCTGAGCTACCAGCACACACTGCGGTGTTCAGTCCAGGAAAGTTGCTCCATGATGCAGCTAACAAGGGGTCAAAGGGGAATAAAAGTCCAGGGCTGCTGACAATGATTTTCTGTTATTGCTACTGTTGCTGAGGCTTTAATTCTCTGGGTTGACCTTTTGAGAGAGAGAGAGAGAGAAAGGATGAGATAGAGGGAGAGAATGAGAGACTGAGAGACTTGAGGGAGAGGGAGGGAGACGGAGAGAGGGGAGGGAGAAGGAGAGGGAGAGAGAGGGAGGGAGAAGGAGAGGGAGAGGGAAAAAGAGAGAAAGAGAGAGGAGTGGAAAGGGAGGAAGGGAGGGAAGGAGGAAGGGAGAGAGAGAGAGAGAGACTACAGCATAGAAGCTGCCTCCAGTTCAGGGGGGTAGGGATACTGTTTTTGAACCTAGGTCTTATCCATAGCAAAGCAAGTGCCCACCTTTTGGCCCTGCTGGCAAGAGCTTTGAGATTCAAGATTCCAGCTTATAAGCACCTTACACAGCCCAGGGAACTCTGAGGTCTTTCACCATGAGGGAGGACACAAGGCTGAGGTCATGGATTCCAGCAGAGTCATGGCCCTTGATGGGAAGCTTGAGGTATCGCAGGACCCTCCATCTCTTCTCCATCTCCCATGGGCCTTGCCATACCTGAAGGCAGCCAGCTGTCTGCCACCGTGGAGTACTAGAGAGGCATGGCCTACAGTTGAGAGGAGACTCTCAGCCAGTCCACTTGGATTCAAGTCTCAGCTTTGCTACATGGTAGCTGTGAGTCACTCAACATGTCTGGGCTTTAGTTTTATTACTGTGGTTTCGGCTCAAAGGCAGCACCTACATCATGTGTAAGACACATAGGTCTTGGGGAGTGACATGTAGATTTCAGTAGTGTTGTTCTGGTGGGAGGCTTATTTATTTATTTATTGCCTCCAGGGCTATTGTTGGAGCTTGGTGTCTACACTATGAATCCAGGTATGCAGGTGTCTCTCTGTCTCTCTTCCTCTCTATCTCCCCTTCCTCAATTTCTCTCTGTCGTATTCAATAAAATGGAGAAAAAAAAGGCCACCAGGCTGTTAGGAGCAGTAGATTTGTAGTGCAGGCACCAAGTCTCAGAGATAACCCTGGAGGCAAAAGAGAGAGGGAGAGGGAGAGAGGTGGTGGTGGGGAGAGAGATCTTGAGACCCTTACTAACAAGCTTACCAGCTACGCCCACAGATGTAGCTTATAACACCCAGCCCCACCTTTACCTCCTTTCTAAGCTATGCCTACACCTGTCACCGCCCCCATTTCCTTTGCAGGCATTTCCTTCCTCCAGGCACATCTGTGAGTGCTCTGGCATGGTGCAGTAGTGTCTGCCTTCCACCAGGCACTTCCTGTCATTTCTGCCCTCAACTCATATGATGAGGCAAGTTCCTGGGCTATGTGGGAAACCTTGCAGCCCTGACACTCTGCAGCAGGGCTCTCCCTCTCCCTGTGCATAAGTGGAGGACACCAGGTCCCTGAAGCCCTCAGTGACCTATGGAACAGAGCTGTCAGGGCAGCCCCATTTGCAGGGGGCAAGTTGGATGGCTATGAGCAAGTCTTTGTGAGCTGTCAGGTTCCTGCAGCCTTCAGTAACATTTTCTGATTACAACTTACTGTATTATTTCTCAGCACCAAGCCCAAGGTTGGGAGGTGCTTCACTCCCTGTGGGCTGAGGTCAAGCATGCCTACGGGGGGTGGGCAAGTGGAGGCTTGATTCCTCATTATGGTGGGGACCTGGATGGGTCCATCCTCAACTTTCCGCTGAAGCACGGTGCTGGGATCAAAGGAGAGAACCTCAGAATTCGCATCCACCTGCCAGCAGGATCCTGGCAGGACCCCTGTAGCAGTGGCTGAGGTGTGGGGCCCAGAAGCCATTTAATAAGCAGTGTGTCCCCATCACTTGAGGCCCTAGTCAGGGAGTCCTGGGATTCTCCCACAGACATGATAGGTTTAGACCTCTAACAGATCCCTCTCACCACTGTCATTGGTAATCTCCATCAGGAACAACACAGTGTGTTGGGTCTCTGGCGGGGTGATTTCCAGGGGAAAGGTAACAGACCGGTTCTTTCTCGCTCATGACAGGGGTGACACGAAGTAAAAGACACCAGGGAGCTCTTCAGCGTGCTCAGAACTCGTTTATTAGCAAGGTGAACATGAGTTAAATAGAAAACCAAACAAAGGGAATTATTATTGAAATATGTCAGAAATTACAGGTTTCTTAAAGGTCTGCTTGCCCCTATGGTAGGGGGCTGGTATGACAGGAATTGATGAGATACAAGACAGTTATTCTCCATGACGCAAGCAACTTAATTATCCAAATGTATTTGAGAGAAGCATAGGGGTTAAACCAGAAGGGTGAGACAGAGAGAAGATGGATATCAAAAAGCCATGTAGTTTGGAATTTCTCTTGTCTGGGTTCTGAGGTGTATAATGAAGTGTGTGATAAGGTGTGTTCTTCTGTGATCAGAAGGTGACTTTGAATAAGTGAATCTGCGGCCATGTGGCCTGCAGTTAATGGAGGGAAGTATTGGGGTTTCTGTGGGCCTGAGAGTCAAGAAGGAAAGAACTAAGTCTGAGTTTCCCCCCTTTTGCTCACCTCGGTTGAGAGAGACTTACTAAGAGGTTATCTTCTCAGACCTCCATCCAAGGATGGGGGTGGTTCTCTCTAAGCTCTATCAGGCTTACACATAGTCCCAACAATAGTGAACCCCTTTGTGGGCCCCTATAAGACCTGGCCCTTAATGTGAATCAACAATGGTAGGGAATATTCCATTCTCCGAAGGGAGGTTGGATAGCATACTCTGCCTATCACCTGGGGAAGATGGGTCCTGAAATTGGCGCAGCCTGGAATGTTCATAGCTGTGATCACAGAATATGAGCACAGACCTACAGGGATGCAGAGATTACACAGGTCCCTATGCTGAATATTGGCCCCAGGTCAAATCGATAACAATATTTATGTACTTTTCCCATATTTGGGAGCTACTCTCTGGCCTGATCCAGCTTTCTGGTCCTTTTGCCAACTATGACATTGTCCCCCTCAGACAATAGCTTAGGTAACCTGCATATTAGATGTCAGGAGCAGGCAAAAACTAGCTGGGTCATGGGCCTCTTGGAATATACCTAAAATAGACCTACTAGTTTTTTTTTTTTTTAAAAACGGAGACCCCCAAATCTTCATCTGCAATATTCCAGCCTTTAGGTTCATGATTAGTCAATAATTTACTCTGCTTTCTATCTTACCTTTTTTTCAGCCATAAGATTCCAGATGTTACCATGATTCCAAACAGATTTCCCAGGGAAGATGACCCCACCATGTGTCCTGGAGCCCCACCTCTCCAGATCCCTGCCCCATTAGGGAAAGAGAGAGACAGGCTGGGCGACGGATCCACCTGCAAACACCCATGTTCAGTGGGGAAGCAATCACAGAAGCCAGACCATCCACCTTCTGCACTCCATAATGACCCTGGGTCCATGCTCCCACAGGGTTAAAGAATAGGAAAACTAGGGAGTCGGGTGGTAGTGCAGTGGGTTAAGTACATGTGGTGCAAAGCACAGGGACCGGTGTAAGGATCCCGGTTCAAGCCCCTGGCTCCCCACCTGCAGGAGAGTCCCTTCACAAGCAGTGAAGCAGGTCTGCAGGTGTCTACCTTTCTCTCCTCCACTGTCTTCCCCTCCTCTCTCCATTTCTCTCTGTCCTATCCAACAATGACAACAACAAGAATAACTACAACAATAAAACAATAAGGTCAACAAAAGGAAATAAATAAATAAAAATAATATAAAATAAAAAGAATAGGAAAACTATCAAGGGACGGGATGGGATACAGATTTCTGGTCATGGGAATTTTGTGGAATTGTACCCCTCTTATCCTATGATCTTGTCAGTGTTCCCATTTTATAAATAAAAACCTTAAAAAAATAAGCAGTGTGGCTAGGAATCAGAGAATTATTAATAAGGAACTTTCCCACCTTGATTGTCAGCCTATTCAACTTTTCTTCTCTTTAACTCACATTCTGTTTCCAGAACACCCTCTTCCTCCTGCCCCATTTTTTGGGCCCTTGTGGGGTCTGACTGCACACATTCTATCTAGGGCAGAGTCTGGTGAAGCCAACGGAAGCCTCCACCTGCAGAAACAGGCTGTGTGTATCCAGAGACTCACACTCAGCCTCTGGATGACACTGCTGCTTCCAGAGGCCGTGGGGCTGTGAGAGCTGAGGGGCAATACTTCAGGAGGTCCAGGGCCACTCAGTAGGGAGATAGGCTGCCTTGAGCACAGGGCTATGCATTTACTGACTCATTCAATAGCCATAGAAGCAGTACCTACTGGGTGCAGAGTTGGACATTCACATTTTCATAACCCCACCAGGGAGAAAGTTCCATTCTCATCTCACAGGTGAAGAAACATGGAGTGTGAGGCTTAATGATTTGTCCCAACTCACCAAGTTCAAACGCTAGAAGAAGAACCAAGTTCATACCTAGGGGCCCAGTGAAAAAATAAAGGGGGGGGGCAGCTGGTGGCACACCTGGTTAAAGGCACACATTACAATGCACAAGAACCTGGGTTCGAGCCCCCCAGTTCCCACCCGCAGGGAGAAATTTTCATGAGTGGTGTAGCAGGGCTGCAGGTCTCCCTCTCTCTCTTTCCCTTCTTAATTTCCTTCTATACAATAATGAATAAACAAAAATATTTAAAAAATTAAAACAAAGAGAAAAAAGAAGAAGTAAATTCTACTACTAATTGCCAAGGCTTGGTGGTCCCTGTTTGATTAGCCAACTAATTCAAGAGGCAAACTTTGGTGCAAAGAGACAAGTTTTTTTTTTTTTTTTTTTTCAGGAGCTTGTGGCCCATGTCAGGCACCCATGGGGATTGATGAGGTTAATTTTTTTAAAATTTTTTATTTTATTTATTTATTTTTTAAAATGTTTATTTTGTTTTATTTTTTATTTGTTATTGGATAGAGACAGAATTTGAGAGAGAAGGGGGAGATAGAGGGGAAGAGAGACCTAGAGACATCTGCAGACCTGCTTCACCACCTGTGAAGTGACTCCCTTGCAGGTGGGGATCCGGGGGCTAGAACGGGAATCCTTACACTGGTCCTTGAACTTTGTGTCACCTGTGCTTAACCCGCTGCGCTACCGCCGTACTCCCTAAATTTTTTATTTATAAAAAGGAAACACTGACTAAACCATAGGATAAAGGGGTACAACTCCACACAATTCCCACAACCAGAAATCTGTATCTCATCCCCTCCCCTGATAGCTTTCCTATTCTTTTTTTTTTTTTAAATTTTTTATTTAAGAAAGGATTAGTGAACAAAAACATAAGGTAGGAGGGGTACAACTCCACACAATTCCCACCACCCAATCCCCATAACCCACCCCCTCCCATGGTAGCTTTCCCATTCTCTAGCCCTCTGGGAGCATGGACCCAGGGTCGTTGAGGGTTGCAGAAGGTAGAAGGTCTGGCTTCTGTAATTGCTTTCCCGCTGAACATGGGCGTTGACTGGTCGGTCCATACCCCCAGTCTGCCTCTCTCTTTCCCTAGTAAGCTGTGTCTCTGGGGAAGCTGAGCTCCAGGACACATTGGTGGGGTCTTCAATCCAGGGAAGCCTAGCCAGCATCCTGGTGGCATCTGGAACCTGGTGATTGAAAAGAGAGTTAACATATGAAGCCAAACAATTTGTTGAGCAATCATGGATCCCAAGTTTGGAATAGTGGAGAGGAAGTGTTAGGGAGGTACTCACTGCAAACTCTAGTGTACTTCTGCTTTCAGGTATATATTTTGCAGTAGTTTATGGATATGTGTGCACATAAGCTCTCTCTCACAGAAACTGGTATATATCTAGGTTATGGGACTTTGTTAGAAAGTGAACTACCTGAGATGAAATTAGAGTGTACTATAAAAGGAAAGGTCTCACCTGAGTAATGAAGCTGAAGGGTTGTCATTCCACACGTGAAGTCTCTGGATACAGTCTGAGGTGAAGCATGTTGAGGTGGCAATCGTTGCTTTGGTTAGGTTGTGATCGGCGGATGCAATATTATTTGGTTTGGATTGGGAGATGCATACGGGAAAGTGGGCCCTATCCAAGGGTTCCAGGACTGGGGGAAGTAGGGGCTCTATAGTGAAGATGTGAGGTTCCTGCTGTCTTAGGGTTCAAAAAGACAATCGATAGTTAATATTATCACATTATTTGTTAATTGGGTTAACTTTGAAAAGTCCCTTTGTTATGGTTTGCTGTACAGTACCCAGTATCTTGTATATAGCTGTGCTATTGGATGCTTCTAATCTACTTGATCTAGGCTTTTGAGAGAGTCCGCATATCAAATACACAGCCTATATATTAAAAAGATTCAGTTTGTCTTTTGAGAAACTTTGAGACATACAATTGATTTCCCCCTCTCATATTAATTAACTACTGATTTATATGTCTACATTTTGCTAGGAGTGTACATAAACACCATTCCCTCCACCAAAGGACTGTGACCCATCCCTCCCGCCCATTCCCACCCCCCACTGGCCCAGGAAGCTACATGTCTACCCCTCACCACTGGGTTTTTACTTTGGTGCCCTACTTACAATTTGATCAGGTCCTGCTTTTAGTTTCCCTTTCAGATCTCCTTAGTCAGCTTCTGTTGATGAGTGGGATCATCCCATACTCATCTTTATCTTTCTGACTTAGTTCACTTAACATAATTCCTTCTAGCTCTGTTCAAGATGGGTCAGAGAAGGTGGGTTCATTGTTCTTGATAGCTGCATAGTATTCCATTGTGTATATATACCACAGCTTTCTCAGCTACTCATCTGTTGTTGGACACCTGGGTTGCTTCCAGGTTTTAGCTATTATGAATTGTGCTGCTATGAACATAGGAGTACACACCTCTTTTTGGTTGGGTGTTATGGAGTCCTTGGGGTATAACCCCAGGAGAGGAATTACTGGGTCATATGGAAGGTCCATGTCTAGCCTTCTGAGAGTTTTCCAGACTGCTCTCCACAGAGGCTGTACCAATTTACATTCCCACCAGCAATGTAAAAGGGTTCCTCTGTCCCCACATCCTCTCCAGCATTTGTTGCTGCTGTCCTTTTTGATGTATGCCATTCTTACAGGAGTGAGGTGGTATCTTAGTGTTGTCTTAATTTGCATTTCTATGACAATCAGTGACCTAGAGCAGTCTTTCATATGTTTGTTAGCCTTTTGGATCTCCTCTGTGGTGAATGTTTTGTTCATTTCCTCTGCCCATTTTTGGATGGGGTCATTTGCTTTTTTGCGGCTAAGTTTGCTGAGCTCTTTATATATTTTGGTGATTAGTTTCTTGTCTGATGTCTGGCATGTGAAGATCTTCTCCCATTCTGTGAGGGGTCTCTCTGTTTGTTTAATAGTTTCTTTGGATGTGCAGAAGCTTTTCAATTTGATGTAGTCCCATTGGTTTGTTTCTGCTTTAGTCTTCCTTGCAATTGGGTTTGATTCATCAAAGATGTCCTTGAGGTGTATGTGGGAAAGTGTTTTACCAATGTTTTCCTCTAAGTATTTGATTGTTTCTGGTCTGACATCTAGATCTTTGATCCATTTGGAGTTGATTTTTGTTTCTGGCGAGATAAAGTGGTTCAATTTCATTCTTCTGCATGTTTCAACCCAGTTTTCCCAGCACCATTTATTGAAGAGAGCCTCCTTTTTCCATTTAATCCTTTGGAGCCCCTTATCAAAGATTAGATGCCCATAGGTGTTGGGATCTACTTCTGGGCTTTCAATTCTGTTCCACTGGTCTGTGTGCCAATTTTTGTTCCAGTATCATGCTGTTTTGATGATGATGGTTTTATAATATAGTTTAAGGTCTGGGAGTGTGATGCCTCCATTTCTGTTTCTTTTCCTCAAGATGTTTTTGGCAATTCTAGGTGTTTTCAGGTTCCAGATAAATGATTGTAGTGTTTGTTCTGTTCTCTTAAAGAAGCTTGGTGGAACTTTGATGGGTATTGCATTACATTTGTATATGGCTCTGGGGAGAATATTCATTTTGATGATATTTATTCTTCCAATCCATGAGCATGGGATATCTTTCCTTTTCTTGGTATCAGTTTCTATCTCCTTGAGTAGCGACTCATAGTTTTCAGTATACAAGTCTTTCACTTCTTTGGTCAACTTTATTCCTAGGTATTTTATTGATTTTGCTGAAACAGTAAAAGAGAGTGATTTCTGGATGCCTTCTTCTTCAGATTTAGTGTTTGCATAAAGAAATGCCACTGATTTTTGTACATTGATTTTGTAGCCTGATACCTTGCTATATTGCCTAATAACTTCCAGTAATTTTCTACTGGATTCTTTAGGTCTTTCTATGTATACTATCATATCATCTGCAAATAGTGAGAGCTTGACTTCTTCCCTTCCAATCTGTACCCCTTTGATTTCTTTCTCTTGCCTGATTGCTATGGCAAGAACTTCCAATACTATGTTGAAGAGTACCGGTGACAGTGGACAGCCCTGTCTAGTCCCCAATTTGAGGAGGAATGCTTTCAGCTTCTGTCCATTGAGTATGATGTTGGCTGTAGGTTTGCAATATATAGACTCCACTATCTTGAGGAATTTCCCATCTATTCCCATTTTTTGTAGAGTTTTGAGCATGAATGGGTGTTGTATTTTGTCAAAGGCTTTCTATGCATCTCTTGAGATAATCATGTGGTTTTTGGCTTTGCTTTTATTGATGTGGTGAATGACATTGATTGACTTATGGATGTTGAACCAGCCTTGCATTCCTGGGATGAATCCCACTTGGTCATGATGAACAATCTTTTTGATGTGTTGCTGTATCCGGTTGGCCAAGATCTTGTTTAATATTTTGGCATCTATGTTCATCAGAGATATTGGTCTGTAGTTTTCCTTTTTTGTTCTGTCCCTATCAGCTTTTGGTATCAGGGTGATGTTGGCTTCATAAAAGGTGGAAGGGAGTATTCCTGTTTCTTCAATCTTATGGAATAGCTTAAGAAGTATGGGTATTAACTGTTTCCTGAAAGTTTTGTAGAATTCATTTGTGAAGCCATCTGGTCCAGGACTTTTGTTGTTGGGGAGATTCTTAATAACGGTTTCAATTTCTTTGTCTATGATTGGTGCATTTAGATTTTGTAGTTCTTCTTGGTTCAGTTTTGGAAGTGCATAGGTTTCTAGGAATTGTTCCATTTCTTCCAGATTCTCTAGCTTGATGGCATATTGTTCTTTATAGAAGTTTCGCAGGATTCTCTGGATTTCTGTGGTGTCAGTTGTGATATCTCCTGCATCGTTTACAATTCTATTAATTTGAGTCTTCTCTCTTTTTTGTTTGGTGAGTCTGGCTAGGGGTTTGTCAATTTTGTTTAATCTTTCAAAGAACCAACATTTGGCTTCATTGATCTTTTGTATGGTTCTTTTATTTTCGATGTTGTTTATTTCTGCTCTAACTTTAGTGATTTCTGTCCTTTTGGTTGCTTTAGGGTTCCTTTGTTCCTCTTCCTCTAAGTCCTTGAGGTGTGTAGTAAGGTCGTTCATTTGGGCTTCTTCTTGGTGTTTAATATGTGATTGTATGGCTATAAGTTTCCCTCTCAGTACTGCTTTAGCTGTGTCCCAAATATTTTGATAGGTTGTGTCTTCATTTTCATTAGTTTCCAGGAATATTTGAATTTCCTGTTTGAGTGAGTCTCTGACCCAGTGCTTCTTAAGGAGCATTTTGTTTAGTTTCCAAATTCTATGTCTTTTAATAATTTTCTGTTTGTTGTTAAATGTTAGTTTTACTCCACTGTGGTCTGAGAAGATACTTGGGATGATTTCAATGCTCTTGAATTTATTAATTCTGTCTTTGTGGCCTAACATGTGGTCTATCCTTGAGTATGTGTTATGTGGATTTGAAAAGAAGGTGTATTCCAGTTTTTTGGGGTGGAGGAGTCTGAAAATGTCCAAGAGGTCTAGTCTGTCAATCTCTTCATTCAATTCTCTTGTATCTTTATTGGTTCTCTGCTTTGTTGATCTGTCTAAGTGTGAGAGTGGGGTATTGAAGTCTCCCACTATTATTCTATCACTATTGATGTATTTTTGAAATTCTTTCAGTAGATGCTTAATGTATTTAGATGGTCCCTCGTTGGGTGCATAGATGTTAATAAGTGTTAAGTCTTCTTGGCTGATTGATCCTCTAACCATTATGTAATGTCCTTGCCTATCTTTTATTACTTTATTTAATTTAAAATCTATCGTGTCTGAGATGAGAATGGCTGCTCCTGCCCTTTTTTGTGGACCGTTAGCCTGTATGATAGTTTTCCATCCTTTCACTTTAAGTCTGTGTTTATCTTGTTGTGACAGATGGGATTCTTGCAAGCAGCATATGGTTGGGTTATGTTTTCTGATCCATCCCCCCACCCTGTGCCTTTTGATGGGTGAGTTTAAGCCATTGACATTTATTGATATTATGGTTTTAATGTATTGTAGTGCCATTGTTCTAAAAGCTTTCCTATTCTTTAACCTTCTGGGAGTATGGACCCAAGGTCATTGTGGGATACAGAAGGTTGAAGGTCTGGCTTCTGTAATTGCTTCCCTGCTGAACATGGGCATTGATAGGTCGATTCATACTCCCAGCCTGTCTCTCTCTTTCCCCAGGGGGGAAAGGTTCTGGGGAAGCTGACCTTTGGGACACATTGATGGGGCTGTCTGTCCAGGGAAGTCTGGTTGGCATCATGCTAGCATCTGGAACCTGGTGGTTGAAAAGACAGTTAACATACAAAGCCAAACAAATTGTTGACCAATCATGGACCTAAAGGCTGGAATAGTGCAGATGAAGAGTTGGGACAGGGGAAATCCTTAATTTTGTAGATAACTAGTAGGCATATTTTAGTTATGTTCCAAAGGGCCTGTGGCTATACTAGTTTTTTTTTTTCTTTTTTCCCCTGAGCCTGAAATCTGATATGCAAGTGTATCTGTTATTATCTGGGGAGATGATGTCATGGCTGGGAAAAGGACCAGAAAGCTGGATCAGGGAAGAGAGTAGCTCCCTAATATGGGAAAGTGGTATAAATATTGTTGACTGTAAACCCAGTCAATTTGATATGATCTGGGGCCCATATTCAGCTTAGGAGGCTATGTGACCTCTGCTTCCTTGTAGATCTGAGCTCACCTTCTGTGGTCATGAGTAGGCACATTCCAAGCTGCCCCAATATCAGGACCCGTCTTCCTCAGGTGTAGCATAGAGTATGTTGTCCATCCTCCAAAGGATGTCCATTCTCTTCTGTTGTTGATCCAAGTTGAGGGAAAGGTCCTATGAGGGCCCACAAAGGGGTTTATTGTGTTGTTACTGATAGAAATGACTGGTAACAATGGAGAGAGGAATTTATTTGAGGTCTAGACCCATCAAGTCTGTTTGGGAATCTCAGGACTGCCTGATTAGGGCTCCAACTGATGGGGTGGCCTGATAGTGACTTAAGAGTCATCATTAAAGTATGCCAGTCTCTTGCCCTTATTCAGCTTTTGCAGTCCTCGCTTTGCTAAGGTTAGCTTTGGAGTGAGTGAGAGAACTGTAATAGGAAGTAGGTGAGGAGGACATTTAAGTTTAAGTAGACACTATTTCATTATGAAATTTATACTGACTCACTGCAGACTATTGTGTACTTTTGCTTTCAAGTATATATTTTGCCCTAATTTATGGATACATGTGAACATATGCTCTTATCTTACAGGACCTGGTCTATATCTAGGTTTTGGGACTTTGTTAGGAAGTGAACCGCCTGGAATGGAGTTAGAGAATCCTATGAAAGGAAAAGTCTCACCCAAGTAATGAGGCTGAAGGTTTGACTATCCCTGCCTGATGTCTCTGGACACAGTCAGATGAAGCATGCTGAAGTGGTACTGGCTGTATTGATTAGGATGGGATAGGTGGATGCAATATCATTTGGTATGAATTGAGAGAAGCATGCAGGAAAGTGAGCCCCACCCTAGAGGTTCCAGGACTGGGGGAAATATAGGTTCCTGCTATCTTAGGGTTTAAGAAGACAATAGATAGTTATTGCTATAATCAGATTATTTGGCAATTGGGTTAACTTTGAAATATCCCTTTGTTAGGATTTGCTGTATCATACACAATATCACCATAATTTATGTCCTTTGACATTATTTTAAAAATGATTTAACTCTTTATTTATTAAGTAAGTATAAATTAACTATTCATTTCACACAGTTCCCACTACCAGAGTTCTACATCCCATCCCCTCCATTTGAAGCTTTCTTATTCTTTATCCCTCTGGGAGTATGGACCAAAATTCTTTATGGGGTGCAGAAGGTGAGAATTCTGGCTTCTATAACTGCTTCTCAGCTGAACATGTGTGTTGGCAGGTGGATCCATAACCCCAGCATGTTTCTGTTTTGCCCTAGTGGGGCAGTGCTCTGGGGAGTGGAGATTCCTGGACACAATGGTGAGGTCACCTGCCCAGGGAAGTCAGGATGCCGTCAAGGTAGAATTTGTAGCTTGTAGATGAAAGATACAAAGCAAAACAAAGTGTTTAATAAACAAGAGCCCAAAAGTAGCAATAGAGCAGATGAAACTGAGAGTATTTGTGTGGAAAG
Organism: Erinaceus europaeus; assembly: GCF_950295315.1. NCBI lineage: Eukaryota > Metazoa > Chordata > Mammalia > Eulipotyphla > Erinaceidae > Erinaceus > Erinaceus europaeus. The sequence continues at coordinate 38,702,778 of NC_080179.1, forward strand.
AAGCTAGGAAGTCTATTTTATGTATGTTTCTAGAGGCCCATGGCTTCAATAATTTTTGCCTGAGTTCATAGCTAACATGCAAGTGGACTGAAAATATTTTCTTGGAAGACGGTATCAGAGTTGAGAATAGGGCTAAAAAGCTAGAATAAGGTAAAGAATAGGTCCCCCAAAAGAGGAAAGTATATAAATAACATTATCTATTGATCGGACCTAGGGCCCATATCTATTCATACTCAGCACAGGAGCCTATGTGACCTCCACTGGAAGACACAGCAGCTGATTTCTACTTTGAAATTAAATGGTTACTGTTTGCCTCCTAAGTATTTTTACAATTTGCTATTTATTCATGCACTCAGATTTTTTTCTCTTCTTATGGTAATACACACAACATAAACTTAGAGTTGTAACCCGTGAAAAGTGCATAATTCAGTGACATCTAGTATATTCACAGTGTCCTGAACTCATAAGCATTGTTTTATTTTATCAATGATTTAATAACAGTTCACAAGATTATAAGACTATAGGGTGATAGTTCCATACGGAAGCCACCACCAAGGTTCTAAGACATCGCACTCCTCCAATAATAAACACTATATAGTGCTCTCACAAAGTCATTGAGATAATTTGTTTATCTTTTATTTTGACAACTTTTTTTTAAGAAATAATTTCTTTTTAAAATTTTTTTCCTATTATCTTTATTTATTTATTGGATAGAGACAGACAGAAATTGAGAGGGAAGGGGGTGATAGCGAGGGAGAGAGACAGAGAAACACCTGTAGCCCTGCTTCATCACTCACAAACCTTTCCCCCTGCAGGTGGGTACTAGGGGCTTGAACCCAGGTCCTTGTGCATTGTAACATGTGTGCCCAACCCGGTGCATCACCACCCAGCTCCTTGACATCTTTCTTTCTTTCTTTCTTTCTTTCTTTCTTTCTTTCTTTCTTTCTTTCTTTCTCTCTTCTACTAGACCTCATCTCTGGCTTATGGCGGTGCAGAGGATTGAACCTGGGACTTCAGAGCCTCAGGCATGAGAATATGTTTGCATAACCATTATGCTATTTACCTACTATCTTTTTCTCTCTTTCTTTCTTTCTTTTTTCCTTTCTACTTTTATTTTTTAAGATTCACACATTTCAAATTGACTGGAGGTGATTATGCTTAGTTAAATAAGCAAAGAATTGAAAGACAACTATTGGATAGTTATATCTTTTCTTTTAATTTTTTTCTTTTTTTGGCATCCAAGGTGCCAGCACTACAAATCCACCACTCCCAGTGGCCATGTTTCCTATTTTATTGGGCAGGATAGAGAGAAAATGAGAGGGGAGGGGGAGATAGAGAGGGAGAAAGAAAGATAGACACCTGCAGACCTGCTTTTCCACTTGTGAAGCAGAACCCCTGCAAGTGGGGAGTGGGGGGCTTGAACCTGGTCCTTGTGCTTTGTACTATTTGAGGTTAACTAGGTGTGTCATTGACCCACCCCATGGAGAGTTACCTTTTAACCACCTTTGGTTACAGGACTTCTTCATTCATTTCCATGTGGACAGGGAAACCCCATGCTCGAAGCATACTCCTACCCCCTTCTCAACTGTCATATATATAAGGAGAAGAATGTTCTTCTAAAAGCCTCCTACCAAGGGGGCTGGGTGGTGGCACACTGGCTTAAGTGCACATAGTACTAAGCACAAGAACTCTAGCAAGGATCCAGATTTGTGCCCCACCTGAAGGAGAAAAGCTTCACAAGTGGTGAAGCAGGTCTGCAGGTGTTTCTCTGTCTCTCTCCCTCTCTATTCTGGATATTGCATTTAAGTAGAACCATCCACCTAACCATTTGTGCTTGATTTTTTAAAAATTAAACCTAATTTTACTACAGCTTTAGATTTATAGAAAAGTTGTAGAGTTTATACAGAGAGTGCTTACCTGCCTTACATTGAGTTGTGATTTAAAGCTCAGGAATTTAATATAGCTGGAATGTATTTTAATCCATTACAGAGCTTCTTCCTTTTTGATGTTCTAATTACCAGGTCTTTGGCTAGTGGGAGCCTCCTTTCATGCCTTTTTGAGGGATGTACTTAAGAACTTAAAGAAGCCTTTTAAGGATAATACTCAGCAGCCAACTGTTCATCCGGAAGTCAGCCTGTGTGGTTTGGGGTGGGTGGAGGAGAGAGGAAGGGAGGGAGGCAATTGCCTTAGGATAGCAAGAAAAAATGAGATGCTAATTCAATTTCTAGGGAAAATGGCCTTTTGTACAATGTGCTGTAGAGTTTTAAACTCTGCCTTGGAGTTCAAAATGGCTCCTGCTGGGCTGGGGAGTCTGTCCTTATTAACAAACCTGGATTGGCCTCCTCATGCCAGCTGTGGGAGCCAGGGCCCACCGGGCTGCTCTGCCCGTGATAATTAAATAGGCCTACTGTCACAATCCTCTCCACAGCTCAGTAGCCTCAGGCCTTGGGGGATGATTGTAGGGGACCACGGGATGCTCGGGCACCTCTGCTCAGCTGGAGAAGCTGCTGTAGGCCTCTGGCATCAGGAGAGAGTCAGCAGAGCTGCTTGCCTGCTGGGAAACCAGTGCTCTGCCCCCTGTGTGCAGGGAGGGCAGCCAAAGGGCTGTGTGACAGCACAGAGGAAATGCCTGTCCAGGAAATACTGTGCAGATCAGTTTCCCAGTTGTTCTGGGGTAAAGGGGAGGCCACCGTTTATTCCCCCAATATTAAACAATTCATTACACATTATCTCCACAAAGAATTGAAGACAGAGCATGATTTTTCAGGTACTTTAAACTCTATTTGGGAGATAGATAACATTCACATGTTAGGGAGGGTGGGGAGTAAAAACAATACAACAGAAACAAAAGCCAAGTTACCACTTACATGATGGTCCTGGCAGAGAGAGAGCACAAGACCAGGGGTCTCGCTTTTAAAACCCAAGGCCCTCTTCCACCTTTGTAAGCCTCACCTGCAACCACTCCTATTTTCTGGGTGCTACCTTGTCCCTCAACACAGTGACTTGGCATCCTCACAGTAGTGGCATTTAGATGTTCTTTGTGGCCAAAGGTAGGCGCTGAGAGGCAGGAGCCACGCAATGTCTGCCTTTGGAGGTCTTACAAGGAAGGGGCTAAGCAGTACTGCTCGGCCATTTGTGGGCGACTGCCATCCTGCCTGGGGTTGTGTGAGAGGAGTAGGTGGAGCAGGAGGTCAAAGCTGGCAAGGGCAGCTGTAGTATAATCAGCACCATTGGTCAGAAGACTTTGGCTCCGGGTCCATGGGCATTCTTGCTGGGCTAGATGGGGAGGCAGCTCTGAGTCCCTGGATGAGTACACAGTCCCTCCTCACCCCTGCTGGGGAAAGTCTAAAGTGATGCTCCCTGAGCTCCCCTGTGGAGAGCTGCCAGAGGGCACCTGAGTGCTCATATGGGCATGACAGGAAGTATATCAGGGGGAACATAGACACCGCTGCACCACACCGGAACACACTATAAACATCGCTCTCAAAGACCATTTTTTTCTTTCTAATTTTTATTAGATAGGACAGAGAGACATTGGGGGGGAGATATATATAGAGAAAGATAGACCTGCTTCACCACTTATGAAGCCTCCCCACTACAAGTGGGAAATGGAGCTCTTGCTCTTAGTAATATGTGTGCTTAACCAGGTGCGCCACTCACTGCCCGGCCCCTGAAAGCAATTATAGGTTAGGTGAGTGATACGCACACACGAGACTTAAATCAGGATTTGTTCTGCCTTTGGTTCCTTAGCTCATCAGCTTTGTGACTAGTCACTTAGCCTCTCTGAGTCTTGATTTTTGAATCTCTACAAATGGACATGAAAATACCAGTCTCATAGGATTGTTGTCAGGATTAAATGAGATTGCATCCATTAAGAACACTGATCGGGAGTCGGGCAGTAGCAGTGGGTTAAGCTCACGTGGTGCAACATTCAAGGACTGGAGTAAGGATCCCCGTTTGAGCCCACAGCTCCCCACCTGCAGGGGAGTCGTTTCATAGGTGGCGAAACAGGTTTGCAGGTGTCTAACTTTCTCTCCCATTCTCTGTCTTCCCCTCCTCTTTCCATTTCTGTCTGTCCTAGATAACAAAGACAGCATCATCAACAACAACAATAACTACAACAACAATAAAAAACAAAAAGCCAACAAAAGGGAAAAATCAATCAATTAATCAATAAAAAAGAAGAAGAACACTGATGACTGTCTGGGTTGTTGCAAAGGCCCGGGATATGTTAACTACTTGGGAAAAAAAGGTAGTAGAGCAGCTTGATGAAAGTCAGGGCCTGTGGGATGAAGCCCATTTAAAATCTGACAGAGGGTTGAAGCTTATAGATTCCTTTCTTCCCCCAGCAGCCTGAACAGCTTAAACTCCGGCAGTAGGGAAGCTTTTGTATTGGCTCCAGAAATTAGAACTTCACAGGTAAGATGCTGTCATAAACCAAACAAAACAAGAATTTACTTCCTTTATCACCCCAATGACACTGGGCTGTGTGTGGGTTTAGGATGTGGCATATTGTGGCCAGGTGCTGGTATACCTGGTCGAGCATGCACATTATCAGGAGCAAGGACCTGGGTTCAAGCCCCTAGTTCCCACCTGCATAAGCTTCATGAGTTGTGAAGCAGGGCTGCAGATGTGTTTTCCTTTCTTACTACTTCTCCGCTTGTCTCTCCCCTCTCAATTTCTCTCTATTTCTGTTAAGGAACAGAGAAGAGAAGAAAAAGAAAGAGGAGAGGGAGGAGTCAGAGGTAGAGGAGGAGAAAACAAGAGGAAAAATAAAAGTGTTCACCAGGAGCAGGCACCAAGCCCCAGTGATAACCACAGTGGGAAGAAAAGAATGGCACAGGAAAGGATGGAGGTGGGCAGAGGAAAGGATGAAGGTGAGCTCATCTTTCTCTCAGGCCACACTGACTGGAGCAGTAACTCATTTCAAGTGGCGTTCTCAGCTGAGCAGAAGATAACAGATGAATCAGGCATCCCTGATTCAAGGCTAAAGGCTACAATTTTCTTTGAAAGGCCTGGGAAATCTCTCAAATGCTTCAAACGGAAGGAGACAGCAGGGTGTAATATAGTTGCCCCTACAGAGGGGTCAGCAAGTGCTGTGGGTTTTATTTTCTTCATTTGATGGTGGTGGGAGGGTGCTGCCTCCTCTCTTGGGCCTATATATCCAGAAGGCTGGTTATCTTCACTGTTTAACTTTGAGAGTGGACAGGGGGGAAACAAACAAAATGGACACTCTGCAGTGTGTCTATGTGACAGAAAGTGAAGGGTAAAGCCTCAGCCAGAGAAAAGGAAGAGAGAAGGAGAGAAATTAGAGATCAAATTCCAGAGAAAGAGCAGGAAGAGGAAAACAACAGCCATGGTGTCAGGTGGTAAGTAGACGAGCTTTGCTCACTCCCACTGGGTGGTTGAGGAAGGCCACTGTGCACAGAGCCAGGCACTCCTGGGGGAGCTGGGCAGAAGGACGGGAGCTAAGGACAAAGGGAAAGAGCCATCAGGAGAGGCAGCCAGTGCCAGAGCCTCTGAGGGGTGAGGGCAGGTGCTGAGGGCCTGGGAACACAGCTGTCCTGACTACAAGAACAGAAGCAAACTAAGAGGGAAAACAAGAAATGTCCTCTAGGAGCCAGGTGGCATGTACATGGCAACACTCATGTTAGAATGCGCAAGGACCAGAGTTCCAGTCCCAGGTTTCCACCTGCAGAGGGAAGCTTCACAGTGGTGAAGCAGGGCTGCAAGTCTCTCTCTCTCTCTTAAAAAAAAAGCATATTTATTTTTAAATTAAATTAATTTTATTTATTATTAGATAGAGACAGAGAGAAATTGACAGGGGGTATAGAGAGGGGAAGAGACAGAGAGACACTTGAAGCCCTTCTTCACCACTTGTGAAGCTTTCCCCCTGCAGGTGGGGACTGGAGGCTTTGAACCTGGGTCCTTGTGCATTGTAATGTGAGCACTTAACCAGGTGCACTACCACATGGCCCCTGAAAATTTTTATATTATTTTAATTTATTTATTGTATAGAGACACCCAGAAGTTGGGGGAAGGAGGTGTTAGGGAGGAAGAGAGAGAGACACCTGCAGCACTGCTTTATCACTTGCAAAACTTTCTCCCTGCAGGTGGGGACTGGGGCTTGAGCCCTGGTCCTTGTGCTTTGTAATGTGTGCTCAGCCAGGTACACAACCACTTCTCTCTCTCTCTCTCTCCCTCCCCCTCTCCCCAGACACACACACACACACACACACACACACACACACACACACACCCTTTTGTCCACTCAAATGCTCCTGTTCTATCACAGATAAATATTAAGAAATGCCCTCTGTTGCCCTGTTACAGAAGATGTCAGTCTTGATTTTCCAAGGAGAGGTGTGGTGAGAGTGAAATTGAGTGGGAAGAGGGAATAAGGAGAAAGAGAGAAAGGAGAGCGAGAGAGAGAGAGAGAGAGAGAGAATCCCTGCTTCACTGCTTTTGAAGCTTCTCCCCTGCAGGTGGGGACCTGAGGCTTGAACCTGGGTCCTTATGCACTGTATGTGCGCACTCAACCAGGTGCACCACTGCCTGGCCTTGAGCCTCTTTTTCAACTATCTTAAGAAGGCCTCAGCTATGAGCCCCTTAGAGAAAGCATTGCTTAGCGCCAGGTCTTCATGGCAACTGGAGAGACTCTTCCTCCAGTTCTGCATCCACTTCCTGCTGCTCAGGGTCCCTGAGGTCACCCTGTCCTATTAAATCTCACAGAGGGAAGATGAGCGTGGAGGTCTGAGGAAGGCATATTCTGCTCTGGTTCCCACTGAGATTTTTCTCCTTAACTTTTTTTTGGAAGGGCCCTAAACATTTCTTGGTTACTACTTTGTTTTCTGAATCAAATTCCATTGAAGTCACATATCTTAGTTCTCCTCAATCTAGAACAGTTCTGTTCTTCTGTGACAGTGACCCCTTTGCATGGTCCAATTTAGCATTTTCATGGAATAGCTGGCATGCTGGAGTAATGCTTCTCTCACTTCCTTTAAAGTGCTTTTAGGTGGCCAGGGAGTTACTCAGCAGAGAGGTAGCACAGGACTCTGTGTGTGATGCCCTGGGTTCAGTCGCTAGCATTGCAATGGCTGGAGTGATGCTGATAGAGAATCTCCAAAGTTTTAGCCTCAGAAAATGTTCTTATAATACTATTGGGCTGTGTTTGTAAGAAGGCTTCCACACAGAACAGAATTACTCAGAATAAAGGGTTGAGACTGTGTGGAAAGACTGAGGACGTGCAGAAACTTTGAGACAGACAGGTGGCTGTGTAAAAGTGAAAGGTCGGAGTAAGTGGAAACAAATATTTGAGACAGAAAAAGTCAGGCTGAACTTCTGTAAACTGAACAGTAGCTAGCAGAGCAGAAGGCCAGACCTAGAACTGTATCTATTGTAACCAAGGTCATTGCCAGATTTTGTCTTTAATTGCTTGTTATGTCAGCTTCTGTAACTCTGGCTAGCTTCTTCCCTCCTAAAAGGTACCTCCTCCCCCCAGTGGTGTATCTTATGCTGAAGCTAAACTTTCTCAGACACAACTCTGCAGGAAAGATAACAGTAACTAAGACAACCAGACCCTGAGCAATGGGTACCAGTCCCACCCCTTAACCTTGCAGCCTTTGCTTCTCTAATGATGCTTTCTGCTATCAGACTGCACCTCCTGTATAAGCCTGTACCATCCCTTTGTTTGGGGCCAGAGTTATCAGAGTGATCTGAACTCCTGGCCTACATGAGACAAACTCCCTCCACCCACCTTGGCTACAGTCTTCTTGACTTACAGCGGAGTCCTTAACAATATTGTGGTCTCTTGCTTTCATGAAAATAAATAGTTAAATATTAAAACTATGAAGTAGGGCTGCGGAGATACATAATGGTTATATAAAAGGACTTTCACACAAGGCACCAAAGGTTTCAGCTTCAATCCCCAGTATCACTGTAAGCCAGAGTTGAACAGTACTCTGGTAAAGTAATAGCAACCAAAACACGAGGCATAGTTGAGTACACACCTTAGTATTGTCAAGTCTACAGCATAGTTATTTGTTATTTTTATATGTTGTGAGATTATTACCACAATAAGTATATCTAAAATCCATTACCACACAAAGTTTCATTTTTTTTTTTTTGCCTTGTAAACAGAACTTTCAAGACTGACTCATATCACAGAATCTTCCAAACATACGGTATTACAGCTTGGTGACTAAGATCAACATACCACATTGCACATTTAAAGGTGCCATTAGTTTTGTAAATATAGCTGAAAAGATTAGTCTGTCAAAAAAATAAAGGAGCTGTGATGAACATTCTAAGGAATTAGACAAGGAAGAAACTGTTGGAAAAGCAAAACATTAACAAATAAAAAACAAAACAAAATACCTTCTAGTGTCCTGGACTTGGCAACTTGAGGCATACCCTAAATGGATGTTTAAACTTTTTAAACCATTATTTTTTACCTTTACTTATTTTTTGCATAGAGACAGTCTGAAATTGAGAAAGAAGGGAGATATAGAGAGGAAGAGAGACAGAGAGACAGCTGCAGCCCCGCTTCACCCCTCACAAAGGTTTCCCCCCACAGGTAGGGACCAGGGGCTTGAACCTAAGTCCTTGTGTACTGTAACATGTGTGCTCAGCCCCCCTAAATGGCTAAGTTTAGAAGCTCATACTTCTAGATAAATGGGTCTCTTTACCTTTTCTGTTTGCAAATTAGATGTTAAATTGTGCTAAGAAAACTTTGTTGAGTTTCTTGTGATGCTGGTCTTCATATATTTAAGAAACATACTGAACCCAGCATTTCCTTATTTAATTTTATCTGGCATCTATTTATTTCCTGCTCTGAAATAAAATGGTTAGTGCTCAAAGTGATAGTCCTCACATGACATAGCACTCAAATAACAGACTCTGTCTTAACCTCCCCCTCCCATCATCTTAATGAAGTTAAATCATAATTTTTGGTGAAATCAACATTCAGTGTTTATGTAACACATTATGTAAATATTATTCATAGCTGACTCTACTTATATTCTGTGATTACTTTTCATTTCATGTGCAATGTTGAATTTTCCTAGGAGTTATTTACTTTGAGGACTGATTAGTTTTCTCTGTCCCTGTGACTAATTCTTCCTGTACCTGTGAGCAATCTGTAAGTCTCTCTCAACCTGGTCTGACAATCAGGTGCCCTGTTAGTTCTTGGAACTCTTCATTCTCCAACTCCCAATGGGACAGGCTGCTCCAGAGCCTTCTTTTCACTACCTGTAGCTGAGCTTCCAAAGTCCTAAGAAAGTGCTAAAGCTGTGGAAATATATTATTATTACTGGTTTCAAAAAAAAAAAAAAAGTAACAGTGTATGTTAGGCACACAGCCAGCAGTAGGAACAATGGACTTAGGGACATAATTAGCATACGGCTGACATCAGCCTGACAGCACACTAGGGACTTAGACAAGCCCACAAGGAGTGTGCCAGAAGTGACTTAAGGGCCAGTCTGTTGGAAGTAGCTCTCTTTTCCTGTGTGCTCTCTGTGCCTGCTGTCCCACCCAAAACCTGCCATGCCACTTCTGGACCCAGCACACTGGTACTCATCTTAAAGACTCATCATAACTAGCTACCTTTGCTCCACTGTCCCTTTTGCTATACCTTAATAACTGTGATGCAATAACCCTTCATTTGTTAAACCCCAGCCAAAGCCATGTAAAGTTTTAAGACTTTTTAATAACTATAAATGCATGCTAGAAATTAACACTGATTCACATTGTATAAGATATCAACAAGTCAACAGCAACTTTGCTTAGCTCAACATTCCCCTACATGACTGGGACCCAACCTGTACCTGGGGTGCCCCTGAGGTATCTTTGGCATGTTTTCTCATTATTCTTGAATAGGTGGAGCTAATACAACCAACAGAAAGATCTGGACAGGGTCAGCATCTACTCACAGCTGCCATCAGGTAACATCAAAGGGAAAGTCAACGTCTTCAGAAACCACTGATTCTGGAGTCATCCTCTAGCCATCCCCATACCTGACCCCCCTCCATTACTGTTATCAGCCTAGCTCACTCAGTGTGAGTTATTAATGGATTGGATTGTTGGGAAAGTCATTTTCTATGAAAGGGTGAGAATGGGTCTGGGTTGTAAAGGAAAGAGGATGTGCACAGCACATGGCACATGGCTGTTCTATTAGTGGAATGAATGTGTGGAAAGATGTCCTTGATACCACCCCTGTAAAAAAAAAGTAGGATTAGATAATCAAACACACAAAAAAGAGCAAACAATTGAGACGTCCGTATTTTGAATTAGTATCTTTTTTTAAAGATACATTTATTCACAGCTTTTATATATTTTTTAAAATTTTATTTATTCCCTTTTGTTGCCTTTGTTGTTTTAGTGTTGTAGTTGTTGCTAGACAGGACAGAGAGAAATGGAGAGAGAAGGCAAGACAGAGAGGGGGCAAGAAAGACAGACACCTGCAGACCTGCTTCCCTGCCTGTGAAGCGACTCCCCTACAGGTGGGGAGCCCGGATCTCGAACTGGGATCCTCACGCTAGTCCTTGCACTTTGCGCCACCTGCACTTAACCCACTGTGCTACCGCCCAACTCCCGAATTTGCATCCTTGTATATTATACTCTTTCCAAGTTAGGGGAAGGCATAACTAAGCTCTTGTTCCTCTCTGCCTCCCCTCTGCCTACACCATTATATTCCTGCTTTTGTGGGAAGTCTTCTTTGAGCTGGAGGCTGAGGAAATCTTCCCTACCACAGATGAACGATAGAGTCCTTGAAAATTCAGTCTTTGGAGAAAGCACCTGCTTGTTGGTTATCACATTGCAGATTAAAATACAAAGGAGGCAAACAAAGGGGGTACTGACTCTCGTTCTGACAGTGTCATCTCTAAAGCACTGCAACAGAGCCCTCGGTGGAGCTTCCTGCCATGGGATAGACTCTGAGTTCCCTGGTAGTTCTCCTCCTAGGGAGACAGACTGGCTGGAGACTGTGTGAGCCTGCTTATCTGGCTGGATTTGTGGTTGTTTCTTCTTTTTATTCTGTCATCTTAGTGGAGGCAGACAGACTATGACCCACATAGTCAACGACTGCCACCTCTCCAGATTCAAAGGAGGTCTCGAAACTTTACATCAGGCTCAATCTGACGCTGTTGACTGGCTGCGGAAGAAGGGCAAATGCTAGAAGAAGAAGAAGAAGAAGAAGAAGAAGAAGAAGAAGAAGAAGAAGAAGAAGAAGAAGAAGAAGAAGAAGAAGAAGAAGAAGAAGAAGAAGAAGAAGAAGAAGAAGAAAAGAAGAAAAAGAAGAAGAAGAAGAAGTGGAGGCAAAGCACAGTCTACCCTGCACCTCTTACCCCACTGATGTTACTATCAACAGTGGGGCTGCCCACTCGGAGCTCTCCTGATGTCAATCAGCTTCCCCAAGGAAAACACAGAATATCAAATTAGTGATGTGTGAGAACAAGTGAACAGTCAGATGGGAGAAAAAGAAAACAAGCTAGAACCACAACTTCACTTTACCTTAACATCAATTCCAGGTAAGAGTTTTGAACAGAAAAAATGAAAACCAACCAACAAAATTACAAGAGGCTATACTAGTCAACTTGAACACTCTGACAAAAACAATACTTTTTTTTTGAAATGTATATAGTGCTATAAATGAGGGCAAAAGAAATAAATATTAAATAAATAGAAGAATTGGTACTTTCCCAATCCAGATAACTTGTGAGTTCTATTACATTGTTAGTACAGAGATGTCTATTTATTTATTTATTTATTATTTTAAAATTTCTTTATTGAGGGACTAATGGTTTATAGTTGACAGCAAAACACATTAGTTTGTACATACATAACATTTCCCATTTTTTTCCCACATAACAATTTACCCTCCACCCCCCAGGTTCTTCTTCGCCATCATGTCCCGGGACCTGAAACCACTTATTTATTTTTAAATTAAATCACCTTATTGGCAGGGAGGTTGTGATCTACAAGACTCTTGTCACATTACAGTTTCTTATTCACCCATGATAGGTGTTAGGACACCACGGCCTCTGTCAACTTGGTCTTTCTCAGTGTAGGCCACTGAATTCTAAACTCCCTTCCAGTCCCACCTTCCCTCTCCCTTTAGAGTTCTTGTGTCTGCTGTAGTGGATCTTAACTAGTCAGAGTTTCAGTCTATATTTCCCATCTTTGTTTTTCAAGCCCAGCCTGTGAGGTCATCAGAGGTCATCTGGCATTTTTTTCTTCTCCTTCTGGCTTATTCCACTTAACATAAATCCTTCCAGTTGTGGCAAAAGTCAAAGTCTCACACAGCTGAACAGCTTTGCACTGTGTATATATATAGCATGAGTTCCATACCCACAAACCTGTCCCCAGATACAGACCGCTGTTTGTCTCAGTGCTACCTGTAATAACTAGAATTTGGAGGCAGAAATATTTGTGTTGTTCCAGTTACTCTAGGAAATAGAAAAGGATATCAAATTGCTAAAAGATGTAGTTTAATCACAATCTTAAAAGTTTTATAAGAGCAGAAGAAAATTACAGCCTCATCTTACTTTTCAGAAATGTTAGACATCTCAACCAAGTCAAACTAGCATTAACTAGTTCTTTCAACATACTCAAGAAAGATTTATGTCGAGAATATAAGGAAGGCCCAATGTTAAAATAATTACTGTAATTATACAAATATATGCAGAAAAATTGAGTCCAATCCTTCATTATTTTCCAATTAAGTCATGTTTATTAATACCCTTACCAAAATGTATGAAACTTGTAAGTGTATAGCCCACTTTATTTTTATAACTAAAAGCACATATTCAACCAATACTATATTATCAGCTTCTCTCTGTCTCTATTCAATAATAAATAAAGGAAATGTTTTTAAAAAGGCAGCATCTTCTGAGTCTTGTCTCTCTGGGAAGACTGCAGCTATATGGGATGTTTCTGTTCTTTCAAAAGCACACTTAGGCCTTCTCCTTCCACCACCTGATTCCCTGACTCCATCCCTCCCAACATTCTATGATCTCACCACTACTTAGTCACCTGGTGTGGTGGACCTGGGATGCCCAAATCAGATAGGGCAGAAACTGAGAGCAGGTGTCTGGAGACTTCAGTTTGGGGTCCTTTGGTACAAATACCTTTCCTGACTCCTAAAGGTCTTACAACATCAGAGTTTGTTTCCAGCAAGGAGTGGGGGGGGGGTGCCCCAGGATTTATACATTCATTCTTTGGAATATCTCAGGACAGATAAAACACTGCCTAATGCCTGAATTTAAAATATATTCATATATGTAACTAAAACATGCCTGCTAGCTATCTATAGAATGGATACCCCTCCACCCCCAACTCTTCATCTGCACTACTCCAGCCTTTATGTTCGTGATTAGCCAACAACTTGTTTGGCTTCAGCCACCAGGTTCCAGATGCTAGCATGATGCCAACCAGACTTCCCTGGACAGACAACCCTATCAATGTGTCCTGGAGCTCCACTTCCCCACTAGGGAAAGAGAGAGGCAGGCTGGGAGTATGGATCGACCTGTCAATGCCCATGTTCAGCAGGGAAGCAATTACAGAAGCCAGACATTCCACCTTCTGCATCCCACAATGACCTTGAGGGTTAAAGACTAGGGAAGCTATCAGGGAAGGGGATGGGATACGGAGTTCTGGTGGTGGGAACTGTGTGGAGTTGTACCCCACTTATCCTATGGTTTAGTCAGTGTTTCCTTTTTACAAATAAATAAAATAAAATATATTCATATAATACAGCAAGGCTTGGAGAATATAGTAATAATCACAATTGTGTCCCCTGAAAATTGTCTGCCTGTCAACATTTTTGGTGTTTTTTTTTTCCTAAGTCTGTTTTTCCATTGTTAAGATTATGTATTATGTGCACCTTGTGAGCTTCCTCTGGATTTCAAAAACATGGTGTACATTTTTCAAGTTAAAGTTTTCCTTCAGCATCTGTCAAGGGCTAATTGGGTTCTTGCTGCACAGGCACTGGAGTTCAGGAGAGGAAGAGCAGACGAGGGCCTCCACTGTCTGTGCAGGGCCTTGCAGCCTGGATGCTAGGGGAGGAGCTGGGGGTACGGGGAGGCTTTCTGGAGAACACATGCAGGATGGATACCCAATTCCATCTGGAACACTGACATCCAGTGCATTTACTAGGGCAGTGAGACGCTTACGTGCCAGGTCACTAAGCTGCCGCTAAGCCTGGGTGGCCTACATGCTTCTGTCTACATGAAGAGAGAAATGTTCCAAGTGCCACACAGTAATTCCTTCACCTGGGCCTGGGGGAGACAGAGGAGTCAAGCTACTGTGAGCTTCTGGAACCATGCCTCCTCCCCCGAAAGGATTGAAATGCAGCAGCTCACCTTGGCTTTCTAGGGTTTATCCACCAGGGCTGTGGGAGGACTGGTGAAAAAGGCAGGCTTTGCATGATAGGGACGTTTCAGAAGCAGTCAAGTGATTCAAGTCATTAATGCTGGAACTTTGAAAGGGTGCAAGTTCAGCCTTAATTATTAACCTCCTTTAATATTTTAGCATGTCTGTAATAAAAGACGCATGGTGCATTTAATGTAGTTACACAGTCAGAAATTGTTAGGCCTTAAAAGTCTTAGGTTATTTTGGGCAACTAATAGTTTGCAAATTCAGTGTTCTCTAGGATTCCTGAGTGGGGGTGGGGGCGCAGTTCCTCCTTGGGAAATAGTGGTCTTGAAGGTGACAGCCCGTGGATAAGTGTTGGGAGAGAGGTGGGGGCTGCAGAACAGTTAGAAAGTCTCCAGTGTTGGGGGCTGGGTAGTGGTGCACTCAGTTAAGCGCACATAGCATTAAGTGTAAGGACCTGCTCAGGGATCCAGGTTCTAGCCTTCTGCTCCCCACCAGCAAAGGGGATGCTTCACAAGCAGTGAAGCAGGTCTGTAGGTGTCTCTCCCTATCTTCCCCACCCCTCTCACTTTCTCTCTGTCCTATCCAATAAAATGGAAGAAATGGTCACCAGGAATGGTGGATTCATGGTACATGCACTGAGCCCCAGGGATAACCTTGAAGGCAGTTAAGTAAATAAATAGATAATTCTCCAATATTAAGCTACAAAATGTTTTATTTACTATTAGAGTTCCTGAATAAAGCAAATAATTCAGAATAAAATTGATCCCAGGCATCACATGGGAATACCACAGCACCTGGGGCAACTCTGGTGTTGTGGTCCTTCTATCTGAATGAAAATTGGGGTTCAGGAATGGTGAAATAATGCACACACAAGGCCTTGGCACATCAAAAAGCAAACAAGCACCACTACAGAGTCCACTGCAAAGAATCAGCCATTTCACTCTGAGAGATGTTCTTAGAGCTGTTCAGTCTCAAGGTCTCATTTGAAAACTCTCCACTCTAGAATAGTGATTCCCAGTACTTCAGGTTAAGGACCATGACTGCATCTTGTGAACACTTTTCTCCATCATTTTTCCCCCCACAGTGAGACAGGAGGTGGGTCGTCTTTGGTAACATCTTTTAGTGCCAGTTTTTTAAAACTTTTTTTTAAAAACAATTTTCTTTCTTTATTGGTTAGAGACAGAGATAAATTAAGAGGGGGGATATATATATAGAGAGAGACAGAGAAACACCTGCAGCCTGCGTCACCACTCATGAAGCTTTTTCCCTGCAGGTGGGTATCTGGGGCTTGAACCTGGGCTTAACTCCGGGTCCCTGTGCACTGTGATGTGAGCTGTCTTGTGGATGGGTCGCTAATTGCACAGGTGGTCAGTGCCTCCTGACAGACAGCAGCTCCAAACAAATGGGAAACGATGGTGGAAGGGGAGGTTCTGATGCTCTGGGTGCTGGAAGTTGAGGAACTCCCTTTGGACTGGAGCTCCCACTCCTACCTATGGTCCTTGGGCTCCTGAGCTCTGTGGCTGGGCAGTGGCCCTTCATCCTCTTTCTGAATTCGAGACAAAAACTGCATCCTCTATAGCATGGAAAGAGAAAATACCAGAAGGGGCCAGGCGGTGGTACACCTGGTTTAGTATACACACACCACAGTGCATAAGGACCCAGGTTTAAGCCCCCGGTCCCCACCTGCAGGGACAAAGCTTCATGAGTAGTGAAGCAAGGCTGCAGGCATCTCTCTATCTCTCCCCTGTGTCTCCCTCTGTGTCTCTCCCTCCCCTCTCAATTGTTTTCTGTCTTTATCCAATAATAAAGAAATAAAAATATTTAAAAATTTATAAAAAAATAAGGGAGGAAAAGAAGGTTGATTTATATGCACAAGTCCTGCTCCATAATTATGGTCTAGAATTAACTGAATACCCTGCAGGTTTTTGTACTGTATATGCTAATGATGACCAAAAAAAGGGCTCTCTCCTATATTTCTTTATTAACTTATCTTACAGTGATATATTGTGAATAACAGTCTCCTGTACTGCTGGACTCGGCAACTTGGTAATTTGCAATTCAAGCTGTTTATCCTATTCAATTTGTTTAGGTAATTTTTTTTTCTAGGAAGTAGAAGGAAAAAATAAATCAGGACTAAAACTTGAGGGACAAGCCCCATGCTAGAAAATGTCAGGGTGGAGTGAATATGTACTCCTGCCAAGAGGCAGTCTTGCCCTTGTGTGGTCAGGCATCTGGGTGGTCATGCTAGTTTTATTTTTATGGACCATACTGAATTAACTGCATTGTGGAGTATCAGTGCCTGCAGGGGAATTAGCTCTGTGGAGGCTTCTCTGAGCACCAACCCCAGTGATGGGTGGTGGTGGTGTTGGGTCCTGATGGCACCCTGTTGCTGCCTTTTGGGGGTGAGTGCAGCTGGCCTGTCATAGGTGGTCAGTAGGAAGATCATTCATCATGGAGTGATGATTGGGGGGGTCTCATTCCTGTCCTCTCTCCCAAGAGAGAAAGATACATAAATCAGGCAGAGGACTTGATCATATCTCTTACTATATTATATTTTTATTACATAACTGACTTACTCATTCTTAGTGATAGGAAGCTTAACCTTTGTCTCTCCAAATGCACCTTCAAATCAGGTGGTTCCTGCTTGAAATAAAGCCTCTGTCTCCCCGGAGTTCTCCTTGTGGAAAACAGGACAGAAAAGTCTTATTATTATTATTTTTTAATAATCATCTTTATTCATTGGATAGAAACAGCCAGAAATCGAGAGGTTAGGAGGAGATAGAGAGGGAGAGAGACAGAGACACCTGAAGCCCTGCTTCACCACTCGCGAAGCTTCCCCCCTGCAGGTGGAGACGGGGGCTCGAACCTGGGTTCTTGTGCATCATAACATGTGTACTTAACCAGCTGTGCCACTACCTTGCTCCTCTTCTATTTTTTATTATTGAATAGAGACAGAGAGAAATTGAGAGGGACAGAGGAGATAGGGATAGAGACAGAAGCTTTCCCCCTGCAGGTGGGGACCAGGGGCTTGAACCCAGGTCCTTGTGCACTGTAATGTGAGCAGTTAACCAGGTGCACTACCATCTGGATGCCCTCTCTTATTTATGTTATTCATATTATCTGAGGGTTGATTTTTTAAAATTTTGTCGAGAGATTGGAGGGGCCAGTGAGCTAGTTCACCTGGGAAGTTGCCTTCGTTGTCATACCTCTTTTTCCATCTACAAAAGTCAGAGTGGAGAAGCATTGAAGATGAAAAAAAAAGTTTCAAGAGTTAACAATACCCCTAGTTCCAAAGATGCTAAATATAGATCATAAAAGGTGCAGAGGAGTAGCAAAAGGAAAATATCCAGTCGAAGGTGAAAGCTGACAGGCTGAAATCTGAAGTGTCTGCAGGCTCCCAGTACAGGTGTGAAAGGTGGGCAGAACCCTGGTGGCATCTGGCCGGCAGTCAGTGGCAGCTTCAGTACTAGGTAAGTGTCTAGGTAAGCCTCTAGGTAAGTACTAGGGCACAGGTGTCTGACTGGAGGCAGGAGAGTGCTTCCCAACCCACCCCAAGCGTGGGGTGCTTACTGCTGTTCTTGTCTTTCCGTGCTCTTGCTTCAGACGCCCAGATGAGGGGAGGAGGGAGGTATGGAGCATCAGAGAGAATGAGAATGAGCCTTTTTTCTTCTTCTCCTTAAAGGGGCAATCACCTCAATAACAGTCATGCCACAGGAGGGCAGGAATGGAAGACAATGTTTCTGATGCTTGTTCATCC